>NW_022990238.1:4566753-5206753 GCF_902827175.1 Gymnodraco acuticeps
GGGGTATAATTAAGACTTAAAAGTATTGAAATAATTAAAGATATCAGATGAAAGAAAGTGCACAATTTGGGGTCAGAAGACTCAAATCTTTAGCGGAGAGCAGCAGTAGCGACCACCAATGAGAAATGTTTGAATGAGTACTTATTTTGGACTACATGTTATATGGTTTCCCTATGATATAGATGAACGTGAAGACATTAAAACTAAAAGAAGCATTTTTAAATCAGTCCTGAGGCAAAGATGCATTTACAAAATGGGGCTGCATGAGATACACATGTTAGTCTTAACTCTGTCACAGTATATGAGTAATGTATTGCAATATGTTTAATAGCAATGTATATTTAGTTGTATGCATTTGAATAAATGTAATCATACATCTTCAAGTAATAGTTGATGAACTTGAAATGTGCAAACTCTAAAAGCAGCTACAGTATGACTACACGAGTAGCTGTATACTCACCACAAACTTCCAGTGCACATTTCTTATATTGACAAATCCAATGGCTCCATCATAGAGATCAAATGTCACCTGAAAAAATTAGGGAACATGGTAAACATAAGTGTTATTTTCTATAATATACAGGTGCAAAACAATAATTTAATTTACACAGTATTCATTTTTTATTTTTCTCAACAGGAACAAGAAAAAAAAGGGAAGCTTAGATTATAAATGTATTGGTTTAAAAACAAAACAAATGTCTCCAAAAACGACATACATATAATAACGCTGGAAGTTGCCTGTAGACACATATCTGTCTCCTTTCTCAAGCCTACAATACTAAAGGGATGAAAATACTTTGAATAATCAGTTTCACTCACCTTTTTTAGCTCTTGCCTGGCTATCTGCTCTCGGGTGCCGTGTAGGATTACACCCATGGTGTAGTGATCCAGGAGATATAGACGACCAGCATTATCCTTCAGGTTGAGGATGCCTCTAATGTAACATTCCATTACCTTTTGGATAAATTGTAGGGGAAATAGTCATACAAAATGCCAGCTAATATAGAGGCCAAAGTCGGTTTTAATCACATCATTGTCAGATCATTTTAGAATGGATAAATTAAAACTGGTCTATTTAAAGTCACACTCCAGGTGGACTGGCCTAACAATTTACTTGGATATCATTTACATACTTTTTGTCAACAATTGAATCATTAACATATGGCTTACGTGAGATGAGCAGTCCGGTACAGCATAAGTTTTAATAAATACTTGCCTCGCCTATGATGAGTTCGTCAGGTCTCAAACTCTGAAATTCTCTGTGCCTCAGGGTGAAATTATGCTTCTCTTCAGCATGTCTTACAACAGCCACAACAACTTCAGTTGGTTTGCATGTCCAAAGGGCATCAACCTAAAATGAAATGAACAATGGTATCATAATAACTTCGTACAGCATTCGAGATTTCGGCATTTAGATTTTCTACGTTTTCTATGACAGAAAGATTGCCTCATGCTAAAACGTTTTTAATGCATTCTTAACGTTGTTTTTATAGCTCGAAGAATTGCTTACTTTGTTACTCTTTTTAAAGCATACATTTTAATATAGCAAAACAATACCTCTGTTGCAGGCTTGGACCCTTTACTTGTGGGTTGCTGCTGTTCTCCACATCTGTGCTGCTCTGAATATCTTCACCAGTGTTCAGAGTTAACTTTGCTCTTTTTGGAACTGGAAGAATGTCTGGAGTGGTTGTAATATTTGGAGCTGGAAGTGCGAGGCTTTGCTCCATCTCTCTTTGCCCAACCTTCCTTCGATTGACTGATGTCTTTTGGTAGCAAAGTTTTGAGGAGTAACTGCTCAGATAAGTGATGTGCCATTATGTGTTCTCTGTACCTCCCCTGGAGAGAGCCATACATCTTTCTGATGAATGTCGCTGGCCTCAGTCGTCTCTGCTTTTTTAGAATAGAATGTTTGACTATTCCAAACCATCTCTCCACATGGCAGTTTGTGTCCCTTGTTTTACTTTGGCCAAATGTGTCTTCCTCTGTGTCAGTTGCATATCTTTTCAAATTCCCCAACAGCAGCCCACTCCAAAGGGGAAAAATCCCTAGATAGTTGTCAAAAAGGACATCAACAATGCCAGGGCAAAAGTATGGATTTTCATCCTGTGGGGTTTCGACCTCCTCTTTTTCAAGCTCTCCCTGTACCTCCTCCATGACCTTCCTAAACTCATATGTGAAGGGAGATCTGCCAACAATTGTGTGGGCATTTCTTCTTTCTTCATCATCTTCCTCCTGAGTTAAGGGACTGTCTCCTAACTTGTCCCCCTCTTCCATGTCGGGAATCCTGCATTCTTTTATGAAGTCCTTCATGGCTTTCAGATGGATCAGGACAGCATTGGAATTGTGCTTTCCAATCAACACAGTGCACAGTGAGCGGAAGATGTGTAGTGCTGTGGTCATTGAAGTAGCATTTTGCAACCTCGCAAATGCAAATGTTGCAAATTCCTTCAAACCCTTGTCTGCAGTCCTTCTCCCAATTGACTGAGCTACAGCTTTCAGCACGTGTGCAGAGCAAATGTGTAGCACTGTCAACATTTTGATTTCCTTCCATGACTTCAGCTTTGAACAGATAGCGAAAGCCCTGTCCAAGTAACTGACAATGCTCTCTTTGTTAAAAGAAAGGAGAACACTTTGGAGCAGGGCCCAGCTGTAGTCTGTTTCTACCTGATGTACTTTTATTTTAGTGTACTGTGACAGTTTGCGGAGGAACTGCATTAGCCAGAATGTGATTGGTGGAATGGAGTGTTCATTTGTCAGCATTTCACAGACTGGGAGGGGAGGTACTTGCTGACCACCTCCAGGAAGAGTGAGGCAGTAATAAAGCACTCTTTTGGTCTGACCTGGATCTTTGGATTGCAACATTACCTGTAGCATCTAGATATAGGGTCAGCGGTTTTCTTCTTTCTCAGGTGTTGCACAACTATGTTTACTCCGGTTTCAGAATACATATGTACTCCAAATGGGTCAACTTGAAAATGCTGTATGTACCCAGGCATCCTGCGATCATTTGAGTCACATTCCTTAATGATCATTTGTGTGAGGTACATCTCCATGAAACATCCTCATGGATTCTTTTACCTCTTCTTACTTCTGAACGTATCACTTTGAGAACATTTTTGTTCAGACTACGGCTTATGTTTCCTGAAATCAGTTCAGCAACAGGTGTTTTTTTTAAGTTTACTGTAAAATACTTGACTCACTCCTTTATGCAGGGCTCTTGCAATTCTGCCTCTTCTTCTGTTTGCTGCTGGTCGGAATTTTGTCTCATTTGCTTTGTGTGCCATTTTCCCTCTTTGCAGCACAGGTATTTTAACAAGGGTGTCTCCCACTGGCTGATTTTGGATTTTAAAGAAGAATTTGGCCCTGCAGGAAGGGAATGTACAAACTGCACAGATGTTTAAGTACGGACTTTTAATTTTCCTGCTGTTGGGAGTTTTTATGTGGTGACTCTTGAAGGCAAGCGTACAACAGGGATTTTTCTCTCGGAAACTCTTGTACAACACGTCGGTCCACGGTTGCCTCAGTTTGTTTGAACCCGTCAAAGGAACAATCTTTTGCCATTTCTTTCTATTTACTGTTATTCCGAACCTTTTAGATACTACTGGCAACTTCCGCCAATGTGTTTTGGTGCCTGTGTTTTTATTGACATCTTGTGCTCCTCTTTGCAAATTCTGTTCTTCAGTTTCTGCCTCATTCTTGTCTATGTCCTCATCTGATAACTGGTCATCTTCAAGTCCACTCTGAGAAGACATCCTTTGTTGTTTGTCTTCTGCCTCATTCTTGTCTATGTCCTCATCTGATAACTGGTCATCTTCAAGTCCACTCTGAGAAGACATCCTTTGTTGTTTGTCTTCTGCCTCATTCTTGTCTATGTCCTCATCTGATAACTGGTCATCTTCAAGTCCACTCTGAGAAGACATCCTTTGTTGTTTGTCTTCTGCCTCATTCTTGTCTATGTCCTCATCTGATAACTGGTCATCTTCAAGTCCACTCTGAGAAGACATCCTTTGTTGTTTGTCTTCTGCCTCATTCTTGTCTATGTCCTCATCTGATAACTGGTCATCTTCAAGTCCACTCTGAGAAGACATCCTTTGTTGTTTGTCTTCTGCCTCATTCTTGTCTATGTCCTCATCTGATAACTGGTCATCTTCAAGTCCACTCTGAGAAGACATCCTTTGTTGTTTGTCTTCTGCCTCATTCTTGTCTATGTCCTCATCTGATAACTGGTCATCTTCAAGTCCACTCTGAGAAGACATCCTTTGTTGTTTGTCTTCTGCCTCATTCTTGTCTATGTCCTCATCTGATACCTTATGCTGAATCATGCTCAGAGGCAAGTCCTTTGAAAGACAGTCTTCAGAACATTCCCCTCCAACATCTCTCTCGTTTTGATTTTCCTCCATTACCTGAACTTCCTTCTGCTCTAATGATTTTTGACGTTTATTGATCAAATCCCTCAATCCTTTTCGATTGTTGGTCCATACAACCCACAGCCAATGACGGTGTTTCTTATCATCATGACCAAAAAGGATTATAGCGAGTTCCGACCAAATATATGAAGAATGTCCTGTATCTCTTTTGGTAATGTGAACACTCTTCAGTCCTCGGACCAATGCTTCCATTCCACCAGCCATTGCCCATAAGTCCTTCCTCTGGGCCCTCTTTCCTTTTTTAACTCTTCCCATTATTTTCAAACTTCCTCTAACCTAAAGGAGGAAAGGCAAAGCGAAATAGTTTTTCTCAATATAAAAAGATAAAAAGTAAACTTTTTAGAAGCACATATAATAAAAAACTGTGTTCAAATATGTAACACTAAGTTGGGTTTTTGTTTTTGTTTGCAAAAATAGTCATTTGTCATTTTAAAATGTGTAATATTACATCACAGGAACAAATAACATTTGTTTGTAGTTTTAATTCAGTAACATTTCAGTTGATCAAATACTAACTAACTTCAGCTAGGTTAATAAAAATAAAAAAACATAATTTTTTTAATTTAATCTGAATGATGGCTTGTTAAAGTATAAGAAACATGTTTTGGTTAAGCTCAGGATATTATGTTTAAATAATTCCACCCTGTTACTGTGAAAAATAGTAACAGGGTAGACGGTAACAAGGTGGACATTTCATGCTAAACTTGGCTATTGCTACATGTGTGATGATAATCAAGCTAGCACTTGTGACAACAGAGAAAGATATTTGATAGATATATTCACATTTTTTTCTAAATGTAAACATTTTGATCAGTTTCCACACAAAATGAGCATAACAGGGTGGACATGTTATGCTTTACCGCAATAGTTAAGTTCGTTAAAAACATTAAAAAATCGTTGAAGGAAGAGTGCATACTTACTCTGCTTCTTGAAGATGATTTTCCCACTCAAAATGTATCCTTCTTCTTGAGTCATACAAATAGTAGAATAGTAAAGGGGCGTGTCCAGAGGGATTCAAATCAGAGTAACAGGGGGGACATTAAAACAGGGGACACACACTTTAAAAAAAAATTAAATCAAGAAAATTGAATTAACAACAATTTAAATTTGGTGAGGAATATTAATAAAAGGGTTATACAATAGTGACAAAAATGTAGAATTTGATTTATTTGTTTATATCTGTTAGAGAAGTTGAGCAAACATGATTTGGGACACAACAATTTGGCCTACTTGTGCTAAAATCAGACTAATTATTTAGCATTTTGAATATCCTGGGTAAATAACATTGATGTTTTATAGTAGAGGGTAATAAAAATGTAAAACCAAGCTTTTCAAAATAAGCATTTGACCTTTTAAATGCAAAATATATGATATAATGTGTTGGGGACCTAACCACCAGGAGACTATTGATGTGTGTAGTGAGTTTGGGAGACATATACTGTATAATAGTGACGCTATTGAAGATTATACCATATTTATGGAAGATTTGGACACTATAAATATTCACCAAAATTATTCAAAACGCAAATTCTTCCAAACTTTCTTCTGTAGTCCAACCACCAGGAGACTATTGATGTGTGTAGTGAGTTTGGGAGACATATACTGTATAATAGTGACGCTATTGAAGATTATACCATATTTATTGAAGATTTTACACTATAAATATTCACCAAAATTATTCAAAAGCAAATTCTTCCAAACTCTTTGCTGTAGTCTGACCACCAGGAGACTATTGATGTGTGTAGTGAGTTTGGGAGACATATACTGTATAATAGTGACGCTATTGAAGATTATACCATATTTATTGAAGATTTTACACTATAAATATTCACCAAAATTATTCAAACGCAAATTCTTCCAAACTCTTTGCTGTAGTCCAACCACCAGGAGACTATTGATGTGTGTAGTGAGTTTGGGAGACATATACTGTATAATAGTGACGCTATTGAAGATTATACCATATTTATTGAAGATTTTACACTATAAATATTCACCAAAATTATTCAAAAGCACATTCTTCCAAACTCTCTGCTGTAGTCCAACCACCAGGAGACTATTGATGTGTGTAGTGAGTTTGGTAGCACTCCACTGTATAATAGTGACGCTAGTGAATATTATTGAATATTATTGTATTCTCTTTTTTCGGAGTTGCACTTTGCAGACGGTCCCTGAGCACTCATTCCTTTTCCGGCTGCAGATAGAGACCAATGTAATTTGTCCAGTTTTGAGGACGGCGCATATTGTTTTTTTTTTATCAACATATGATTGTAGTTCGTTGTCAACCTTACCACGGTACATAGGAGACATCATTTGTGTGTGAATAACGTTTTGTTCATGAGTTATTGATCCGTGAAATCCGAATCTGCCAATATCGTTCTAACTTTACTCAACTAATCATTGGTGTGAAATTACAATACATACTGTGAAGACATTCACAGTAAATTGCTATGAATCTTACTGTGAAAGACATGCAAAATTTGGCCAGGTATTTATTGTGAATTCACGGTGAATATTTTTACAGTGTGTGTGTGTATACGTGTGTGTTTGTGTAATTTTGCGTTTGTGTGTATTGTGTTTGTTTCCCGGGGAAAACCCTCACGAGAAACACCGGCTGTTGTTATGCCTGCTGTGACGTTAAGTTACTCCGTTCTCCGCTTGCAATTATGTCGTTACAAGCTTCAAAGTTGTATTTATCATCTGAATTTGCCGAAACAAGTTTAATATTCTGAAAACCAAGACTTTGTTTAATTGAAATCAGATAAAAACAAACTGTAACGGACCCTGCCGTGTTATCTATGATTATACGCCTTACATTCATAATTTCAGTCAGGGGGGGCGGCGCTGCGGAACAGCAGAGTGGTGAGTGAGAGCTGTCATCTTCCCTTTACAAGCTTCACAAATGTATTTATCGTGTGATTTTGGAAATAAAAGTTTCATATTCTGAAAGCCAAGACTTTGTTATTTAAAATCAAACAAAACACCCGAACCCCGAAAAACTATTTTTTTACGCAAATCCACGTTTATATTGAAATGAGTGGTCATTTTCCTGAAGTGGATATTTACATGGAGCAATTCATATTGCTACACCAGACTAACACACTTAATTCCCTGCAAACATAAGCTTGCTAATATAGCTGCTACTTGTTTGTGTGAAAACTCTCTGGCATTGCTTCCTGTTTCACCTCAGATGGTGCCGTTAATACCAGGCTCATTAGCAAGGGGCCGACTCTTCTGTTCCTCTCAGAGAGATAATGGGTCACAATGTCAGACCTTAGCGTGGTTAATCAGTTTAATAGCCATCTGCTGAACATATCCCTAAGAAAAGTTAAGCAAAAGTAAAGCCAATAAATAAATGTCTTTAACTTTTATTCTGATTCTGATCTTTTCTCATTGCAAAAGTCAGAAGAAACCCACGGGGAAATTACCTTTCTTCTTTATATATTAAACAAATATTTATTTTAAAAGTATTTTTACTTGTGATGTTAAAAGTAAAAAAAACCTATTGAAAATAAAAACAATAAGGCATCAGGTCTTATTAATCCATTTATACAAGTTAAACTTCTGAACACAACATCATTAAATAACACTCTGGTCTTACATTGTTGTTATTTTTCTACTAACTAACTAGCTATCTGCAGTGTATGAACACTTCTTTGTTTCCATATATTCAACAATAATGTAATTATTTTGCGTGGGACATTCAGAGTTAGCCTCAGTCTTTTTGCAGAAAATCATCTATGTCAGAGCAGTGCATATTTAAAACATCTTTACCTGTCTAGGACACTTGAAAAAAGTCAGCACGAGACCGATTTTAACCAACTCATAAAGCTATCATTAGCTTCAACTCTAGCTACAGCCAAAATGGTTAGTCACTAGCTAGAAAAAGAAGCATGCCAGTGTCTACCTTTGACTACAATGATGGTACTCCATCATTAGTAGTCCATCTGCTAATATTATCTTTGCTCTGTATTCGGTGAGAGTACGGAAAGTTTTACAGGCATAACGGTAACTGTAAGCAGAGTCAATCGAGGCCAGCTTCTCAATTAACCTTATGAACTCCTACCTTGTCAACCCAATGTTCTTTGTGGCTCGAGAAGATCTTAGTCTTCCTTTTTATCCATGTCTGCAGTATCTCTACTTGTGGGACTTTGTCATAGCAACACCTGTATGAATGCCTTGCCACTTTTCCAAAGTGTTTTAAATTGGCTTGGATGTGTGCAACAGAGAAGCCATGTGAAAATAACAGGAAAATAACCAGGTCGAGCTTGACAACAACCTCTTTTCTCTTGTGGGGTTTTGTTGTTGTTCGCAGTGGGTGGTAACAGTGCCGATATATTTGGTTTGGAACAATGACAAATTTGAGAGGGTTAAATGTGGTTTCATATTATGGAAAAGTTTGTGGGTTGAAGACTGGGAGCCAGGCTTTTCTCTCGAGGTTCAACTGTGAATCTAATCCTTACGTTCACTCTCTACTTTGGCCTTGAGCCTTTTGCAGACAGCAAGCGTTGATTTCCACACAAACATAAACTAAAGGCAAAAGGCAGGGCCGGCCCTTGGCATAGGCATTATAGGCGAATGCTAAAGGCGCATCAACCCATCGGGGGCGCCAAAAATTGGGGGATAAAAAAAACAAAGTTAGAAATTAAACAAATATTTGTTTTGAAATTTCATAACAACACAATTTCCCGATTTTGGATCAACAAAGTACATCTTATTATCTTATACTAACAGAACTACGCCTATATTGCGTACAGCGCCCATAAACTATGGCACACCCCCCCCCCCCCCCACAAATCAAGATGAACTGCCCCAGCCCCAGTAAAAACCAGAGGCTTATGTGAAATTGTTTTTGAAATAATGGTTTTAGTGTGCAATTATAGGTTTTAATTTTGTATTTGTGTTAATTTAAAATAAATCAAACTCCCAAAAAACGTATACAGCTTCTGTGTGCTTTTATTAACATTATAATTTACTGTGTAAGCGGCCGCGGGGGGAAGAGCTTTAGAGAGCTCTCTCCTGAAAGACTGAGAGGCTCTGATAACCTCAGCTCAGTGAGGTAAAGGCACACCTTTATATGATCATTATAGTTATAAAAAAATAAGAGAATAGATGAAAAACAGGTATAAAATACTATATGACAGTAAAAAAAAGTTGTTATTAATAAACAAGAATACAGTTTAAAAGGAGAGTGATTTGTGAAATGTCCAGAAAGAAAAATGAAATCTGCTTACAGTTCTGTTTCATATTGATGTTGAGAGATGTATCTATAGATCTCTTAATTTTGCTCTCAAAGTGCACCAGATTGATGCTTTTAACTTCAATATTAAAAAAAGTATGCCCCCGGACCCCCCTAGAGGATGTTAGGTCCACCCCCACTTAAATCATGTTCAAATGGATAGGATACTAAATACAGTTGCACACATCTTGTGTCCATATCTTTCTGTTTTGGTGGTCATGCCACAACCGTGCACGTGCATTAATGCGCGAGTCATAGTGAGTGTCTGCATTTTGGGAGTGGAGGGGGCGCCAGCTAAAATCTTGCCTAGGGCGGCAAAAGGCAGGACATCAGAAATATGTTACACAATAATCATAGAGAGTCTTGTGACTGGCTGAGTAGAGCATCAGTCTGATTTCAGCATTTGGTCTGCAAACAAGCACAGCAGGAAAAATAAAGTTCAGTGATAATTTCTTACCAGCTGCACATCAGTTTTATACAATTCTGAGCGCGGTGTGTTAAGTTTATATTATACATTTAAATCTAGACCTGAAATGAGCCTAAACGACTAACAAAATATGTTGGATTGTGTTAATATCTGTTTGATTTCTCTAATTGTGGCAAAACTCTAGAGATAACTCAGAATCAGTGATAAGTATGGAGGGAAAGATTCTGCTGCTCGCTAATGATAAAGAGGAAGAAACAGCAGGACTAACAATGCTGTGTTCTCTGTGAAACACTTAGTATTAAACAGATCATCAGAGAGCAACACTTGGGCATTTAGACTATTTTTTTAACCAAAGCCTCCTGCTAACAAAGGATATTAGCCCACCGTGGTTTTGTCATTGAGCCTCCATAAATGTCAGACTTCACCATCCAAAATAACAGCTGCAGCAATGGGGACATGTAGTGTCTTATATCCAAATGTTCAATGCCCATGTTCCCTGTCAGAGCAATTTAGTGTGTGCTTTAATTTCAGCAGGAAGTGAAGGTACGAACAAACCTGATGACTAAACTATGTGGGTTTACCATTTATCACAATGTTTAATAACATCAGTAGACGTACAGAAGCTATTAGTGGACGCGATAATCATATTGCTTATCAACCCGATATAGCCTAGACACTGAGTCAGTGACACTGAACCCTGTTACCTTGGCTGCCCTATAATAGAGGCACGACAACAGAGTCAAAAGTGGGACATAACAACCGAAACATTCTTTAAATCTAATGACGTAATCGACTTGTTTTGCTCCAAATCTAATTTGAGATTATGGGCAAGTTTGTAATAAAAGTCAAAGTTCACTCATGCAGAGCTGTAGCTCCTCTGAAAGAGGAAGTTATTTCATGCTTTATTCTCTTTTGTTTTTCCTAGGGGGATGGCATTACATAAATATTCATATTAAAGTTGCAACATATCACATCAATTTCTTCAGCCGCCCGTAAAAGCAGTTTGCATGATTATTTCCTTCAAATAAGAATACAATAAGGGCATTTGTGTATAGCTATACAACCTGTAAATTGACATAATTAGTAGTTTTTTTGTACTAAATGTACACTGTAGTCTTGCTATTTTACTTATTCTACTGTTAAAAAATGATCTGAGTGCTTCTCTCACCACTGATGTTAATTCTGACAACTAAATAAGCCCCTGTTAAAAATCAGCCAGTGTAGAGCGGGGAGTTATTTTGATAATCAATGGGACGTTATCGCATTAAAGGCATTAATGTTGAAGGCTGCCAAGTGACAAGTGGTTTCCAGCAGCTGGTTACTTTGGAGAGCGCAGAGACATTCGCTGTGCTCTGCCAGCTCCTGATGTCCGAGCAGTTTTCTCTTCCAGCTGGCTACACTTTTATCACCAACACAATTGTCAATGCATGTTGAAAAGTGTGGGCTTTGGACAGTTTTGTCATGTAATGATGATAAGACTTTGATTACCATTGTTTTCACATATAAGAAACAATTGAATGGCTAGACTTGGAATTACAGCAATGAAGAAAATAAATATTGATTGATAAGGACCAAACCAACAGCTACATTTAAACAAATATATCCACTCAGATGAATACATGATGTCTCGGACTTGTGACTCAGACTCGGAATCTTCTTGGGTGACTCAGACTTGAACACAGGCAATGATATCTCTGACTCAGACTCGACTTGGAGGACTCGAACTTGGACTCGGACTTTAATTACACAGGTAATGATCAATCTGACTCGAACTCGGACTCGACTCGGACTCTTCCTTGGTGACTCGGACTCAAAAAGTGGGGACTCGTGAGTGACTAGGATTAAATAATTGGTGACTTGACTACAACACATGTAGATATTTTGGGCTGATGAATGTGTTTTTGTTCCCTTTCAGGCAGCAGTTGCTTTACTTCATGTCAGTGCAGGGGTGATGATCTAATATGATGAATATTCATGTATCTTGTTCTTTGTATTTAATTTGGATTCATTAAATGGTAATGGATGTATCTTCCAGATGGGTGACTTCCTGTGATGGTGAATAACTATGGCTTCAGTATCATTGAGAACAGCATCTTTAAATCCAAAAGGCCACAATTTAGATTATTAAACCATTTTTAATATTTGTTTAACAAATCAAATACTAAAAGCAGCCCAAATAACATCTTAACATTAGTCATGTCTCATACCAACCCCATATGAATCATGTAAAGTGCAACCTGTTACTAAAAAAAGTTAGTCCCTTCTACGATAATCAGAATGGGAAAACATGTCCTATGACATAGACATTTTATATTGTAATTACATACTATAGTTTATGTGTTCAATTCAAAAAGTGAATAAGCACATAGAAAAAGGATTCATAAGAAATAAGTATCATGATAGAAAGATAGAAAAAGATAGAGTTTATACATCTCCCCCTATTTAATTACTCAACTAGTAAGTTGTTAGTTCAAACATATCCAACATTTTAGGGAATTACGGATTCTTCTTTTAAATGTTTAGCAACAAAATGCCAGTTCTAATGGAGAATGAAACCACAGACTATTCAATACATTTCTGTAACATTTCAGGGAGGAAACAAAATTCACATCGTCTAAATAGCCTTTATCTTACCATGTCTCTGGCTCTCTAAAAAGGTTATGAGTTAAATGAAAACAAACACAGCAATGTTACCCTTCACTTAGGCCTTGTTTCTTTGTAAATGGGTCTGGCATTTAGTCCAAATAGATCTCTAAAATAAAGTCCCATTTCCCCATTTCTGCCTGCCAGTAACTCTCTTTTATGTTTTGCATGGATGTGCCTGGGGACAGTTCTTAGTCCATTAGCACACATGTGGAGTCAAATATTGTTTCGTGGCCACAAAACAATTGCTTTCATTTCCTTTCGTTGCATGTTTTGTCCCTGTGGCCAAATTGACGTGATTTAAAATAAACAGTAGATTCACAAATAAATGTGAATGTAAGGTGTTAGAAATAACACCTGGCATTACAGCTGAAACACTCTTTTGGACGCTGCTTGTTGCTGATGTCTTTATCGAGTTATTACAAACCTAATGTGACTTCTCTATCAAACAGCGGAAGAACAGAGTGAGTAGGATGTTGTTCTGCTCTCACCTTGGCCTCAGATATAGAAGCTGTCCTGAGGGAGGCGGATGTCAGTCATTAGCAGAGCAGCGTTTCATCAACAGGGGACTGGACATGTTCTCCCAAAAATGGTGAATAGGTCTCGACACTCTGATGACACACCGAGCTGCCACAGGTAAAAAGGTGACACCTCATTTCAGTGTGTTTCCATGCAGCAGGCACACCATTTGCAAAAGAGTGTTTTATGCTTCTTTATAAATATTCCATTACATTTCGAAGGGAAACTTAACTTTTCCACCCGACTACATCTGTATCTTTCAGCTATAATCACTGATACCTATCAGATTGAAAAATTACAAAATAAAATACAATTAAACTCACAAAAAAAACAATGCATTGTATAAGATATAACAAGTCTTTGGGTGTTGTGATCCCCTTGCAGTGCATTGTAACTTAGGACATAAAATGTCTGTGCAGTGAAGTGACATTTCGTCTCTATACTTTAACGTTTTTTATTTTAAAACAATTTGAGACCAAGAGAAGTAAAATGTACCAATACAACTCAAATATTAAAGAATCGCTAAGGAAAATAATGATTAATAATAATAATAATAATTTCAGAACCTTTTTTACAGTAACTGTTGCCACATTTCTGTGTATTCCATTTAATTGTATATCTTTAAGTAATACAAACAAGAGATGATTGTTATGTCTTTAAATGTTGTAATTGGGCTGATTCATTGCTGTGTTTAGATAACACTTAAGCGCTGGTGCCTCATGTTTGATGTTGGTTTAACTAAGGAGCTACCCTTTGTTTTTCTGTCGAAAATGTGGCCAAAAAAGCTGAAGGAATGTGGCGTACTCTGTGCATGTTTCCCACGGCGGGAAGTCGTGACAGTCATTTGGATGCAGGAGTGTCTGGAATCGAGGACATGATTGCCTCTGCAGCCGAACATCAGTCACTTTCATCGCTGGATATTCGCATTTTATGTTCAGTGATTCTCAGATGAAAAAAGTCTTGAGGGGTGGGGGGGCTAAAGTGGAACAGGTAAATGATCCAGAGAGATGACACTAGAGGAATAGGACAGGGGCTGAATGGGAACACTGCCAGTGCTTAGCAGGTAAAGCCAACAGAACATGATTATAACAGACTCCCAGACCAATAAAAAGGTGATTTAAAAAGTGCAGCCCGGAAGCAACCTTGCCATGTTTTTGTCAATAAACACAGCTTCAGAGTCCCCGGTGAAAACCTCATCATATAAATGGGCCCATTAAACCCACTCATCAGAGGATAACAAGCCTTTTGAATCTGTAATTGATTATTAATCCCTGCTGAGATTCACTCTCAGAGATCATTCAACTAGTGATAAATGAGAATGTCAAAAACATTAACAAGGGCTTGTTGTGTACATCTGAGTGTGCGTGAGTGGTTTTTATCACTCTGTAGACTTTTGTAATAAAACTTTGATCCCAAGCTCAGCAAGAGGTGGAAGGACATTACCTCCTGGCAGTCTCTTTTCACTTCCAGCACTAGATAATGATTCCCAGCCGGCAGACTTTTACAGCTGGTGTGGTTGGAGTGAGCAGAGATGCAGACAGGAGCTCTCACTGTACCCATGGATGTATGCATTCATTGGGGGGGGGGGGGGGGGGGGGGGGGGGGGGGGGGGGGTTAGAGGGGTGCAGAGATGACATATTTTAGCAGGCCAACCCAGAAGGGCTCCCTCTAAACATATTAAGACTTTTATAATTGTAGAAGCATACATTTAAATTAAAGTGAATTGCTGAGATTAGGATTGTTAGCAACATAGTTTTTATGGCACAGAAGCTTCATACATTCAGGACTGGGTTATTTACTGACATATTTTATGACGTGTAAACTTTACTTTTGGGTTTACATGCTTCTCTAAATCAAAGTGAAGGTGAAGTGCAGAAACGATTGCCAAGTAAATCAACTTTGCTTTTCTAATTATGTACTCCCAAATGCTGTGTTCACTTCCCTATCAGAGTCCTCATGCAAATAACACATATTCAGTAAACACCAGTGAAAAACACTTTTCAGTCACCACTTGTGTTTAAAGGGAACAGGAAAACCCCATCAACTCCCTTCTAATCATTCTGCTGCCCTGCTGCTGTTTTCATCAGCGTCTCCACCGTGCCAGTGTTTTTAATGAGGGCGGAGCACCTCACGCTGTCGACCACAGCAAGCTAAAAAGATTAATTACATCTTAGCACCACCTTCCTTGCTTTCACATTTGACCAGAATCATTTAGCATTCACGGTGTTGAATGAAAACAATCTGAACCCTTGTATAATCAAACAATCTTTAGCTGACAGGGCAATCATCCTGTCAGGGAGGAAGCTGGTGCCATGGCACGACCTGCAGCGTTAACACTGGAGCACAGAGGGGAAACAGCCCGGGGAAAAGCCTCCTTATAATTCCAAGTAGGAAGGATTTTTGAGGGTCTGAAGTGGTGGTGAGGATTGCTGAAAGTTGACCTTTGCTAAATGGAATGCAGAGGAGGGAAGCATGAGCTACTCCACAGTGTTTGTGGAACAACTAAAAGGTCACTTAACAATGCTGTTCTCTTCTATTTCTTAGAAATATTTGATGGATTCATTGCAGTCTGTAATTGTTTGCAAATGGTCAACTTGGTGGTGTGTGAGTGTGTGTGTGTGTGTGTGTGTGTCAAATGAGAATCACTGAATGCCATTATGAGAAAACAAAAGCTTCACACTGAAAATGATTAATGTCTGTTTTGGTTGTGTCTTTTTCTCATTTCTAGATGTTAACCATCCATCCATCCATTTAACATATTCTTGGAAGTAGATACAATCAAAAATATTTAAGGAGAAGTTTCGCTGGGAACAAGTTATTCAAGACAATATATTTTCTATAGGTTTTATTCAGTCTTTTCAACATAGATTTTAATAAACTGAAATAAAACAGAGGTTTTAGAGAGTCAGTTTAAACTCGCACTGACATGCGGAACATGTTTCTTTACAAATATTTTTTAAATACAACAACTGATGTTCAGGTGCTCAGAAGTGATCTGCAATTCAAAGTTGAATTAACTAATAAAACATATACATTTATGTTAGAATAACGAGAAATCATTAGTTATTTCCTCCAAATTCCTGCACCATGTTGAGTCTGAACAGGAAACAGGCATCCATCTCCTGTTAGATAAGTTATTCAAACCACAGCAAGCATCACTTCTTAATCTTACAGTTATTCCAGACATTTTGAATGTTCCCGAGTAATTGGTTTTTGCCAGTGTTTTTGTCCTGCTCATTTGTGACAGATAGTGTTGTTCTGTGAAGAGGGGCTGCACTTCGCCCCGGGCGTCTCTGTCCCCACTGATGATGTCACATGCCTCTAAATTAGCAAAGCCTCTGTTACAACCGGCTCTAATTTAAACTGACACAGAGCTGACCATGCAGGGTCATGCCTTAAGGTTAACATGTTAGACCTGAATACGAGATACATCCGCTCGTGGGTTTTACTCCGTGGGTTTTACTCCGTGGTTCCATGCTGGCGATGTGTTAATCCTTGTTCCTTCCTGATGTGTTTGTATAAGTTTGATTCAGGTCACACAACCATCTGATAGAAAGCACAACAACTCCAAAGACGTGTTGGAGGAAACCATGCCACCCTGGTACATTTTTTTTTAAATCAACATCATTATGGAATGTTAACTAATGGCTGGTGAGTCCAAACATATCAATACTGAATGTTCATAAAGCATGCAATGTTTACCTTTTTATCCGAAAACATCTTGAAACAAGGAGTTTTGAAGCCTAAAGCTATGAGGGAAAAAATCACCAGAGATTTTTCATAGGGTTTAGATTATTTTCAAAGTGATTTGATATGATTTGTAAAGACACATAACAAAACAATGCCATCATGGCAAAAAGGCGGCAGAAGGGTAAGTATGTGTTATTCCAGACGGCACAGACAAACAATGTATGTTGTCATTTAATTTGAAAGTCTTATTGTAAAAGATAGTGTGACATTGGACAATCAAATTTTTTTATTGTTTGATATTCAAAGACAGCAGATAATAAGTCCCGGTGATTTTTGGTTACCCCCAACCTTTCATAAATCACCACTGCTAGGTCAAACCTTCCATTTAAAAATGTATTACAATCCATTTTTAAAAGCTCCACTCAGTTTCAGTTTAAAAAGAAGCTGGATGATCCCTGTGTCTTGGGTATAGAATATGCTCAAAACCCTGATTATAACCAGATTATGATGGTTTGAGCCATAGGGACAAATTACTTTAGTTAGAATAATGACCAAGTTAAATAAAAACATTCTTCTAGCTACACACAGCGCAGCGGGTAAATCAAATGAATTACAGTTTGTGGTTGCACAGATGGCCAGGAGAAGACAGATGTTGAAGCAGTGGATTGGCAGAGACACACATCATAGAAGTGTTTAGACTCCCGTCCTCTTCTCTTCTCACTGGGCATGTTTGATCAGCTGCCGGACATTATCCTGCTCTCCTTTTCCACTACACACTTCTCTGACTGCTCACCTAATTCCGATCAGTCTGCACTGAGGTGTGAATCACACCGTTTCCTGTGCCAGCGCTGTCTTATTACAGCCTGCCTTCCAAAGATAACTGCTCTGCCTACTTTCTCCCTTCTTGCTCCCATCCCCACAATACTCCCACAGTCCCTGGACTATGCACATGTTTAAATGTCCATATGAAATCTAACATATAAGGATACTTATCTCTTTTCCTTTATTTGATCATTAGTTCTATTTTTTCCTAGTAAAATGTTCATAAAAGCCTATTTTTCGTTAAACTGAGCCTCCTATGAACTCCTTTGTCTCCTCAGAAAGATGAGGCTATACCAAACCTCGAGGCTCTGCTCCAGTTATTTTGGCTGATTATGGCCGACGTAAAGTGCAGTTGGGGCTTTTTGAAAATAAAAATACTAAGAGCATTGTAGCAGAACAGGAAGCTGGCACTCTCAGTCCTGCTGTGAATGAACAGCAGATCCACGGAGACCACAACAGGGAGGATCAATGTTGCAAAGCTGAGGATCTATCTCAGAGAAACACACCTGCAGAGGATTAAAGAGTGTTTTTGATAATCTGTCCTCTCCAGAAAATATTCTCCCCTCACATGCCTCAGAGTTTCTCTGACATTTGAGCATTCATTTTTATTTTTGTATTGTTCACAAGGACAATGCACAACATACATTGCACCAGATACAGCTCATTTGTATGCAAGACATAATATGTTATACTGTACCACTCTTACATGTGCAGGGAATGCTTTACCATATGACTTCTGCATTGATAGAGATGTTTGGGCATTTTTTATAAACCAATACAACTGAAAATGAGACCCCCATTAAAGAAAGTACCACGCACCAACTCCCTTATTGATTCTAAGCACGTATTTGATAGTAATTAAATAATTTTCTTGTATGCAACTAAGGTTCTTGATGCTTTAGACTTTTCTGCTATATTAAAACACACTAATGATTTTCCAGAAAATGAGCATTGTAATGGTTTGTCATTAAGTTCTCTGATGATGGTATTCACCCACTGACTACTGATTACAATACATTGTGTTAATAGTACTGTTGGGATCGTTAAACATTTAACAGCAAGACTCCCTTAAGCCATTTTAAAGAACATCGCTCTGTCAAACTTTAAAACAGCTGAACTCTGAATTAGATACACTACATTTACTCTCCATGAATGCTTCCCATAATGGTGCATTGCTGCTTATGGCACAGAAGACTTACCACAGGAAAATCTAAATGTTTAAAACGATTAATCCTCATCGACAGGGAAAGGCCAAAGCGGGCTACTTATTCCTGGCCGCAGATCATTGATTTCAGCTGAAGGGACAGATTATAATGGGCTGTAGCCAGTCTTCTAATAAAGCCAACATGATATGATTAAAAACGCTGTCTCCATGTATCAGAGCAGGCTCCGAAGGAAAAATGTAGATAGATGCAGACATTTTACTATATTTCTCCACAAAACAGCACTTTATATTTATTCAAATTGTCTTTGTGTTGACTTCCATATTAAGTGCATATGAACAGAGCAAATGGTTTCTTGTTCTATAGAGGTTCTTTTTCTTATTTTGTTTTTAACTCCGAAAAAATTGGCCATCTGGGATGTAAGCTCCTTCTATTCAATTTGAATTTAATCTGCAAGGCAAAAGTACTGTTCATCCTCCTGAGGCAAAAGCTAGCTGATATTCAAAGTAATCATGCACTGCTGTGCGTGTATATGTTTGAGAGAGTAGACCCATTACTGTCTGTGAGGCTCTCGGGATGCTCCATCACCTTCTAACAGTGCAGATTGAAACACTTAACCTCATACAGAGCATTAATGCCACACATACAGGGATGGAGGTTCCTAAAGATAACCAAGTGAATAAACGCAGGGCATAAATAGTGGCCTAATTCTGTCTGCAACCAAGTGGTCCGACCGCATCATACCTTATCTGAGCGTTTCCATTAGAGTGGCCCCGGTTCCCAAGGCCCCTGCACTGCCTCCTGATGAAAGCTTCTGTTACAGCAGGGACCTCCTAAGAGCTGACAGACAACTACATTGAATTTTACAGTAAGCAATTATGCAAATGTATTTCAATATAACTTTTTACATGATTAAATTACATGTCATTTGTTAGATGCTTTTATCCAAAGCGACTTACATGCATTCAGTACTGTGGGCAATCCCCACAGGAGCAATTTGGGGTGAAGTGTCTTTGCCCAGGGACACAACGACATGCTGACTGCAGTGGGACTCGAACTTGCTATCCCCTGATTCCAAGTCCAGCACTCTATCCACTGAGCCACAGCCTCCCGATTAGATGTTTGCATTATGCGGGTGTATGTTTTTTAATTAGGAAACAGCATCATGATGGAGGAGCTACAGGAGATAGGATTAATGTTCCTTAATTCCAGAAGTGATAGGAGCAGCTTTCTTATATTTAGAAACATAACTGAACATGATTAAATGTGTAAGTAAAACATGTTCACACTTATCTGGAGGTGTTGAAGGGCAGCAACTAGCTAGTGAATGATGATTTAGTCAATAACATGTTAATAGAACAAACAGCCAATAAAACATGCAGGTTTGGGTCACCAAAACAGTAATTGTGACATTATATAACAAGAGTACAAGTTCTCCAGTGGAGAACAAAAAGGCCACTCTTTGTTCTTAACAGGTCAAACTGAACCATCTTTGAACGTAATAAAAACAGCCTCCAGGTGACTGCTGTATAGTTCACTACACTCATCATACTAATTTAAACACAAGACATGTACAGTTGCTTACCGGACAGCAACTTGCCAGCACTGCATTATGGATCTTTGTGGTGAGTGTTCACCGGTACGTCCAATGCAAGAAAAACAAAGTCTTGAAATGAGGAGACATCAGGTCTGCACATACATGTTGTTTTTTTAAACTGAGGCTTGCTATTGTGCTGCATGTTCCAGCTAAAGATGTGTTTGCTGGTGTATGATGCTTATGGTTTGGTGTTGAATAACAAATGATACAATTCTGTCAGTGGAGACGTAGTGTGATTTGCTTGATCATTGCCAAGCGCCTGTTGACGATTGGTGAACTCATCCTAAAAGCACAACGACTCCTCTGAAGGTCCGCTGGCACCACAGAAAGTCCATAAATATGTGGTTCGAATGGATGTTATAAATCAGGGCTGCACATAACTGGTGCGCAGGTGCGCATGCGCACCTCCGCCAAAAAAAGAGCGAGAGAGAGATATATATATATTTGCGAGTTGCATATGAACCATGATATGAACTCAGGGCCGGCCCATAGCACTGGCTAGATCAGGCATCCTCAAAGTCCGGACTCTGGTCCGGATCCGGACCGAACCACAACTGTCTCTGGACTCTGAGCAAATTATACTTTTCATATGTATTATCTGTGTTATCTGCGAGACATCGCCACAACACAACGAGTCAAAATTCTCCGCTATGTCCACTGTAAACAGCGCTCTGCTGCATGTCCGACTGTTGCACTGTCTGTGTGTGTCTGTCATTTGTCCAATCACATTCAGCATCCCGTCAGCGTTTTTTCCCCCCACCAACAGTCTGCGAAGCAGAGGCACAGTTGGGCGGGTCTTCGCGGAATGCGAGTGGGAAACATGCGTGTGTCGTCTCTTTCAACCTGTCTGAGTCAGAGCGAGAGTTTAAAAAAAAAAAAGTCAGAGCGAGAGTTAACAGCTCATCTAGTTGCATCTGTACTGTAGCTAGTAGCCTATAGTTTCACCTACCGGGGTGGCATGGGGCAACTGCCACCCCAGTTGGCAGCTTTGTTTTGAAAGAAAAGTTGTGGCTCATCGGAAATGTATGAGAGAAAGTCTCTAATGTCCGAGTGCAAGTGAATGCAGCACAATATGCACGTCTTGTAACCCCTCCCCCGGCCCTGGCACAAGCGTGGAAATATGATTGACGGCGATTTCATTTGAACGGGACGGTGCAAAACGAGAAGCATTCGGACCCAAGCACTGAAGGAATGAGGTATTTTGCGGTCTACAATGACAGATAAGAGACTGTCAAGTTTGGCTGTACTCAGCATTGAATCAAAACTCACTAAAGCTGATCTTAATCAGTGTTGCTAGATGGTAATCGCCGCATTCAGCTGTAATAGACATGTCAACTTGATGCTCTGCTCACGGATGAGCATACAAAACTGTTAAGATGATGACCTTACGTGTGTAACTGTAAATATATTTTTTTCTTTGAGGGGGTCTGCCCCCAAAAAAACAGTTTTAAGTCCTGAGAAAGTCAAATAAGACGGTGTGTAAAACTACACTGCCCAGCCAAAAAAAGTAACCACTTTGATTGAACTAGGCCAGTAGGTAAGGACTTTCCACTGGATCATAACTGAAGTATAAAAGAATGCATGACTGAAGTGATGGAGACCATGTTGAAGGCAAACAAAAAGAGGAAATAACAGGTCAAATCAAGCAAATCCCCCTCTCAGATTCCACAGCAACCAGAAGAACACAAATACTGGCTGGTGATTTGATTCATCACTTTGTGATGGAATAGAAAATGCACAGTGCATTTCCTTAGCTGTGGGTGAGCACTGACACCACTGACAATGCTCAGTTGCTGGTGTTTGTGAGTTTTTATGATGAGGCAAAGTTGTTGAAGATGTGTTGGGCCTGACTAACCTCAGTGGACACTCAAGGGGGCAAGACATTTATAAAGCAATAATGGGAATGCTGAATGAAAGAAGGTGCAGCTGCCTTTATTCATAACTGTGCAGCTCTTACACTGCGACTCTGAGGGATCAAGCACAGACACAATAACAATGAAAACTGATGCATACAGATTACTTTTGTTTTTGCAACCTCGTGTTAAGAATCTTGTTGCAATTGTTTAAAAGTTTGAATGACCGTAATAAACCGACCTTTGTCTTCTTGAAAAAAATGGTTTGGACCTTTAACATTTGTATTTGAGTACCCCTGGGCTAGATGTTCGCCTAGGGCGCCAGATCTGGGGAGGTGCTGCGCTGGCAGTTGTGGGAGGGAAAACAACATTTTGACCGTTGGGGCTCATCCTAATTTTCGGCCTTGATGTAACAATATTCATAATTAAGTAAATGTAACACCCTTTTCACCCCGGTTACACGTTTCATTTGCCCTGTACGATGGGCGCTGTAAGTGATGAAAATGGGGGATGTTGGCTTATCTGGCACCCGCAGCTCACAGCCAAAATGCGAGTGAGCGAGGGAGAGAGGGAGGGTGCACCGGTACCGGCGCTGTTGTTATTCGAATCTGGTGCCGTGCTAGCTGCTCTAACGGAGATAAGAAGAAGATGTTTCTACAATAATGTGGAGAGAGAGTCCTCTCCAGTCAGACTGAGAGGCTGATGACTACAGCTCAGTGAGGTAAAGGACTCCCGAGTGTTTAGATAGTTAACTTTAGTTTAAGTTCAAACGGTTTGGTCACAATTTATGTAAACACATATTTTCAAGGCACTCCTTTATAATTATTGGGATAAACAGGTTTTAAATCATTCCAATGTATGCTATAGGACAGCAACCAAAAATATCCTTTAAAACTGGAGATACAAAAAAATGCATAAATAAATCAATGTTAAGGTAAAATAAGAACACAAATAAAATAAGTTACATTAATTTGTTAATGGCTATGGTAGGTTATTGGTTATGTTCACATACTTATTTGATTACATCCACTTGTCTAAGATGACAACAGAGACTTTCGACCCAAAACCAGCTGTTGACTTGTGGATGCAAGCAGCTAATCGCAGACTCAACCAGAGAGAAAGTAGGCCTACATCATCAGCTACCATGTCTGACAGTCAGGAGGGTAGTGATGACAGCTTGTAGGATTACTGGTCGTGCTAATGTTGTCTTGTGTTCACCTCTGCATGCGTGTTCTGTGTTCACCTCTGCACGTGTGTTCAGTGCCGTGTGTCTGGCAAATAAAGTCAAGACCCCCTCAAAAGTTACGGTTTATTTCATTTTAAGGATGAGCACCAAGCAACATCTCCAGGTGCTCTGTTGAGAACCAGGGCAAAAAAGTTATGTGCACCCCTGGTTATAATCAACAAGCCCCTTATGTAAGAGTAGACGTCACTAGACGTACCTTTTACTCTCAGGGCAAAAACCACTACATCTCTCAGACAATGTTCTGCATTTGTTCCCCATCTGATGCATCCACCTTCTGGCACTTACAAACTGGCTGCAGGCACTCTGTTCCACTCCAGGACCCTGCTTGTTTTGCTGCCCTAGCTTAAGCACATACCGAGATGAATACACGTGATGAGGCATACATTACTTAAGCGTGGATGCTAAGTCGTTAACAAGAGATGTGGTACTCAGGATATGCAGTAAGAGATGTGTAACTGGAGGTTCACAGCTGTTTTTGCTTCGTTCATTACGCTAACTTCCTCACTTACATCCTCAATCAATGCTCTTGGCATTACAGAGCCATTTTTGGCTTTCTTTAACCCTTAGATGCACAAGTGACTGGACCCTACACTCTTCCATAAGTGGGTCAAAAAGGATCCGTATTAGAATATGTGTTTTCATGCCATTTCTGTCATTTTGGTTAAGAAAAATCACTTTGATAGTCCTATACCCCCCACCCTAACCTTCCCTTATAGTGTAAAGTGATTTTGAATCCTTGAAAAGCCCTATAAAAATATAATGTATTATTATTATTATACTGACAGGTTTCAGATCTTGCTGTGTAAAATAATCTTCCTGAGAGGTGTCACTTGTGATTTAGTCTGTGTGGTCTACAGTGAATGTGTTCCTGACAGCAACAGGTGATAAGAATCAAAGGTTCCCATAGGATCCCATAGAAAATGCATGCTGGTCATTTTTGACCCACTTATGGAAGCTTGGGGTAGGAATACAAAAACTACAATTTCTTAAAATGTAAATTACAAATTTGAATGGCATGATATCCAAAACATGTTTTTTGAGGAATAGCTGGAATACTAAATGATTAAAAAATGTAATTACAAAGATACAAACCACCTCACGGGTCAAAAAAGACCCACTTATGAAAGCTTGGGGTAGTAATACAAAAACTACAATTTCTTAAAATGTATAAAATGTAAATTAAAAATGTGAAAGGCATGATATCCAAAACATATTTTTTGAGGAATAGCTGGAATATGAAATGATAAAAAAAATGTAATTACAATGATACTTCAATAAAACCACCTCACGGGGTCAAAAAAGACCCACTTCTGCATCCAAGGGTTAAAGAGCCTGTGACACGAGTTTCCCCCATCATCCAAACCCATCAATTTGAGTAAATATTGACGTCACAGCAGGCATAAGAACAGCCGGTGTTTCTCCTGAGAGTTTCCCCCGGGAAACAAATGCAAAAATACACAAACACACACGTACAGTATACACACACACACACACTCGCAAGCTTCCCCCAGACCAGTAATCCAAACGAAAATATCTTCCCTCCGTACTACTTTGATCATTTGCTCCGCTAATAATTAATCAGATCGATCCAGAGAAGAGGAAACTTTAAAGGCCTTTTTCTCAAAATGATGACTGTGACAGTCATTATATAATGTGACATATTTTGCATAATATTTGGAGTACAAAAACAATCCTGATATCATTAGAAAGCTAGGAATCTCCTCTTTCCAACAGTGTATAAAACTCAAAATGTGTCTTCGGATCAATGCGACTGATTTCGATGGAGCAGGTCACTTTGCATTAGGTAAAATACAGCAGGCACACATAACAGGAAGAATATGTACATTTTAATCCAATCAAATAGGACATTGTCACACCATGACAGGTGACGTGCAACAACATTAACATTAACCTTTCTGTTGGTCGCTTGTTAGCAGACCCTTCACGCGATGGCAGAGCGAACAGGTACAGGCAGGGCCCATAATGATAGCCCTATAGTTTAAATCTACTACCCGCACATGAACATATGGAAATGGGTTACTATTTAAAAAAATTAATGTATTTATTAATGTATTTAGGAACCTATCCATGTGATTTTTAGTGGGGGTGGACCTCAAATCCTCTAGGGGGGTCCAGGGGCATGATCCATGTATACATTACAACCTATAACAAAGCTTAGATGTGTTTATTCGTTACGTTGTTTACGTTATGTGTTACGTTGTTCAGTGTGTGTTACGTCCCCAGCTCGCTTAGGGTAAAAGGGAAGCAACACGAAACCAGGTGTTCTTGGTAAGAGGTTGATTTTAATAATAAACTCAAAATAAAGATGATATAACACAACTTCAGGCTCTTAAAACCAGCTGTCTGTTCAAAATAACGCTACACAAAACGAAGGCCACAGATTATCACAGTCATGGGCACTTACGGCTAAAATAGTGAGGCGCCTCGCACAAGTTTGACGCCGTCACAAATCACAGAATACACACATCCTAACTAACCACTATATCAGAACTAGCACAGTGCTACACAGAACATAAGGAGAGCACCGAGAGACGTCTGACACAGATTCAGACCTCTCCCGTCTAACTGAGATGCACACACTCTTGTAAGAGTCCCCGGAAGGTGTGGGCAGGGATTGGTGAGTCGGGCCCGACCTGCTCCAATCCAGATCTTCGGTCACGCCTACCGGAGGAGGGACAGGAAACTGGCATCCAATGGCGTCCGGGCAACGGCGCATCTCATATACATATTACATACACAGCTGAAAACAATCCTAGACAGGTTAACGAGCAGACAGCAGCAGCAGCAGCCGTGACAGTGTGTGTCAGCCGTTAACCTAGATAGATAAACTTGCAAACATGTCAGAAGAACCGGCGCATAAGAAAACAAAATACAGTCAAACTAAGCTGAAATTCAACAACTTGAATGTCGCATCCCTGACATCCACAACTCCGGAGCCTGGTCCTTCAACCATAGAACCAGCGCAGCCAGATGAACCCCAGCAGCAGCTCTGCGGCCGCAGAGGCTGTCAAAACCGCCGCCGCCGGCATCGTTGAAACCGAAACAGGCTGGTTCCGACTGCATGGAGGTTTGTTGTCGGGACATTGTGACGGGCAAATAAAAGCTTATTTGGGCAAAGAGAAAGTACTTCAATGCAGAATGGTACAAAAACAGAGAGTGGTTAATTATTTGCAAAACCACTAAACAAGCCTTCTGTGAAATATGCAGATGTGCTGCTGTCAAACGGCTTGTAACTTTCTCCAAATGTGGAGATGACAGCTTTGTAAATACCGAGTTAATAACTGGAACTTTTCACAGAGCTTACTTCAGTCAAACACCCGTCAACATTCAGCTTGTCAAACAAGAGCGTAGCAGGAAAAAAGAAGAGATGGAATGAGCAACTGCGCTGTCATATGTGTGGGCTGGTCTGTATAGTTTAATTTACAGGAAAGGAGTGAGCAGAGGGTCGAGTTGTCCATTCTTGTTCCGTTTTCTCTGACTATCTTCCTCCTGAAGACCCTCTCAGTCTTTCATTTGCTCGCGCTACTAAAGAGACACGTTACCATGGAAACCAAATAATGGTGTAGCTGTATTGAAGTCCGAGTGGAAACGGTAACATTTGGTGCGTTATGTTAGAATGAAACAAATCAGATTTAGTCAGAAATCGGGAGAAATGCGAGATAAATATGACCCCGGGAGGAAACCGGGAGTCTCCCGCGAAAATCGGGAGGGTTGGCAAGTAGGCTATGTCACATACACACGCACTTTTTGCCCCCCCCCACTTCTGAAATGAATCCGGCGCCGCTGCAGCCCAGCCCACGTAAACTGTCAACGGGGGAGCCTCGCTGCGGGGAAACGGTGGACCTAGTGTCCCGATCGGAGTGGGAATAATAATAATCCGTGCATTTTATCCATTAATTTCCCCAACATTGTGTTAAAAAAAAAAACACACGTTTAATCCATGTTGGTGTACTACAACTACAAAAAGCATCGGTTTGTTTTCTCATCAGGAAATTCAGACCGGCTCAAACAAACGATTTTTAAATCATCCTCCTCACGATCATTTAATGTATAATATGTTCGCCGAATTGACATGAAAGCACTAATAAATGTAGTTTCATCCACTTGAGTTTACAAATACAAAAATAATCGATTTGTTTTTATATCACATCCGACGGGAGGAAATTCAGCAGCTCCGATTTTAATCCTAATTTAATCATCTTCACCACGATAATTGATGTTTATGTTCGCCGAATTGACATGAAAGCACTGACAAATATGAATATACTGTAGTCAACTTCATTACAACGTTATTAACGTGCCTAAACCCAGTAATTCACCATTTATACGCATGACGACACACTTTGTCCGTGTTTGGCTCTCTCGCCGCACAGTGAAGCGTTCCCGCATTGACGTCACTTCCGGCTTCCCCCAAAACGAGTCGAAGGAATTTCCCCACGATGTTCGAAATGATTGATATTTATCGGAACGGTATTGCACCTTCTTTTTTAAACTGACGGTTCGAGATGACTAGTAGCCCAATATTTCATTGCACAACAGTTGTTGGGAGGCTGTCACAGGCTCTTTAAGTACTCTTGAAACATTATGTACACTTTGGGATAAATGATTCTACCTTAAGAAATACAGAGCAGCATAAATTAGTTTATTAACTATTGTAGTATAACGTTAGCCGTGATAGCTCTGTGACGTTATGGATGGCACTGATGGTCTGCCCACAACTTCAGTCTAAAATCAATCATAAATAGAGACACATTCAAGGGGAAAATGGAGTACACTATTTTGTTACACTTCCAGGATTAAACAACTTGTTTCCTCGAGTTGGTGTGCAGCAGGTTTGGAGGTTTGTTTTCACTTGTTTGGTGGGTGTGTAGGAGGTGTTACCCAATGGACAGTGATGTGTTTTGCTTGTCAGCCTGTCGTGAGAGGCACATGTTGAATGGCTATAATTAGGAATCAGTTTTCACATACACCTATATATGATTGTGCTGTTCTCTGCTATTCTTCTGAGAAAAAAAGGCTTAAAGATTGCTTGAATGTGTAGTGTTCAACACACATTTAAACCACTTTCATCAGTTACAACGCTTGTACAACACAACAGAGTGTTTACACTATATTTTACCTTTCACAAAACGTTTAGCCTTTTTGTCAGTGATAAACATTCACCTGGTCAATATTTGTCAAACACTGTAGTTAGTGACCAAATTCCTGCAAAACTAATTACATTCCCATCAGCCTCAGCTTTGTACTGCTGCTAATCAGCAAATGTTAGCATACTGACATGCTAGACTAATGAGGAACTGGGTAAACAAACCTGCTAAGTGACAGCATGCTGGCATTGCCATTGTGCATACAGTATGTTAGCATGCTGATGTCAACATTTACATCAAAGAGTACAGATTCACAGAGCCGCAAGCATGACTGAAGACTTGTTTTGAAAATGTGCTATTGCTACAAAACCGAAATGCATCAGATGGTACGTTGGCAATTGCCAAAATAACCTACAAACAATACAGTAATCTATTTACATGATGTGCAAACACAAACCATATGAAAGGTGTGGTCTAGTCCATCCCTCCATGGTTTGAAAAATACTTTGCTGTATAGATGCTAGGGCTGTAACATTTCGGTTCGGTACGTACCTCGGTTTTTAGGTCACGGTTCGGTACGTTTTCGGTACAGCAGAAAAAATTATCACAAAACATAACATATTTTTTAAAAATTATTATTAAACTGTGAATAATGTATTCACTCAAATAAATACAAAAAATATATAATAAAATAAACATTAAGGTGCAGCATTTCGATGAACTGAAATAATCTGTATTTGAACTTTACTGTAGTACTCACAAAACATAAACTATTAGTTTTGGGTTTTTAATTATTATTAAACTATGAATATTCACTCAAATAAATATAAAATATAATAAAATAAACATTAAGGTGCAGCTTTTCGATTAACTGAAATAATCTGTATTTGAACTGTACTGTACTAGTACGCAGCCAGTTTGACATTAGGACTTGCTTGTCATTGTATTTTCATGTTTTTTTAAAGAAAGATGAACTTGTCCACATTGCTTGCTGAAAGGGCAGATCTGCTGGCACTAACAATGTCTCCTGCTGTGGAGAACACCCTCTCGCTAGGGACAGAGGTAGTAGCAGATACAGCCAGGTAGCGCTTTGCTAACATGGCAACATAAGGATATTTGGCGTTTGTAATAGCTTTGGCTCGGTCTGAACTTTTTGCGAGTGGTGGAGGCTTAAATGCTAGTGGGAGTTGGGTTTGCACTTCAGTCTTTTGGTACCGGTGATATTCACGTTCGGGTGAGGCCTTTTCAAATGAGTGTGCAAGTTTGATGTATTGCCAGCCGCGTAACCAATGTTAGTTGAACAATGCCGACAAACAGCTTTGGTTCGGTCCACCTGTCTTTGTCCGTCATCCTTGTACGTAAGTGCGAAACCAAAATGTTCGCAAACCGGAGAGACTTCAATGATGCTGGAGGATTTCCGAGCTCAACTTTATCTGCGTTCGCCATTTAGAGAGTTCCTCAAATTACTGACTACATTTGAACGCATCCCTCTGACCAGCTCGTCCAATGAAATGACTTGCTCGCTCTATGACGCGTTGAACACAATGGGAGCAAATTACTCTGAATGCTGCGACGCAGCACCTGAGATTACTTCCAAGAAGTTGTTCACGTTCTCAATTTTTTACGTTTAACGTTATATTCGTTCGGTACACACGTACCGAACCGAAGGGCCCGTACCGAATAATTTCGGTACAGGTACGTGTACCGTTACACCCCTAATAGATGCACATGTTCCTGCCTGAGCTATTACCACAGTAATGACGTGCATTACTGTTGAGGGGAAATCTTTTGCACTTGCACAATGTGTGATAACAACAGGCAGAGCAGGTAGGGTTGTAGACAGTGAAGTGCTAATGTATCAAATTGAAGCTGCAGGGAGGATCAGGGATAAACACCCGTACATTTCTCAGATGAGCACACTTATCTTTCTCATTCCTTGGATTAAAGAGGCTTGTAGGAGGATAGCACACCGAGACTGAACAGTGGCAGAGGAGTCTGTGGTCAGAGGATGTGGCTCTGTGGAGAGGGAGAAATTACTTGTTTTATAAGCAGGGCTCTTTTTCTACAGTAGATGGATTACACATGGAATAAAAATAAACGGCTTGGAGGTGAATTGTTTTTTCCGCTGTCACACAAAAAGCTCCCTTGATTTCCCTTTTTGGATAAAACATTTGAGCCTTTGCTGTGTCAATATCAAGGATGCAACCTTAAGTAAAGAGAAACAACTCGTAAAGGCTAATCAAGCAGATTCAAAGAGGACGCTGGGTGCCAGATAAGCTGAGACATGTTTGGCCTTTCATATATTTTGTCTTCTAGTTTGATTGCAAACAATGTAATATAAATAGAATAAAAATAGTGGTGAAACTTTTTATGTCATTTTTTATTGAGAAACATCAATAATATATTTGTTAATACAAACATTAATGCATATTTATATTGATTTATATCAATAATCATAACTCATTATCATGCATTTGGCTGTAAACTAAATAATGACCACTTACAGTGACATGTAATTTATAGTTATATCCAGGGGTGCACATAACTTTTTTGCCCTGGTTCTCAAAGGAGCACCTGGAGATGTTGCTTGGTGCTCATCCATAAAATGAAATAAATCGTAACTTTTGAGGGGGTCTTGACTTTATTTGCCAGACACACGGCACTGAACACAAATGCAGAGGTGAACACAGAACACACATACAGAGGTGAACACAAGACAACATTAGCACGACCAGTAATCCTACAAGCTGTCATCACTACCCTCCTGACTGTTCTCCTCACTGTCTTCCTCTCTGCCAGACATGGTAGCTGATGATGTAGGCCTACTTTCTCTCTGGTTGAGTCTGCGATTAGCTGCTTGCATCCACAAGTCAACAGCTGGGTTTGGGTCGAAAGTCTCTGTTGTGATCATCTTAGACAAGTGGATGTAATCAAATAAGTATGTGAACATAACCAATCACCTACCATAGCCAATAACAAATTAATGTAACTTATTTTATTTGTGTTGTTCATTCATATCTTATTTTACCTTAACATTTATTTATTTATGCATTTTTTTTTATCTCCAGTTTTAAAGGATATTTTTGGTTACTGTCCTATAGCATACATTGGAATGATTTCCAACCTGTTGATCCCAATAATTATAAAAGGAGTGCCTTGGAAATATGTGTTTACATAAATTGTGACCAAACCGTTTGAACTTAGACTAAAGTGAACTATCTAAACACTCAAGAGTCCTTTACCTCACTGAGCTGTAGTATCAGCCTCTCAGTCTGACTGGAGAGGACTCTCCCTCCACATTATTGGAGACACATCTTCTTCTTATATCCGTTAGAGCTGCTAGCACCAGATTCTAACAACAGCGCCGGTACCGGTGCACCCTCCCTCTCTCCCTAGCTCACTCGCACTTTGGCTGTGAGCTGCGGGCGCCAGATAAGCCAACATCCCCCATTTTCATCACTTACAGCGCCCATCGTACAGGGCAAATGAAACGTGTAACCGGGGTGAAAAGGGTGTTACACAGGGTCGGCGTCATGGGGGGTCATTCGCGGGCCATGCCCCCCCAAATGAGTCACTGTGCCCCCCCAAAGCAGGGTGGGCAAGCCTTGCCACTTTGCCGTTTTTTTCTTTTTTTAATCATATAAGTGAAAACGTTTCCACTAAAGGTTTTTTGTGTGAAATACATCAGAAATAAAGAATACAAATATAAAACACAGCCTGATGTGCTCACTGCTGCTCTCTGATTGGTGTGTTGCTTGACCAATGACCCCCGACCTTTTTTTTGTTATCATTACGTGGCTGTGTGTTTAGATGAAAGCCCAGTGGCGATCTGTTCATCTGTTACACTGATTATACAGTAAAGCCATCGAAAATAATATGATACACTACAGTAGAAGTACATGGGTCTCTGTGTTTCATTCAAGCTCGGCTCTGTGTGTGTGTGTGTGGCACGAGCGCATTTTGTGAGTGCACAAGTGGTAACGCCGAATGTTGTTGTTAGCATCTGGTTAGCTAGCTATGCTAACGGATATAAAGGGCTGTTTCTACACCAAGGTGGAGGAGAGTCCTCTCCTGTCAGACTGAGAGGATCTTATAACTTCAGCTCAGTGAGGTAAGGACTCTCTCAGTGTTTAGATAGTTCACTTTAGTGTAAGTTATCTCAGTGGGTCTCAAACGGTTTGGTCACCATTTATGTAAACAAGTATTTGCGAGGAATACCTTTATAAGATCATTATAGTTATTAAAGAGAATAAATGAAAAATGGGTATGAAATACTATAGGACAGTAACACAAGAATACAGTTTAAAAGGGGAGTGATTAGTAAAATATCCATAAAGAAAAAGTAAATCTGTGTACAGTTCTGTTTCATATGGAATGCTGAGAGATGTAGGCTATCCATAGATCTCTTCATTTTGCTCTCAAAGTGCACCAGATAGATGCATTTAACTTCCATATTTAAAAAATAATCTTCCCGGGGAGCATGCCCCCAGACCCTCCTAGAGGAGGTTAGGTCCCCCCCCACCTAAAACATGTTCACATGGATAGGATACTAAATACATTTGCACACTTTTTATATGGTGGCCTATGTTCATATCAAATCAAATCAAGTTTTATTTATATAGCAAATTTGTCAACGATTTTTGGTCGAGCCAAAGTGCTGTATATACAGTATAATACAAAATAACCTACAGTAAAGACACTTTACAGCAAATACAACAGCACAGTTTGTGCAGAATATCAGTATGAGAAAACGACACCCTCTGTCCTTATATGTTTCTGTTTTTGTGGTCGTGCCACAACCGTGCATGTATGCACAAGTCATATGTGCGCTATACAATAGCACTACACCCCTGCAATGTGTGTGAAAGACAATAGACTTTACAGCATGTTTTTTGAAATTGAAGTTGCGTTGGTGTTTGTGTGTTGGTTGTTGACGGCAGTGTGTGCCCCCCCTTGGTAAATGATTTCCCCCCCCCATTCGATTTGTTCTAGAGCCGACCCTGGTGTTACATTTACTTAATTATGAATATTGTTACATCAAGGCCGAAAATTAGGATGAGCACCAACGGTCAAAAAAAATGTTTTCCCTCCCAGAACTGCCAGCGCAGCACCTCCACATATCTGGCGCCCTAGGCGAACATCTAAAACGCCAGTGCCACGGGCCGGCCCTGAGTTCATATGCAACTCGCAAATATCTTTCTCTCTTCTCCCTTCTCTCTCTCAATGTTGGTGCGCAAATGCGCCTTTTATCAAATGACCCGGTGCTCTTTTTTTGGCGGAGGTGCGCATGCGCACCTGCGCACCAGTTATGTGCAGCCCTGGTTATATCAGTGATTATAATGAATTATGAAATTATTATAATGCAAAACAACTATAGGAGTATTATTACACTTTTTCAGGGAAGATTATAAAGCATGGTGATACTTGAGCCTATGGTCATTATAAAAAACAACTTCATTTATTTTAACAGGGACAGTGCACATCAATCAACATTTCTGTTAATTTGCCAGAGTTAGCCAAGAGGCTATTTTTCATCTGTAGTCCCTGGACAGATTTTGTAAGTCACCCTAAAGACACATTTAATGGGGAATAATTATATTGATGAATTATTATGAATATGAGTGCTTATCACTATAATTATTGTCAAGTTCCACTGGTTTTTTGCAGACTCCCCACTTGAAAGGGACTCGAGGCATCTACTGGACGTTAATAACAGGATTCCACTCCGCAGCTTTTCTTTTAGACTTTTTATTTAGTAGATTATGCAGCAGCTTTCAGCTGCTTTAATCAGCAGTTTTATTTAGCAGCTTTAATCAGCTTCATTCAGCAGTTTTATTCAGCAGCTTTAATCAGCTTCATTCAGCAGTTTTATTCAGCAGCTTTAATCAGCTTCATTCAGCAGTTTTATTCAGCAGCTTTAATCAGCTTCATTCAGCAGTTTTATTCAGCAGCTTTAATCAGCTTCATTCAGCAGCTTTATTCAGGTGAAAAACCTTTAAACAAGAAAGGTGCATTTTAGTGATCAAAACAAACAAAACATGTAAATAAACCTCATTATCAAATGCTTCTAACAAACAAAATGAACATTAATGAATAACTTTCTCCCCTTTTTAGCAGGACTCTTCAGTGGGTCAAAACAACAGGATTCTAAGTCAATCAAAAATTAAACTTTCCAAATATAAATCCCTCTCTCCCACCTATCCCTCCGAAGATAACCAACAGAGCGTCCAAGCACAGAATGCCCCCCACAACCAGCGCACCACACTGAAACCTACTCTCTGAGCAATGCTGCGCAGAGTTTTGACAAGACACGTGACACACACGCAAACAATCCAAACAGAACATAACATCAGCAGCTCTGCGGAGCTCTTACACAACATTTTGATCTGCTCTTACACAACATTTTGATCTGCTCTTACCGGCTGCCTGTCCTGACTTAGTAGAAAAATGCCTCCCGTCTGCATGCTTCCGTCTCCCTGGATCGCACACAGCAACTATTTAAATACCTTCTTCCTACTGCAGCTGGGGCTCTCTGATTAGGGTGATTGCACCCAGCTTGCTAGAGGAGGCAGGACTGCCTGCGATCGTTTACACCTGTTGACTATCCCTACTAATTGGTGACTTGTTTTCTGACTACTTGTAGTCTGTTTTTACTCTTGTATTTATTAAAGCCTTAGGCTCTGTTTGACTTTACAATTATACAGTGAGCCTTATTTTCATGCTCATCATACAAAATATCATCAATATAATTGACTATTTTGGAGTATTTGAGCAAGTTCTACTTTTTTCACTTTGAATAAGGAGCTTATAATTGATTTTCTTCCATTCGCATGCTGCTTTTAAATGACCGAGGACAGCAGAAGGTAAATCCTGTTTGACTGGACACTAATGAAACGTCTGATTGAAATACAGAAACTGCAGGTGACTCTCGGTCTGGCTTTCACAGTCTGCAACACTCCTCAGCCCTGAAGCGAAGATTAGACACACTTGTAAACCCTTGTAATAGCAGCAGGGATTAATGAGCACATGTGAATTCAAAGCAGGCAAGTGTCTGTATTTTGCTTAAAACCACCTGCTTTGTTTATGAGCAGACAGTCCAACTCCCAGCAGGGTATCATACCTTGTTACTTATTTGTTGTACGTCTCGTAGGGCTTAGTGTTGCATCGAGCCTCAGTACTCGCACACCATGCAGGCTCAGGCTGCTGGGTAAATGCACGTGCAGAGAGCCGTGGAGACTTCATCTCCTGCAGCTTCTGTTCAGCAGACCTGTTTCCTGAGTGTGAAGCTGCAGCACGAAACAGAGCGGCGTGATGCTAACCTCTCACTCAACTGTCTCACTAAGTGTTATAAGGCCACACGGATATGACATGTATGTTCTCACTAACTCTTAGGTAGCAGCAGGTTATAATACCGTGAGCAGGAAGTTACATTTGGTGCTTCAGGCGAGGGGTGTATCCACGGATACTATAATAAAAAGGTCAGAGTACCATTAAGAAGGTCACACAGATGTCAAGCTGTTCACTTCAGGTCACGAGGCTAATCGATTTCAGTGGTTTGGAAAAATCTATTTTAGCCGGGGAGTCCATGCTCAATTTTGGGTGTTTATCCAATTATGATTTGCACTTCCACATTGAACACAACGCTTTTAATGATATAATCTTTGGTTCGGATGGAGCTGAAATTCAATACTCAACAATTATGATGATGCAACTTAATCTGGTTCCTAACTTATTGGTGGAAAAGCATCACGTCACCAGGCAAGCCAAGACAATGGCTAAAAAGTACTTCCACATGGATGAGCTATTGGCGTTGGGAGGGGGCTGCGCTCTCTGAGTGCCATTCTAGTTTTTTTAAATGGTGGTTATTTTTTTCATGTCACTTCCCTCTTAATAATTACACCCTCATCTTTTCCTTCATTGAAATGTCATTTTTGACAAGCTTTTGTATATAATTGTTTCGTTCTAATGAAAGGGTTTATGGGTTTCTCCATAAAACAACACAATGGTCAGTACTTTAATAGAGATGAATCAGAAACGTTCAGATGGAAACAAAATTGTCTTCTTTTTTCTGACTCTTCATTTCCTTATCTTTTGAATACGATTCATTTTGAACCCAAACCAGGTCAAATGTTTAAGACCATATAAATGTCAAAGTCTTATTTATGCTTATGTGGAGAGTAATGTGTCAGCGTGGGTAAGGTGACATACAGATCATATCTAATGTGATCAAATGTTTTCACTGTACTCTCGACAGTAAAGCATAACAAACAAACTGTAGCCTTTGGATGCTTAGAACTAACCTTATGTAAGCCACAATAAACATTTTAGCTGCACTATGTCCGCACTCTATTTGCATGCATTGGCGTTACGGGAATGTTTTAGCCGTACAAGTTACAACTGGTCCCTAGCTGACTTCTAGTAAAGGTCAGGACAGAATAAAGTGTATTTTGTGTCCTCCAAGTCTTTGAGGTACGATAGTTTCAGTGTCAGTCTCTCCAGGAAACTCTGCTCGGTTGCCCCATCAATTATGGCTACAGTCATTCCGCAGAAACCATGAAGAACAGTTGCGTGAGTTTAGCTTCCCACACTATATGGGATGTTTGCCATTCACCATAATTGCTCATTTCCTTGCAGCAAGGTTTTGTAATTCAGTGAAAAGCATTGTAATGATACCCCCAAATCTTTCTACATTGAAAAGTGATGAAAGGCTGTAAGCCATACTGTATAGTATAATATGATTTTTCCTGAAGTGTTTTGCCAAAATGAAATACATAAAGTACCTACTTGTTGAACATTATAAATAATGGATTTAATTTAAATATTTTATCAGGCTTGCTTCCCATCATCCAACCCGGGCACGGAAATCAGAGGAGAAAAACAAGTTTATATAACATCAGAATAGATATGGGACAATATAGTCATGATTGTCATGATAAACAAAACAAAAACCCGGTGACTTGAACCAGCTGTCCAGCATCACGGTAGAGTACTTCAAAATAGAGCATTACTTTAGAAATACGGGATTAAATGCAATACAATAATTTGACTCTTAACACAATACAAGGTGAAATGATGACAGTTTGTTTTGCTGCATTGGAGTTATTTAGGCCTGTACAATCTTGACAATAATCTTTTTATATCTTTCCCCATTAGATCATATTTTTTGATGGCCAACAACGATTTCCAAGTGTGGAAGTTTGCTAAGAAAAGTGAAGATTACTTCAGGAAGAAAGAAAACATTACTCTTCTCTAAGTCTCTTCCTGACCTCACCCTGCAGCCTCCGTTGAGAATCAACGTCGACAAATCTGACTCGTTGTTGCTGCTTGAGTTGCTGCTTCGACATCGATGGAACTCAGCAGATGTAAAGTGGTTTTCTGACCAAGAAATATGCACAAAGTTTATTGGGTAAAAAGTTGTGTCAAGTCAGTAAGTGGTGCCCTTGCAGTATCAGATGAGATTGTGTTGTCACTTTGAAACGTGGACAGCTTTAACCTAAAACAACACCTCAAAAGAGTGTTGGGTTGTTTGTTTCCACTCTGCAGGACAGGTCTCTTTTGAATCAAATGAATCAAATCTCTGGTCCACCACAGCTGAAACATACTGTATTCACTTACAAATACTGTAAGGCATATTAAACCTACTATTAAATGTATGATCATCATCATTATCATGTCTTTCAAAGTGAATTATTCGGTTAGTGGTCAGAAAAAAGCACAAAAAATTCATCATGGGTCAACTGCTGAATGCCCTTCATAGTGTATGCCAGTCACAAGCTGTTAAAAATAGAAAGTAATTTATCATCTAACAATTTGGTTGAACTGTTCATGGACAAATTATATAACACATTAAAGAAGATAATTATAGTAGTGTCTTTTGAGTAATAGCAAGATGAAAGCAATTGAAGGAACCGTTTATAGGATGTGAAATTGCCTCTTAGTAGAACCTGAATGAGGATTTCTGGCTGTACTTCACCTATAAACGTAACGTCATATCTTAATGTATACCCCAAATGTTCCCGGAGTTTTAACTTTCACCACAAAATTGCCTTTGTGTCACTGTCATTTTTGCCTGAGGCTATTACCAGTCAGTCATCATTTCCCCTGTCATTATATTCTGATTTCAGAGTCCGGCTTTCTTTTTTTATTATTCTAATCTCCTCTGAACACCGATAATTGAGAAGAGGTAGACAAAAACGTTTCCCGCTATTACATTGTCAATGACTTCTTGAATTAGGAAGTCTATTTCTTCTGAGTAATATGAGAAGATTGATGCCTCTTTCAATATATATCAGAGGCTAGTTAGCTAAGCTCTGCATAGAGAGGGAACCTTGCTCTGATGAAAGGTGGCAAAATCTTTCTTCCAAAACTCACTATTTCTTAAAATGTCAAACTAAGAATGACTAAAACTTGTATCAAAATATAACTATGGGATATTGTCAATGGCCTTTCATATAATTTGCTACTTCGCTAACACTACAGAGCACAACATGGTACCAGCTCTCCTTTTAATCTTCCACTGAGAGAAGCTTTTGGCTCTCAGACTCCCATCCAGGCCTGTGAGTTAACCCAGAGCCACGTCCCTCACTCAGTGCTTCCGCTCCCACCATCACACTGTCTGAGATATTGGATTTATTCGACCTATTCTGTGTTTGATGGGGATAATCTGATTGCACATGTAGTTGATTTAATTTGGCATGCTTGAGACCGGAGCGCGCAGGGCTGTTGACAGACTATTAGGCCGGTGAGGGGGGATTTCTCAGACGAGGCTGTGTGTGTTTGTGGTGTGTAAACTGAGAGGGTCTTCTTCATATTACATGGGGATGTAGTAGCTTTGGTAGATTGGGTTGCTTCGACGCAGAAAGTGTGTACCCAGGGGACTGTACTCAAAGATAATGAGCTCTAACAACCTGGCGGATGACGCTTGTGCATTAACCAAACCCCTAAATCCGGATTCTCTCTATCTCTGTGCTCGCCTCTTGTCTCTCCTGCTCTCCTCTACACTTTGTGTAACAGAGTGAATTATGCTAATGCATGTGAGCAGCAGAAAATGTTTTTGTTTAGGTTAGCTACACTTTTGTTCCTGTCATGTGTGTCAGCTTGGTTTGAAAGTGGATCCAAGCACAGCATATAGACAAAGAGGCAGGCTGGTATAGACAGGCATCCTGGAGCACAGGTAGCACAAGCAATATTAAAGGTCCCCTATTATACTGTTTTTCATCAATATATTATACTTCTCAGTTATATACAAAACATGTCTCTGAAGTGTTTTGCTAGAAATACCAAACTGATCATGCATTGTAGCATCCCATAATCCCCTCTGTTTCAGCCCTGTTTCAAAAGTGCTGATTCTCTGTCTGTTACTTTAGATGAAAGTAAGGAGCCAGCCATGCTCCCCACGCCCCTCTGCGAGATATTTGGTTAAAAAGAACACAATGGTGCTCTAGGAGGAGATTCAGGTGATGAGGAGGGGGGGGGGTACCTCTGTTTGATCCTGTAAAGCACTTTGAATTGCATTACTGTATGAATTGTGCTATACAAATAAATTGCCTTGCCTTGCCTTGCCTTACCTTGGTTGGTGATTGGCTAATGGTTACACAAGCCAAAAAACGTTATGACATCATAAAGTGGCCAAAATCTAATCAGTTCATTTTCAGACAGGTTTTTATATAAATGGATCAGGACAAAAAGTGAGCAAATCTTTTTTCCTGAAACTTTCAGAATCTCTTTACTCAGAGACATGTTGATGTATACAATACATGAAAAAGTGGATTTTGCACAATTGGTGACCTTTAACAAGAAACTCCAGGATTAGGGTTTGGGGAAACTCAATACATATTTTTGCCCTTAAAATAGAAACTCTGATAACAGCTAGCTTTTATTTGCATGAGCTGCTCGTTGATGGTTTAAAGACATTCTTTGTCATTCTTCACTTTACACTCTCTTTTGATGAACAGATGACATTGACAAGCATTTCTTACCCATATAGAAACTACATGCAACAACACTAAAATAAGATAAGATATACTTTATGAATCCCAAATTGAGAATTGTTTTCATTGCAGCAGCATGTAAAACAAAGTATTGCACATAATTAGATCAATGACAAGACGGAATTGTAGTTGTATTTATTTTCTTTAACTTTTTTCTAAGGGTTTTCAGCTGTATTGCTTCAATGTTTCAACCCCAAATCCGACATATTCTTTGTTGTCTTTCACTCAACATAGTTACTAGTTTCCTGGTCACTCTGAACATAAGGAATAAGAGTAACCTAATTATAGAGTCATTATTTTAGGAACTAGGAATGACTGCAATATTCAGTTAATAGATCATACAAAGAAACACACAAGTAGACTACCCCCAACTCCGAAGTATACCCATTTGAAAAAGAAATTCTGTAAACGCTAATGTAATCCGTAGTCCTGCAATGATTTCATATGGCCGGAGGCACATGTCACAGTTCACTCAGACTGTTAAGTAATTTGATATGATGCGCCGTGTTTAGACATATATAATTTGAGTAGCGTGTCGTGGTGACATGATGAGATATGTTGGTGTTAAATATGTATTCACAAACCCTGTGTGCACTGTGCCCTTCCAGCTGTGCCACGCTATGGGTCCTGGGAACTGATGATAGCACGGGCCTGTCAGGCAGAGTTGAGGGTGGAGGATAACACACCGCTTTATAGCCCAATCACACACAATCTGTTTAAGCACATCAGGGCTACACGTAGTTCTAAGGCCTCAGGGAGTAAACATAAACATTACATCCATTGACCCTTACCCCAAATATAATTACTTCATGGGCATTTTTGAGTGTGGAATATATGCCTTTGCCACCACTTGTAATCTTCTCATACACCCCCGAGAGCAATAAATTGTTCCGTGCTGAGAAAAGCGCCTTTGGTCTTCACATGTCTCAAATATATATATGCTAGGTATTTTTTGTTGGTTTGATTTTTGTTGGGGTTGCTATTACACAAGAAATGTGTCATTTGAGACATTTCTCTAGCATACATAAGTCTTATTTTGTTGTACATTAAAATGTCCAACCACATTTCATCAGTTTAAACATCTTCACCACGGTTAAATCAATTTCGTACACATTGATGCGCTATGGTCACACATTTACCTAAATAGGAAAGGTTTTGAGAGAGGGGCTTTCCAAAGTATTTTATTATTTCGACAAGCAGGCCTGGAAGATACCGGTAAATTTAAACTAGGTGGTTTTAATGAGTTGATGTGAGCTGACCTATCCAGTGGCCACAAAAGGAATAGCATGTGCTGTGAAAGGCAATAAGACATCATGGCATTCAGCCAGCAGGTCCAGCTAGCCACTGCAGTCACCAACAAGACAAGTAAATCCCCACATGCATTCTCTCTTTTATTTATGACACTTAAATGTGCACTGATACAAAATACACAGCAAAAATACTCTTTCACATACATTGTAGTTTATTCTTTCACTATTAGGACAACGTTTGATAAACGGACACAATATATGATTAACTGTATACACCTGGACACAGTTTACTGATTGGTTCCTCACTGCAAATATATTGTACACAACCAGCTTTAAGAGAAAATGAACATACTGATTTGGGCCCCTTATAGAATACATTCATACAGAACCACTTTGGTCCAGATAGGGGAGAGACTCAAGCTGCTGGCTTCAAAAACATACGTGGTCACAGCTTAAAATACATGTATTAATTTGAAATAAAATCAGCAATATATTTAGACCATACTTACATATAAATACTATTTTACTCAAGGTGCACAACATTCCTCTGTTACCGTATCTAATCATGTCTCCTGCTCTGGAAAACAAGAACACCACTGAGGATTAACTTCTGGGCAACAGCAGCACCAGATGTGTTTCATGCTCCCAGCTCAATTCTGACTACCTGCTCATTACTATCCTCAGCATCAACTCAACACCAGCTCCTGGCTGAAGTGTAAATGCACAGAGCTATTATCTGAATGACAAACATGCTGCATGTTGTGCTCTTATTTTGCTCTGAACTACACAATTCTTTACAGGAACCACAATGAGAGCAGCTCCCATAGTAAAACACAAAGCTCTGTTCTTGTTATTCCTTATACAGGCATTACTTTTTCATGTGACGCACACTGTTTATGCTAGAGTGGGACTTGCACTGACCACTGACCTCCGAGCTCTGTTTGAACGGGGTCATATCAACACATCACTTATCTGGCTGATGCCGCTGATTCATCTTTACTGCAGCACATCCACAAATCTGGAATATTTAAACCACACGCATTCATACCCACTTGAAAATATACAAACACGCACACGTAAGCCAAGAAACAATCAAATATTGACAGCTATCAAATAAATCACCTGTATAAACACATATATACACAGTATTTAGCAATTATAAATTAACATTGTGCAAATAGTCATACATACAACGTCAAGATGAAGCTCAAAAAAAATAAACGTTATGAAGGAGGCTTCCCTCTTTTGAAAAGAAATGCAATGTCTTCATAAGCGAATGTACCACTGCTAATTTAGCTTTTATTTGTCATTATAGGTTTTGTTCTACTTTTAGAGATTTGTCCACAGCCCCTGCACACACGGGGTAAGGCTGAATAGTAAACACTGTTTGTAGAGTAACTGGGCACAGAAAATTATGAACACAAACGGTTTTTCTTCTCTTTTTTGCATTTGCACAGTGGGGACACTAATGTGATGGCACTGTAATAACCTAAACTAAATCTGCCAAATCTGCATGCACGACAGCCTATATTTAAACCGGCAAAAACACCCCTGTGCCAGAAACGACAAGTTACTTTGAGTCACAGTGTTAGATGTATTCTTTATGCATGTGCCTCTACAGGCCATGTCTATATGCTGTTCTATATGCTGTGTATTTGTATCCTTGATTTGAGTGCACATTTTCCTCTATCAGCTTTCATCTCAAGGGTTGAGTGGGTTATTATGTTGAGGTTCAGGGCATGTGAGTCAGACAACATCTTGATGGCTAGGGGAAAAAAAACATTAACTTTCACAAAATTGAAAATACACCCCCTTGAAAACACACCTGGCACATTTACACAGTTACAACTTAAGCACTCGACAGAATCCATTGCTTAGACCTATATAAAAAAACACTTATTTTCTGTAAAACACCTAGTCAAGCCATTTTAACTGATTTATAATTCATCTCATACCATCACTTGGCTATATGTAAGCCAGGAATGATCTGGTGAGAGCAGCTGCCAATTTCCACGTCCCCCGGGACAGCACTGTGGTCACCGCATGAGGTACAGCAGAATGCTTATTCTCTTGTTAGACGATAAATCAGATATCAAAGCAAAGCAAAGAAGCATTTTGTTTCCTACCATTTGTTATGATGAACTTGTTTGGTCTTTTGGTGTATGCAGTTCAATGTCCAGTTTGTCTTTAGCCTCCAGTACCACAAAACACACATTTGATACACATCACAAAGTAAAGCAGAGGCGTTTTTTGTTTAGTTTCCATTGTTGCTATTTGAGGTTTTTGTCTTATTATTTTACATGGCTTATCTGCCTTGAGATGCTATTGTTCAAAATGCAGCAGTTTCTTCTGCTGTCCGACAAACATGTACAGAAATCAATTTACACGGCTCACAGCACATCTCAGTGTGGGAGGCTGCCGTATTATTCTGCGTTCTCAGGCTGTGGAGAGGGCTGTTCTCCGTTCAGTTTCACCAATCTCTGGGCAATCTCTGGGCAATCTCTGGGCAAAGACACTCAGACTCAGATGAGTTCATCAGCCCTGCTCTTCACAGCCACCCAGGGCAGTATGACAGAGCCAGAGGAGAGCTCAATAAGGTCTTGTTCCTGGTACCTTTCACAGGTGGCTCTCCACATTCTCTCTCTGACCCTCGTAACAATGCACCCTGTCCGTAAGGCTCATGTCCTCCAGTAGGGTGCAGTTTGTTCCCTCGTGAAGCGGGGAGGCACACTGGCCTGCCCCCTTACTGTTGACCATACCGTTGTGACATCCAGCCACAAGCATGTGCGTCTCCTCAGGGCTGCAGACCGGGGAGGAGGTCTTAGCGATGTCGGGGAGATGAGGCAGACGAGAGACGTGGTTCAGCAGGCTTGCTGTCTTGGTGTTGGGGGTATTGCTGTAGGTGTGCCGGTATTCCTCCTCTATGTTCCTCCCTAGCTTCCAGCGCTTCCACTTCTTCAAGATCTCCGATTGCACCTGAGGAGAGGAGGGAGAGACAAGCAGCTGTTATTAAAGTGATGATGGTAGGAAAGTCTGGGGCTGTCAAAGGGTTTCTGCTGTGCAAACGCAAATGAGGACGCCTACTTCTTTGTTGACAAAGCAGTACAAGATGGCCACCAAGAGACCCTGTGGAGAAAAAACGGAGTCAGTCTCCTATCTTTAATTCATGACAGATACAATATTTAGAGTACTTTGAAAATCCATTGTTTAAAACTATGAAAACATGTTTTGAACCATATTAATGCATGCACTTTTTTGTGTTTGTAAATGTGTTGCTCTATGACTAAATCAATCACAAGCACTGCACATCAGAGTATCTTCTGTCTTGATTGAACTTGTGCTCTTTGACTTTGTATTATTTTCCTCTCTCTTTCGCTTTCTTCATCAAGGCAATTCCCCTGGTTGTTGTCTGTTATCTCGACACACGTCATCGCTGTCCCCGTAGCAAAAAGGTCACTGTCATTATGTCACACTGTGACACAGCCAGTTAGAAGAACAGAGAGCACATTATGTTAATGTGATCCCTGCAGACAATACAGCACTTCTCAATTGTCTGGGGGAAGGGAAGCTCTGACATGCTGCGACTGATTAAGCTCATCTGGACTGACACTTAGACAAGATGAAAGGAAGATGTTTACTGATTTGGCGTAGCGTGAATTTTTTGATTTTGATTTGATAACATGAATGCTTTTCTCAGCTGCAGTTGTGTGCCTTCCATTTAATTCTGTATGTTTCTTTTTCAATGTTGTCTCAGCATTATGAACTACAAAATTCCTTAACTATGTTTCAACTCTCACTTGATCCCAGGTCAGTGTCGTTGTCGAGTAATTTCATAAATGGTGTCGTCTTAGTTTTAGAAAATTGCAGTAGCTGATGTTCTAGAAGTAATTTTTTCAGGGTCCGACCTGGAAGGAGGAGAAGAAGAGGTCGCTGAACAGCTTGGTGAGACGCAGTCCTATGGTGGCCTTGGTGGACTCATCTGTGACGAAGATGAAGACCACCTGATGGATGCCCAGCAGGGGGATCAGGGTTAGAGTCGACTTAGCCAACCTGAGAGGGATGAGAGACATAGAGAAAGAACAGATCTAATAAGTGGACTTTTTTTATGTGAATAGAAAAAAATACATTGTTAACGTTTAAACTCACCTGAATTTGTAATCTGTATACCTCATTTGGTGTGCTCTAAGTTTTGACACCAGAATTTTGATGATATGGATAAAGATAAGGAAGTTGATCTGTAAAAGACAGAGACATAACCGTTTTTAATGAAAGCCAAACAGATCTTAAACATTGTACACATTGGTGTATGACATTATGCTGCTCAAAGCATTGAACAATCATATTTGTGAAACTGAACAGCAAAATATGCTTTTTTAAAAACACAATATAAACCACATATTGCCATATTCATACAACAAATAAATTCCAATGAAAACTGTCAAATCCATTTGCAGTTGAAACCAAAATATTCTGAATGGATTAATATCAAAAATGCTACCGGTAATCACAAAACATATTTTTTTACTTGAGTAGCCTGCACCTTTAACCTTATTGCTCATAGCAGAAGCACATTGTGGACAGGGAAACCCTTTCACATTAGATGCCATCACAACAGCGGGTGTTTCTCTAATGAAAATCACTTATGATGTGACCTTTTCAGTGTATTTAAAAAGAGGGTTGTTAATTTGAAGGAGCCTGGACAAAGGAAGTGAAAAGGGCTCATTCGTAAACAGAGTCCATGCCAGATATCCATGCCTTTTTTGATCAGTACACGCACGTAGCAGATATTTTCAGTTTTTCCTGACACACGCCAAAAGTTTCATGATGGATGAGCTTCCTCCATTTCCTCTTCTTGAAGTGTATGTGGATTTCACTCCATACAGTACACTGCAAAGAGTACATACAGCACATGCTCTTTCTATATATGTGTGTCCTTCTGTGTTACCATATATTTTATTAGGGAAATCTGATTTTTGTTCACGTACACACGCATATTAGTGCTTACTGCTGAGCGTAGTTGTATACTCCTGAGCACCTTAAACATGGTGGGATTAGGACAAAGAGGGAAACACTGAAATGGGAAGCAGCCCTTCTGTCCCTGTGGCAATTCAAACACAGGAATTCCTGTGAGATACAGGCCACTTAGCTGGAAGATTAATTCATGGTAAATACCGTCTGTGTAACAGGCCTGACATAAGAGCCATGACAAATGGGACTTATATAAAAGCTCAGAACTGACCTTTGCAGTGCTCATCTACAATAATAAGGCAGGTTGCCGTATGGATAGGGGTTAGGTCAACTTTGCAGTATCAAAGAAAACACATCTCTTTAATCCAAAGCCTATGACTCTCAAGATGTCTCCCAGATGTTTGGCCTAAAGCGCCGACAGCCTTTTACACATCATGAATAAATGAAGTGTGTTTAATATTGTAGTGTATGAATGCAGGATGTAGAAATACAGTAGTGGTGGGTAAATGTGGAATTTTGATGGGCGAATGCACTTATTTCCCATGTATTTTCAAGGCAAAAATAATAAACTTCTTCGGCTTTTGTATTCAAATGTAGGATGTATGATGTGAACTAAAGAAACCTACTGGTTGAAAAAAAGCAGAAGACAGCAACAGAGATAACAAGGGGAATTACCACAACTGCTAGCAGTATGGGGGAACGGATGATCCACCAGTAATGCATGTTTATATTTTGTCCCCAGCACCTGAAAAGGAAAGTGTAAGAGGAACAATCAGTCAGAGATACCCAGACACACCTCATATGCTTTCAAACAAGGTTCACTGTGTAGCAAATGTTGTCACACTGCTTTGCAACTCTGCTAAAGTAGAAAGATGTCCTCTCCCTGGCTGTGTGAGTGACACACGGCAGCACCATCAAGGGTTTTTAAAGTTTGAAATAACAACACAATGTGTCCGTTCTTTAGAAAGTGTAGATTTAACCCCCAATTGCTGCTTAGACTAGAACCTATGAGATTGCATAGTAATGTTTGGGAAGTATTAAATAGCAAAAACGTGCCAAAGCATCTGCTGTTCTCAGAGATTTTCATATTCCCACAGAAGATTAAATGTGCCTGTGTGAAAAGTATAGTTGCAGCCAACGCATTGAGTCGTAATCATCATCAAATTGGCCTGCTGAGTATCAACATTCAAGAAAGAACACCATCTGCCAGTTTTTTTCTGATTTCTGAAAATGTTGTAGGCGAGTCTGATAGCAGCTAGGGAAGGTAGGAGTGAGGGAATAGAGTAAGAGAGGCGGAGGGCACTGTGGAAACTTACTCTTGGTTTTCATACAGGTATTTAGCTATCACCCAGGGCACGAGGAATATTAACGGGGTACCTGGAAAGAAATGAGAGCTGTCTAAATGCAAAACAGTCATGATGTACACCAGCGTTACAGTCCTTTTTTTCATTTATCTGCTCTCGTTTAATTTCCTTTCATGCAAAAAGTATAATTAAGCACATCATATTAATAACTTGCATCCCCTGAGTTTTTACTTCACATAGACACACACTCATATACACACTCGCAGACCCCCAGCTCACCCCAGCCAATGCACAGGTAGATTTTGAAGTAGTTCCTCTCTGTGAACACAGTGATGACCAGCAGGTTGTGGAGGTAGATGCCTTCCACCAGCAGCCAGTAGCTGTTGGCCATTATACTGTACTGCATCATCACCATGGCGATGCGACAGCCCACAGCAGTCTGTAAAACAACAGCAAGGTCTGTTTCACAAATGATAACACATCAAGCCGTCTGACGTTAAAACATTTTGTAGTGAGAGTGATGTGGACGGGGAGATCAGTGCCGCAGCAGATGGGAGTTCCTTCTGCCGCCAGGATTCAGATTGTGTGCCTACAGCCATGAGAGGAACTACAGCAGGAACTTCAACCCGAACGTCAGCCAGCTGTGATCCACAAACACAACAAACACACAACTATACTACACATCAGCACACGTGGTTCTGCCATCACTGATTTATGTTTTTTAGCTTCTACAATTATCTTTGTGGTAACCTTAACCCTTCACCATTATTTCTTTCACTACAAACAACACCTTTTTATTTCACTTATTGATCTTGTCAATGTAATATTATAATTATGTCAGCACTAACCAGGTTATATTTTGTGTACAGTCATTTACAGACTTTATGTTTAAGTACATGTTTTGTCTTTGAATATAAGTTTTTCAAATACAATCCTGCATCATGTGCCATGCAAAGTTATTTATCATTTTTATTTTTTATCTTTGATTTAATCCTTAATTGTATTAATCTGTGTGAATCTGTGCTGTCCTGTTTTTCAATCTTAGCCTGTTGCCGTTAAACTACTGAATTTCCCCACGGGATTAATAAAGGTACATCTTATCTTGTCTTTATTTTAATGATTAAGGTTGCAAAATGCCCCTTTGGAAATACATTTGCAAAACATCTCAAGGGCTGAAAACAAATATATATATATAAAGTATTCTTTTTAATATAAGAAATCCCTCTGTACTCATAAAAGACACATTTCACTCTGCTTTACTAATGGAAAAAGGACATAACACTGGTTATATATAATACATTACACTCCACTTTAAAGGTTGTTGTCTAACCACAGATCACTGACCTCATTGTTGACCAGGAGCTCCACTGGAGGCATGGACGCCTGCGGGAATCCCTGATCCTGGTCCCCCCCGAGGTCCTGCGATGTGAGGTTGGCCTCCATCAGAGCATCTTTAATGAGGATAGACATCGCTCGCAGGATGAAGGAGGCAAACAGATTCATGTGGATGTTGTTCCTCATGCAGTGCAGTTTCCTGATGAATAAGCAGCAACAACAACTAGATTATCCTTCTATAATTCACAAACACACTGCTAACTGCAATACAACTTTAAATAGGGGAATGATACGTTTAAGCATGCATTATCATCTCACTTTCAGCTGGTCTGCTCTTGTTATTGATGAAACTGATTTATTAGACACTGCTGTCTATCAAATTGTAATGATTGTATGTATTACTTCATGGATTTTACAGCCTGTACGTGCGTTGTCCTGTTTGTTTGTCATGCTTTGCTTTCTGTTATTTTGTTCATGTATGTCTGTAAGACGTTGCTTTTGTCGGGACCACCTTGAAAACAAGATGGTGCAAATCAAGAGGTTTAATAAATACATTTCTATATGATCCCACTCTTATGTCTGTATGTTAATAAAAAGCAACAAGTCTAAATGTTACTACTGATGCCTCTGATCTACATTAGAAGAGAGTTCATCAGCGATACATTTAGATAATGTAAAGATATAAAAGGATTTCAAATCAATACAATTTATATTTGTATTAAGGCCTATGGATTACATTGCTAAACACAATACGAAAGTTATTTGCAGTTACATTTCTTTATCTTTTACTTAACCTTTTAATGTGTATACATTCTGAAATGTAATAAAATAAATTCCCCGTTTTACCAGAGATAACGTGCCAGAATACATGTTTCATCTAGACGCTGTAACCAGCAGATTGCTCAGAGCCAAAATAGTCCAGCAATCGGATATTGCACTTTGATAACATGTGTTAATAGGGGAACTGTGGGGGTGCTGGTGGCAGATGGTGTTAGTTTTGGATGGAGGCAGGCTAGCTTTTCCCTGATGCTTCCAGTCTGTGTGCCAAGCTAAGTGGTTGCTGAGCCTTGTGTTTAAGGAACAGATATTTATGTGGTATCAATGTTTTTCTTCGTCTCCACCAGAGAGTGAATAAGCCCATTTCCTAAAATGTCTAACTATTACTTTAATGGGTTTCCCCTCCTCCCTGCTGTGTTTGATACACATTCTCTCCATTTCTTAGAGATGATTCAAACCACAAATCCTTCTTACCTAAAGAATATCAGGATGCCAAGCGCCAACACCAAAGCCACCAGTGATAAGGAATATCCCACTGTGTACATGATCCGAATATGGCCGTAGTACTGCTGCAAATTAAAACACAGAAAAACACACAGACTCAAAAATAGTTTCCCTATTTGAGGGGGTTCGTTAGTTTTCAAATCAAAAATATTTTTATTTAGTTTCGGCAATCAATAAGCAGTGTTTGTCATATAGTAATGGTAAACATAATATATGCCAATGCAAATGAGCGGTTGGTCTGTGCTGATTATATGTACAAAAGGAAAAAATAAAAAACAAAACAAGAAAACCACAGACAAACAATAACAACGACTAAAGTAATCCTCTATCACTGCCAGTGATCCTTATACACACAAATATATGCCAGACTATTGTTGGATGAGTATATATGCATGTAAAACAAAGCATATACACACATGCAACCTACACATACACATTTGCTGTATACATACACATACATACATACATACATACATACATACATACATACATACATACATACATACATACATACATACATACATACATACATACATACATACATACATACATACATACATACATACATACATACATACATACATACATACATACATACATATGCTGCACTTAAGCTAAACCAATAACAGAATGATTTATAGAGTTTGGAATGCATTTATAAAAGGTCCCCAGGCTTCCTGAAATGTGCTGTTTGAGTATAGAAGTGAGTATCTGATCTTTTCAAGTTTCATACAGGACATAACATCTGTCAACCACTGTAGATGAGTGGGCGGGAAATTGTCTATCCATCTAAGCAGGATGGCTCGACGAGCTAAGAGGAGAGCAAAAGACAGAGATCGCCGCCGTTCTGCAGTTAAACGCATCTCCTTTCCTATTACCCCAAATAGGGCAGCCAGAGGATTTGGATCCAGTTCAATACTGAACACTTGGGATAGAGTTTGGAAAATCTCCGTCCAGTACATGCTTAGGCGGGGACAGGACCATTACATATGAATGAGAGAGGCTTCATTAATTTGGCATGTATCAGGATACATTTTGGATAGTTTGACTTTTGAAATATGAGCTCTATGTACCACTTTGAAACTGAATTAAGCAGTGAGCACATAGAGAAGTTGAATTAACCAGTTTAAGTATAGCATTCCATTTATCTGCTGGAAGGGGAAGGCCCGTATCCGTCTCCCATGCTGCCCTGAGCTTATCTGTGGAGAGACACCTTAGATCTGACATCTTGTTATAGAGGGCTGAAATAAGTCTCTTCTGGAATGGATTTAAGGAGAGGACAGTATCAACAATGGTTGCATCGGTAGATGAGGGCCCTTTCTCATTTCTCTAACTCCCCTCCTCGACTCCCCTCCTCGAGACTTAGTCCCGCCCACAGGAGATGCGAACGGAGGAGTCGAGGAGGGGAGCCGAGGAGAGAGGAGGGGAAGCAGCAGGCGGTTAGAGAAATGAGAACTCCTCTCCTCTGAGCGGTCATTTTAAAGAGACGTCCATTAATGATGACAGGAGGTACAGCAGCCCTCTGTCTGATGGACAGATGTGTTCATGACGACTTATATATTTACTTTTAATTCATTCACAGTGCGGTATAATGAGACAATAACAGGCTACAGATGCGGACACACGCACACACACACACACACACATATATATATATACATATATACCATTTCAGAATCAAACAGAGCACTCTCATAATAACGTAACACTATCAGAGACTGGATATATACCCCCCCACCCCCCCCCCCTCTGGTCGCTACAATGAGGGAAATAAATTACGGGCCAAAAGTTTTATTTACAAGTATTAAAAGTAAGCAAACCAACTGAGACTTGTCTGTCCACTGCATCTACGCACTGTACAACACACACACCTACACACTGTACAACACACACACCTACACACTGCACCACACGCACCTACAGCTGCTAAAGCATATCAGGCTACAGCCGTTGTGTATTTTATTATGTGAAGCACTAAATGGTTTTAGAAAAATATCGACTCTTTGTTTGTAGTTATCTACTAAACTACAGCAAATAAAGAGAGTAGGCCTGTTATACTGAGTGATATATATTTTACACACTGCTCTGCTTTCTGCACGGACCTCACAGCTGTTCTCTCTGTAAACATCGCGTTGCGATAAGAGCAGTTAATAAAATAATATCCAGGGGATGCATGTAGAGCTGTCATTGGCTGAGATAAGTCCGGCCGTGCGTCACGACGCTTTGAAACATCTCTGTTCCCGGAAATGCATCCACGAAGGAGCCGTGGAGGACCGTGGAGGACCCATCAGTGTATCCTCGGTTATAGCTCCTCCAGAGAGCCTCCTCGACGCTCGATCCTCGGTCCTCGAAGTGCATTTAGAGAAATTAGATGTCCTTCAACATGGCGCGCTCAAATTCATTTCCGGGTCACTACCGGAGGACCGAGGAGTCGAGGAGTCGAGGAGGGGGATTTGATGAAATGAGAAAGGGCTATAGAAAGGCTGGGTGATTGAGAGAGCATATAATGCCTTGCCTGTAAATATCTAAAACAATCTGATTTGGGAAGATTAAATGTCCTGCTCAACTGCTCGAATTATGCCAGAGTGTTATCTATGAAAAGATCTTTAAAGCGAGTGACTCCTTTCCTGCGCCATTCTAAAAAGCCACAATCCAAAACGGATGGTTTAAATAAGTGATTTTCTGTTATGGGACTCAGATGAGAAAAGTCTGACAGGCCAAAGTACTTCCTAAATTGAGCCTGTATCCTTACAGAGTGTTTAACCACCGGGTTTCTGATAGATATGATTAATAGTGGAAGTTTGGATCCAAGCAGTGCAAGAATATATATATTACCCTCTGAGTGCAATTCCATGGCCACCCAGTTTGGGGGATCGAGGTGGCCGTGGAAGTGAGACCAAAATGCAGATTAATTGACCAGTAGTAGAAACAGAAGTTGGGAAGGGCCATACCACCATTAGCTTTGTTTTTTTGCAGGTGGGCCTTGTTGAGACGGGGACGCTTACCCTGCCATATATAGGAGGTAATAAGATAATCCAATTTGTCGAAAAATGATCTAGGGATAAAAAGCGGTAGGGCCTGAAAAAGATAAAGAAATTGAGGTAGGATGGTCATTTTGATTGAGTTGACACGGCCTACAAGGGACATTGATAGACCACTGTGTTAGGGTTTGTTTTACCTGATTTAAGAGAACCAGCAAGTTTTCTCTGAATAGGTCTTTGTATTTTGTAACTGAGACACCCAAATAAGAAAGTTTGTAGCTTTCAATTTTAAAAGGCAAGTAGGTGAAGTTCAAGGTTTGTGCTTTGTCATTGATATGAAAGAGCTCACTTTTTTGAAGGTTTTGTATCCTGACAGGTTCGTTAGTTTTGACAGCAACATTGCATCTAATATGTGTTGTTGAGATAAGTTAATGTAGACAAAATGTTAGTTTTGACTTTAATAAGAACATCGAGAGACATTTCTTACCAGACTTGGATCATTAGAATCACACTCGCTGGTATTCTTCATAGTCGCCCACTGGCCGCTTGCATCACATTCCTGATAAACCATGCCATGATGTACTAAAAAAACACAAAGACACACACAGTCTTTATAAGTTACTCTGCAGAATCTTTTGACAAGCTCTTCAACATACAGTGTATCTCTTAACCACATGTGTCTTACCTTTATTGTGCCACGGAAGATACCATGGACACGTCACACTGACTGTAGCGTTGGGGAGTCCATCAGGCCAACAGGCATAATTGTCAAATAGCCTGTTGCACACAAGACCTGGAGATAAAAAAAAGACATTATAAAATATGAATAATTGTCTCATATATCTAAAGTCCTTACATATCATGTCTATGGCGGAAGACGTCTATGTCATGTAGTCATGTCTTTGAAGTGATGGCTGCTGGTCAATTTGGCATCTCTACACTCCATGTTCTTTCATCTTGACGAAGTAAAGTGAAGTGCCCTATCAATGACCTTCTTCCCAAACCATACCTTTCATCTTCTCCACAAAGGATGTAAACCATGCTGGTGTATGGACAGTTAGAGCTTCATGTGAGTTTCATCTCCTCTACTGACCTAATAGGGTGACAGTGTGAGAGCATATATGAGTGGTGTGATTTTGTGTTCAGTGTAGGAAGCTGTCTTTTTGAAACTTGGAGCCTCGCTGTTCTCTAACAAGTTAACAGACCATAATGCAACTGAAGGGCAGCATTCGCCACGTAGTTAAACACTGCTGCTGGAGCAAACTGGGGCCACAAAGCAAAGAGTGGGATGCGGCAAATAGCACAAAGGTTTTAGCAGGGAGCGGAAATTGCTGTCGCTCCATCTGGTGACAGCGCAACCTCACCATTAACAGCTCTACAGCATTCGATAGTTCCCAATGTGCTACAAGGTGAAGGCAATTACTCTACTGCCAATTGTAAAAGTGCATCCCTTTTATATGTGTCTCCTCAGAAATGTTGTCAGAGCACTAATGGTGATTTAGGAATCAAACATTATTATAATGTTGCACTTCATTGTTTTTCTGTATAAGAAAATTAAAGTGAAAATGAATGTCAGTGTTGATTATAAATATAGCAATACATTCCTGAACTGAGCTCTAATATCTGCATTTTGCACCATTAGACGCTACAGTGACTGTACTGTAATTGAATGCAATAAAGAAGTACTTGAAAGATGTTGCGCCCAGTAACAAACCTACTTTTTTTGGTGGAAACAAAGGAAAATATCTTAAAGAACAGGTGGCTAGAATACTCCAAATAAATGTTGCTCTGTATCAGCTAGTTATGTAAAACTGGATGTCTTTTTAAACTATATCAACATTAGAAGATGATTTCATGCTAGTATTGTTTTTATGGTTAGTTTGCGCTGCACCCAGGTGGGCCAATAAAACTGTTCTTGTAAGTTTAAACATTGAAAACAGATACTTGTAAATCTCACCGGTGCTTGGCGGGTCTCGGCTGTTGTTGCGCTCACACTCGTCCATGTATAACTTCCAACTCTCCTTCAGCTTATCCAGAGAATCAGCAGGAGACACCTAAGGAAACATTGAATCATTGCAGCAATACTCCCAATAGCACGAGGAAGGTCTGTTATTCCTCGACTTGCTTGATGTAACACAACAGGTGGGCAAGAAAAATGTTGACTGTGTGCTTCATACAAACCTAGTAGACAAAATGGATTACTTTTCTAAATTGGCATTCATTTGTTTTACTTCACTTCATATACACAGCAGATTTAAACAACCCATTCTCGCAATGGGAATATTATCCATCAATGTGATGCAGAGTCCCACTTGAAAGTGTTTTTATAGAGGGTTTTGCTACTGTAAGGCTGATTTATTGTAGACTGCAACACTCACTGTTATTCAAACAAAACAAGGGCCGAAAGTTTGTTTGAGCTTCAACGTCACTACTCTCTGGTTTGTTTCAAAAGGCAGCAGAGTTTAAGGAACAAAACACCACCCCCACACTGTAAATAAAGCGAGTGACTAATGAAAGTTCACACATACATAGAGGCTGTATCTCTGGGGGGGAAAAAGCGAGGACATGTGTGTGTGTGTGCTCTTACTTACTTCAATGCTGCAGGAGACAATCAGCATTGCCGCAAAGAGGAACAGCCGTGACATCCCTTATTCCTGTTGTTGGTGCTGGGGGGGATACTGCAGGACAGGGGAGGGTGTTCACCTCATAAGGGGGCTTATCTACCCTCGCCACACTACCTGGATGACAAAGAGACACACGATTAATTAATGTGGATTGCAAACACACCACTTAGTACCTCATCTTGGCCTGCAAAAAAAAGGACCAAAACAATAAAAGGCAATGATTGATTTGAGATTTGCGCCAGGATGTGCAAGGTGTACATGGAGGGAGGGAATTCCCAGAACGAGACATGTCACAGGTGATCAAATGCTACGGGAAATGCTATTCATCCAAACAATACGACAGCTGTGGCTCAGCTTAGCAGTACCCACTGAGAAACCTACAGTTTGCTGCTGTCCACCTTCATCCAAAATCCTGTCAGTGCTCGGCCCAGCGTGGAGTCAGTGTGTGCCAGAGGTCACTCACCTGTGTGTCCGTCAGACTCTCAATTTCCTCGGAGAGATTTGGTTTGAAGCCGGAGAACGGAGCGAAATCTGAAACGTTTCTGCAAAAAACACCTTGACCATTGAAACATTTTTGGCGAAAACGTTTCAAATTCCATTCTGTTCCAGTCTCGTGGCAGGTAGGAGGATGCAGCTTGATGTGATATGTTTAGAATTATGGTGTTGTTCAAGAGATTTGAGCACAATGTGTCATGACAGATGTACAGTATGTAATGTGTGTACTCAAGAAAACCTTAAATTCAAGTGATTTGGTCTGCGTTTTGACTGAAGATGTCAACGAGCTGCTATAGTCTGGGTTGAAGTAGCCTCCGGGAGTTTCCAGACACAATGTAGATAACCACCCTATGTATTACAAAGCTCTACTGGAAGTCATGCTTTAGATACAATCTAAATCAAAGAGCCCTACTTGGTAAATGGCCTGCTCAGTGTAATGACTACAGGATGCAGTTAGCATTAGCTGTAGTACAGACTGACTGATTGCCCTCGGCGCCTGAGGGATCAGAGCTACTCTTGTCTGCTCTGACATCGGGTCAGGACCGGTCCAGCTGAGGTCTCAGCACTGACTCGTCAGCCATAACGCCATGAGACATGTTGCAGTCACAATTCAGTTTCCATTACTGTAGCACTTTATGACAGTTTTATATGAACACATGGGGCTTAAGACAAATATGTATCTCTGGTATGAAGGGATGGCTTTGATTCAATAACTCAACTCCATTACGTCTCATTAGAGAGTTAAAGGCAAATCTTCGTCATGCTTCACAAGCAAGAAGCAGCAGACAAGCTTAGGCATTCAAGCCAGAATATAAACTCTGCAATACAAAACATTCCTACTGTAGTGTAAGTTCCTAACAGAGAAAGATCTCAGGCATCATTCTGCGTGCGTATTGCATTTAACATTTAACCCATGATCTTGCTGACGGCAACTTAGCACCGACTGTAAGCAATGATTAACCAGACTCAGTGCTGTAGGATGACGAAAGAGAGGAAGGTCAAACTGAGAGAGCAACGCAGAGAAAAATGTTTCTGGCCCCAACCCAATGCCCCATCTCTTAAATATTTCTGAATGTGTCTGTCAACCAAAATGTAGAGCTCACATACGTTTCTCTAAAAATAAGGACCATATGTAATACATTGAAGCATGTCCTTTGATTACATGACTAACTAACGCCACATTAAATACCCCTCTCTATCTCATACTGTGTCTCTTATCCCCCTTCTTATTTTCATCTCTCACCTCACAGGTGAGCTATGTCTGCTTTTCTTAAAACGAACCTTCACTGCTTGAAATGCATTAAAAAAAAGGCAGAACACGAGAGGCAGGGTCGGCTCTAGAACAAATCGAATGGGGGGGCAATCATTTACCAAGGGGGGGGCACACACTGCCGTCAACAACCAACACACAAACACCAACTTCAATTTAAAAAAACATGCTGTAAAGTCTATTGTCTTTCACACACATTGCAGGGGTGTAGTGCTATTTTCTAGCGCACCTATACATAGGCCACCATATATAAAGTGTGCAAATGTATTTAGTATCCTATCCATGTGAAAATGTTTTAGGTGGGGGTGGACCTAACCTCCTCTAGGAGGGTCTGGGGGCATGCTCCCCCGGGAAGATTATTTTTAAAATATTGAAGTTAAAAGCATCAATCTGGTGCACTTTGAGAGCAAAATGAAGAGATCTATGGATAGCCTACATCTCTCAGCATCCATATGAAACAGAACTGTACACAGATTTACTTTTTCTAAATGGATATTTTACTAATCACTCCCCTTTTAAACTGTATTCTTGTGTTACTGTCCTATAGTATTTCATACCCGTTTTTCATTTATTCTCTTATTTTTTTAATAACTATAGGCTAATGATCATATAAATGTGTTCCTCGCAAATACTTGTTTACATAAATGGTGACCAAACCGTTTGAGACCCACTGAGATAACTTACACTAAAGTGAACTATCTAAACACTGAGAGAGTCCTTACCTCACTGAGCTGAGGTTATACAATCCTCTCAGTCTGACAGGAGAGGACTCTCCTCCACCTTGGTGTAGAAACAGCTCTTTATATCCGTTAGCATAGCTAGCTAACCAGATGCTAACAACAACATTCCACGTTACCGCTCGCGCACTCACAAAATGCGATCGTGCCACACACACACAGAGCCGAGCTTGAATGAAACACAGAGACCCAGAAGTAGGCTACTTGCACTGTATATCATATTATTTTCGATGGCTTTACTGTATAATCAGTGTAACAGATGAACAGATCGCCACTGGGCTTTCATCTAAACACACAGCCACGTAATGATAACAAAACAAAAGTCGGGGGTCATTGGTCAAGCAACACACCAATCAGAGAGCACACCTCAGGCTGTGTTTTATATTTGTATTCTTTATTTCTGATGTATTTCACACAAAAAACCTTTAGTGGAAACGTTTTAACTTATATGATTAAAAAAAAAAAACGGCAAAGTGGCAAGGCTTGCCCACCCTGCGTTGGGGGGGGCACAGTGACTCATTTGGGGGGGCATGGCCCGCGAATGACCCCCCATGACGCCGACCCTGACGAGAGGATTTCTTCCTGAGGACATATGTTAGTATGTATCTCATGCTTTATTTCTGCAGATTTGTCATGTACATGCTTGAATGCCTCTGATGCCGGGCAATGGGAATCACCCAGCCATTTTGTGGGAGCTGGGGTGGAACTAATGGACTTGAAGGCGGGAGGCTGATTCAGCTTGTATATGCTGCTGTTATGATATCGGGCTGGAGCTTCGGCTCTGGGCTCCCACTAAGCTGTGATACGCTCGCCCCGCTGTGGATCAAGACCAATCAAGTTCCTTTGTAACAAGTGTAAGCTCTCTGTTGCTGGAAATAACCTGGAGCTCTCATCACTCTTGTTACACGTCTGATTTAGGATGACTGAGGGACCTCTCTGCCAGTTAAGGCTTGTTTCTTTTGGTGTTTTTCATCCTGAAGTACAACCAAGATGTTTTCTGGCTGCCTGGCGATGAGTTTAATGTGTGAAAAATGCTGTGATGCTTAAGTTTCTTTTTTAGTGCAGACATGGCAAGTTTTAACGGAAATACTAAATGCTCATTTTGATTGCAAGGACATACAGCTATTTGCTTTGAATAAAGCCTGGTCATTTATATGATTTGTGTAAAAATACTGTATATTGACAATAACAAAGGAATGACGCAAACGCTGTGAATGTCCCAAACTGCTCTTTGTTCAAGTGCATTTTTGGAACGGCTCGGTACAATGGCCACTAACAATTACTGTTGTTTGTTTTGAGAGTACTTACCTTTCATTTGATTGCACTGTCCAACAAATAAAATTACAAAAGGGGTAATCAATGCGCAAATAAATGTAGGCTGAGGGGAGCAGCAAGCATGAAAAAAACAAACCTCTTGGGAAATACAATGACTGTCCGGTTCACAAAATGCCCCCGAGCAACAATCTGGCATGCTGCTTTACAAATGCGCAGGTGCTTGTGACAGTAAAGGCAAATCCCTCGTGCATCACCCATTTTATACAACTTTCCTTCGATTGATGAGACCTTTGTTCATGTACTAATGCTGAAGTCACATTCGAAGAAATATCTGAGACATTAACAAAGTAAATGCAAAACATCAAATAAGTTACCTCTTTGCGGATTCTTCGCGCTTCATGTGGTTTGACCAAGCGGCAAACTGTGGGGTAGAGCCGGGAAGCCAATACGGAAGTGCCACACACTGCAGTTCATATATTGGCCGATAGGCGATGGCTGCAGAAAGGAGCAATTTCCATAGACCCCCATGTTAAAATGCCCAACTTTACAGCAGAAAAAAACATGTTTCTACCCCTGGCTCCATACATGTTATTAGTGATATAGTTAGATTCCACCTTCATGATTATGGATCTGTGAGTGAATTGTTTTCTAACGCGACCCTTTTATTTATATTAGGTCTTAAAGTTTGTGCATAGATTAGGGCGTGGTCACATTGAGTGACGGCTCTGTCAAGTGCCTGCCGCTGTTAGCTTTTTGTCTGTCTGCTAGCTGCTCCGTGAAGCTAGCTACAGGGACTCTGCCTGCTCAGCTCATCCAGGAAACACAACTTGTAGCCGGCCGTGGTTGTTTGTTCTTCATGCTTATATATCGGACTATTGTGACTCGCTCTGCGGTTAAAACAGATGGTGCATGAATGCGGTAAGTGAAATTCGAGTGCTTTATTTATGTGTTAATGATTGTAATCGGCTACGTAATGAATGGTAAGGCTTGGGTTAGTTAGTGGCTAGTGGTAGCTACATCGGTGCTAACGATTGTAATCGTAGCCTCCAAGTTAAAATCATAGACTGTATATATAAAGGTTAAAACTAAATAGACAAGTGTTAAGTGGGATAATACTGTTGAACAAACGGCTTCTGTTTGAGGTTGATAAAATAAGGTTACATCCTTGTAACTTAGAGATATTTTATTATATAGGTAGAACTGTATGCATCTAAGGTTAATTTAAATTGGCTATGCTCAAGTATGTAGACAAGCTAATGTCGAAGTAGTGTATGTGAAATCAACCACACAATATATATATAGTAATATACACACATAAGATGTGTGTATATTACAATTATTAATGTCATATTTCAAGATGATTACTTAGATATTACAATATGGTTGGTTGAGCTGGAGTTCATTATCGAGTTTACACGTTAACGTCACAGTCATCTGAAGAACGAACCCAAACCTTGAAGTTTTTATTAATTGCATTACCAAATGGGTATCAAATAAACAGTAAGCATTGGTAACACAACTTCCAAAGTTACAGTAAAATAAAAAGGACCCTGACTCGTACAATACACAATCCAACATGTTCAACAGAAGAGAATCAGTTATATTGTTTGTACACATGGTACTTTACATATATATCTGTTTGTTTAAGGTGTCCAGGTGATGCAGACAGGCTGGACCAGAGAGTGAGAGACAGAACTGGACTCCTCACAGCAGTGAACTTCAGCACAGGTACAAAGACTCTTTTTTCATACTGTACAAAGAATCAAGAAAGATATTGGTTTAAATGAATGAAGTATTGACTTGAATACACTGATATACATTCCATTAAACAATACTAGATCACCTACACATCAGTGAAGTTGAGGGTTTTTTCCATGCAAAAAGTTACATTTAGATATTTAGCAATATGACTTTGTCAGCTTTCTAATTTAATGTATTGAAGGCAAAGATATTTAACACATAGTGAGAACTGCTGCTATTTATCTTTCAATATTGTCTGAAAAAAACGTGGTAAAAGTTATTCTTTCAGTGAGACAACAGAGCAAGCTTCTACAGTTGCACTACGTTTTGATAACAGTTAAATATTATTTTGATAATAACATATATTTCAATGTTGATGAACTTCATACTGTTCATTCATAATCTGATTGTCTTTGTAGCTCATTGTTGAAATAAAAAAAAACATTACAATTACAAAATAATTATATCTACAGCCCCTAAACACACAAGCACACTGCTTTCATAAATAACACACTAGTTCTGCAATAATATGTTTTATGTTTCCTGTCATTTTTGTTAGGAAAGGACATGCCTGAAAGACAGGACATTTTCTCCTTCTCTGAGGGTCAAGAAGAACATCCAAGAGGAACATTAAAAGCTGATGTTATGAGATTTCAAGACCAGTACAGGACATTCACTAAGAAACTACTTTTATTGTAAAAACAGTCAGCTGATCGAATGCAGCTATTTCCACATCTACACTCCATCAGCTGATTATTTATATTTGCCTCACTTTATGAGCTTCACAACATGTACCTTGTTTTGCAACGTCATAAATAAATGGGGCCAATCTTCAGTCAGATGTGAATGTGTAATCTAACATTTTCAGTAAGAATAATGGACAAAAGGAGTGCAAATACAAATACAATTTATTGAAATGTGAACCAAAAGCACATATGGACAGAAGGTGTAAACCTATTAAATGTATAAGTAAACACATTTAGTCAAATAAAGTGACAGACTAGGCCTGTGCAGTTTGGTATCAGCTTTGCCCAGCATGGGCTCCTCCATCAGGCCTGGTCCTCCTCGCAGAGGAAAGACCCTCAGTCCTCCTCGCTGAGGAAAGACCCTCAGTCCTCTCCAAACCAACAGACAGGACGTCCATCACACGGAGGTTTCTCCCTGAAGTCTCTGCAGCTCTCTGGACATCAGACTGTCTCAATCCGTCCACACTGAATATGAGATTGGGAAAATGAAAATAATAAATGCTTTAGACAATAAGAAACATAAAGTTGACTGTTGAGTTGCTCAGTTTTTTTAGATTGTCAATACTATTACTGTATAACTAATATCTCAGGTTAAGAGGCACATTCAAATAAAGATTGGTCTTTAAATACATTTTGTCTTTTGAATTGTTTGTCTAAAGTCAATGATCTAGAACTGGTACTTAGTTTTAATGATATAGTCTGGTTATTATGCTGTTTGGAGGAGGCCTCACAGGTAAGAGCACTAACTAGCTACCATCACATGTACCTTAGCTTGACTTAAATGTATTAAACGTATAGTTAAGTGATATCAAAATATAAATAACTAATGTCATGCAAACATATTAATATTTGCTTGATTCCAGTGTTGAATTTAGCACAATTGCATACAAACGTTAAGGGGTTTTAAGATTCTGAAGTATTATGCTAAAAACTCAATAACTTAGATTATTATTTATAGTTTCATGTCCGCTTACCTTAGAAACGTAAATGTTAGCTTAGCTTCAGCTAGCTCTGGAACTTTCAGCTCGGTGGCAGCAGGTGCCGCCTCGGCTCCGCCTCTTTGCCCTTATTTGGAGAAGGCGGGAGTTGAACTCTAACGTCACTGTCGAGCCGTTAGTGGCCGACTCCGCCTACTAAGGGCTTCACGGCAACTGCAGAATCCTATGGGTGACGTCACGGACCCTACATCCATTTATATATACAGTCTATGGGTTTGACTAAATAAGCCGAGAGAAGCATTCTACGCTCAGACCTTAGGGCGGTTCCACTGAGCATGACAGTTCCTCACTATCTGATAATGGGGTGATGCAGAGTTCAGAAGAGACGGTGTGTCCTCTGACTCTGCGAGGAAGACGGGACATCACTCAAATCCAGGCATTTCACTCTGCATGACTAACTTTGATTCGATTAGATATTACATTTATCTATTACTGTTAAAATATTCCATCAAATTCAGCTACTTCCCTTTTTGTCTCTAAGAGTCAAGTTCTTTTGTGCAGTAGATATAGGACCAGCGAACTAACCTCAGCCTTAGTGTAAAGCAATTATTAACAAATTGAAGATCATATCACCATGGATTCGATTTCTTTCAGAGCTTATCCGTTATTATGTTGTGCCTGATCTGCTATTACCTGTCTACTTTTACTTCAGTAAGTAGCCTACATATGAATATTCCAGAGAACATTTTTGAATATGTTTGAAAACCTCACAGAACATGCCTATAAATCCTTGCACAGTTTAGAGCCTTGTTTTTGATTTGGTCTTAAAGTTATATTTTTTTTGATTTTTAATTGGAGCTTTCTGAACAGATATGCGAGATAATAACTATTATCACCAAATGACAAAGACAAAAACAAAGTATATTTTAATGACAAACAGAACCTCGGTACAATCAAGGCAGAGTAATATCAGATCACTGTGACTCAAAATGAAATGTAAGCCAAAGAAAGCTTTGTGCTGATGTCCTGCTTTACCTAAAAACATATCAGCAAAAGCAGAACAGAAATGTGATTTGCAGTACAGCACCACTTTAAAAAGGTTACCCAAATAAAGCACCTGGGTTCTCCCAGGCAGCTTTTTGGAGCTGAAAGTCCTTCAGCCGTAAAGATTAGATTCACACAAATCAAAGAGAAAGATTTCCCTCAGCTGCTCGTTGAATTCAGACTCACTTTTTTCTGGAGTGTTTGATTGTCAAGGAGTGTCTTAAACATGCATCAACGCTGAGAGCAGCAGTCCAGTGTCATCCAAACACATATTATATTTGTTCTCTCTGCAGCCGCTTTCTGCCAAACATTACACAGTGTATAGAGAGGACAATAGAAAACACACAAAGGATGACTAACTAACTTGATTTGCTTTTAATGTTGTAACATCCCAGTTTGCATTTGATACGATCTGTTATTAGTTTAAGATGCAACAAAGGGACTAACACAGGCCCTCTTACAACACCCTCTGTACAGTTGAATGTGTGTGATGTTGCTCCACATAGACTTGCTGAATTATGAAAGAACCTGTGTGATTCATGCCCCATGTCTCCAAACCAACATGACTGTATTGTATGTTGAGCTCTTATGGATGCTTTGTTTACGTGCAGTAATCCCCTGAGCTCCTCAACATGGCTCCGTCAGAGCACTATAAGACTGGAATTTATCAAACTTGGTTTGTCAAACACAGTGGCAAAGCAGCACAGCATTATGAAACCCATACAGACACACTGAATCTCTTAAACCTCTGATTCTATGTGAATCTATAAAAAAAAAGGCTGCCATTGATTATAAGGACAGAAAGTTTAAAGTCTATTATCAATGTTTATATATCTTAAAATCTATTTTGCAGTCCATCTGCAGTTCTGCACCATACCTGTGGTTGAGAAGTGGGAAAGGCACCACCACACAGCAAAACTAGAAGGGCACTTAGCATAGACCTCTGCCAAGGCCGTATCTGTTAGTGAAAAATAATATGCGTTTCCAACCCATTATTCGGATCGGCTCCAAAATATAATTGTATCTACATTGGCATTTGCTACACACTTCTACCAAGATTCATTAAATTCAAGCTATAACTATTTCCAAGACCCCCAACAAAATATACACCATGGCTCACAGAGCTTAAGACTTTTTTATGTCTTACCAAGTCTACATACTTTAACGGTGTGCCAGTGGGATAGCCCCCTGTTAAATCAATGTGATAAACAGTCTTTACGACAAAGTAACCAGGCTCACAATGGTTATAGCCTAATTTGGTCAAACTGTCTGTTGGATTCTTTTGTCCGGTCTGTTGGATTTGTTAGAGGATATGAAATACACTGCTCTAGTTTCTCTGCTGAACGGTGTTTGGAACATGTGTCAAGTCTAACGTGTTGCTTGTCATCCATCTCTTACACAGGCTTGTACATTTTTCCTTTTCCATGCCTCTGCGAATATGATTATTTCAATGTGTGACAGTTTTTTCCACCCTGCTTAAAATATTCCATAACTGTGATTGAGCTGCTCTAACATGCATGCATTACAAAAAACGTATCATTGTACTTCACTGCAAGTCAAATGTGTCAGCAGGAACAGTTTTCAGTTTTGTAGGATCAACACATCCAAAAAAATGTGCTTTGTGTTTGCATACAAATGTAAAGAGAGGAAAATCTTCAGCTTTTTAAGGTTATTTTTAACTTTCTAATTCCTCCAACATCATCCAAGTTATAAAATGTGTACAAAAACCGACTCACTAAATGCTAATAGTAACACACAGTAGTAACACAAGTATTTGATTATTCATTCCCTGGCTCCTCTCCCCAGCTTCCAGGCATAAATAATGGAAAGCCTCCAGTCATGCAAAGGGTTTTTTCATTGGCAAACACCTAAACTATTTCCATAATTAAACATGGAATGGAAGATGTATCTTTCTCACAGGACAACGATAGTATGTGGGGTATATGGAGTGCTAAGCCTACAAATAAAACACATATATAAATAAAAACAGTGGTTCATATTTCAGCAGCTGTGGCTAACCTCTGAACTGCTCAAAATATCATCTGCGTAACATCTGTGTGCATCTGGGTCACGACTCCCCTGACCCGCAGCTGGGTGCGACGAGCCTCCTCTGTAAATCATTATCTGCATCGTTCACGGTCAGGTCTGATGAATGTGGGTGGGAAACAATGACGAACAGTTGGATAACACTCGAGGTGTACCTGTATTGTGTGAGTGAGGGGGGGCTCTTTTGTGTTGTACATGTGTGTAGGAAGCGTTGGATGTTGTTTCGTACATCCTTTGATGAGGTGCTGGATCTGTGATCGGTGCCTGCTGTGAAGCAACAACAATCCCACAAGGACCTTACTGTATGATCTGTTTCACCATCCTCCACTTTTTCTACTGTTCCATATACTGAGTCATTCAGTTTAAATGAGTTATGCCATCACTGCAGGGGATGAGCCCACATTGCACGTTTTAAAGATGCTGGAAAAGTTCAATGATTGCATAGCAGAGCTCTGTTGTGATATATAGACCATATTCATATGTTTTAATTGTAACAGTTTTTGACTATAACAGATGTTGTCTTTGGTTTGTCACACCTATGTGCCATACAGAGCGAGGGAAGGGGAAATATGTAAAGACAGTAAGGGTAAGAAAGAGCTCTGATGAAAACCATAATGCACATTGATAAACAACAATACATTTGTAGACTTAAGTTAAAATGATCCACATCCAGTATTACACGCAATGTAGATGCTTGTGACTTTCTTATGAAAAAGTATTGAAAAATACGACTTTGATCACAAAAAATGATGATATTAGCGTACTGAACATATATTATTAAGTTTAAAAAAATGCGGTACAAAAATAGTTTGAGGTAATTTAGCTTGGATGAAGTTCCTGCATTACTGTTTGCAGGCAGTTCATTCATCAGTAACTTGTTGACTGTAAAAACGTCCTGCTTGGTTTGAATCTTAGTAAATTATCTGCTGGGAAATGCAAATTATTCAAAAGTGTTTTGCATATGAGTGCAAGTTTGCAAACATATATTTCCAAACTATTTCTGGCACTGTTTGAAATGAACAAACAATAAAAAGGCCAATAGCAAAGTCCCCAAACCAATGACCTCATCCTCTCACTGCTCTGGCACTGATCTTGACAGAAAGCAGGAGTGTGTGCTGACAAATTGCTCTTTCTGTTGGCTGTGATTTTCTCTCCCTCTTTCCTGTTACCCACTGCGTAGTTTGGCAACTTTAACAATGAAGCCCATTACAGTGCAGCTTTGTTTTCAATGACAGTTTTCTTCTTGTATCAAGACAACATGGTGCCATCATACTTCCATGCTAGGAGAACGTGTTTTGAGCTTTTAATCCCAGGATTTTCATTACAAGAGGCACACTGATTATAAAAGTGGATTAATAGATCAATCACACCTCCTGACAACACAAGCAAACATGTTCTAACTGTGCCGCAGCCTTACACCACAAAAAGAACAGAGATTAGTTGTCTGAGATGGAAACCTGACCTCGAAACAACAGCATAATTACAGATCCACTATAGTTCCCAGTTTGAGCAAAGAGCATGACTCCCATCCTGTATTGTTTGTGGTAAAGCTTCAACAGCCCTTAGCTTGTTTGTGTCTGCCTGTGAACTCACTATATTCACTGACCTGGCTGGTACAGACAGTCAGGGGAAAAGACGTAGGTAATATCTACATCACATCTTGCATTTACTATTTCTGTGGTAAAAACCTCTCGTTCCAACAGCAAATTCAAAGTTCAATTCACATATCAACAGGTGTGAAAATTGATAGTCTTTACAATATATGCAAGAACAATATGTCATGAATCGAAATAAGGAAACAAATGTGTTTGCCACTGAAATATGCTTGTAATAGTCGAATTGAGAGACAGAAACACTTCATTGGTAAGATGTTACAAGTGCACTTAATTACCTTCAAACTCATCACAGGAGTCAAAGTACTATGTTCATGACAGTTCTCATTCATAACACTCCGTTCGATGTCTCACTATGGGATGCGCCTCATCGCGGCGCAAACAGAAGCATCAATCTCATTACGCCAATCCTGATTGGCTGGTGATCTTGACGTCAGCGTCAGGGAATTCACCCCCTATAAGTAGCTTGCGCCACGACGCATGCGTCATTCAAACACCTCTTCTCGCTTCAGAGCACATCTCTATAGTAGCCGGACAAGCTTAACGGTCCACAGACTGAACCCAAATATAACCATTTCGGTCGACGGGCGCTCGCCGGCTACTACTTTTGCTTCGCAAGAAGACGGTAATACTAACGCCAGTTAGTATTAAAATCGACTTCGCCGTTTCTTTCCCCGGAAAGTAAGGTGAGGTTTTGATTTTTCTCAAGCTAGCTACGCACCTGTTGCTAGCAAGCTTCCCCTTACTACCGACACCACGGTAGCGAGGACGCTTTTCTTTTTCTCTCTCACGGAGGAGAAAAGGATTAGAAGTATATTGACACACCAGTCAATATTCTTTGAGAACAAAGGACCCACACCGTCCCTTTTTCTCCAGATTAAGGACGGGTTGGTAACACTTTTTCTCTCAACGACGTACCTGTTACGAGCGGGTCCTCTCCACGCCACGAGGCGAACAAGATGGACGCCTCTCCCCCTCACACCAGAGGAGTCAGGGACTCGGAGGCTCGGTCATGCGGCTGCGGGTTGAAGATAGCAGGCACAGACTCACACCAGGTCTGCTCGTCCTGCCTCGGGCTGGAACACGCCCAGGAGGCTATCGACAACCTCGGCTCGTGCGGGCATTGTGCCCTTTTCACCCGAAAGAGCCTCCACCGACGGCTAGCACACCAAGCTAGCTTGTTGGAACAGGACTCCCTCATGTCCACTGATTCGCCGTTTGGCAATCAAGACACGGGGGCGTCCGCCGCAGAGACTGAGCCCCTCACTGTGTCGGTCTGGGGCTCACTAACAGCGGCAGCTGCGGAACCGGGATCCCACGCCGTGTCAGGCCGGGACCCGGTGGCGGCAAGAGACGCGGGAACGGAGCCCCACGCCTCGCCCATGGTCTCGCCCGCAGAGGCTCGGCCTGCTCCGCATACCGCCGATGGAACTGCTGGTGGCAGCCCACCTCCTACCGAGGATGGGCCCGTCACCAAGCAGGAACCCCACGCTGCCAGCGAAGGTGGACCGTTTCCAGTCGACCATGACTGAACGGTCCTACAGAGCCGCAGCGTTGTCCGCCAGGGCTCTGAATGTTTCCTCACTGCTAACCGCATACCAAGCGGAGCTCTGTGAGGATGTGTTGAGTAATCCTGGACCGGCCGTTCTGGATGAGTTGGCCGCGGTCACAGACATTTGTCTCCGTGTCCAACGCTGCGCCGTCCAGGCCACGGGCAAAACAATGGGGATCATGGTGGTGCAGGAAAGAGCTAGATGGCTCAACCTCACCAACCTCCCAGACCGGGAAAAGGAGGATGTGCTTGACATGCCCATCGTTCCCGAGGGGATTTTCGGCTCCGCTCTTGCCTCCATGCAGAGGAGATGCGAGTCGAAAAAGAAGGAGGACGAGGCCCTCCACCTCTGCCTCCCTCGAAGGGCCCAGCCGCTGCCTTCGCAGCGGCAGCCCTTCGTCCAAGCTGCTCCGAACCCTGCTCGGTTAAAAATACCGAAAACGCAGAGGTCGCAGTCCGCCCCGAGTCCCCAGCCCAGGCAGGGGACGAGGGCGAGCTGGCCTAGAAAATCTCCGGTTCCGGCTGCAGCCCAGGCGCAGCCAACCCAGAATTTCGGCCAGCAGTCGAGGAAGAAGAAGCGAGCGGCGTGACAGCCCCTCCTTCTCCCCTCTGTGACAGAGCTGGAAGTCTATACGGTTCCCCAGCTCTAAATGTGTTCCCCCGCCGCCTCGAGAGATGCCTCAACACCATCCTCAAGTCCGCGTAAACACATGTCACACACTTATTGATTTTTCTGTCATAAAACATTTTCCGCTGACGCATCCAGGCTTCGAGCCAAGGGCGCAGCTCGAAAAAATGAAAAGAAAAACAATAAAAACAATAAACAGTCCGTCAACTGTTCCCCTTCTGAGAGCAGCTACGGCCTCTCTCAAAGGGCGGACAATTGACGGGTCTCTGAAGGCACCACCGTCACCCGCATGCGCAGTGCCGGCTGGGGCTGTAAAGGCACCACCGTCACGCGCATGCGCAGTGCCGGCTGGGGTCGTGAAGGCACCACCGTCACGCACATGCGCAGTGCCGGCTGGAGCTGTAAAGGCACCACCGTCACGCACATGCGCAGTGCCGGCTGGAGCTGTAAAGGCACCACCGTCACGCGCATGCGCAGTGCCGGCTGGGGTCGTGAAGGCACCACCGTCACGCACATGCGCAGTGCCGGCTGGAGCTGTAAAGGCACCACCGTCACGCGCATGCGAAGTGCCGGCTGGGGTCGTGAAGGCACCACCGTCACGTGCATGCGCAGTGCCGGCTAGAGCTGTAAAGGCACCACCGTCACGCGCATGCGCAGTGCCGGCTGGGGTTGTGAAGGCACCACCGTCACGCGCATGCGCAGTGCCGGCTGGAGCCGTAAGGGCACCACCGCCACGCGCATGCGCTGTGTCGGTGGGGATTGTCGAAATGGGGCACCACAGTGCTCAGACACTGGAGGGCCCCATAACACAACAAATAGAGACTCAGAGGGGAAGAGACGTGACATCTCAGCTGGCTCTAAGGAGCATACAGCGGGAGATGCTCACGACATCTGCTTGGGTTTCTCAAGACAGTTACACGGAGCTACAGACTCCAAGTCACCGTCACCCCCCCCTCGCTTCTCGGGCATTCTGCATTCGCAGGCCCGAGGAGAGTCAGCCCATATTCTGGAGAGAGAGATTCTCTCTCTCCTAGAAAAGAGGGCTATATCTATTGTACCCGCCGAGCAGAGTCAGGGCGGCTTCTATTCCAAGTACTTCCTCGTTCCCAAACGGGGAGGGAACGGAATTCGGCCAATACTTGATTGAGGGCTCTGAACAAATATCTAAAAAGATATAAGTTCAGAATGCTCACTCACACATCTCTGCTGCGGCTCGTGCGACAAGACGACTGGTTTACATCAGTCGACCTGAAAGATGCGTATTTTCACATCCCAGTATATTACCCACACAGGAAATATCTGAGATTCGCATTTCAGGGGATCTGTTATGAATACAGAGTACTCCCCTTCGGTCTGTCTCTCAGTCCAAGGGTGTTTGTACGATGTACGGAAGCCGCGATAGCCCCGTTAAGACAACAGGGTATTCGCCTGGCGACCTACCTGGACGACTGGCTGCTTCTCGCACAGTCGGAGCAGGAGGCTGTTACGCAGACAAATGTCCTCGTAAAGCACCTGCTCAACCTGGGTTTCATAATAAACACAGAGAAGAGCATGTTGTGCCCCGCGCAGACTATACTCTTCCTGGGTTTACGCCTGAACTCGGTGCCCTTTTTAGCTCGCTTGTCAGCGGAAAGAGTGAAAGCTTTCAGAGCTTGTCTCGCTCTTTTCCAGCTGCGCAAACATGTTCTCTTCAGATCATGCCTGCGATTGCTGGGGCTCATGGCGTCAGCCATCCTGGTCGTACGACTGGGACGCTTACACATGAGGGAGTTTCAGCGCTAGGTGGCCGCCCTAAAACTAAACCCCGCACGCCATGGCGCGCGGAGAGTTATGGTTACTGTGAAATGCGTAATGGCACTGCGCCACTGGCTGCACCCGACTTTTCTAGTACGAGGTGTGCCTATGGGTGCTGTCCTTTCACGGAAAGTGGTCACCACGGACGCATGTCTGACAGGTTGGGGAGGTATTTATGAAGGTCGCCCGGTGAGGGGTCTCTGGAGCAGAGACCTCCAGCGGGCGCACATAAATTACCTGGAGCTTTTAGCGGTGTTTCTCACCCTAAAACGCTTTCTGCCTTTCCTCAGGGGACATCACGTCCTCGTGAGGACAGACAATACGACCACAATATCGTATATTAACCGCCAAGGGGGTTTGCGTTCTCTCCAGTTACACACACTGGCGCGCAAACTGATCCTATGGAGCAGTAGACGTCTCCTCTCTCTGAGAGCGACGCACGTACCGGGAGTGATGAACCTCGGGGCAGATCTACTGTCCAGAGGTATACCACTTTATGCAGACTGGACTCTACATCCAAGGATTGTGAGCCAGCTGTGGGTGCGTTACGGCAGAGCCGCGGTGGATCTGTTCGCATCGAAAGACAACGCTCAGTGTCAGCTGTTCTTTTCGATGCGCGATCTAAATGCACCGTTAGGCGTGGATGCACTCGCGCACGATTGGCCCCCGGGCCTTCTGTACGCGTTCCCACCCCTAGCTCTTATACCCCCAACTCTGGCCAGAGTGAGAGAGCAACGCCACACACTTATCCTGATAGCTCCGCACTGGCCAGCTATGTACTGGCTAGCGGAGATATATCAGCTGCTGTGCGGGCAGCCATGGCAGCTCCCACTACGCAGGGACATACTGTCCCAAGCAGGGGGGGCGATCTTTCACCCACACCCAGAGCGCTTGGCTCTATGGGCCTGGCCCGTGAGTGGTACAATCTGAATACAGTGTGACATGAAGCTGACCCTGGCAGCTGCCAAGCGAGCCAGTGGCACTCATGCACTATCTGTACAGTCTTCATGCACTCAGTTCGCCCCAGGGCAAACAGAGTGTGGTTGAAGCCCAACCCTGCCTTTATCTTAAGGCGGTTGGTTCAGGTACCACATTTGACATTGAGGCATCCTTCCCGCCACTGTATTCCTCCGGGGAACAGCGGCCGGATTTGCCGTGTCCAGCCCGTGCTTTACGCACGTACAGGGACAGATCAAGGGTGCTTCGTCATAATGACAAACCCCTTGTGTCCTGGGCTAACCCTTATAAGGGCAAGCCTGTTACTAAGCAACGGCTCTCCCACTGGTTTGTGGAAGCAATTGCTTTGGGGCTCATGCGAGTCAGAGTTCGCAGGCACCCTCGGGTCCGCGAGCTCTTTCGACTCAGGGTCTGGCTGCATCCTGGGCTCTGTCCAGGATGTCTCCCATCCAAGACATTGGTGCAGCGGCGAGCTGGTCCTCGCTGCTCACTTTTGTCCGCCTCTTAACAGGCTGGACGTTCTGCTCCCAGTGTGACTCAAGCAGTGCTGGGCACCTGGTTGAGTCAGAGCTCTACCTGTTAAGTTCTGGTTGGTTTGGTGATTTTCGAGATAAGCTCGTCTGACAATACGGGAGCTACAATTTCCCATAGTGAGACATCGAACGGAGTGTTATGAATGAGAACTATAGGTTACTTACGTAACCCCAGTTCTCAGAGTAACATGAAGTGAGATGTCTCACCAGACGGCCCTCCTTGCTATGGTGAAGCGAGAAGAGGTGCTTATTTTGAATGACGCATGCGTCGTGGCGCAAGCTACTTATAGGGGGTGTATTCCCTGACGCTGACGTCAAGATCACCAGCCAATCAGGATTGGCGTAATGAGATTGATGCTTCTGTTTGCTCCGCGATGAGGCGCATCCCATAGTGAGACATCGAACGGAGTGTTATGAATGAGAACTGGGGTTACGTAAGTAACCTATAGTTTTGAGTGTTTTGTCAGCTTTCATCACAAAAAAAACAGAAGACATAACATTGCATTGCATGTGCGACTGTATCATTCTACAAAAGCACAAAACAGCAATTCAGACGTGACATTCGATTTGTCGCAGTATAAATTGCCCTGTGCAATTTGCACCAATTACCTGAGTTTTGCACAAACAAGCGAGCAAGGAGTGAAGCAAACTGTTTCATGTGTCAACAGTTGCAAGTTAGCATGACACACTTGTTCAGCTGTCTTGGAATAAAGAAAATCTGTTCTTTGTGCAACATTTACTAAAAGCATTATCTGTGGCAAAACGGTGTTAAGCTGTTCAGTTTGTGGCGTCAACAGCCTTTAATGATCCAACAGCTGAGTGATTCAATGATGCTGCTGCTAATATTACATTACAGTGAAAGTCAGAACCAGGACTGAAACTAATTAAAGTCTGTGCTGCTTTAGACTTTAAGCATGACTGTCAAAGGCTTTCTTCTGATACTTTGACACTATACAAATTAGCTTAGTCCTAATAAGGGCTCCAGTTGAGAAACAAGAGCCACTCTTTAAATAAACAACAACTGTTAGAACCACTTGATGAAGCTGCCTAATTAATTCCAATGGGGACTGGGATCTGTTACGGAAATAAACAAACACAGATTTTAAAGAAAGAAAAAAATACCTTCACTGTCTCTGGGCACAGTTTGTCCCAAGGGAAATACAAAGTTTCTATGAAAGCAATACCCCACGCAAAAGAGTTAAATTAAAATTGGCAGAGTCGCAAAGCAGATCCGAAAATGTTAAAGAGCCACAATCAACACTTTGAGGAGGCACAAGGACACTAGTGGGGTCCTCGTGATAGATTATGTGCAAACAATACAATGATGAATGAGAAAATGACCCTCTCAAACAATAGAGGGAAAACATTACACAGTGTATAGAGAGGACAATAGAAAACACACAAAGGATGACTAACTAACTTGATTTGCTTTTAATGTTGCAACATCCCAGTTTGCATTTGATCCGATCTGTTATTAGTTTAAGATGCAACAAAGGGACTAACACAGGCCCTCTTACAACACCCTCTGTACAGTTGAATGTGTGTGATGTTGCTCCACATAGACTTGCTGAATTATGAAAGAACCTGTGTGATTCATGCCCCATGTCTCCAAACCAACATGACTCTATTGTATGTTGAGCTCTTATGGATGCTTTGTTTACGTGCAGTAATCCCCTGAGCTCCTCAACATGGCTCCGTCAGAGCGCTATAAGACTGGAATTTATCAAACTTGGTTTGTCAAACACAGTGGCAAAGCAGCACAGCATAATGAAACCCATACAGACACACTGAATCTCTTAAACCTTATTTAGAAAGGCAGAACAGCCCGAAAAGAAAACATAATTTACAAGGAAAAGGCTGCAGGGGATGAGGTCATACTGTGAGCTCAGAGGCTGCTTAATAGAAACACAGAATGTTTGTGTGGAGGTAATTAACCCTAAAACTGGTCTTTTTGACATTAGTGCAAAGGCAATATTGCTGAGAATTTTTGACTGAAAAACACATTTAGTTAAGGTCAAGTAAACAATAAGACAGCCAGTGCAGACTGAAGCAATCTATGGTTCATATTGAGGTCTAAACTGTTTAACTTTTCACTTTTGTAAACATACTACACTTCTCCTCCTGTGCAGCAGGGAAGAGGAAGCCTCTAAGAAGTTTTAAACCATCACTGTCGAAGCATTAATGAAGTGGATGTTGGATGAATCCCTACTGTGATAGAGGATAAGCCTGGTAATGTTTTATGTTCGAATCAACAATGCATGCTACTAACTCTGTGTAGTCTCTGTACAAGAACATTCATGCTATACGATTGTTGCCCTGCATGACACATTGCTTTGATACAATTAACATCATATGTTAAGCTTGATCGAAAATAACTCCACAAATGCATTTTCTAAATCTCCCGCTGAGAGGCAGAAACGAGAAAGTGAATTACTTAGTATACCTTCTTGTTATTTAAAATGATTAGAATTACATAGCCCTGATTGAAAAATAACAAGTTGCTAATACTCCTATCCTTTATGATATAATACCAAATATAGACTTATGTCACACACAACATTATGGCTGTACCATATGTTTTAAAAAATGTATACAGGTATAAATCAATAAGCCAAAACATAACATGTCGTATATCAGTCTTTGGCAAATGCACAATACCTATACAAGTTAAAGCCATTGTTGGTTCTGGTATTTCGTGGGATTTACTGATAATAACATAAAACAGCAGCAGTCTTATCTTTTCCAGGAAAAGGCTGTGAATTATTACTTTGCTTACCAAGATTTTCCCTAGAGGGTTAATTTCTCTCCCCGAGGCGGTCCTCTACAGTATTCAGTGAGAAACATAAATACTCTATAATGAATCCTTTTTAAGAAACAATCACCACCATTACCCCGCATAACCATAAGATCTTAAGGTTGTTAATCTTAATGTTTAATCTGTTGGTATAATATTCACAAATGTGAAATCACTGTGATCTGTCTCGGTTTCACTTGGCTTGACAAGCTCCCGCCCATCCTCTTCTTTATCACTGGTAATCGTCATCTGTGTTATCTCACTCCATTTCCCCTTCATCTGTATCATCCTCAATCTAAATGAACTCAATTCCTCACTTCTGCTTGTCAGAGAAAAGCAAATCGACATGTCTGCTGCTCCATCTTCTCTGTTACACACATTATGCTCTGCCATTCGCTCTCTTTGACCTCTGAAACACACCCACACAGACACACACTTACAGTAGATGCTTCAAGCCTTCATTATGTAAACTTTGCTTCAAGTGCACTGTAATGTTTCCAAATTAAATGTGGTTTTGCCAGAGGTGCCTCATTTGTGTTTCTCCATGCATAGCTAAGTTGTTGTTCTCTTGTTGACTCTAGCTGCTTGTTAGGAACAGAAAAAGAAAGATGCCTCTGTGTGTTTAAGTTTACAGAGCAGTCTGTGTGAGGACTGGAAGGCTATGCTAACCCTTTGGTTGTCGTCTGAGCTGCACTGCAGCAGGGAAGTCTAAATAGGCCTCAAGTGTCATTTATTCTCCCATGAAGAGCTTTGAATACATTTGCTACAACTGACCCCACTTATAAATGAATTACCAACACAAACAGTTGGGGTCACAGGAACAGACTGTACACGCAACAATCAGCCTGGAAAACAGTAAAACTCAAAGAGAGAGCTGATCCGTGAACTGTCCTCAAGTGCTTCTGGCCTGGTTTGTTTTCAGTCATTTAATAAGTCAGGCAAGGCCTTTGGCGTTATCGTTTCCCCCATCCTGCATCTCATCACAGTAGAAGGACTGACATGTGGTGCTCAGCGTCAACATCTTCAGTCAATCATGAGAAAGTGTGGGGCAAGGCAGACAAGATATTAACATGACATGGAACAGCGAGCAACAGCGTGGGCGAGGGATGCAGATCTGTGTAGATGTAATGTAGGTCAAGAATGTTAAGAATAAAGCCTCCTACACATAGGGGTTATGTGCTGCTATAATACAGTCAGGTCACTATAATATGTAACTGTTGTAAAGGACATACATATAATACTATTGTAAGTCGCTTTGGATAAAAGCGTCAGCTAAATGTAATGTAATGTACTGTACTATAGAAAGTAGGGTTGGAGTTTTAATTATTGTCATTATTCATCATTAATCATTTATTCTGTAAAATGTCAGCAAATAGAGGCAAATTGTAACAGTCCAAAATCAAAATGTATTCTGTGGCCTTTTATAGACAACAACAACATTTTTTACTGACTTGTCATTTAAACTTAATTCATATAAATATATATTTAACAAAATCTAAAGAGTTTAAGAGTATTTGCTTTTTACGATGATAGCAACAACAGAAAAAGCAATGAAGAACACTTCCATGGAAAATCTTACAATTAAAAAAAAGTATACAATTAGTTCACAAATGAGGTTTCTTACCTTCCCTGTGGAGTATTTTTCGCTTGTGTTTGACGTGTAATGTGCATACAAAACAAACATTCTACTAATCTTTTCTTCATGAATCTTTTTTGATAAAAAACTGATATAAAAAGGAAATGACGAGCATTGGATGTGGTGGTATGAATAAATCAGTCAGTTTACTGTCAACCGTTTCAGCTGCTGTTATGTCAGCCTGCTAAATCATGCCTATTACAAACGTTTGGGTGGTTCTGTAATACAGGTAATGTCATCGGCAAACAGAGACTAATTAGGCAGTAAACAGATGAGCACACCAAGATAAACACACACACACACACATTCTTGTGCGTATATCCTCATGCGGACCCATGCACTGGCAGGGCTTCACATGGATTCTTCCCACCAACACAATTCGTGTTTTACATATCAATGCTGTAGATGGATTGATCTACTTTATAGCTTCTTTGAGAAGTATTTAACCCTTTAGTGCATGTTAACCTAACAAACTAAAAAGAGCATACAAGGATAGGCAGATTGATTTTTTAAATACGTCGGCTTCCACTTCTGTCTGTGCTGTTGGATGGTTTTTATGTGAGGCTTTTCTTGAGCTCTTCAAAGACCCTGAGCAGTTCATAACAGGTATTTGGAGAGCCTGAATAATACTCCAAAGAAGTAGTGTGCCGGTGTGTTATGAATAGTTGATGTGTTTAGTTTACGTCAACGCAGCATAGCTGAGGAGATGAGGTTGGACAGGAGAGAGCTGCAGAGACGAGAGGAATGAATCACGGAGCAGCAAGAAGAAGCCAACAAGTCAATCAGCTATAGACAGGTGAGGGAGGGTCATGAAAGGTAAATACATCTCTGTATTACATATAGTGTTTAAACTCAGTACAGACCAGATGTACCTGCATTCAGGAAAGCTGCTGATTTGGAATGCATGGTGATTATGCTTCACTTACCTATAATATAACATTTTATAAAAGATGATAAATAATAATCTACGGATCTATTAAGGTGTTCACTTTTTTACTGCTTCTGTGTCACATCTTTGTTGTGCATGTATATCATGTGGTTTACGGAGTTGGTTTTCTTTGTACATCTGTTTTTAATTCAGCTTGGGGCCTAAAATAACTTGACAAACTTTCTTATTTTTGGCCTAATGTCTGCCACAGCTATTGAAAGAATTGTCATAAAATGTTAATAATTGTACCCAGAGAATTGCAATGTTGTGATCTGCTCTACCATTACATTTGTTCTTGTAGCTTTGAGTGAAATGACTCAATAACAATCGGATGGATCGCAATGAAATTTGATGCAGACATTTATATCACCCCTTTGAATTAATTGTCATCACTTTGGGGTACATGTAACAGTTTCCATTTTTGAAACTTAACTTTGTGTTCAGTACTGAAAATAAGAATATTTGCATGCTAACTTGCTAGACTAAGATGTCGATTGTGGTGAAAATCGTCTTTGATCGTGGACGTTTAGAAAAACAATAAAAACTCGATTTTTGATGAGGTTAAAGATATTCAACTTGAACTATATACTTATTTTTGAACTTAAATCAGCCTATTTGTCTCGTCCATCCACAATCAGAAACAAAAATGTGGGAGCAGGTTGTGAAATGACCATACATCTTACATGTAAACAGTAAAGAAAGAGTTTTATCACAGTACCTGTAATTTGCTGCGAGTGAGACATGCAAACATTTTGTCCTGTAAAAAGTTATCAAGATTTGTTTTGGTAAAGCATTAACAATATTACAATATTTGTTGGTGGCACTAAACCTTGTGGGTTTCTGCTGTGTTTTGTGATAGCTCTCAGCAAGGATTGTGTGTGTATTACATGCGTGATGGAGGTCAATGTCTCCCGCTGTGTACACAGCACGTGGAGCACAACCCGCCCCTTGGGTCTAAACACACTAACATCAGCAGTCTCTTTGATGACGCAGGAGGACATGTTGTTTTCTTAACTTCAGTAACTATCACCGCCACTAAAAACCAAAGAGAATTACTCCATTCATTCAACAGACAAAAACACTTTTCTCCAAGATATTAAACACCAATTGAAATATTTTCATTGATGTCTAGACCTCATGCCAAACAATTGACCTGATACAGCCCTTATGTACAAGCAGTACTGAAGGAACATTTGGAATTCCCTTTTAACCATTTATTCAGCTGATATCAAGAAACTAAGTCAACAAACAAAGTATCTATTTTTATGAAATACAATCAAAGTATAGTATTAGGCGTAAAAATTACTAGGTGGAATTCTTTGCCATGCTTTTGTTCTATTTCGAGGAGAGTTTCCATACTAGCTTTCAACTTGATACCTGTCATTTCTAGACTTGTTTAAAGATTAACTAAAAGTAATATCTTATATTCCTAGAATTTTTTTTGAATAAAAAAATGCCTAAAATATAGTAAGGAGTTTGCTCACAATGGCCAAGAACCAAATTCAGAAAATAACCCTTTAAGTCTTGTCTTATTTTTAAGGGTAGAATCTCAGGTCCCTACAAAATGCTTGTGCACAAACTATTCTAACTCAAATTCATCTCAAATAGTGCGACTAAATCTATCTTCCCGTGACAAAGTATTAATCCTTTGGTTGTATCCATTGGACCCTAATACAAAGAACATACTAAATCTCATACTCAAAATGTGTGACGTAGTATTGCCTATTTGTATTTACTGAACACATTTTTTCCTCAAAGCAGGAGAAAAGCCCAGTTTGCCTCTTTGGTTTCATCCTTTTTAAAGTGATTATTGGTAGTGATTAGATCTTTGCAGTCAGAGCCTATGAAACAAAGCTGCATTTACCAATGTTATACTATTTTGTTTGTGATTGAATTTTCAACTGTATTTCCTCTGTGCAAACCAAAACACTGTTGTTTAAAGAAATGCTTTATCTCTGACTTATAGAAGACATAATCAGCAGATAATGAATGTTTGTGACTTTTCTCTTCACTTTCTTTTGCCGGAAGCATTTTCTGAACTGCTCGTTGCACGAACACCTAATTTACAGCAACTAAAGTAATTTGATTCTTTCCACTCTTTCAGATGGAAACACAACAACATTAAGATGCCCGAGGACATGCAATCTGTGTGCAAATCTTTTACTGGCCGATTGATTCTAACTCTTCTGAACACTTTACTATGAATCTTATACCATTTTAGATGTATCCATTATATATACCTTTGAAAAGGTTCATATTTGAAGAGTGATTTTTATGATTTTTGTATATATTAGGTACTATTAGAGGTTTCCAATTGTGGGACAAAAGCACCTGAAAATTCACGATAGAGATAGTAGACATTTAAAAAATGCCAACGGCAAAGGCATGGTTGGGACATTTTCCAGTTGAGCTGCGGAGGACATAAAGCGACTGTTGTTTGTGCTCTGTACTGTGATAATAGGATGTGTTGGGGAGCAAAAGTAGCTACACTTGACCCTCGACCCATACACGTTGCGAGGGAGGAGGGGTTATTTTTAGTGCCTCACAGTGTTGATCTGAACAAACACAAAAAGGCTCAATACCGCTACCCCCTCCAGGGTTTACAAAGCAGTTCAGAGAAAAGCAAAACCTTTTTGTGCTCTTTGTTTCTTCCTCAGCTTTTATTGATTCTCATGCGTTAAATATTTTTGCTCCAGTCTGTCCCCTGCATAGAAATGTTACAGTGTGCACTGAGGAGGAATTCACTTCCCACAGGACAGGCAGGTTAAGTGAGATGTGCCAGAACGACAGGAACTCAAATGCAACCTTTCGATTCTGATCCACAACTCGACCAATAATAGTGACCTGTGAACAGCCACGTACACATGGCCTCTGTTCAGTCAACACTGGAGCGTGTCCATTGGTCATTAGTGAGTAATCATATAAGCCACATTGAGCCCGATTGTGTGATTCATCATAAAGCAAGACAGCACTAGTGATTTGTTTCTGTCTTCACAACCCACTGGCTGCTCTCAGGCCAACATGACTTATTGGAGACCTCTGCGATCCCAGTCATGACCTCTTGAGCATGAAGCTACAATTCTCAGTCCATGAAGACATACACTCAGATACACATTTGTAATGGGCATGTTGATTGTCTGTAGATTGATATTTACCAGAGACCCAAACATGTTAAGTATTAACCGATGGGAGGGAGCCTTAAATTATTATTGGTCCACATGTTTTGAAATCAAATATCAAAGAAAGTTGGCTCTCTACTCTCACTATCTACATTGTTCATTTTATATAAATCAAAGGCGTTGACAGTTTAATATTCGACTTCAAGATACTATCTATAAATTACAACATGTGCTGTTTTTACTATGCATCCAGTAAGAAACCCATAACCCAATGTCTTATTTCAGCCTAACTATGCCAAATTAGGCATTAAAGACAATGGAGCATGATGTCCTATAATAACACTTATCAGGTCTTTGTGTGAAGCAATCCTAAAAAAACGTTTTTAAACTTAAACAAAATACAATTATAAGAACTCAATATGTGGGTGTGAATTTGTGGTTGTGACTGACAATGCTGGTACTGTAATGTGATAGGTCTAATGTCTGTGTACTGTGCACTACAAATAGTTCATTCACTTCCTAAAGTTCAAACAGCCACACAAGCAGTGAACCAGCTGTGATTGTTGTGGTTGCTGCTGTTTTTTGGTGTGACTGTAGTACCATCTGTCATTTATGCAAAGTTACTCTGTGTGAAAGCTTGCATTTCCTGAGTGGAATACAGTCTAATCAGCACTATGGGTCCTCCGAAACATTTCATTTAGAGGGAAAACATTATTTACATCCCTTACAGTACACCAATCCTATGTGAGCTTGCTGAAAAAAGCAAGCCTGTCTTTTATCAGAATCTGAGAGCTATGACACACTTTAGTACAGAAACTGACAGCACATCTCACACACACGCCCTCAGCTGTCAGTTCTGTTGAGATGGTCACCCCTCAAATCGCGAATCCTGGTGAAACTCTCACAAGACTGATATAGTAATATTTAAAGTGTAAGGAAAAGGCAATGTTTTTATTAAAATAATAAAAGAATGCATTCTGCAAAAGACTCATCCCTCTAAGCTATTACATATTATACGTCATCAGAAAGGCATAAATACATTGGAATAATGGAACAAACCACCTGTGAGATACGACAGTAAGTAAAGCTCTGGGGTCTGCAGAATTAGTAGGATGATAAATACAGGATGAGCAGTTATTAATGGCACTGACATTAAAGGTGAGTGTATTGATTTAAAATAATGGATTAATTAATCCTTGTATCTGCTTTAACAGTGCCAGCTCCTAATATACGCTTTGAACCTCATACACTGGGACTCTGTAATCCTCAAACTATTCCTTTCAGGACTTTCTTGAATTTATTGAACTGATGGAGACTTTGATGTCTGACTTAAAGAAAGAAGGAATGTGGTAAATATTTGTGAAAAAAACAAGAATGAAATGATGCATTAGGTTTGCAATATTAGAATAGATTAATTCAATGTGTTTTAGAGTGGGAAAAATGAAGGACACAACGTTTTCTGACTTTAAACAAATTAAAAAACACTTTTGACCAGCGCTGTGAAAACAATTCAGCCTGTCTATCATGAGGGGACAATCGACTCTGACAGTTTGATTAATCTTGTCATTTTCCCACTGAAGAGCAGGCAAACTAAACATTGTCTGGATGAGCTCGCAGGGCAACCCAGTCTCACGGCATTTCGTGTTCACCAACACGATTTTGAATCTATTGATTCGTGTTCACCAACACGATTTGCCCCTTTTTTTCGTGTTGCACAGCACGATTTTAAAAGCAATGTATTTCTACTGCCTGCAGCACGTCTTTTTCTCCGGTCGGGTCGTGGGAGACCGGAAGCTGTGTGGTTCATAAAAACATGTTCTTACTCAATATCAAGCCACAATTATTGCTTTTATTTGAAATCGTATAATTTTGGACTTTTGTTGCCGTCTGTGAGGAAAATAAATGGGGCTCAGAGCCTCAGAATACGGAAATCTGTATTTTTAAATATTTTGTTCCTTCTAATTGGTTAATCTTTTCAAAATAACACACTGTTATTTACTCACCAATAACACACAATTATCCTTGCTTTTATTTATTGGATTAATTCCATAATCTCGGGCTTTTTTGGCGTCCGTCAGGAACTGAATTTCAAAATAAAAATAACCGGAAACATACGTAGGCCTATAAGGGACATTTCGAGCATCATTGCGATTGTCAACATTTCTGAGTTTAGGATGGCCTAAAAACAGGAAAATGTCAGCACCGAAAAAAAAAAAGCACTGAAACACCGGCTGTTGTTATGCCTGCCGTTCTCCGCTTGTAATTATGCCGAAGCTTCAAAGTTGTATTTCATCTGAATTTGCCGAAACAAGTTTAATATTCTGAAAGCCAAGACTTTGTTTAATTGAAATCAGATGAAAACAAACTGTATCAAAAAAAAAATCAAAATCAAAAATCAAACAAAACACCCGAACCCCGAAAAAATAGTTTTTTTTACGTAAATCCACGTTTATTTTTGAGAGATTCTGCTCTGACAACTAAGCTAAACTTTTACCTGTTAAGATTGTGCACGGCACAACAGAAAGTTACAGTAATTTTCAATGGACTTTTTTTCTGTGAAGAACCCAGAGAGGGTTATTTGGTTATTATTTATTTCATAAATAGTGTTATTTATTTCATTAATAGTGTTATTATTTATTTCCTGACTTTTTTTCTGTGAAGATCCCGGAAAGGGTTATTAATATTTGGTTATGTGTGGCTTTCTAGAAAACAATAAATGTTTACGTTTAGACACCCATGCGATCGTCACACTTTTTCTGTTACAAACTGACCCGGCCCCCATCAGAGAAGGGAAAAGTTATGTGGCCCTCACAGGAAAAAGTTTGGGGACCCCTGACTTAGAGTATCTTCTTGATTTTTTACATTCTATATTTATACTTTCCCCCTATGAAAGTATGTACTCTTAATATTTTTTTAATCAAATATAACAATAATTCAATAACGTGCTTTAACCACTAGGAGGTGCACACAAGGTACACACAGCCATAATAACTTTGTATTATAAATGTAGGACACTTATGTTTTCGTACAACATCTGAAGATGTGTAGTTTTATTCGTGCTTTCACATAATTTTACAGCATATTGCTATACTATTTCAGACTCAGTATTTACATTCTTACATTCAAAGAAAATCAGTAATATCTTTAAAAACTACAGTCCTTTTATATCAGCTGTGCACCGTTATGGTTTAAATATAACCTATCTGTGAATTAGATCAAATGTAAAAGTCAGCCGAATTAGTGTTGATACGGCAAGGAGACGTATTGTGTGAAGATAAATTGAAGATGTTGTTTAATTGTTGAATATATTTATGATCCACGTCAAGTATTCAGTTTCGGCGGCATTTTCTCAGTTTTTCCAAAGGTCTTCTCATCAGGGCTCTATAAATAAAGAACTACGGCAAATCTGTAATATACAATGCAGCCGAACCGTGTATTACAATGCCGTTATGTGATGACTTTCAAAGAGAAAAGCAAGAGCGCTCGGAATCAAGTATTATTTTATTCTTTTAAAATGTTTTCCGGATTTCATATCATATAAACACCAAATCCCAGCATGCATTGCGGCTAAAACATCCAATAAACGAGCTTAAAACCATAGCTGAGGATCTTGGGTAATCGCTCAAAATGCCTACGTCTGTTTCCGGTTATTTTTATTTTGAAATTCAGTTCCTGACGGACGCCAAAAAAGCCCGAGATTATGGAATTAAACCAATAAATAAAAGCAAGGATAATTGTGTGTTATTGGTGAGTAAATAACAGTGTGTTATTTTTGAAAAGAATAACAAATTAGAAGGAAAAAAAGATTTAAAAAATACAGATTTCAGTATCCTGAGGCTCTGAGCCCCATTAATTTTCCTCACAGACGGCAACAAAAGTCCGAAATTATACGATTTCAAATAAAAGCAATAACTGTGGCTTGATATTGAGTAAGAACATGTTTTTATGAACCACACAGCTTCCGGTCTCCCACGACCCGACCGGAGAAAAAGACGTGCTGCAGGCAGTAGAAATACATTGCTTTTAAAATCGTGCTGTGCAACACGAAAAAAGGGGCAAATCGTGTTGGTGAACACGAATCAATAGATTAAAAATCGTGTTGGTGAACACGAAATGGTGAGACTGGGTTGCGCAGGAGCAGGAAAGTAAGCTGTTGGCAGCCACACAGACCTAAGTAAGTGATGGAATGTGTTGTCCATTATATCTGATATCTGAGAACATGGAGGATAGACAACAGAAGCTACTCAGAGACTACCGAGCCCGTTAGAGCCCAATCTGCTCCGTGTTGAGCCTAACATGTTCAGCCTAAGGGTTATAGAAAAAAAATCATCTCTTAAAATCCCGACAATGTTGTAAGGAAACAACTTTGTGTGTCCTCCATGTTCACGAGTGGTTTGACGTTGCTATAGCAAGTGTGTCTTTTTATTGCTCTATAAACTAATTTGATTCTTCCCTAGAGAAGTGGAGAGGTTTCATTAAAGGAGCTGACAGTTGTTCTGAGACTGGCACACTGCTGGTTGTACTTGGGAAGATTTAATGAACCTGTAACTTATCCGTTTAATCCAGCACATGCCTGAAGGTTGAACAGTACACCAAAATCACCGATCAAATCGTGGCTCGAAGTAACATGGGAGTCGATGTCTATTCAATAAGCAGTAGATGTTTCCTGCCGCCAACAGGAAGGGATTGGCTCTGGTCCTTCCCATTCAATTGTGTATATAAACACTGTGTACCTGTACATATACAGTGTGTGTGTGTGTGCGTGCGTGTGTGTGCGTGTGTGTGTGTGTGTGTGTGTGTGTGTGTGTGTGCGTGTGTGTGTGTGTGCGTGCGTGCGTCACGTTTTCGAGAGAATGAGGGAAAGAAAGACTGCACATGTTGTTGGTTTTAAGACATGGGCGAAATGAATTGAAGAGAGACGCATCATCTTCAAAGGGATGTCTTATTTTGCCAGGCTTGTTTTATTACCACCTTAGTTTCATGCAGGCTGATCTGTAAAGTACGGTGCTCGACAGGTGCAAATGCGTTACAGCAGCCAAACACATTTGCATAAGAAGAAAATGATGCAGTTTAAAAAATGATGCAAACACAAATGTGACAAAACACATTCAAATGAAGAAACATCATTTTCACCAACATGACAACATATACAGCATTTAGAAAACATTCACTAACTTCTAGCACAAATATTTAGCATCATTAGCGACCGCAACTTTTAAAAACATTTATTCGACCCAGAAACTACACCTGACACAACGTACACTCCACTGTACAATACATACAATATCTCTGTTGAAATGATTTCACAGCTTTGCATTGGAGAAGGAAACAAAGAAAGGCTACTGGGAGAGTTGTACCATGCAGTGGAAAACAAGGCATTAGTGTGTTTAAATCTACGTGTTTACCAAGGTGTTAAGAGCTGGATGGCACACAGGGCTAAGTGGAGCCCAGCGGCAGTATCCGGATCGACCCTTATCGCCACTCTGTCACAATCCAGAGTGACAGCTCTTTGTAGTAGAAGCTAATTTTAGCCTTCCTGGGTTCATCACCGGAGACCGTTTGAACCGGAGTCTGTGGAGCAGCACAGGAAAGTCCATAGTCTCCAGACCTCTGCTAATACTTAGAATCCCCCTCACAAGTGTCCTCCGCACCACCACAGGCCTCCAGGCAGCTAAAGATCCCTGATCGTATCTCTCTTTGGTCTCTTTTGTTTGATCCCTCAGATTGTCTCTTTGTCGCGCCATAATTGTTTCAATCTTTTTCTCTTTCTTTCTTAGCTCTATTTTCTGCACCAAAGAAAAAGCAGAAGCAATAAATAGGCAAAGGCATTGTGTATCTCTCTTCTCATTTATACAACTTTCATTCACTCTCATCTTGTCATAAGCTACTGTTACGACCCTGGACAGTGGGGAGAGTGCATTTTATGCTGCGCCTAGGTTCCCCTAGGTCTGGGCGTAACACTACTGAGGAAATGTTGTTTGCCCTATCTTCCAGCAACAGCTCTAAATGTCCTTGACTTCTCTTTCCATTATTTCCATCAATACACCTTTATATACCGCCCAAATGCATTTTCTAGTGTTAGACAAACATATTTCTTCCTTCTTTTCAATTTGAAATACTTGACAGTCTAACAGAGGCAATCAACTGTGAATATGTACTGTAAACTTAAGTCTAGAGAATTCATTGATCTCTGCCATAAGTCAAACCATCTTTGATTTTATTCTCAATTAATGTCTTATATATTTCTCACAGCCACAGTTACCAGGGCAGAAAATAAGCTGAATGTTTACAGATAGGATAGCTCTTGTCTCTGCAGCCTGAGTACTAGACTCAGCGAGTTAAAGTTCAGAAACGTTCAAGACAAGCACATGTTTGTGAGGAAGGAAAGCGCTAAAGTGCTTTGGAGACAGATCTATGATATATGTGTGTCTGACCTGGATCTGCATTCAAAGGCTGTAGTTTAAAAAGTATGAAAACATCTCCATATGTTTCTTATTGTATCTTTTATCAGGGATTGTATGAACATTATCAAAGAGGAGAGCGGATCATAAGACGTGGAGGGTTTTTGCATTATTTCTGCTTGCTGAAAGCTAAATGAATATTTCATTTGCACATAGTGAAGGAAAACATGTGAAACCCTTGGGAGTCTTGCTTTTTTGCAATGTGAAACACAAGGTTTAGCCCCCCCTACACAATTATCTTCACACTGTCTCCTCAGTCTTTTAAGTTACACAAATGTACCTGCTTGGTAGGACTTTTTCATTTAACTCCAAAACAAATGTTCTTTATATAATAATGTTTATATATTTCAATGATTATTTCACTGTGATTGTTTTAGGTTTTAACACTAATGTCTACACAAAGTCCTGAAAAGTCAAAAAGGCTCAATGATTAAAAGACTTATTAAGACAGTTAAACTTTTAAGGACACCCTGTCCTCATGTAGGACATATAGGAGTAAACTATACCCACCTGTTTTCACTCATCTCAGTGGTGATAATAAATAATGTACTTGGATGTAGATATTGATTTGAGACCACAAAGCCTCGCTCTACAAACAACGATACATTCATTAAAAGTAACCATTATGAAAAGCAACGTTGACTGTTTTCGTGTACAGAAATGATCGACCTCATGACAAAATCGCAGCAGAGCTCACACTACAAGATACCAATGATGCTTTTAAAGGCAAAAAGTCACAGTTAGGAATTTAGGATGTATGTGCTTTTGTCCCATAAATCCAGTGCAATAGACCTCCAGAGGCTGGAGCTGAACAGTCTCAGATGCATACTCACAGAGCACTCTAAAGCGTGAAAGATCAGAAAGCACTCTCTGCTTTTAATTCTAGCCCCATAACGCAAATCACATTCTTATTCATTTAGCTGGCCATCTTTTCAAAAACGCGATGTGCGGCATGTATATGAGGGCCAAATGTATATGTGACAAATGCAACCCCTCACCCCTAATTGATCATCCTGCATTTTTCTCCACATACATAATGGAAACCGCGACTGAGAAAAGTTCACACTGATTGTAGTATAGCACTTAGAAAGAAGAACATTGCCTAATGCATTACAAAACTGCATTCATGTGTATTTTGTATGCATTAAAGCACCTGCACCACCTGCCAATGATTGCAAATGAGTATTAAAGACAACATACAGCGAGGCAGCACTCATTCATGAAGTGCATCTCGGGATGATGCTTTAGCAAGGAGTGCACATCTCTTATATCACTGCGTAAGGGTAGTAATTCATGTGTTTGTGTAGTAATGTGTGAAAGGTGTTTGCCTAACAATGTATTTATCATCAACACTGCAGTGGAATACAAGACGCACAAGGGACTGAGACAGGCTGTTCTCTCAATACGCTGCCCAAGTGAGTCTAATTAGGATCAACATCACTCCAACATAATTATCTCCACTAACAATTAAGTTCATATGCATTCTGTTTACATAAAGTGTACACATGAAAGCACTGAAGTGTTCAGTCTGCCGGTTCGATTATTAGACCTCATTTTCTGACGTACTGAACCAGATCCCAACGGTTAATTTGCCTGCCAAGTCCATTGTAAAACAAATGTATGTCATGTCACACATTTCTTGAATATGTTTTCACAATTCTGCATACGTATTGCAATTATTTGAATTATTTATTTGTTATTCCAAACAATATTTGTTTTGGTCCTTAATAATGTTACATTCCAGAAGTCCATTATATTCGTTTTGATTGATTCTATGTGGTCTGTAGAATGCATCGCAGCATTTCAACAAACAGTACACAAATAACAAAACAACTATTATGTTGGTATAATGCATCCAGTCCAAGTATTAAACTGATAGAATGAAGCGTGTTGTTTTTGTCCCTTTTTAAAAAAAAAATTAATAAATAAATGAATATTGCATTTCCACAGAAGTCAATGCAAAAAAGACACAATTAAACCTCAATATGAGTTTAATGTAAAGTTTGCCTCTAATAAAAATATATACCCTACCTTACATTTGCAAGCTTTTCTTTTAGATTTGTTGCTTTTCATTGAAAAAAAAAGGTTTCATAGACTCAGTGTAAAGACTTTTGTTTAATAAAATAATATATGTCACTTGTGCAGCAATAACTAATCTTGCATTTAAAATAATTTTAGAGATGTTGAACTGTGTGAACTGGTGATTAAAGCCCAGTCAAAACTCTTACGTGCAAACCACAATTTCTTTATATAAAATCCATAAATTAGGGAAAACTGCTTTGGTGGATTGGTGAACAGAGAATGTCACAGCTACCTCACGACAGAATCACCAGCCTACAGTGACCAATTATGTTTTAGCTGTTGAGGCTTTTATAAATAGATGTATGGGTAGTTAAAATTGCTTTTCGAACTAAATCACATTTGCATTCTCCCTAGTAGACTTGTCCATTGTATGACTTGAAAACGTATAATGTGTATCAAAGTAAGTGACATGTCTGCTCACTCAAGGCACACGTGGAAATATCATGAAACAAGATGAAATAAACAGACACTAATTACCGTTGACAGCCCGGGATTCCGCTGATTTCCCCGATCTGTACTTCGCTGCTGCTCATCTTCTGGGCAGCATCTGGCACACACTATTCCTCTCAGTTCAAGAGACTCCGCTGTATTCCAACTTTCAAAATAAATTACCGCATGACTTCAGCTTCGGAGAGAAGTCCTCTCTCCCATCAGCGTTAACGGCTTCTGGGATAATTATAGAAAGTGAATTTAAAATTTAAAAAAAGTAATCGGTTGGCTGAGTGAGCGCGAGCCGCACGGCTGCTAACTTGCGTTTCTTACACTTGTGACGTAACAGGGAGGGGGTACCAAAACCACGACCTGGTGTGTGTGTGTGTGTGTGTGTGTGTGTGTGTGTGTGTGTGTGTGTGTGTGTGTGTGTGTGTGTGTGTGTGTGTGTGTGTGTGTGTGTGTGTGTGTGTGTGTGTGTGTGTGTGTGCGTGTGCGTGTGTGTGCGTGTGCGTGTGCGTGTGTGTGTGTGTGTGTGTGTGTGTGTGTGTGTGTGTGTGTGTGTGTGTGTGTGTGTGTGTGTGTGTGTGTGTGCACTTCGTAACTTGGCATGTTTCTGTCCAAAGAAGGATAGACTTTAGGTTTTAATATTCTTTGTAGGCTCTGTCTATGTTTGTTTGATCTATATGATTTATAAATGATATGATGTATTGTCTGAGCAGAGTGAGGGGGCTATGTGTGTTGGATTTCTGCAGTATTTGTATAATATATATTTGGGCTCTGATAATGTTGGTAGCTTCTGAGAGTACCATAATGATTCAATTTACAAAAGCCAATAATAGATGTATTATTCGTGAAATAGTTGCGTGTGTTTCTAAGAAACTGAGATCTCTTTACTTCCCTCCAATTTACTAAGGAATAGGTTCCTGGTGCCTCATATCTCTGGTGTGCTCTCAGTTGTCATTTTAAGAAACGTTTGTGCATTGCTTCCCTCTGCAAAGCCATTTTCATTTTCTATACTCAGCAGAACTGATGCTTCTATTATGGGTCATTGGGGCAGGACTATATCTTTATTGCAAATTGGATTGAGTTTGGTCCATGTGGTCACCACCACAATCCCAAGCGGTACTAATCAATGAATGTGTTAGTGATATATCCATACTCAGCTGAATCTTAAATTACGTTTTGAAGCACGAATGAAATGTGGACTGTTGTACCAGGTGGTCAGATTAAAGTATTTACAAAGGATTAAATTGAGCAATCTACTCAAAAGGCATTAAAAGCTGTCAGCATTCTCAGAATGAATGGGGAAATGTTATAGTTTTCCAACTAATAAGGTATATTAACACTCAGTCTGGGGCATTATTGGACTCTTCACTAACAAATCAATTATTTGAGCCTGCACTGACTGCACAACACAAATAAAAATGAGGCATAGACCACTGCTGCTGCAGTAAATCCTTCAATAAAGCCCTGTGCTTCTTCTTGCAAAACACTCTCAAACCCACACACAACCCCCCCCCCCACACACACACACACACACACATTTAGTTTTAACATGAACTTTGCACATATAAAAGTTGAAGGACCTTCTACATGTGTCAATAAACTCTGCAGAGCAGGCGCATATAGAAAGAATTGACCCTCAAATGTTGTTATACTAACACACTTGTCATACATTAAGGCTCTACGGAAACGTGCACAATTATTTAAGTATTATCTAACTAATGTGCAAAAGTTCACAGAATGAAGGATAAAAAGAATGTGTTCTGTGACTTTTGTCCTGTTGATGGGAAACACAAGATAAGTAAGAAAATGCATGTGTCATGTGCGATAGCGTTCTCTTTAGCCAAGACCAGGATGTACCCCCCCCCGCAATGATCCTCCCAATGCCCGCTTATTTCCCCCCCATTAGATGTTATAAATAACGGCATCTCAATTAGCCCACTGCCCCATTTATAAACCCTAATTTACTTTTGAGTTAATTGTGGCAGTTTATGTATTCTTTATTCTGGAATTAATCCATACACAATTAAACTGAAATGTCTGATCATTAAATACAAACAACTGAAACATGTCTTAATTCTTGAAAACAGAACCTCAGGGCTCAAAATGGGGGAAAAAACACATTAAGTCTATTTTCTTATGCAAGAGAGTTCTGCCTAAAGATAGCAAAAGCCATGTAGTATTAGTGTGTGGACTGCTACTTGGAGAGGTCCCAGTTCACCTCCTGCCCTGCCGTGGTGCCGGACACCGCCCTTCCCCTATCACTCCCATTGCTCCCCGGGCGCTGTACAATAGCTCCCCACTGCTCCTAGTACCAGACTCCTGGTACTAGGATGGGTTAAATGCAGAGAACACATTTCACAGTGTGTGCTGTGTGCTCTGCATGTGTGACCATTAAAGAGGGTTTCATCCCTCCCAATTCTATTCTATTCTAATATGGAGAAGTGTGTGTGTGTGTGTGTGTGTGTGTGTGTGTGTGTGTGTGTGTGTGTGTGTGTGTGTGTGTGTGTGTGTGTGTGTGTGTGTGTGTGTGTGTGTGTGTGTGTGTGTGTGTGTGTGCAGCAGTCTCCAGACCATCCAAGAGAGGGAAGCAGTGAGTTAAAGCCAACACAGTGTGACACAAAGCTAAATTACCATAATTATAACAAAGATTCATATACCCTCATGAAATATTTAAACATGGCATACAAATATACAAAGATAATATACTCCCTTTTCCCAATATATCAACTATCTCCACATTTTCTGCACTAGTCACATTCACGAACAGCGCGCTTTGATATGTTTTCTGTTAATATTTGACGAGAGAGATTATGTAATGTAAACACGGGATGTATAGTGGAGATAATTATATTGTGGTCTGGTTTTGGAACAGGTTACAAAAACAAACTGTAGCCTGGATTAACCCAGAGCAGGTTTTATGTGGTTTTAAATTCAATTGCATTTATTGGCATAGTGAGGTGATGTGAGATGCAAGCACCTAATGCCACATAGTTTACCAAAATAGGCAACTTGATGCAACAAACAGATTTTCTGTGCATATTTCCTTCAAAGCCAGAGTAATCTCCAGCCATATCACCATCAGTAGTAATGGCAGGGTGTTCACAGAGGAGCTGATAGATGAACAGTCATGTTGAAAGGCTCTGATCTCACGCTGAAGCTACCTCTGTCAGACAGTTGGCCAGAGCGTGATCCCCTGGGGGGGGGGGGGTCTAAATGCAGGGTCATTGGCATTCATTGATAGAGAGGCTACACTAGTTCATATTTCAAACCAGCTAATAAACCGATATTTGTTGTGTGAAACGTACACACACTGGACTTTGAACCAGGACACTGCTGTTCGTCAATTATAAAAAGTGAATTGACCCAAACCATATTTTCCCGAGTACTATTGTTTGGATTTACCTGCATGAAGGAGTAGAAAAATATGCTAATGTACCAACTTATCTATTTAAGATCAAAATAAGGGAATTATTTGATTAATATATCCTTTCAGTTTCCATTTTAAACAATCCACTGCATTGCAGAGCATCTCTTCTAAGAATTACATTCCTATCTTATCTAGGGTCACTAAAGAAATGTGGCTTCTCTCCTGGATAGGGAGCTCTGAGAGGGTAGCTCAAACAGTGTGTATAATTATTCTGAGAACAGCAGCAGGTGTGTGTTCCTGCGGACTATGGAGGTACAATAGAGCCCAGCGGCTCCTGTCACAGAGTTGGACCATGTCCCTGAGTGTAAAAATAGCCATTTAGCATATGGCTTTATCTCACTTTTCCTATCTTTTACTCCCCCTTGTCGCTTTGATGGCAGGTTTCAATGACAAAATAAGTGAATTATCTGAATGGAGGTTAAGTGGTTTATTGGTCTACAGTAAATAAATATAAAACACAAGAAAGCCACATTTTCTTTCTTAATTTATTCCCCAAAAATGATGGCTACTTAGTTCACTTAGTACTTATTTCGGCAACAAAATATTTTTTCTAAATTCCATCTACAAATCACAAGCTCCCATGATGGATTTATTCAAGTATCTAGCAGCAGAGTGTGTTTTGTGTTCCCTCTGTTAAAGGGTGGGTTTATGAAAGGCGCTGTATACATTTAAGCTATTATTATTAGAATTACTATCAAGCAAAACCTTGGTTTGGTTAATTTGGGAATATGACAAAATTACAACAACATACAGATTAAAAATGAATAAGAAATGTTGCATAATTTACCGGTTAACAATGTTAACATGTTAAGAAATACCAAAACAGACTGCTGTTTGAAGCCACATACTTTTATGTTTCATCAATAACACATCTTGTATATGTCTGTCTAAATGCTTTTCTTAGTTCTGAAAATGGTGGCCTACCTTTTATACAAAATTATGCATGCCTTTATTCTTCTGACATAAATGAAATAACTGGGATACGTTTGAATACAATCCTGTTATTATAACACACTGAATCAAATTAGCATATTATGTATTTGAGCTTTTAATGGATTGGATAGACTTGAAAATGCTTATTCACATCCCTTAACTTCTATTAAGAGGAGATGCATTAAACTATTGTTTGTTTGTTTGTTCGTATCTTTGTTTGTTTGTTTGTTTGTTAATTGGTTGTGACAAGACTAAAGGGCCATAATTATGGTGATAACCACACATTTAGAGTAGCATAATTGTAATAATTGGTCGAAAGCTGGGTGGATGCCCATTCTTCCTATGTTGGCTACAGGCCATTAATTCCACAGTATGTAGAAAGTGAAATCCCATTCAAAGGAGTCGGTTTGGCTGCTATCCCCAAACAAATGCTTTTTCATTTTCTGTAGCTCGACACATTGTTAATGATCATGTTCATGTTCATAGCAGTATAGAAAGTAAAATGACAGCTGCACTGATTTATAGACTGGTGTAAATATACAATGATGAAAAATAATAACTAAAACCTTAGACCTTAATTAACATGTATTATATAAAAATAAGTATGTTGCCTTCTTTTTTTCACATTCTCTCTCTCTGCTGGGGTTCTGTGACAGTAGGGTTTTGATTAATGATAGGTTCTCCAGGGTGTGTGCTTTCACAGAAAACCTTCAGTCCTGTTTCTAATTCCAGCTCTCCTTCTCCGGGCTGCCATGACGCCCGTAGGTTTCTGTTACAGCCAATTTAATGTTTCGCAACCATTATAGAGAATGGCAGAAAAGGGGCTCAAAAAGTAGAGTGTACAATTGTTGCATATTTATATCTAACCATAAAACATCATTTATCTTTCACCTTTTAGTTCTTGGATTTGTTTTAACTTTCTGAGGTGTGATATTAATAAACACTGGAAGCTCCATAGATAAGCCCCATACATTAGCAATATTCTCTTACATTTTTTCAAGCTGCTTTTACTGCTATAATTTTTCTGATGAAAACTATTAAACCCAGATTTTCTACCAAATAAATTTAAAATAACATGTCAAATGATGGTGATTGTACATGTAAAACAATACAATCAAAATTAGAGTATGATAGGTGCTATGTTGCTGCATATGCATGCTAACATGCTAATGCAGACAAGTTTGCCACCTTAGTTTAAGTAGTGTTAGCATGCATAAAGTACAGTCCTTTTTTAAATTGACTAAAGTTTGAACATTGACCCACAAATGTTGTGAAGCCGCATTTTCTCGATCAATATTGTTACATTTTAATACCACACAATACATGATGTTGTTAGTGTCATGCTGTCCTTTCTGAACTAAAGATATCACTATGTGTGCTGATCCAATTTGTGCGGGTGATTTCTGCACTGTGTCAATAACTACACACACAGGCTTTACTTTTGGTTTTGGCATATTTACAGTCTGCAGTGAAATATATTCAAATTCTTGCTCATGACTGATACCAAATATGGTACTGCCTCCTGCTAACATTAATACATTAATCTAAGACAGAAATGAGAGAAAGATGTTTTATAACAGCATGACTTTCCAATGTGTTTATGTAATATGTGAATCAAATACTTCTCAACAATTATATGAACTACTGAAGCATATATCCTGTTCCAGTACATTTTGATATAAATAGATTGTATTTTGAATAAATTCTAAACATATCAAATTGAAGTTTATACTAGATTTAAACTAGATTCAATTAGAAAAAAGCGTGGAATACACAACACTGCAGGCGGCAAGAGTCCCACAGTTGAGCATTGCAAATTGAGAGGAAGTAAACATGACAGATCTCAGAAAATTTAATATTATGTTAAAATCATGTCGTGTCTTCAAAAGTTATGTTGGTTAAATACTGCTCTTCGCATTGAAAAATCGAGGTGCTCTACTGCCCCCTTAGTCCAAAAAGCGGTAAAGCAACCAAATGACAGCATGTCCTCTGAGATTCTCTTTCTATTTGGTAGTTCAGACATTGATTTGACAATAGATCAATGTGGGTTTGTCATTGTATTTCCATAAGGGAACAGAACATTGGGTTCCATTCACCAAAGCAGAGACTCAAATGCAATCACCACCCAGGAAACTACCCAATACACCCTGACACATACTCACACACTTTATACACTTATTGTGTCCTTTCCTTCCTAGTTGTTAAATGGTGGACACTTCAGCAGGAGTCTTTGATAGCTTTGATCGTTTTTTAAATTGTTCTTGTGCAGGGAAAAAAGGATGACGTGCTGTGAGGATTTAAACCCTCAGCAGCACCAGATCGGTCCCATGATGCCCCCTGAATACATTTATCAAGCCTAGATCGAGAAGCCAGGACACCAGGGAATAAGAGAGTGGCAAACATCAATAAGCCCTTGTCAATAACATTCTAAAAATCAAACAAATACATCTTTAGTTCGTTTGATGATAAAGGTAAAAATGGTATATTGTGTTTTTTTGTTGATTTGTTTTCTCAAGTCTTTCACCTTGGAAGAGTTCAAATTGCACTAAAACGTACAATAAGTTGACTCTCAAATGAAGTGGAATTGTAAAAAAATTGAAATAATCAAGTACAAGTGACTCAAAGCAAAATACCAGGTCTTCAGGATCAGGTCCTCAGCGTTGTAGGTTTACTGTAAATGGCCGCTGACAACACTTGGCACCTCAAGTAAGGCATCTTTATAAACAGTTAGGACTGGGAGAATCATTATTCCCTCATGAAATCAAAAACTCCAGGAGATCCTCCCCTCCTGGTCAGCGTCAAAGTCACGACACTTCGGATAACTTATAAATGAACCCTTGAAACACACACACGTCATCCTACATACAGAACAGAAGAATATTCAACACTGGTGAGTAAAAAAACATTTGAACTTTTAAAAACCTCCACGGGTCCTTTTGGTCACAAAGTTTTAGTCTAATCGAGGATCTTTAATCAATACATGGCATTAAAAGAGGCAAGACTTTCTAATTGATGAATTAATATAATATACATATATTTTAATGTGTTAATTACTACCTAGAAAAATGGTTATCTCCATTTTGCATGTCATTTTGGATTAAACAATGTAGATCAATTAAGTTTAAGTGGGTTTTCCCCTTTCATTGCTCCTGTTATTTCAAAATATACGGACTGGAAATATTTGAGACTTACTGATGATCATAGATCAATATGCATGGCATACTAAACTCAATAGCATCCTAGTTTTTGTAATGATACTCTAACTGTTGAAATGTTTGGCATTTTTAATCTTGAGTAGGAAAATGCGATCATTTGAATATTTTCTGAAATCTGCAAAGATAGTTACACTGAATTTATTCTCATATAGTTTTTTCCTATTGTTGCTGTCTGGCATTAGTTTGTACTTACAATAGGCAAAAGTGATATATGTATATTTCACTGTCATTAAATTGTATTTAAAAGTTAAAACTGTAACAAATATAAAAAACAAGTTACTTTTACCAAACAAAAAATTCCGGAGTGCATGTAAAACAGCATCTAATTAAATCCTCCAAAAAACATTACAATAATTCTGTTTTGTTTATTTCGTTTTCATTAGATATGCCTGAAGAAAAACACAATTGATTAAGTCTGCTATCTCCAGGGACGATTATCTTGGCAAATAACGTCTCCCTCCTCCATCAGAGTGATTAGCCCCACAGGAGTGTGTGTGGCCTGAGGTGGAGCCGGCAGCACGGGGAGGTGAGAAGCCCTGTCCACTGAGAGAAGGAGGGCACGAAAGGCCCACATTAAACCAGAATAGGCCCCTTGATGGCTGTACAAAGAACAATGACAGCCTCTGGCTCCAATAGTCCATTCAGTGGAAGGAGCTCAGGTGTACTGCATGTGCAAAAGACTAATGCAAATCAGCCTGACTCAGAGCAGCTGCACGAAGTCCCGGAACATGTAATGTTCCCGGAGCCTAGAACAAAACCTGACATTTAGGGATTTAAAAAAGCTCCCCAGATATGTGATCTTCCTGTAGGGGCCAAAGACAGAGACACTGAGCTCAAGGCCCAGTACACCTTTTAATGGTATCCTTCATATCTGACTCCTGTTATTATTCCATCAATCCAGCCATTATTGCATTCATCTTTCGTGTTACCATCCTTTTCTGGTCAGAAATTAGCTTTAGGAATAGCTAAATGTCAGAAACAGGCTTTCAAGAGCTCCAGGAAATGACTGCTCTTAAGAATCTTAAACAATTGTCTACGTGCAACATATGAACTCTGCCATTTTAATTTGAGTATAGCTGCCCTTTTATTCTGCAGTAAAAGGGTGGGGCTTTTAGTATGAGTCCCTTAAGTGAGTTAGATGTCCCTATATACGGGGAGTCAAGCTTCCCAGAGGAAGGTCCACACAGACACAATAACAAGATAACAGCCTGAGGAGAAGCCCTGACGCTGTTTGTAACATGTTTTTGTTGCTCTCTGGGAAATGTCTCATTTACTCTGTGGCGAGTTGAACTCTATTGAGAATTAACTTCTCAGCAAACTAGAAACAAGGCTTCTAATGTGCTTCAGAGCAAGAACACAAGATGAAATACAAGTTTCCATGATAAACACCTGGGCCCAGGAGTTCAAAACTTTTAATCTCAATCAGATCCGATCAGATTTTGAAATCCCATTTTTTGTAATCCAGGATCAGACAAATCGGCCAAATGTTGTCCCTGGAGTTCAAATCAATTCAGGATAGGATTACCCTGATCCAGATTACGACTTTTCAAGATGACTAGATCCTGAATATCAGTGCTTTAATCCTACCGAGCGCCATCTAGTGGATATGAAAAATACTACAAGGAAGACAAGAGACCACATTGCAGAGACATCTATAATGTCTAATTATATATTTTTATTTGAAAGGTGATGACAGATGATGGACTTTTTTTTTGTTGAAGATATTTTTACTTTAATCTAAATTACATTTGTGATTGACAATCTTTGCTGTGATAATTTTATGAGCATAAACATTTATGTCATCGACATTTGGTTGAAAACAAAATAGGCCACCACAAACGTGAGCAAAAATGGAAAAAATACAATGTATTTCCCATGAAGGCTAACAATTGTGTATTATTTCAGTTAACAAACTTTGCCATCTAATTTAAATTGAAACATATTTTAAAATAAATTGTACAGTACATTTTGCTCTGGTAATCCACTGGAAATCCACCCCTCTGGTGGGATCAGGATAATCCAGTTTTTTGGGATCAAATTGATCCCAAACCTGTGTTGTCGGTTTGAACTACCCGTTTTGAAGATGTGATCCAGATTAAAGCTTGGATTGGATTTCCTGATCCGATCGGATATCAAAGTGATCCTAATCCTGTTTTTTGGTTTTGAACTCCCCAAAATCCAAATCTGATCCGACCAGATAGGGATTAAAAGTTTTGAACTCCTGGGCCCTGGTGTTAATGGGAAATTGTATTGTAAGTGAGTGAATGATGTCTAGAAAATGGTAAACCCTAACCACTATTAATTTTCCTTTTTCCACCAGGGTCCTTTTGCAGTGACAAAATCATGGAGAGAAATTTTTCTTCAACCACTGTCCAGACTCTACTCCCTCTTAACACCACTGCTGGCACCAATGCCACAGCAGAACCCTTCAGTGTGTTTGACGGATGCGACCATCAGGTAGAGGGTATTCTCTTTGATCTGACCCTCCAGAGCATCAACGTTATCGTGGGATTCCCAGCCAACTTACTTGTCATTGCAATCCTCATCCGAAATCGCAAAGAACCCACAACTTCAGACATATTCTTGGGCTGCCTGGCTTTCATGGATGCCTATTTTAGTGCCATACCCCCTCTCATCTTCCTTAACCTGTACTACTGGCAGAGCAAAGAAGTTTGGTCAGCAGTCAAGTTTTCTTATGGTGTAAAAGACACTAGTGGGCCATTGTTTCTATCCTGTATCTGCCTAGATCGCTTTGTAGCTGTGATCTTTCCAGTAAGGTTTGGGCAGTTTAAACCCATCATTTATAGGTTAAGCCTCTCATTGCTGGTATTCTGCCTTACCTTTGCTTACTCTGCTGCCAAGGCTGTGGGAGGCCTCCCCAACTTTGAAAAGGTGTTCACTGGTGAAATGCTGGCAACATTTACTTGGATGGTCTTGTGTAATGTGAGCATACTGTGGGCCCTGAAGAAGTCCAGCAGGGCAGGAGGGAAAGATGAGATGCACCCCATGAAGAAGAAGGCCTTCAAGACAGTGCTGTCCATCCTTTGTATCATTGTGTTTAACTACCTGCCACCTGTAGCACTGTTTCCTTTTGAAGACGTCTACTCCCCTGATGTGTTCCGCTGCTACGTGCAGCCTGTGGGCTTCGCTTTCCTTAACATCAGCAGCACCATCCAGCCGCTTATCTATCTATGTCGTCTGGACAAGGTGCCTTTCTTCTCAGACACCTGCCTGAAAAAGTGCTGTATCTGTGTTAATGCAAAGAACAACAAAACCCCAGCTGCACAAATCCCACCTGCTTAGAAGAAATAATACACATATTGACCCTTGGTTTGATTATTTGATACATGTGTTTCACTGATTAGATTTATTTTATGTAGATTGAAAAAAGATAATCCTGAAAAAAGATGAACCTCATAAATAATGAGTCAACATTTTTACTATAATGTTTTCATAAACTAATCATGTTTAAGATACATTTTCAAAAACAGCACAATATTTATTTGTGTGATACAGTCGACTCTACACAATGAACACCTTTATTACTTTGGTTTTGGCGCCATCATGTGTACAAAAGTGACCAATAAACTCAACTGTAAAGTCTAATCCTTCCTTGTGTGAAGAATGTGATTTGTGTGAGTTTGTGTGTTTTTCTTAAAGTGCATTGTGCTAAAAGGGTTAGACACGTATCCTTCATTCAAAACCAACATAAAATAAAAATAATTACCAATAGAACAATCATAGAAAACATGTGCATCAGTATTATACAATCAGACATAAGGCCATTCAAAATGATTAAACATAAGGAAACTGCAGGCCACAAACCATAACCCACTTATGGATGGACTCAAACTTCATATTTATTCTTTTTCATTTTGTTTAGGAACTATACCTGAATGGTTCCCAAACTTAAAGTGCCGGTGGTGCTGCACCTCGTTTGGAGGCAGGACCAAACCAGCTGCAGCTTGTTTTAAAGGTTTGAGCTTTCATTTATCCAGCATTTTAGGATGTATGACATAAATTGTGATTGGAAGAGCCATATTGGCTGCTTGACCTTCCAGAGAATAACCTAAGCCAATTTTGACAACTTTTCCAATGGCAGTTGCTATAGCATCCACTCCCAAAGTTGCAAAATCTAGAGTGAAAGTTGTCAAGTTTCAGGCCTATATAAATGAGTGACGACAGCCACTAATATTATTTACTTTTTTTTGTTAAAGCTTTGATATATTGGTTGCTGTTTGAATGTAGCCTAATTATAATTACAACAAATAAAACAGAACATGTTTCTAAAGAACATTAACATTTCAGCCAGTAAATCACTAAATACAAATATCCCTGTCCTTCATCCGCTTATTGGCGCAACATTGTGATGAGTACTTTCTCTGGCATTATTGTCAATGGATGACTGTTTTGTGTATAGAAATATGGAAGTAAAGTTTCTGTGAACGTGTGTGTGAATGCATAAATGAGTGTGTCATCAGCAGGGTCAAAGAAAGACATTGTCCCTTTGTTGTAATCCAGTTGCATTTTGACCTGTTTTGGCACTCTTGTAAGTGTCAGGGGGGTCGGGGGGGAGGTCATTGCCCTGAACTCTCCGTCCCGTAAACACAAAGCCCAGAAGCCGTTTTCAGGCCGAGCGCAGACCTCAGAGTTTCTAGGTACAGACAAAGAGGCCACGCCCAGGAGCCAGTCCTGATTACTTCCTGTTTCCACGATCCAGTGGTGGCTTCCTGAGCCCAGTGCGTCCATGCCAACCACTTCTGCGCTCATGTGGAAGCGCTCTGGGTTGTCAGGGCAACCAGTGTGCTGCTTTGAGTAGTGGAGGGAAGTGAGGTCGTCTGACAGGATGAGGCAGGGGTGTGCTGTGTTTGGGTCCAAAATAACAGGGGCTAAAAGACAGGATATTAGCAGAAAAATTGATGAGGAAACACGGTCTGGGTTGAACAATTTTACTCTCTTGGCCTTGAAGCCTTATAGCTATGACATGTACTCACTATAGTCAATTTTGTCCAGCATTTTCTCCCATACTTTATATTTGAGGTTGCAGAGATGCTTTGTCACATCAATTAGTAACCCCGACAAGTTGTCTGAACCAAGAGGTATGCTTCTTTCTCTGTGATAGAAACACATATTTTGGACTGAGAATATGGCATTGTCAACTCAAAGAGTATAAACCCATAACTGTGCTGACCTACCTCTCCTGGGTGGCCTTGAAATTCTGGAAAACAGAAAGAATCACAGTCAAGGTGGGAGGTTTTGGGGAACAATATTAAAAGGTTGATTTATACCTGACTGTACAGACCTTCAACAAGATCATATCTTCTTCTTCCAGCTGCTCCTGTATGATTGAGATGGTCTCTGCGAGCGATAGCACTTCTGCTGACAGTTCTTTAATCTTATCCTTCAATCCTGCAATCTTTTCTTCTTCTTCTTTTTTAACAGCAGCTATTCTGGCTGACTCTTCCTCGTAGAGGATTTGATGCAGTTGCTTGAACTGGCTCTCGATCAATGTCTGGGTTTCTTGTGCTTGATTCTGAGGAAGATTAGGCAAATTCTGGTTTATTTGACCAAATTATTTTTCATTCAAAACCACACATCTGACATCTCATCACATTTACCTTGATAAACTTGAACATGTCTGCAGAGGTCGTCTGAATCCTTTGGAGGCTGTCCATTTTATCTTGTAAGTTCTTGAGTGATAAAGCAAGTTCATCCTGAAAGACAAGCAGGTGAGAGTCAGCAGAGATCATTTCATTTTATATAAGGATGTATCAGAATTATGAGTGCTTTGAATATCTGGGCCCTGGAGTTTTTTCACAATCAGGACAGACTTGCTGGGCAGCATTCTACCCTTGGGTGTTACCTTGAATACATCAGGTGGCCAAAAACAGCAGAGTCCGTTTAAAAGGTTGCTTTTACGATAAAGTCTGGAAACACATTGATTTTTTTCCCCCTTACCTTGCAGTCCAGCACTGCCTCTTCTATAGGCGAGCAGTCGTGACCCTTGTGCAGTTTGGAAGACTGACACACCACACAGATGGGTTGTTTGTCAACCAGACAGAAAAGTTTTAACTTCTCCCCGTGCAGAATACAATTCAAAGTTTCTTCCACCAACATTGAATTCTTTTTGGCCTGCAAAAGGGCTTCACAGACGTTTCTCAGAGCCAAATTGGTGTGAGGGCTGGCCGTAGAGGCTCTTTTCCTGCATACTGGACAGTCACGTACGCCTCTTTCCCAACAGCGCTTCACACAGCTCCTGCAGAAGCTGTGGCTACATGGCAGCAACACAGGGTCTGTAAAGATGTCACAGCAGATTGGACATGTGAGATCCTCCTCTGGGAGAGACATGATCAGTAGCTTGTCACGTACAATGCAGTTAATCCACAGTTCAAAACAGCACAAATCCTCCGGTTTAAGTCCTCATGTACTTATAATGGTTCCTCTGGCAGTAGCATAATAATTTAGCGTGCCTCGTTAAACTTGTCTCTCTAGCCCATGCTCTAGCCTCAGAGCACACTGACAGCCTATCTATTGTTCTTGACATGAAGTAGCAAAGGCTCTTGGTTTTCCTGTGCATGACTTTTGTGGGAGTAACTCAAATCATGCAGCACTGAGAAACAACCCAGTATGTAGCCAAGCTGGGAAACAGGAAATTAAACCCTATTGGCCAGTTGTGGGTGAGCTTAAAACGGGTTGTTACTGCATGTTTGAAATGTCGTGATTCAGGAAATGAACGGGAATGTGGCACAAATGTTTTTAGTCTAGTAAATAATTAATTGGGTAGTTAGCAATTCACCATTTGAAAATGGAATGACCAGGTCAAAACAAACAAGTCATTTCCTATACACCAGTGAACTTAGTGACGAGCATTGTTTCCTAAATGTGTTTACAGTGTGGTATCCATCTTTAAGACCCAGACTGGCTACGCCAGCTCCGAAAGAAACAGGATTTTAATGAACTAAAAACAAAACACTTGCTTCTTGTTAATATACTGTAATAGGTACTCAATTATATTGGCATTGATAGTACATTGTATGCGTCTTAAGCATGTGTGTTACATAATTGGTGAAGGTCTTGAAATAATAACAGAATATTTGCTGCAGGTGCTCACTGTTTAGGATCAGAGGATTGTAATCCTTTTTTATATTCTGAAAGACTGCAAAGAATGCAATCCAAAAAAGGCAGAATTTCAAATAGCAATAAAAATAGACTGATCAAAACAGTGAACATGTCTTCTGAAAGCCTACTTTTTCTAAGGTAAGTTGTAAAGTGGGATTGCAATTGGGGGTGCATGTTTAATTTTAGAGTTATCCTTGATTCTGTATGAAAAAAAACAACGTGCAGTATAGCATTTGTCTTTTAGTGCAAAGGTTTACAATTCAGTGTTCATATTCAGTGTTGGCCAGGGCCGGCCCTTGGCATAGGCAGTATAGGTGAATGCTAGGGGCGCATCAACCCATGGAGGGCGCCAAAAATTGGGGGAAAGAAAACATTTAAACATTTAAAAATGTTAGAAAATGTTTTATTTAAATGTCATAACAAAACAATTTCCCGATTTTGGATCAACAAAGTACATCTCATTATCTTATCTTAAAAGAACTACGCCTATATTGCGTACAGCGCCCATAAACTATGGTGCACCCCCCCCCCCCCCCCCCCCCCCCCCAAATCAGGTAAGTTGAACTGCCCCAGCCCAGCAGCCCCCGGGTCAGAAAGGCAAGGAGAGTCAGGCTAAGGTAAGGTGTTGAGGTGTGAGATTGAGGCCTTTAGTAGACAGTTGGAATGAATGTAAATAGTGGTAAAAACCAGTGGTTTCTGTAAAATCTATTTTTTTTTGTTAAATCGTTTTTGTGTCCAGTTATAAAAACACGGGCACCACAAAATTGAAACCACATTTTTTATGTGGAAGTAGATTACAGCCCTCTCTTCACTTGATTAGGACAGCTCCCTCTGCTGTAATTAATGTAAATTACAGTACAAACCAGAAGTTTATGTGAAATAGTTCTTATTTTGAAATAATGGTTTTTGTGTGCAATTATAGGTTTTAATTTTGTATTTGTGTTCATTTAAAAATAAATCAAACTACCAAAAAACGTAGGGGGGGGGGGGGGGGGGAGGGGGCCCCAGCAAAAATCTTGCCTAGGGCAGCAAATTGGTCAGGGCCGGCCCTGGTGTTGGCGTTCACATTAACTTAGAAACAACATCTAAGAACGTGGGATAATAAAAAAGTTGATACTTCAGAAGATGTTCTCAAACTCCAGTACAAATGTTACTATCTTTGTCCTTTCGAGCCAAGGCTGATTGATGCCATGCTTCAAAGTAATGAAATCATGGAGCCTTACAATCGGCTACACTGTTAACAATGCAAATGAGAGACCTTGTAGACCTCGCTCGCTACAATAGGCCGTGGGTGTGTGTTTGGCGCCGCCAGGGATTTTGGGCCCCATGAAAATATATCACATTGGTTACTTAAACATTCTTAATGTTCTAAAATAGTTTGAGCCCCTGTCAATCACGGGCCCTTAGAATCGTCCTAACTTTTCACCCCCTACGGCGCCCCGTGTGTGTTTGTTTTGTGTGTGCGTGTGCGTGCGTGTGTGTGTGTGTGTGTGTGTGTGTGTGTGTGTGTGTGTGTGTGTGTGTGTGTGTGTGTGTGTGTGTGTGTGTGTGTGTGTGTGTGTGTGTGTGTGTGTGTGTGTGTGTGTGTGTGTGTGTGTGTTGGGGAGGGGGTGTGAGTGAAGTAATTTTTGGAGAATAATGAGAATCTTCGATGGCTTATGTAGCTCGTATCCTAGCGCCCTATCCGCCATTTCCACGGTTCTTGGTCCCTCCCTCTCTCCTCCGTTCTTTGGTTACCATGGCGATGACATCAGGTTGCGCCACCGATTCAGCCCAGTAGACTTTATGAGAGGCGGTGCTGCGAGAAAATCCCGGACGATCGAGAGCAGCAGTCATCATCATCCTGTGAATTTCTGCTGCTCAGATTTCTCATCTCCTACTCGGCCATCCTCGTATTTGTCCAAAATGTGCGAAATTGTGCACTTGCAGTGCGGAAACCAGATCGGTGCCAAGGTATCTTTTGATTTACTTTCTGTGTTTGTTTCGTCAATTTGATGAGACTGGTGCAGGCGAGAGGACAGAGACGTCTAATCCATTCCATCCTCTGAGAATTTCCGAGAATAAATCAAATGCAGTGTCCTCTCTAGATTGACTCGTTGTGCAATGAGTACAAAATTAAAATGTTAGACGATTAGATCATTGATTTCTCTGCAGGGTTTACAGATGGTTTAAGATTCGTGCAACCGTTTAATTATGCCAAAGAAAATAAAAAAGTCAATGTTTATAATTAAATGCAAACTTTATATTTTACTTTTCTACTTTTTTTGTGGAATTCTGAAAGAAATTACATTAAGGATTTACGATAGATGTAAAGTTACAGTGTGCACTCGTCATAGCAGCCTCCTCCCCCCCAACCCCCCCCCCCCCCCATATGACCTATTTACATAATTATTTTGGTGCCAACCCCAGCCACAAAATATCTATTTTACAGCAATCCATGATGTTATTTTGTTGTTTTAACATTAAATAATGTTTTGTTTAGTAGTTTGGAGTGTGTGTGGTTGTCGAGAATGGAAGACACTGTTACTTATCAGATTATTGCCATCTGCTGATTACTCCTGAGACATTCTGCATCTCAGACTAATGGACTACTCTTTTGACCTGCATTTAATCTGATAATTAAACAGACATGTTAGCTTTGCATGTTTAAAAATAGCTTCGTATAAAGTAGCTATAGTATGTGCTATTTCAGTGAACTCAGCTACTTTTAGCTATATTCAGTTTGTACATTTTTATTTTTACCTTGGCCTATATTAACATCATTCTCTCTCTCCTTTCCTCCTACGTTTCTTTTTTCCTTAGTTCTGGGAGGTGATCAGCGATGAGCATGGCATTGATCCCACCGGTGCCTACCATGGAGACAGCGATCTACAGTTGGACAGAATCAGTGTTTATTACAATGAGGCCACAGGTAAGTTACATATTCAGCTTTAACACACATAGCATATTCAACAATCTATTTTCTTCCTTTACCTACCCAGCCCCAGATGCAAAATGATTTACATACACGTCTGAGTTTTACATTAAACACAGCATGCTTAACAAGCTTGTTAGATTGAGGAGTGACGTTGTCAACCAGATTTTAGGTGGAAAATATGTTCCACGAGCCGTCCTGGTGGATCTGGAGGCCGGCACAATGGACTCAGTCAGGTCGGGTCCCTTTGGGCAGATCTTCAGACCCGATAACTTCGTCTTTGGTAAGCTGTGTGAAGAATAAGTGAATATACACTGAGCTGATATTAAAACGAAGATTTTTTCTTCCATAAGAATAGCTTCCGTGTGTTTCCTCCAATAATTAACTGTATTCACTACATCAGGTCAGAGTGGAGCTGGAAACAACTGGGCCAAGGGCCACTACACTGAGGGAGCCGAGCTGGTGGACTCCGTCCTGGATGTCGTGAGGAAAGAGGCGGAGAGCTGTGATTGCCTCCAAGGCTTCCAGCTCACTCACTCCCTGGGTGGCGGTACTGGCTCTGGCATGGGCAAGATCCGCGAGGAGTACCCCGACCGCATCATGAACACCTTCAGCGTGGTGCCTTCTCCCAAGGTGTCCGACACCGTGGTGGAGCCCTACAACGCCACTCTCTCCGTCCACCAGCTGGTCGAGAACACAGATGAGACCTACTGCATTGACAATGAAGCTCTTTATGATATCTGTTTCCGTACACTCAAACTCACTGAAGAAACACACTCCTCAATGTCAGTTTCGGTACTTTAATGACAAGGGTGACGACACCCTGAAACAGAGCAATGCCGCAGGATAAGCTGACAAAGTACTACATACATGCATGTCATGACCAATACACATATATTCAATTACATAGAGTAAAGACACACCAAACAATAGTGAAAACAGTCTTACATGAGTGAGTGGATGAACGTCTCAACTCGAGGCGGAGTGAATGAACAACATGTGAACTAAAATGGCCGCTCGGCACTTCCGGGTCAAAGCACGGCATATCTGGACAGCGACAGCAGTGACGCTGCCCTCTAGTGGCCGGCGATAAACTCTTCATCCCCCCCCAGACCGGAAAACTATGGGCCGGAATAGATTAACGGTCTAAATCCAGCTGCCGGACTCGGGCTCGTAACATGCAGGCGGCCTCCTCACGCGGCCTGGCCGAGTAGGCTGGGGCAGCGTCGCCGGTGACTGCGGCACCGGTGCGCCCAGGAAGGCACCCGTAGGAACGGTGAGGTCAGAGGACGCCTCACCGGCAGGTGCCGGTGGGGAAGCGCCCATAGCTGAGTCGCGGGGTCCAACAGCCGGCCGCTGAGCAATCCCCTGGGGCGTCGCCCATCACGGGTGGATAGGTGGGGACTGATGGCCCAGAGCAGCGGGCGGCGGCAACGGCGCAGCCGGCTGCTCACGGGTGCAGGGTGTGTCCGGCGTATAGGCACGGAGGAAACGCCGGTTGCGCAGTGTCAAACGTCCCGAACCGTCAACCCTGACCCGAAACTGGTCGTGGCCCGGCGACTCCACCACGACCCCTGACCTGTCCCATTTGTGGGGGCTCGGGCCTTGCTGGTTCTGGAGGAATACCCTTTCGCCGAGTGCCAATGGGCAGAGCGGTCTTGAGTGAGTCCCCAGAGATTCGGTGGTACGGGACATACGGGTCCGAAGGGCGTCCTCCTTCGCCGCCCATGCCTCGCGCCATAGCAGGCGGATGTGCGGGTTCGAGAACTTCTCGAGGCGGTTCACGAAGGAGAGCGAGCCACGAAGGGGGCGGCCGAAGATGATCTGCGCTGGCGAGAGGTTGCAGTCGGGGTCAGGCGTGTTTCGCAACTGCAGCATAGCACGCAGGAAGCGGTCCTGATCAAGGCCGCCCGATGGGCCGGTGTTGGACATCAGGAGGCGCTTAGCGGTCTTAACCGCAACTTCCGCCCTCCCATTCGACTGCGGAAAGCTAACGGACGACACACGGTGTTTGACGTGCCATAAGCGGAGGAAGTCCTCAGTGTGGCTCGCCTTGAATTCTGGACCACCATCGCTCGAGAGCTCCTCCGGTACGCCGAAGGTGGCGAAGAACGAACGGAGGTGTTGGACCAGGCCAGCTGAGCCTGCCAGTACCCGCCGTAGAGCTCAGGACCTCTACCCAGCCCGAGAGACGGTCCCCGACAACTAGGTAGTGGCGGCACCCATAGTCGAAGAAGTCAGCAAACACCGCCTCGAATGGCGTGGACGGGGGTGAGGACGGCAGGGGGGGTGTAGCCGCCTGTGACGGAGCATTGCGGTTGCAGTCTGCACACCCGTCCCTGATGGCCTGAATGTCCCCGGACATCCCGGGCCAGTAAACTATGGCTCGGGCATGCTTCCCCATCGCTGAGGTCCCCTGGTGAGCGGCATGGAGAGGCCGAAGGACTCTCCCACGGAGGGATGGGGGGACCACGACGCGGTCCCGATAGAGCAGGACACCGTCCTGTGCGTAGACGGACTCACAGACCGATGACAGACTCGCCAGGGCAGGGTCATTTACGTAAATCCCACCCTCCTGCTCGATGAGTTGGAGGAGGTGGCCGAGGCATCCGTCAGCCGCTGTCTCCCGTGCGAGGAGGGGCCAAGAGACGGCTCCGAGCTCCCGTGGGTCGTCGCGGATGGAGGCCATGAGTGCTGACTCCACGGCGTCAGGCCCGCTCGGCAGCCCCAATGAGAGGCCGTTCGCTGAGCCCGAGGGGGAAGGATGCCTCAATGTGACATCAGCGGCATAGTTGCTCTTGCCAGGCAGATGCACAATGTCAAAGCACCATGGGAGGGTGCACTGCTTGAGTCTAAACAGACGCGAGTTTGTTATCTCATCCAGCGTACGGTCGCCAAAGATCTTCACCAACGGCTTATGGTCGGTGACCACGACGAGGTTGTCGGACCCCTGCGTGAAGTACCGCGTCTGTTCCAGACCCCAGGCCACAGCTAGGGCCTCTCCCTCGACGGCCGCATAGCGCTGCTCCGCGGTAGCCGTTCCAGGCGTCCGTGACGGTCTTCCAGGTGCCCTTCGGGACGCGGCGTGCAAGGTGGAACGGGGACTCAGTGGCGAAGGTCTCACGTTGGCAGAACTTGTTAAGGGGGGAGAGGTCCACGGTCCTGCGTGGGGAACCGTCGTGCTTCCGAGTGACTACCATACGATGGCACCACGTCACTGGCTCGCCGTATGGCACACGTTCAATGACCCCAAGGGCTTTGTCCCGCAGGAGGTCATCGTGGACCCTCCGCTGCCAGTGTAAAGGCACTGTAGCCGCTGTGTGACATGCCCTAGGTATAGCTGCGGGGTCCACGTGCATCTCGATAGGTGGCCCCTCCATGCATTGTAGTGCTCGATGGGGGCAAGTGTTGAACGTCGACGAGGCATATCTCCCGAGTAGCCAATCTTTCATCCTGTTATTGTTCTCTGGCTTACAAGGGAACGGCAGATACGGGGCGCGCCGGGGGGACCGTGCGCTGAGGACATGTGCACTGGGCGTCCCGGGGGTCACCTGGCCCCACGCAGCCGCCATTGGCTGACCTCGTCGCATTGACGGACAAGGGCTGGTCTGGCGTGTCAGCCGTGTCAGGGCTACACCTGTCCTTGTGCCCCCCTGCAACGTCGTCCAATGGGAAGTTCACGGGCAAGAGGCCGAGGTTGAGCAACGACTCGTAGGAGAGGTACATGGCCCGGACCGAGCTGCTCACATATACCATGGAACGGCAGGATGTGACACGCCCCCCGCTGCAGGTTGTCGAGAGCCTAGCGAAGAACGCTCCCTCGATGGTTATGGGGGAGTGGTTGGCGGCCGACAGGCTGAGGCTGACGGGTCGCAGGTCGTCCCGCGAGAAACCGCAGGCCAGGAACTCCTCCAGCGACCAAAGGTCCGACTGCGCGCCAGTGTCCGCGACGGCGGATATCCGAGCTCCATCGGCCGAGCCCCGGTTGCCGGTGCCATCCCTCAACCCGACTGGCATGTCCATCGAGATGGTGATTAATGCTCGGGGGTGGTCTCTCAGCCTGGCCCGTCTCCATTCGCCCTTGGAGAAGATGTGGTGCTCGAGTCTGATAGGTGCTTGCCTGTTGACACATCCGTGCGACGTAGGGGCGCGGAGTCGGCGATGGCTCCTGTGACGTCGGCCAGGGCGGGCCCCAGCTTGCACCGATGAGACCTGGGAGACCGGCTCCGACCCCATGGCGGCCTGTTGACTGTCGGACGACGGCTGTTAACGCCTCTGTCGTCGGCGGGCCCTGTAGCAGCCGATGCACACCTAGTGAAGCTTAGGATTCCACCCGCGAGGCCCCTCCGTGAAGACGTTAAAGACGCTCTTACATTCTGGGCACGAGGCACGTTTAGCCCCGTCCGCAGGGCTCAGGGCGGGGCTCGTCTGTGGAGTCGTCTTCAGGCGCCGGAATGACGACATGGCTGATAGGGAGGACGACGGGGGAGCGTTACGGGCCATCTCTCTGTTCTCGACGAGTGCAAATTACTTCATTAACTGGCTTAACCAGGATGTCAGGTGTCCCCAGCGTCTCGCGGCGTATGTCCGAGTCATAAATGCCATTGAGCAGAACATCACGGATGATGTGGTCTGTATAGTCCACGTCCTTACCACACTCGCATACCGCATTATATGCGCATGTCTCTGCTTTACCCCGCACTCTGGCAGCGAATGCACGGAATGCCTCATCGCGTTCCTGGCGGAACTGAAGTAGCTCGGTGCGCAGGACGCATGTAGCGACTGGGATGACAGCTAGGTAACGCATGACGGTGATTAGGTCTGGCAAGGGTCCGGAAGCGGCGTCGGGGGCGGCTTTCAACAGGCTGTCTCCAAGTACAGGCCCAGCGCATTGAAACAGCTGGAAGGGGGCCTGGGCATCCCCTATGCCTGAGCCGGCGCGGAATACGTCCCAACGACGGATGAACACGTTCCATTCCTCTATCGACACGCCCACATTAACTTTGGGCCGATCGAGTCTCGGGCCGTGAGGGGCTGGGGCCTGGGCTGGCGTGGCCATGACAGGCGCTGCGTGCTGGTGGCTAAATCCATGAATCGTCAATATAATAATGACGAGTGCTTCAGACAAGTCTTCGGATTCGAACTCGCAGCCGGGGACGGGGCATCCAACAACGACCATGGTGTCGTCATGAAGAAACACACTCCTCAATGTCAGTTTCGGTACTTTAATGACAAGGATGACGACACCCTGAAACAGAGCAATGCCGCAGGATAAGCTGACAAAGTACTACATACATGCATGTCATGACCAATACACATATATTCAATTACATAGAGTAAAGACACACCAAACAATAGTGGAAACAGTCTTACATGAGTGAGTGGATGAACGTCTCAACTCGAGGCGGAGTGAATGAACAACATGTGAACTAAAATGGCCGCTCGGCACTTCCGGGTCAAAACACGGCATATCTGGACAGCGACAGCAGTGACGCTGCCCTCTAGTGGCCGGTGATAAACTCTTCACTCACCACCCCCACCTATGGAGATCTCAACCATTTGGTGTCTGCCACCATGAGCGGGGTGACCACATGCCTGCGTTTTCCCGGCCAGCTCAATGCCGACATCCGTAAACTAGCCGTCAACATGGTGCCCTTCCCCCGTCTGCACTTCTTCATGCCAGGCTTCGCCCCCCTCACCAGCAGGGGCAGCCAGCAGTACCGCGCCCTGTCCGTGCCCGAGCTCACACAGCAGATGTTCGATGCCAAGAACATGATGGCTGCCTGTGACCCACGCCACGGACGCTACCTCACCGTGGCTGCCGTGTTCCGGGGACGCATGTCCATGAAGGAAGTGGACGAGCAGATGTTGAACGTGCAGAACAAGAACAGCAACTATTTCGTTGTATGGATCCCCAACAATGTGAAGACCGCCGTCTGTGACATCCCGCCCCGTGGCCTCAAAATGGCTGCCACGTTTATCGGCAACAGCACCGCCATTCAGGAGCTCTTCAAGCGCATCTCTGAGCAGTTCACCGCCATGTTCCGTCGTAAAGCCTTCCTCCACTGGTACACCGGGGAGGGCATGGATGAGATGGAGTTCATTGAGGCAGAAAGCAACATGAACGACCTGGTGTCCGAGTACCAACAGTACCAGGACGCCACCGCTGAGGAGGGCGAGTTTGAGGAAGACGGAGATGAGGAAGTCGCCTAAGAAATCTGCCATTAAGGCCTCCAAACTTCATTTTTCCTCAACTGTTCCTTACATCCCTTTCCATCAGGAATTTACATTCACACTCTGAAACATCATCTAATCCATCGCTCTAGTATTAGACATTGATGTGTACCAATACTAGTACATTTAATGCTTTAAATGTTTTTGAATGTTGTTTTTGCACTGAATTACTGCCATCCTTACATTTGTCCTGTCATTGCCTTGCAGAATTAAAAACCAAGTGATTTTAACTGTGAATCCTTGAATTTGGAGGGTAAATCAAATGTTAATAAAAGCCACTTTTACTGCCTCTGAGTATTTTATTGGTTCACTTAATCTGACATAAATCGAGAATTTACAGCACTTCAGTGTATGTTCTGCAACCCCCCCGACAAGTAAAGTAAATGTAAGTCACAACATGCCATGTTTTCAAATTATTATTCTATTTAACTACAGAACAGTATATGTAATTCTTTATAATTGTTTATTTGACAAAAGGCATAAATAAACATGTTACATTTTAAAACATCTGATTAATCATGACGCATTATGAAATGCATGGTTGATCCAATTTAATTTAACTACAGAGGGAATACTTATAATACGTAGTGTAAACAATTTCTTGATTTAGCTTAATATAATTTCTCAGCATAACTTTTTATTGTACAGCTGTCTATATAAAATATAATATACGTTTTTAAACTGTAATAAGATGTTGCATTGTTATTATTATTAGTCTGAAAATTATTTGTCTTGATTTAAAATGCAATGGACTCATCAGGACTAAAAATATATTGCTTTTCCCTGTATCAAATCAAAAAAAGCTACATAGTAAATGGCAGCCTTGATAAGAAAATACATCTCTAAACTAAAAGATTAGTGGAGATAAAATACTGAAAGTCTTAATTTGTGCGAAATAAATGTTCAAAAACCTCCTTGAAAATGTTCAAATCTGTGAGATCCATACTGTACATCCAGGTGCATTTTTTCATAATGCCACACAGGAACCATTCAATGCCCATTGAAATGAAAGCAGTAAGTAAATGCATCATGTGAATAGGCCTCAAACCTGGCAATAATGTCCTCTCTTTATCTATGCTATCCTGGCTCCAAAATGGTGGAATGAGCTCCCCATTGAAATCAGGACAGCAGATAGCTTGCACATCTTCCGGCGCAAACTGAAAACTCATCTCTTTCGACTCCACTTTGAGCGATAGAATTACTAACAAAGCACTTATATACTAATAAAACACTTATATACTAACAAAGGACTGGCTTATCTAAAGCCAGTTGAGTAGCACTTGAAATGTTTTAGCTCTATGAAACCTGATGTACTTATATGATTCTGTTTTCTTCAAGTTTGTATCTTGTTGGTCGAACGCACTTATTGTAAGTCGCTTTGGATAAAAGCGTCAGCTAAATGCAATGTAATGTCATTATCCTGGGAAGGTGTTTCTTTGATTGATCAGCTGAAGGTAGACACCACAAAAAAATGTCATCCTTGAAGGATTTTGTAAAAACACAAAGCTTAAGATCTCAAATGAGTCTTTCCTCCTTTGGTAACTTTAGAGCATCTGGTGCTGCCACACCATGTGCACCAGACTGTTCCTCAGCACTGGGTCTATACGTCCCTTCAGTCTGCCTCCTCTTTTTCACCACGCAGAGGAGCCAGCCAAGAACGGCCAGGACTATGGCCAGAACACCCAGTGTGACTGTAGGGGCCACGATGGCTGCAATGTTGGGTCCGTCCTAATAGAAAGATACAGAACATTTGAAAATCTGGTGACACTGGTTACTCTTGTTAAAGTCATTTAGTGGTCAAGATCATTTCTATTTACTTACATCGGTGGCATTAGAACGGGTCTCGCTTGCAAGCATAGTATAATTTCCTGTGAAAAGAAAAGAAATGTCAGAAACACTGCAGTTAAGCCTTTCTTTTCAAAACCTTTCAAAAAGTTCTACATGCTTGCCTGTTTATTGTACATACAACTGAAGATGGGCTTTCTCACTGCTGGATAACTGGTAACCTATTAACTAAAACAATCCCCCATTCACAATAATCTACGATGCATTTCAACAGTTGTTTAAATGCACAAGCATGTTAACTGGTGTTATTGAGTAAGGTTACTGCATTTGTATGGAGATGTTTTAAACTTCAGCCGTAACCTGGTTTCACCTAGTAATGTAGTCTAGTGGACTCAAAATAATTAATTCAGTTTTTCGGGAAATGTACTTTTTGGCCGAGACAATTTTCAGGCAACCGGCTCCAGGATGGGAAGTAGCTGCCTGTAAAACTGCAAATTGTTGTTTTTATTTTTCAGTTCTAATACAAGATGTAAAACATGCTTAAACCCTTTAGTGTGTAAACGCATTCACTGAAAAAAACTATCAATTCATGAAGAAAGGAATGTAGGCTAAAGAGGGATCCTTTAAAAGTAGTTGATATAAAGTGCAAAATGGATTTAAGTGAGGTGTGACTAACCTTTTTTAAAAAAAACTCATGTTCAAACTTACTAACAGGAGGCAGATATTGACCTACTTTGAACTGTTATCTAGTCACATGAATTTCATTTATTTTTAATGCAGGGTTAGAAAAAAATGGAACCAACAGCACAGTAGAAGTAGTTTCATGCCCACAGTGCAGCATATGATATCCAGACAGCCTATTGCTGTTCCCAGACATTTTCTCTATGACCAGCCATGTGATTAGTCAGTGACATCTCGAAACTACAAAGTTACTAAGTAGAGTGAATGAGGAGGAGGAGCTCAGGAATGCCGAGTGTACTGCGGTTTTACAGTCAGCTCAGTCAAGCAACATGCTAGTTTGAAATACAAGTAAAATACACACAAATAGCTCTTTCGTTTGTTTGTTTGTTTGTTTAGGGAAAAACTATTTAACATCATTTTCATTCAAGAACATTTTGTTTTGGAAACGTAAACCCTCCTTTGAAGTTTTTCGAGTCAATCATTCACTAGGGCAAATAGTAAACTTTGCAAGGTCACAAGTAGGCTAACTTGATTACAAGCAACAGGGGTTACAGCGGGGAGCCGAACACATTGTGAAATTGAATTATTTTGCATGTGTAATTGTGGATAAGATAACACCACATATACGTTAAGCTCATTCAAATATGGCAGTGTTTTTTTTAATGCATTACTTAGTCTAATACTCTTGCAAAAAGCTGACAAAACTGTGCATGTTCTAACTTTGTTCTGGAATGTAGGCTATCGTTTGTTTTTATTTATCATGGCAGGCTACAATGGTGAGTGTGAGTGCATGTGTTAAGGTGTGGTAAGATGCTCATTTGTGTGGGAGTTTTGAGGGTGAAGGGATGGTCACTGACTCACCCCTGACAGGATTACTGCTCAGGAGCAACAGTATAACACTCCTGACCACAACTCCAGGCCTGGCCAGCACATCCGGACACGCCGCCATCTCTACCCGTGACCAGCAGGGCAAAGTGAGGGCTGACATGGGACTCTGGGACATCAGCTTGGGTCCATCATTAGTTCCAACATTCACTGTGTGGATTTATCGCCCATCTGGAACAGCTGAAGGCACATTATTGTCAGTGGAGTAACGATATTTGTTCCTTTTATTCTATTTCTTAGTTCACTTTGACACTGACAAAACTTGTTCCTTTAAACTGTTGACTCATAAACACCATACAACTACTGAGTCACACATTCAGTCTGATGTTGAATCACCATTAAACCTGCTCAGACCACAGGGAAAGAATAAGATATAAATAGCATTTTAACTGAATACAGCCTAAATGTTTAACCCCTTCTCATTGGCAGCATTAGTATGGTATGTGCAACTAATAACAAAGAAAATATGTTGTAAAATTAATTTAGCAAAAGCTCTGTTAGACACATACCATTGATCCATTCAGGTGATCGAATCAAAACGGGAAACATCGAGCAGGTGTATTCCTCGCTTCCGCCCCACCTTGTCATAAACTGCAACAAATGGTTTAGTCCAACAGGTGAAATCTCGAGAAAAACACCGTGCTTCCAAAAAAAGCTTGTATAGATCAAAGATTGGACTACATCCTCGACTGTCTGCTCTACCAGTGGTGTTTTATGTAAAGCAGTTTTTTTGTCTACTCTTCAGATCGCCATTGGTCACATGGTTAAGTTTCGTATTACATTACCTGAGCGCAGTTATCCACCTGCAGCAGAGTGAACAACAGATACTCCTTTGTACAGAGTCAAAGAAAAGCGTAGTTTACTGAAGCACAGCAGACCCGATCACTCCTGTTGCCATGAAAACAAAACTCCTTGAAACACACATACTATCAAAAAGATCACTTTGATCACAGGTGTGTCAAATAATGCCAATTTACCTCCTGATTCTGGATTTAAACTGAAGCTTTTTTTGAATAGTATGATGCCAGGTCGCTCTCACTTGCTCCAACCTGCTTGAGTAGACAGTGTTTTACTGTATTCCCCTGCACAGCTTACCTAGCAACCTGGCTGCGGGTGGTGGGATGAAACAGCGCCTCCCTCAGGTTTGATCAGGTTACCCAACATGAGGAAGGATATCAACATTCCTGAAATATTTTAAGGATGAATTCTGCGGCCAGCTGGTCCAGTGGACTCTAATCCTCACCTAATCTCCCCCTTCTCATACTCAGAGGGGCAGGGAAAATGTAGGCTGCTTCAAGCCTAATCTGCATAGTTTTTCATTTGAACAGTGAGAGCAGCGAAGCGTTCTAGAAAAGCAGATAACTGCTATTGAAAATGACTCCCATATTACTGCAGTTTTTAGTATGAGAAGATGCCAAACCATTATTATGAAATGTCTTATACTGTGGTTTTATTTAAACTACCTATACTATTTGGTAATGACAATGGGCTGTGTCAGGCAGACAAAGTTACTTTATAACATAACCTTAATAGTGAGAGTTATTGTCTAACCACAGTATAGTAATGCCTAAGTATATGTGTTGGGGTGGTGGTGATATGGAGCTGAACATTTAGCTTGCTGAATAAGGCATGCATTATTATTTTTAAGTTTTTATTCACTTTCACAACAGCTTGTGGCCGTCTAATTTCATGAATGTGCATTACATTTAAAATATGGAAATACTAATTAATTGAAAATAAGGCATTAAACTCCCATCAGCAATTGTTTTGAATGTAGGAAAGATATGAACAAACTGTCGGACTTTGTTTTTTTCATTTCTTTTTACAAAGGCTTATTTATTTTTGGAACCAGCCTTTAGAAAGCCTGCTGTTGTCTGTTGTCCCGCATACAATTACTGCAGGCATGTGGTGTGTGGAACCATGACTAGTAGTACATTGACATGTGCCTGATCATGATGTAAGCCCATATTGAAACAAATGCAAGCTTTGTGAAGCTGTGACACATCAATTTGTGTTCTGAAGAGAACTGTTTCAATTAAAGTTTCCAAAGATGTATTGTGGCATTGTTTTTACTTGATTGCATTAATAGATATGTGTGAGGTGAGAAACCACATATTTTTATTTCCCTGCACCTCTCAGTCCAAGGTAAAGCAGTGGGCTTAATGTTTAACAGTTGGAAACCAAAACAGTAGCAAAACATATATGACCTTAAAGATGATCAATTCAAAGTTGAAGTTTCAATAAAGCTTCCAACTTGATTAAATTAACTTAGCTAGTCAGGAGATAATGAATGTTCTGTTTATTATCTGCTAAGAAATAATGCCACTGTGCCACTAGGGGCCGATTGAGGCACTTTGCTTTTCCTTTTATGGGTCGGCTCCTGTTTCACCTACCGCTTGCCGTAGGCGCGGTAGAGCCTACAGTAAAGCGGCGGGAGAACAGAATATCTGTCCTCAAATATAATAACAGTCCACATTTATACACAATAATAAGTAAATAGTGTGCATTGCGTCGTTTCAAGAAGGTTTTAGTTTGTTAAAACCCTTCAGTGTTTGGCAGATAATACCGTTGACCGCGTGCATTGTTGTACTGCATCTTTTTAAACCATTCGCCTGGAATCAGCTTTGGACGTTTGTTTTTATTAGCCCGTTTTAGCGCTCCAGCAATAATGGCGAAGGTACAGGTGTTAAATGTGGCTGTCCTAGATAACCCTAGTCCCTTTGGAAACCCCTTTCAGTTTGAAATAACTTTTGAGTGTATGGAGGACCTTCCTGAAGGTAGGTGTCGTTTCACAAAAGTTGTTATTTGAGGCTATTTGAAGCTTGAGCATGTTGCTAACGTTGCGTTGGTTCTGTGTTGGTCTGTACTAGAGATTGCTAACGGCTAAAGCTAGGTTAGCCACGTTAGCCAACTTAAGTCAGAGAGTCACATTTTTGAAAAGTAACCAAATGTTATAAGGTTGTAGCGAAGTAATATAACACAGCGTGACTTGATAGGTAACCTGTGGTTGACAGATCTCCAGTTTGTCTAGCATAGGTCAATTCTTTGAACAAACCTGAGTTTATTGTCCTAGTGTAGACTACTACAATTCAAATGGCCTTACAGTGAATTAATCTCATTCCAGTGATGTTAGTCAAATCCTTTGTTACTCCTCATTTACTTGTAAAAGTGTTATGCAAAGGTTACAGTGTAACTAAAGTAAATGTCACTAATAAGCTTTAGGGGATTTTAATTAAGGGTAGTTAAGCATTTTAGAGTTATCTAATAGATATTTTATTCTACTTTACAGCATAGTCAAATAATTGGGTGTCAGTAGTAGCTACAAGTGAAACACGTTTTTAAGTGTTCCATTCAGTACACCTTTATACTTTTATATTTGTTTTTTTCTCCTATAATTAGGATTATTAGTTATTTTTCAAATGGCTATAGTTTATAACATTAAAAAGAGGTTTGCAGAGATAATACTGACACATCTCTGAACTCAAGCTCCTGGTATAAACAATGAAAGCAAAAGCACAACATATGTGTCCTAACAATGTGAGAATCAGAAAATCATTTATATATTATTGACTATTTAAATATTGTAGTATTTCTACTAAATGAGTGATGCATATGATCAGTTAGTTAACAATAATGGCCAGCAACTTTCCTGTTCATCATCTATTTGATTAGTGATATCATTTTCCCAGCACACTCTTCTGTAACTTTGAGTGGTAAAGTGAACCTAACTTCATTTTCTTTTATTTGTTTGTTTTGACAGACCTTGAATGGAAGATCATCTATGTTGGCTCCGCAGAGAGTGAAGAGTATGACCAAGTCCTCGACTCCGTCTTGGTCGGCCCAGTACCTGCTGGGAGACACATGTTTGTGTTTCAGGTATGTTTGGCTAGGGAAAGAGGAAACTGTGACGGCACTTTGTGTTCCTTTAGCCATTTAGCATATACTGGGTACAGTCATTTTTTAAATAACATGTTATATTACTCAGTTCAACATCGTCAGTTGCATCCTCTTTGTCCTTGCATTTTTCCATTTCAAATGTTGGACATTTCTTTTTTCCAGCATAGCTTTTCTAATTGTTCATAGAGCCTTTTTAAAGATCAGCAAAATTGCAAACAGTCACTTTTACATATTTAGAAAAACGCAGTCCCTACACTACCTGCTCATCTTGTCATGTGACAATAATGCATCCCCACAGATTTGACATAATGTTATTGGATAGTCATAAAACCATGCCGGTTTTAGCTCATTGTAGATTTATCTGGACCTTTATTTACATGATGTTGTTTCACTGCATTATCTGTAACCTGATTAATCTATACGTTTTTTGGAAGCAGTTAAATGCCCATTTTCTGATTTAGGTAAACCATGTTCTAATCCTTTTATTGACAAATAGTGCAAGACTACTTATCATATCACAACCCTGTCGCCATAGTCTCCACTTGTCAAGTGGACATTTCAATTCCTCAAAGCATTGTACACCAAAATGTTGCCTTGTATTTTACACAACGACTTGTTGTGTTCCTTTTAACAGGCTGACGCTCCAAACACTGGACTGATTCCTGAAAGTGATGCTGTTGGTGTGACTGTAGTCCTGATCACATGCACATACCGTGGACAGGAGTTCATTCGCATTGGTTACTATGTGAACAATGAATACACAGAACCAGATCTTCGTGAAAATCCACCGATCAAGCCAAACTACACACAGGTCAGACAAATGGTTGACTCTGGATAAAGTTCTGTTTTCAATATGACTGTTTAATGCTTATTTGTTATATGAAATAATACTTTGGATAACGATCTTTTATCAACTTGAATGTGTAATGTAATTTCTGGTTGAAAAGCAGTTTTAAAATAATTCTGTGTGGGGGAAAAAGTGAACAAAAAAATATGTACAAACATTAGATGAAATACCGTATACACTACATCAGAGGTGCCCAGTACGTCGACCGCGGGGGCAATGCTGGTAGATCGCGAGTCATTCATAAAAAAATCCAGCTCCGTTAAAATAGACAAAACAGGTTTTGATCCCTCCTCCCTTGGCCTCCCTGCCACTTAATTCAGGAGTTTACTTGACAGAAAAAGCGACCTATCGCTTTCCAGTCTGTTAACCCAGAATGCAAAGCGATACAAAGTCAGTCAAGTGCTGGGAAAACTCAAATTAAGTTAAAGAGACAAACAAGAGACAAACCACAAAATGAGTGCGGGACCGAGCAAGAAGCTAAAGACAAACCACTTCCACCCAGAATGGGAGGAAGAATATTTGTTTGTGATGTCACATTCAAAGGTTATTTGCCTTAGTTATTTGTAAAGCAAGCGTCGCTTTGCCAAAGAAAGGTAACGTGGAGAGGCATTATCGGAGTGTTCACAAGGCATATGACAGCGACTTCCCTCCGAGTAGCGAGTTGAGAAAGAGAAAGGTCATGTATTATTGCTACACAAACATTATCTCGCAGTCTTAGTGTCGCCAACTCGTTTCTAACATGCAAAAAGACAAACAAATGCGTCTATGGTCGGTGTATTTTCGACCTTTCCAATCGAGACGAGATCTCTCTCCCCGTCTGTGTGCGAGGGGGCGGGGCAGTTTACACACACGCAGCTGCTACATGCAGCAACACACGGAGGAGATGGCGGAGAGAAGCGCTCCAAGGGCAAGGTATGGTTAAATGATGTGGACAATGCTCCATGTAAGGGCAGTAACACGAGCAATTTATCTAAACATTTAGCAAAAGTGCACCACATTCAGACGCAGGAATGCACCGGGTTCCACTGTCTTCTTTCTAGTAGCTCTGTAGCCCCCCCCATCCACGAGTAACGTTTCCACGTCAGGTGTTATGTATGCTAGCAGCACCACACAGAGTTAACACAATTATACAAGCATGGGTTAATGATGAGAGGAAACAGAGTTACTCTTTATTTTGTTAAAGTTTCAGCTATTCTGTTTACAGTTCTGTCATCAGATTATTTAATACCATTTGTTAAAACACTGTTGTTTCTTTTGATGTGAAATATTATTGATTTAATTAATAAAAAGCAATGTTAGTTTTGTTCACAATTTGTTTAGTTAATTTAATAATATATGTATTTTTGAATCAAGTATTCATCTTTATTGTCTTCATTGTTAGTTTCCACATGCCTAAAACAACCTCAAGCTAAATCTAAAAGTTGATGGCTAAATAAGAGCGTTTGAGAAATTGTGCAAGGCATAAAGTCCGAATAGTCGATTAATCGTTTCATTAATCGATAGATTAATCGATTATCAAATTAGTCGTTTGTTGCAGCCTAGTTATCCCATGTATAAATTAAACGTGTTATTCAGCAACCCTTGCAATTTGGGATTTTAATTTTGGTTGGTAGACCTCGGTGAGCTGGTCATTTCAAAAGTAGCTCACCAGCCAAAAAAGTGTGGGCACCCCTGCACTACATCATTCAATGTACATTTGTTTTATATATTAACCTTTAAAATATAATAAGAAGGCAGCATGGTGCACACATACTCTGCAGAAGTGAGGCTTTTCTTTCTGTTCAGCCTGTACTTTGTAACATCATTTTTTATCCTTAAAAAATGACTAGTAATCCTATCAAACTCCCTTTGTTATATAACTAGTTAAACAGAAATGTTACTACTGCAAGCAATGTTCTTCAGTGACAGGCCACTAGGGATGGGTATCGTTTGAAATGTATCGATTCCGGTTCTGCTTATCGATTCCGATTCTTATCGATTCCCCGTTTCGATTCCAAAATTGTAAAAGAAAGAGGTCAAACGTTTAGATAACAAAAATATCTTTATTTTTGTTAAGCTTTAACTGACATTTTTACAAATAAAAAATATACATGCGATACAAATGTATTGCACAATAGCTGTGCTTTATTTTAACTGAGCTATGCCTTTGTCAAGCTATTAGCAGGCATTACACTGTGCCTTGTCTTTTTCTTTTTTAGTGTAGTGGAGCCTCACTTTAGAGCGTTTACCGCGACCCATCTTTGGTGTTATGAAGTGACTGAGCTTGTGAACTGTCTACGGGAGGGCAGGGGGAGCCTTGCTGCGGGGAAACTGTGGACCTCTGTCGCCGCAACTTACATGATGCCGTTTAAAAAAATGAAGGGCGGTGCCGGCCGTCAGCGTGCCGAGCCGGCCGTCAACGTCCCGCTGACGACCGGCTGTTCTGTGATTCTCCAGAACACACAGATAGCCAGTCCTCCCTTACTCTGATGTATTCCACCGGGTCACCGCGGCGCAGATGGACCCGGTGGAATAGGGTCCACCGCGTTTAGGAACCGTTAAGCAGAACCGAAATTGTGTATTTTGTACGGGTACCCGGCATTTTCTTATTGGTTCTCACCTGGAACCGAGTTTCGGTTCCCAACCCTACAGGCCACTGAGTCTTTGAATGAAAACCATTTGGCACCTTTGTACGGATCTTATCAACAGAGTTCACCTTTTCTGTACTTGAGGCTGGATGCCAAACGAAGTGTGGTGATGTCTCATGAGTCTGCAGTGTGCTCATTAGCGAAAAGTACATGCAGCTAATGGATTAAGATTAAGGCTTCTGGGGAAAGGTTTTCCAATTGCTGTCAGATTGTTCCCATTTAAGTTGTAAATTGTGTAGGCAGACAATTTATATCTTTCCTACTCCCACTGGTGATTTGCATATTCTGTACTGTGCTGTGACCCAACTTAGATATGGTTTTACGGTCTGAAATCTCTTGTCAGTTTCTCATAGAAAACATATTAATATTCACAAGTCATTTAAATATTTACAAAATGTATATCTATTTTCTTTTTCAGCTTCAGAGAAACATTCTGGCATCGAACCCACGTGTGACGAGATTCCATATAAACTGGGAAGGCTGTGCAGAGCGGATGGAGGACTGTGAAAATGTGGATCCCTCATCAAACTCCATGCTCCCACCATCATGTCTCCCGGGCAAGGCCCCCCCTTTAGGGATACTACCAGATAACTCCATGGACTGCTTATAGAGCCCCAAAGTTAATACCTCGCAGCACAAGATCTTCTGAAGAATGCCTATGGACATTCGAGTGTGGATGTAAAGACATCTTTGCCTTGCAGCTTTCCTTATTTACCTGAAGCTTGTCAAAACGTAACTCTCATCTTGGGATTGAGATGATTGTTTGTTTTAAGGAGGATCAAGAACATCTTACTGGTATGTGCATCACTTATATATGTGAAATGTTCTTACCATAACATTTAAAACATTATTTAACTCATGGGAGGGTGACTGACATGAGCTGAACTGAAAGAGGAAAGAAAGCCGATGTGTGATTCACCTTCCTTCCTCTTGTAGATGCAGAACTGATTTGTACCAGTTTGGGAGGATTTCAGAGCTCATGCTATAAAACGCAGTGTTGTTGCTGTACAGGAATTTGATCATCTGCCATTATATTTGGGTTCAAATTTATTTTGCACTTAAACCTTTTTCTTTTGGAGTTTTGAATGGGATACATTACTTTTCCATGTTTTTTTGTTTTGTTTCCAACTTTGTGTTCAAATAAAAATTGATGTTATCTATCTGTGTACAAATGTCTGTAATGGTAAGATGTTGTTCTTATTTCTCTTCTTTTTTGCCTTTACTTATTTTATTTTGATTAAACAAGCAGGGGAAGAATATTGCTCCTTTTTAAATGTGTCTGTGCTGAAAACAAATGTTTTCTCTTTTGTTCTTGTTAAGAATGTCACAAAGAAGTAATTACAGTTTGAACATGGTCGTTTTAAACACAAGAGTGGCAACTCTGTAAAACAAATGTCACTGTGTGCATCCTCTTATATTTCCCCATTTGACTAAAAATAGCCTGTGTTAACGTCACACCCAATCACAGATCGCTCGGGTAAAAGGGGTGGTTAAGCTACAGAACAGACTTTGTTAAATACTGCTGTGCAAGTAGGATTATTGTTGCAAGATGCTAAAGCGGATGATTTGTGCCCTGCAAGAAACTCGTTCTTATAAATACAAACAGCTGATCATTTAAAGCAAAACGGAAAAAAACAGTCATAGTTATGGGCGTATTGGCTGCAAGCAAGTCCGGGAGGCGGGACAAAATAATTTGATGGACGAATCGCATCAATGCAATGATTGGATGTATTGACGCTCCTCCAATCAGCATCTGAATTGCGACGTCTCTCATGTAAGTGTATGTGCAATGAGCCAATCAGAGCCAGTGGAAGGAGGGACCCAGTGGATGGATGACTGGAGTTTCCCTTGCGGTCTGAAGATTAATGGAAGGGGTCTGTTGATCTTAGGAATCGACTATCAGATGGTCGGTCCATGGAAACCATTGCACTTGATGCCTGGTTTAGAAACGAATGGAGATAAATACAATTAAAATATCCAACAGCGGAAAAAACGACTAACCTGGACACCACTTTTGTTATTCACGTCTCAACTGAAAAGGCCTGCCTTCACAGAGATAGCACCTGGTTAGTTCAGGCCAGGATACTACTGCGAGTGACGCTAAAAGCTAACACTAGCTTGCTCGTACGATAGGCGGAAAGCGAATTTGACGATCTGTCTAACGGCACGGACTCGATTCTGGATAAACCAAGCTATCACTGGAAATAAAGGACAGTCGAGTGACATCTTGATTTGCCACTGCTCGCTTGGAAATTGACGAGCCAACACTCCGAGGCTAACATCCACTGGTTGCTAGAGTTAGCTTGTGTGCTAGCCTAGCCAGCCTACAGCGTCAGTGTTAGCTTCAGACTTGGATATACTCGCTCGGGTTGAGTTTCCGAACTCCCTAAGGAGGGGTATTGGAAGACATTTATTTACACACAGTCCAATAATGATTGCTGTTAGCTAGTAGCTAGCTGTCAGCGTCATTGAGCCCAGCGACAGCGTTAGCGGTGTAGCAACACTCAACGACTTGCAGAGGAGCCCACCATCAGCCTTCATCATGGGCAACACGCCCACCGCAAAGAAGGGCAATGAGATGGAGAGCGGTGAGTACCCTTTACCCGTAGCAGCAGAAGCTAGCTAGATCATGCTGCCTGGATCGTTTGCCTGTATTGTTATTTCCTGTTTCCGATAATGGGACTGAAATACAATTTATCACCTGTACAATACATCAAGGCCCAAAGACCCTCCACACTGACACCACATTATTTTGATTTCGACCCCCTGTTCTAATAATGACAATATGCTAAACTTTCCTGGGTTGTCAACTTCAGATGGAACATCATAAAAGATACCCGAGGCCATTGACTTCCACATATAAACTTCAAACAATCTGTGACACCATGATCATTTCAACTGAACAGCAGAGGATGTTATCCATTCTCTCCACTGATTTTGTGGGAAAGCTCGTGATTCAAAGCCCCAGGTTATATTCAGAGGAACTGATGGGGATGACAACAACTGGCCTTATACAACAGTCTTAGGTTTCTGTGTGGTTCACGTGTTTCAGATGTGTGTATTTCCTCCTATCAAAAGGTTATGAAAGCCTGCAGTAACATTGTTTGGAGTTTTCTTGTGCAGTTTTGATAATCCATTCAGGGCAGAATAATACTTAGTGCATAGTGCATACTTAAATTAAATGTTAAGAAATGCAGATATTAAAGCAAGAGTTAGAATGCAAATATTTGACATGTGTGTGTAAATGATGGGATCTTGTTAATATAAAGTGGACCTGAGCATTGATTCCCGCAGGTTACTTTAACAATGAGTAGAGGGGAGTTGGTTGTTTTCAGAGAAGGAAAAACCACCAGGATGGTGGTCATATGATGCATGAGGGTGATCCTCTCCAGGCAGAAACTTAGGAGTTCAGGAGTCTCTTGAATATCATGTGATGATCAGCATTTAGAACAAGGACTTGTATGTTTCACTTTTTGTGTTTGTGCGTGCATGTTTGGAGAGGACAAGACCCCTTTTAGAACTTTTTATTTTGTTGATGACCTTCATTAGATCTATTTATATAAGATATAACATAAATAGATACTCTTATCTACTACAATATGATCCTCAGGTTCCTTACTGATTGAGGGAAATTGTAATCCTAATCCTTTAACACACTTATTAACTAATAAAAGTGCTTTATATAGTGTTTCCAATTAAGGGTCACAGACCTTGGATACGACTTGGGAGGACACCGTTTTATGTTTTATCCATGACACCATAAATAACGCTCAAGTGTGCAACGTCTGAACAGGTATCTGCAAAATGAGTGTCAGCCCCTTGTTGCTGGTATAGAGTATGTGTGAAGAATGGCCTCCAGTCCTTCTGTAATATTAACCCACCAATAGAAAACCCCCTAACAAGGACTTTCCAGAGCACAGAGATTTGTTTTTTTAATAGAAATGTGAATTAGGGGATTACTTGGTTAGGGAAATGTGTTTACATGTCATGCTTCACATCCTTATCAACCTGATCGCAGAGGATCCACCCTGATCCCCAGAGACAGGTGGAGACCAGGGGTACAGAGCCCACACACAGGAGTGTCATTTTCCACAGAGCAGCATGAAATTAAGGAGAACATGGCAGCTTGTTTTGGTTTCAATTGAAAGAGAGAGTGTTGATAGCTTGCGCTGGTGTGCAGGGTCTCTTTCCCCTGAAGTTCCCAGGCTGCAGAGTACGAGCACAGAGCTGCTGCACAAGTAAAGCTGATATCTGGCCCGTAGGAGGAAGCAGGGCGGACAGACACTCAGTGAACTGCAACAGGAAGTGAAGGAGCAAGGAAGGTCCAGCCCAGGCTTTTCACAGTTGGTCATCGCCTCTCTATAAACTAAACACAGCTAACCAGGGTAGCTTGATGTTTTGACCCTTAAGAGGCTGTTGGTGATACATATTCTGGATTTCCAGCTTGTGAGAACCTCCGGACATACTGCAGTTTTGAGATTCTTTTCTGGCTATCAGCTGGTTTCCTCCTGCCTTGTAGGATGTCTGTTATTCACAGGCTGGCAGGAAGGCTTTTTCACCGAGCCGGGCCCGGCCTAGGAGACACGGGCAGTGGAGAAGGCAGACATTACCAACCACAGGAGGAGCTAGAGGCTTGCTGCTGGCGTGAGTTTTCATTGTGGACACGGACAGGAGTATGGGTTAGCAATGGAGCTGTAGTCCAAGCTTTGTCCTGCTTGCTTATAGCCAGTCACAGGCTGAGCTTTCTCGTATAGTTTACAAAAAAATATCAAACTGTGTTTTTCTTATGAATGTAACAAAATGCATATCTTGACCTGGTGAGTTGAGTGTCTGTTGGCATTGGTGGAGAGATCTTTAATACAAATAGACACACAGAGCAGCCTGTTGTTTGTCTCTGTTGCCTACAGCTTCTTCAGTTGCAGTTCAACGGAAAGCATTTCTCAGTTATTGTGGATTTGGGGGTTACGTTACACAGCATAACATTGTTAGCCTAAATCTGTTAGACAGTGTAATAACGAACCTTATCTAACCCGTATGTACTTAATGTTTTGTCTAAGCTCTGGTGTTATTGTCCTTCTCACTTGTAGGGCAATTGGCTGGCAGTATAAGTGTTTGAAAGCCTGGAAATCTGTTACTGAACTTCACTTTTTAATCATTTAAGCACTATACTATTGTTATGACCCATCCCATTCTGGTGCCATGTTATGACATGAAGGATTGTTGTATTGAATCTTTTGTGTTTTGAAATAAACCTCATATAATGAGGTGGCACCCTGTCAAAGTGCAACTCCCACTATCTATAAATATCTCTGTGCTCCATGTCCTGCCCCTGCTCTGCACGCAGCTGGTTTGTGTAACAGAGGCAGGTTTGTGTTTGGATCGGTCATCACTTCCTCCAGTTAAAGTGGCTTTGTTAAAAGCCTGCACTGATTACCAGTGGACCTTACTTTTGCAATGCCAATCAGCCACCTCCGATAAGCTTATCGCACTGAGTTGGCAAGTTTACATGCTTCCAGGGAACAATCCCAAGAGGCAAAATGGAGTTCAGTAAAACAGGAAAAGTAGTTTCCTTTTTGGATTTTCACAGCAACAACAGCAGTATTAGTAATCCTTGTGTCTGGTAATATGTTAAAGCTGCCGTCACATTTAAAGGCACTGATAGTCACTTGTTCTGTGCAACAAATAAAGCTATAGCATACTAATGGCATGCAAAAGAAAGGAGGTCTCCCACAAGATTACCCTCATGCTGAAACAATTTATTTATTATTGAGGTGACGTGCCTTTGTGACGTGCAACAACATTAAAGGAATGGTATGCTCATGACACTCATTTTTAAATAATTATCATCCGATAAAACAGACCAGTCTCTGCCAGTCTCTCTTTTTTTTTTTTTTTAATCCGATGACATTATCAGTGATTTTAAACTGATTAATTACCGAAATAACATCAACACTGTGGGCGGCGCCATTTTACCGGACGTGACGTAAACCATGCGTTTGGTTTGGAGGACACGTTGATGTTCATGTTATTTACTGTAGTTACTCTCTTCAAATATGCCTCATTGTATCGCGAAACATTGCCACAATTCTGATAGGAACAATCCACGGAATGCTCGGTTCCATCTGTTGCCAAAAGGTAAGCGTAGGAAGTACGTTTGGAGGCAGTGGCTAGCGAAATGTGGCCGGCCCGAACCGAAAGATCCACAGGCGCATGTATGCAGCGAACATTTCAAGTTTCCGGATGACTACTATGAGTATGATAAAACATAGCATGGGATTTATTGAACAACCATTACTTAATGGAGATGCAGTACCATCGGTCTTTCTGGTGTCATCACCGACCAGGACACCAGTTCGGCCAGTTGAGAAATCGCCCTCTGCAAGTGTGAAGCGACGGAGGACCAGAAGTAGTGCTCGGAGTAAGAATAAGGTATGTTATGGCGCATTTCCATTGCAGCGGGTAGCCCCGTTTAAACGTCCTTTATCGTCCAGTTCAGGCCAGTTTTTGGTGGCCTTTCCATATAGCGTAGTACCGGCTAGTGGGTATTTCCCCCCAGTTTTTCCGGCCCCATAAAATCGTGGTTCTAGGGCCAGGGACAACGAGGCTGAGTATGCTAAACTAGAGAGGGAATCGCTAGCAAGGGTGGTACTACATGCATACATATCTAGTAATCAAAATCATTGTATCTACTAAGTAGTACTAAGTAGGCTCGAACCTGTATGGCTGAATTCCCCCATCCAATCTCTTCATATTGCTCAAAACTTCGCCATGTTTTCGTGTGTTTACAAAGTGAACGCATGGATGACGTCACGACCATCACGTGACTACTGAAAATGGGCAAAATGGCAGCGGCCTGACGGAATATACAGGTTTTGATAAAAAAGAGCTATAAAATCATTATTTACCGGGGAATATAGCTGATTTCTTCAGGGTATGGTTTAAACATAATGTTTCACTAAATACTGAAGTTTTGATTAATTATCTAATGAGTGGAGCATTCCTTTAACATTAACCTTTCTGTTGGTCGCTTGTTAGCAGACCCTTCACGCAATGGCAGAGCGAACAGGTACAGGCAGGGCCCATAGTGATAGCCCTATAGTTGAAATCTACTACCCACAAATAAACATATGGACATGGGTTACTATTTAAAAAAAAAAAAAAAAAAAAAAATTGTAAATGTATTTAGGAACCTATCCATGTAATTTTAAATCCTCTAGGGGGGCCCGGGGGCATGCATGCACCAATATTTTGGAGTTAAATGCATCAATCTGGTGCATTTTGAGGGGAAAATAAAGAGACTAGATCTATTGGAACAGTGAACACCTATATGAAACGGAACTGTATACATTTTAATAATCATAACATTATGGCCATAACCAATAACATACCATTTCATGAATAAACATTGAAACTTGTATATTTATTTATTTTTGGTTCATTTATAGTTGTGAGTGTGTCTGACCTCCTGAAACAGTCTCACCTGTCTCCCTCCTCTCCTCCCTTCTCCTCTTTGAGGCAGCAGCAAAGACTAGTTTTAGCTCTCCACAAGTTTTAAAAGTGTATCTTACCTTTTTTCACCTAGTTAACTTTTTAAAATTGTATTCATGCATATTTTACTAATCACTACCCCCTCAAATGGAAATATGTGTTTACATAAATGGTGACCAAACCGTTTGAGACCCACTGAGAACTTAGACTAAGTTAACTATCTAAACACTCAGAGGGTCCTTAACCTCACCTGAGCTGAGGTCAGCGTTTCCACCAGGGGGGCGTCTTGCCGTCATTTGACGCCCTTATTCAGTTCGGGACGCCCTGAACGCGAGCCGAGAGCGTCCAAAAATATTAATAATTCGAGAGAAGATCGAGAGTTTTTATCGCTTGAAATGACGAAAAGGAAAAAGGACATCCCGCTGTTGGAGGGGCAAAGGAATCTGGTGGAATTATTTTCGGAGTATTGAAGATCGTTTCCCCGACATCGAAGGTGCCTGCTACAGGACAACACGGAACGTGCGCGATTTGGACGCGATGAGCGCGGGGGTTTTAGTGTAGCACGCGCGTGAGCTGCGACCGCCGGAGCCTCGCAGCGGCGAAACTGAGGCTCCGTGGTAAACTGTGGTAACATGAAGAGCCGAAACAGCCGGCTCTTTAAGAGAGCCGAGCCAAATGATCCGGCTCACTAACGTAAAAAGACAGTATCTATAAGGGACGGCTCAAGTCAAAATTCAAAACACCCCCCCCCCCCCCCCGCTCTCGGTGTGGACGCCCTCTCAGCCCTGGTCTGGTGGAAACACTGGCTGAGGTTATCCCGAGCTTGAATGACACACAGAGACCAATCAAGGGTTTTGATTTATGATCTGTATGACAGTGGCCATGTCGGCAGGCCACATCATGTAGACAGCCAAGTCACCCTGTGTGAGACAGACCCACATTTGCGCAGCGTTGCGTTCACTATACATAAACAAATAAATAAAATAATCCTCAGGCCAGCAGGCCACTTAACAGGCCAGGCCATCGGGAAACCCCCCGGTCCTCCCGATGGCCAGTCCGGGCCTTGGTACAGGAGGCGTAGAGCGAGGGATCATTGTCCACAAGTTAATCGATCACAGATGTGGTCACGGATGGAGAAAAAAACAAAGCTAAATGGGTCGCGAAATATACTTGGGCGGCCGTTAATATACCTGGGCGGCCCGCCCAAGTAAAGTCTATGTGTGGGAAACCCTGTAATCGCTTAGTGAGCTTATCGTAGATATATTTATGAGACAGATGGATGCATGCATCTAACTTGTTCTTCACATGCATGTGACTACAGGAGAATGGAACATAAAAGTGTGATGTGATCAGTGTTTCCGCCAGGGGAGCGCCTTGCCGTCATTTGACGGCCTTATTCAGCTCGGAACGCCCTGAACTTGAGCTGAGGGCGTCCAAAAAAAACCATCCTCTGTTGGAGGGGCAAAGGAGCCTGGTGGGATTATTTTCGGAGTATTGAAGATCGTTTCCCCGACATCGGCCTCTTTTCAGTTTTTCGTATCTTGGACCCACGGTGCCTGCCACAGGACAACACGGAACGTGCGCGATTTTGATGCGATGAGCGGCGGAGCACACGCATGAACTGCGAGCGCCGGAGCCTCGCAGCGGCGAAACTGAGGCTCCGTGGTAAAAAATAGTCGGCTCTTCTTCTTATGGGGGCGGTGTGTGGCGTGCTGCAGCAGCAGTCTGCTCTGCACTCAGGCTTCCTCCAAGTTTACAGTAAAACAAACTGGTGGTGTGACCAATGGCCATTTACAATTGTTAATACTATTACTATTATTAGCATTATTCTATATTTTGGTTGAAACTAAGCCATAAAAAATAAACATAAATAATAATAAAAAAAATATATAAATAAAATCGTTTTTTAAAAATAATATTCGATTATGGAGACTGTAACGATTAATCGAATAATTGCTGGCATCCCTACTACCAAGGCCGTACTAAGCCGTGCGAGGCCCTGCAGTGGAAATGCGCCATTAGTGAACCGAGCCAAATGATCCGGCTCACTAAAAAGAGCCGTAATTCCCATCAGTAACGTAAAGAGATATTATCTGTAAGGGTAGGCTCAATTCAAAATTCAAGTAACGTGACACAACGTGACGTCAGCCCCCCCCCCCCCCCCCCCCGCTCTCTCGGGGTGGACGCCCTCTCAGCCCTGGTCTGGCGGAAACACTGGAGGTGATAATTAATGTAGTTAGGGATTAGGGATGCACGATATTGGTTTTTTGAAACCGATACCGATAACTTCCTGCTTCTCAAGACCGATACCGATAACCGATAATACCATTTTTTTTTTTACGCCACTAATTATTTTAACGTGATTAACGCATGTGTATTTTTTTTCCTCGGCCGCCCCGTAGTTTCAGAGCGCATCGGGTTTAAAATACCATCTACAAGCTGATGCTGACAGCCGCTCCTGCCGCCCGCTTGTGGCAGACCACACTTCCACGCTCACCGGCAGGCACCGACTGGCCATCTGGAGGACCGGGAGGGTGTGTGTATGTGTGGTCCGAGCAAGCGAGAGAGAGACCTTACGTGCATTGTTGTTGTTAGCATCTGGTGCTAGCTAGCTGCGCTAATGGATATAAGGAGCTGTTTAAATAAAAACAGAGGAGCGACATTTCGCCACAACTGCGCCGAGCACTTGACTTTATGCAGGCAGCCAGACAGTGGGACATTGTACGAAAAGTCAGCACACTCAGCACGGATAGTGCGCAACATGATTGCAGCGTCCAGGCAGCTCCGGTTCGAGCATATGCCTTGAGTTGCACATAGCTCCAACGCCCATACCACCGACGACATGTTTGTTTACTGTCCTGGCTTCACGGCCGCACACCATTTACGTCACAGCCAGGCATGAGTTAGGGAACGCTGGATTTGTGAAGAACTCCCCTCTTCCTAAACCACTAATACAACACTACTGGCAAAACGGGAGGAGCCGAGTGAAAAACAAGCGCCCCTCATCCCAATCCACCCACACCGCAGTATTTTTTTCTTTTTTTTTACCCAAAAAATATATTTTATATTATCGGGGCTATTAATACTGGTATCGGGTTTATCGGGATGACGTCATAATTCCTAATATCGGACCGATAATTATCGTGCATCCCTAGTGGTGATTCTAGTAACTGCTTGCTAACATGTCAAATATCTACTGTCAGTATTGAGCCGATAAAAACGATTTTTTCTCACTTTCACACACATGACACACACAAAACACCATTCTAGTTTACATGCATCCCTGTTTTCCCTCTGACTGATTTATTATGTCCCACATGGGGATGTATGCTCTCCGAACAAGGCCCGGTGTAGTCTGGGACCCGATTGGGCGCACTTCACAGTTAAATGTCGGTCAGTTCGCCCTAATATAACCCCTCTGTTCCTGCGTCAGAGTGGGCCTGTGGGGCCCCGGGGACAGATGTAGCATTGATTTTTGTAGGATCGATGGAGCACTGGAACTACATAGACTCTCTGGTGCATTTTGGCACGGAAAAAAAGTTTCACTGTGGTTGGAGCGTTCTTCATTTGCTTGTCTCTTTTTTATGTTTTTGAAAACATCCAGATCAACTCCTAAAGCTTTCCATCTGTGACATCCAATTGGTTCTGTTAATTAGGATAAGTTTCTAGAATATTGATGTATCTAGTTCATCTCATGGTCTTCACTTAGGCCTAGTTTTCCATAGGACTTCCTCTCTGGGTCAGATAAATATGCCAGCTGGTGTTTTACGCCCCTCCCTTTGATGATTATGCCCCTGTTTTGATCAATATATAGCCTCTGTGTGTATGGTTGTGTCTGATATGGGAGGGAACGGCAGGGAGTACTTTGTGTACAGAATAAATATTGATACAAAGCAAAGCAAGGGTCCAATTGATCTGTGTGAGTGTAGGGGGAGGCAGTGCTGGTCTCCATGCTATGTTTGTGGATACTTTCTGAACTTTGGTGAAGTGACAGTCGCAGGAAAGACTGAAGACTCCCCACTGGCTGGGACACTTGGTTTCTGTGGATGAGGGGGGGTGCTGCTGATCTGACCACAGTGCTCTCAGAGGGGAAGGAAGGGTCATGATGAATCAGTGACTCTGAGGAGGAGGCCAAGGAAGAAGAACAGGGGAGACTTTGCTGGGCTAATGTGTGACAGGAAGAGCTCCAGAAGGCATGCAGGAAAGAGGGAGTCATCCTCGCGCTCAAGTGAATCAGGGTCACGCTCGGCAGATGCTGCTGCAGCACCAGAGGTACCCATAGTCATCCCAGATGGTAAGGAATTTGGGGTTACATGAGAGTTGAGGAGTCGATCAATTCACATAGTAGTTATACAAGCCTGGCTTCATAAAAGACAGAGATTTGGTCAAGATAGGTTTCCTCAAAGGCAGCCTTTCATGCGGCCATTAGGCTTCCAGCTACCTGAGCAGCAGCATTCACGTCTTTCCTCTGCAGCCGCTCCAACTTCTGACAGTAATCGCTTCATTTGTGGCTCTTGCTGCTCGGAAGTGGGAGTTGAGCAATTTTCACGGGAAATGTTTTCTCCCCTGTTGACCAGCCAGCCCCCAGCGCTCTTTGTGGGAGCAACAGTGCTCTCGACATGTTTATGCGAACTTTGGTCTCTGCCGTTCTCGCTGGCTTTCTCCCATCCTATTGTTGGAGCTGCTGGTCTTTGGAGAATTTGCAGGAAATCACATTAAGTGGATGAGGATTAAGCCTTTGTGTAGCTTTTCAAGTGTATGTGTGTATCGGATAAACACATTTGCATGAGACATTTCTAGTTACTATTTATATGTTTCATAATATTTATCTCAGTTTATCCAATTTAAACATATCTAAAAGCCCTTTTAGTTTAACGTTGGTGATAACATGCTCTTTCACTATAGACAGGCTGTGGCTTTATTAAGGCTTTGACCTTGGCTTTTTGTTTTGCATCGACTATCTTGGCAGATGGACATTTTAAATGATCCGGAATAGCTTAACGTAGTTTGTTTTTAGCTGTTTATATATAGATTAGTTTAATAACATTAGTATTGATGGATACATCCACTATTTCTACTTTGAACTCATTTATATTTATGAACTCTTCCATTCAAAATGTTTTCATATCATTTGAAGCATGTGCTCTTGCTTTAAACTTACTGTAATAATTCAATTACAAATATTGTCCATTTGTTAAATGTAGATCGTGTGTCCCAGGCCAATGGTAGAAGCTGTCCTAATTCATCTGCTATGGCAGTTTGTGTCCTCAACTAGTAAGGAGGAATGAGGAAGGACTGGTTATCTACATGTTCCCACAGAGCACTGTGATTAGCCTCATAAAGATAAGGTCAAGAAAAATGAATGGCTGCATATGATAGTGTGTGTGCCAAGCTGTCAAACTCAGTCCACTGGCCTATGTCTGTTAGTCTTCAGTGGCATGTATGCACTGTGTTGCCATGTCATAAACTGTGTTCAGAGCTCTCATGTGTAGGTGTATTCTGAAGGCATTGTAGCATCAACTGCTCTCTTAGCATAAACATGTATTTGTCCACTACATTACACCCCTGGCTGAAGTCCTCTTCTGAAGAAAAATCCTTATTTTACTAATTGAAATCAACTTGGATTATCTCAGAAGGAGGTTGTGCAGATCCTGCTGTTCTGTGTTGTGGGACAGTGGCTTCCTCCAGCTTATGTCCAAGGTTGTTTTTGGAAAACTGCTCAGTTGTGTCAAGCTGTATTGGCACCTCAAATGATAAGCAATATTAAAGTAACGTCCCAAACTCTTGATAGGAATGAGGTTTTGACTCCGGCACCGTCCCTCCTTGCTTGTTTTAGTCTTTCCTGTGCAGCCCATTGAACCTTCCTCCTGTCTCCAACATGCCTCCTGGCTAACATTAGCTGAGATATCACGCGCCACTTTCTTTTGGCCGCTCTCCAGTGAAGCTGAGACTCCAGAAGCAACTGTTGTTGTACGCCTTGCGTCTCGACTCCCTGTAGCTTCTTCAGAGTCGTAATTGTCCTCTAGTAGATAGATAATAGACCTGTTTTGCTGACGGTTTTTGGAGTATACTTTGCATCATTAATATTTAAAGCTGTGTCATTATTTATCCCTCAGAGTACAGCAAGGTCATTCATTTAAAAGAAATGGATTGGCAGTGCATTAGAAATGTGATGCACCCCTCCACTGATTGGTACTGCAGGGGACCAAATGATTTTGTTTGGAACTTCCTGTGTCCTCATACATTGTGGGTTTAGCAAGTAGATTGATTCACCACCAGATTGAGCTTGCACATACAGGTGTGTCGGAACATCTCCCGAGGGCCTCGCACTTATATTGTAAGAACAACAACATTGTGGTCTTCTCCGGGTCTTGGTGATTATGTCTGGTGACCTATTGTAGACACATACGCTCTCTATAATGAATATGCACATGTGTATTTAATTACAGTGAAGGAGTTTCTTGCCAAAGCCAAAGAAGATTTCCTGAAGAAATGGGAGAACCCAGCACAGGTGAGAGTGAAAGAGAATTACTTCTCTTTTAGATGATGTAAATCTTGTTATTTTGCAGTGGTATTGTACTTTTGCTAATTACGTTTGTATGTTGTGATTATGCATCTTATCAACTTTTCACAGACTAGTTCACTCTCAGACTCGTGAAAATAGTCCCGCTCATGAACAGAATGAGTCCTATTTATTTCGGAGGGGCAGTGCACCCTCTGCTGGGCTAATGTGAAATACATATATTTATGTTTTTAGTATGATATATCAACTCTAATGTAGAATCCAAATAAATTCAAACATTTCTAAATAACTTTAAAACGTTTTACTGACATTATGTTTATTTGATAGAAGGTATCATGAAACTGAAGTCAGGCTTTCCCCAGTATGTCGCTGTAATGTTGTTATTCACCCTTTCCTCTTCTTGCCATCTCTCCCACCCCTCAGCAAACTGCGGCATTGGACCAATTTGAGCGTTTGAAGACCTTAGGCACCGGGTCGTTTGGTCGAGTCATGCTGGTGAAACACAAAGAGTCGGGCCAGCATTTTGCCATGAAGATACTTGACAAACAGAAGGTAAATAACTTTTAGGCATAGAGAAACTTCCTGGTAAATAAATGTAAATGCTTCACATGCTCCAGCTTGTATTTCTGATATGAGGGCAATGTCTCTATGTAGATATTGTATAGGTAAGTGTACCAAGGCTTGGATATACATTTAGAAGACACTTACTGAGCACAGAGCCAATTATAATCTATAAGCACTGACAGCCTGGAGACTTTGTAGTCAGAAGTGTATCGAAGAAACCTAACCGAAAGACATCACCAGGGTTATTGTCTCAGTTATTTTTAATGTGCGACGCCACGTTGGCTAGCTGCTTCATGACTGGGACAATATCAAATATTTTTTTTTTAGCTCTCCAAGTGTTTCTTTGATCTCGAGGCATAAAGCTCACTTTGTTGTCAAAGTTAAAATGTCCTACAGTGCCGTGAACGTTCTCTCCAGTGTGTTTTCCCTGAAAGACTTCCTGGCTTGTTTATATAAGCGTTCATGTCTGACATGGATCAAACCTGGCGTTGGAGAGATTCATTGTTTTATGCTAGTTTGGTCATTTTAGCACATACAAATAACATGAAGTACTATTTCACAAGAAGTTATCATCTTTTTTGTTTGTATAATGGTGTGGAATGAGACCTTTTCCACCCTATTTTTTAAATGAGCCTCCATCCTGTTCCCTGTAGGTAGTGAAGCTGAAGCAGATAGAACACACACTGAACGAGAAACGCATCCTGCAAGCCGTCAGCTTCCCCTTTCTGGTGCGACTGGAGCACTCTTTTAAGGTATGTATTAAACACTTTATCTGGTTATCTACTATGAATGAGCACATTATATTTGCATGTACGTTTTGCATTTGGAGCTAAAATTGTTCTGATCTTTCTACAGGACAACAGTAATCTCTATATGATAATGGAGTATGTACCCGGTGGAGAAATGTTCTCGCACTTAAGGAGAATCGGTAGATTCAGGTGAGTTGATTTTTGTCAGCATTTATCAACTATTTGAGGATAGTTTTTGTTAATGACTACTGCTATAGTCTTCTAGTCCTGCGAAAATGTTTCCTTGTTTCTTTCTCAGAAAAATGAAATGTTGTCGTAACTTATCAAGTTAGTCTTATCCTCCTAAGGCGCATGCATCACAGGAAACATATTTTAACCTGTTCTTTGTTAATTAAAATAAAAAGGGATTTTGATGACGTTGTTATTTATTAATCTACACTTAGGTCATTTATTTCCCACTAAACATAATTGCACGTCACATTAGGTGTTTAATGATGTCAGTGCCATCTTGTCTTACGCGAAACGCTGACAAACATGTGCTCAGTTTTTGTTAACAAAATAATAACTGTTTTTAGAATAGAATGGAAGCATTTATTGTCAATATACAAGTACACCGAGAAGAGTAAAGCTACTCCTTTGAAGGTGCCATCAAAACATTCAGAAAAGACAACATACACAGAGATAGGCAGCATTCATACATACATAAAATATTAACAAAGTAAAGCGCAGTAAATAATTCAATTAGTATAGCATAATAAATGTGTGTGTGTGTATAATATTGCAGATGTATGGGTTATTGCAGAGGGGTGGTAATAGTGCAAGAGTTCAGTGCCATGATTGCTCTGGGGAAGAAACTGTCTTTGAGTCTGTTTTTCTTTGCTTTTAGGCTACTGAAATATTTAATCATATCACTGGTTCGCTGTAAATATCGCACCCCTGATGTGTTTTGCAGTGAACCGCACGCGCGCTTCTACGCAGCCCAGATTGTACTGACCTTTGAATACCTTCACTCGCTGGATCTCATCTACCGAGACCTTAAACCTGAGAACCTGCTCATTGACCAGCAAGGCTACATACAGGCAAGGAGTGCATGTCTGTTTTCTGATCCTCAACAATAGTTACGTTTGATCTGTCTCATGCTCACAGCTGTGCTTTCTGTACCCAGGTAACAGATTTTGGATTTGCAAAAAGGGTGAAGGGCCGAACCTGGACGCTTTGTGGGACCCCAGAGTACCTGGCACCGGAGATCATCCTCAGTAAAGTGAGTGCTCGGCTCGGCCACTTTCTTTCCATGTCACAAGGGCAGGGACGTTCTCCACATATACGTTAGGAAACCATTTTGTTGTCCCCAGCTTTTTGCCTATGGTTCCTCAGCGTGATGGCTATTGTCGACACTTTAAAGCAGAGGTGGGAGTAAGTCCTACATGTGCAAGTCATGAGCAAGTCTCAAGTCTTGACCTACAAGTATCAAGCAAGTCCCAAGTCACTGTGGTGAAAGTCAAGCAAGTCAAGTCATACGAAATTCTGATGAATAAGCCCAGTTTCCACATTTCCGCATCAGTTAAAAGACAGTGGTTATGAAAATGGATTTAACCCACACTATGATCTTCATTACATACACAGTTAATCATTTGAAATCTAATTTAGACCGATGACAATCATATTAGATTCATATTAACCCAAGAACTGCAGACAATATAGCTAGGACTCAAAAAGTCTGTTCAAAAAGGTAAGAAAATCATATATGGCATTTGCCATTACACATATTTAATTTAAATGTCTGTTAAAACTAGAACCGCCAACAGCGTCAGCACCTACATAGATATCATTTTCAAATCATTTAACTTGTTCCTCTTCATAATTTCCTTTAAGTAGGACGATTTAAAACTCACTTAATTGGGTTAATTTAGAAATTGCTTCAGTTTATCATCATAACAGATCAAAAAGTTCAGATTCATTTTACAATAAATCAAGGAATGATGCACTTCTACAAACAAAAACAACATAATTCAAACATTTAAACAAACTACTAAAAGTAGATGAACTACATTATTCAAAAGTTTACAGTAACTTCTGATAATAACACAGGGGAAATAAACGAGGCATCTCTTTTCCTCTCTCTCTCTCCCTCTCCTGGCAGCCCGTCAGTATCAGGGTTAGTCAAAATGAATCCCTTGGCGGTTCTAGTGTTCATTTACCGTGTTGTCTTCTCTTTGCAATGCTTAATCGATTTGAAACCAAGTCTAACGTAGCTTAAACTTAACGTTAGCTTTCTAGCTAACACAACACATGCACGCACCTTTCTCTGTGGGTTTTTTTGTAGTGACGAATGAAGTTGGATGTTGTGGTGGTCGTGTCACTGATCTTTATGCTGCAGACCCTGCATACCGCTGTTCTCTTCTTATTACTGTCATCGACAACATAATCCTTGAATCCAAACATCACTATTTTTGGAGTAACGCTAGCCGCTGCCATGTTAACTGACACTCCTGCCTTCTATCAACCAATCACATTTTTCGGAAAAACTAAACGTAATATCTCACTACAAAAAACAAACGCAAATATTTAATTTTAAACAGTCAAGTGTGTCAATGTTAGTCAAGCAAGTCTCAAGTCAAAAAATATGCGACTCGAGTCTGACTCGAGTCAAGTCATGTGACTCGAGTCCCCACCTCTGCTTTAAAGGTCACCTATTGTGCAAAATCCACTTCTTCAAGTCTTTGATACATAAACATGTGTCCCCTCTGTGTAAAGAGATTCTGAAAGTTTCAGGAAAAAAGACCCCCTCTCTTTTTGTCCTGATCCATTTATATACAAATCTGTCTGAAAATGAGCTGATCAGATTTTGGCCACTTTATGATGTCATAACGATTTTTTGGGTTTGTGTAACCATTCTAAAGTAACAGACCCAGAATCAGCACTTCTGAAACAGGTCTGAAACAGAGGGGATTGTGGGATGCTACAATGAGTGATCTGTTGGGTATTTCGAGCCAAACACTTCAGAGACATGTTTTGTATATATCTGAGACCTATAATATGTTGATGAAAAACAGTGTATTAGGGGACCTTTAATATGTGGGAGTTTATGTTTGAGGACACATCTGAACACCCTTTATCTCCTGTGTGTTTTCCAGGGTTACAATAAAGCCGTGGACTGGTGGGCTCTGGGAGTGCTGATATATGAGATGGCTGCCGGTTACCCTCCCTTCTTTGCTGACCAGCCTATTCAGATTTACGAGAAGATTGTATCAGGGAAGGTGAGTTGAGAGAAGCCAGAGGTGGGGGTTTAAAACCAAAGGTCCATGATTCGTTAGCTGTGCAAACCATTTTTCAGTGATGATATTTTCACAGTGCATCAATCTTTACTTATATGAAGAGGATCGTGGTGACTGTGTTAAACATTTGCAGCTAAATTGTAAATACATTGTAAGGATACACAACATGAAAGCATAACGTTTCTGATAAATGTTAGTTTATATTACAAATCACCTGGTTGTTTGTCTGTGGGGAAAAACGTATATCAAATGTCCTGATGACCTCACAGCACATGTTCAACCGCAATTTGTCACAGTTTTAGTATTGGGTACACTACATACACCAATGTCCTACAGCAGCGGTGTCCAAACTACAGCCGTTGTCCATTTTGAATTGGCCCTCAGCAAATTAAAAAAGTATAATGGAGTATGGCCCACACGTGAAACTTGTGCTTGTCTTATATTGTGTACTTCTTAAATATATATGAAAACATATATAACACGGTATTCATGTGTTAATAAGCCCACTTTTCAAATGAAATCAGTCAAATAAAGTTGAAAACCTTTCCAAACTAATCTTACTTGAAGTATTTGATTAACAAACTTTAAATATATCTTTCATATTTCCCCTTATTAAAAGCAATATGAGACTTCTGTTTTAATAGATGAGCTGCAAACACTTTTTGTAACAAAATAAATTAAACCCTATGGAAAGCTGTGATGTAGGCAATTTCCTGTCTTAAAGCATATTCAAGGATCAAGCATAATTGACTTACATTTGATTGATTTGTGCTAATGTATAACCTAACCTATGAGGCAATAAACCTAACCTAGCTGAGTGGCCCATTCCTTCAAATATTGTTATTTATGTGGCCCACAGTGAAAAGTGGTTGGACACCCCTGTCCTACAGCATGTATTATAAAACGTAGCACACCTTCACACTGTTCTCTTCTCTTCACTGCTTTCAGGTTCGCTTTCCCTCCCACTTCAGCTCAGATCTGAAGGATCTGTTGAGAAATTTGCTGCAGGTGGACCTTACCAAGCGCTTTGGCAACCTCAGGAATGGAGTCAACGATATCAAGGGCCACAAGTGGTTTGCCACCACCGATTGGATCGCCATCTACCAGAGGAAGGTGAGAAGGCCAGCCATTATTTGAGTGTTGTATGTTTTTGTAATAATGGACCAAGAGTCTCTTTAAATAAAGATGATGATGATTATACAGCAGTACTGTGTACAAATACAGCCCACCTCCCAAAGTAACAAGGAACGATTGCTTTAAGGGGTTTCGGTCAGAGGTGACCTAAGTCTGTAGCTACTGGACATTTAACACCATCAATTCTTTGCTTTTGGGGGAAAATGTCTAAAACACCCAAAGCATGTGTACTAGTAGTTTCTTTACTTTAAACTTCCAAATGTATAGGATTACCACAGCATTTCCACAACATACCAGAAGTGGAACCAAGTCTTTAACCATTTGACTTTAAAATCAGTAAACACACAGAACCAGATGATTTGGTCCACATAAACGTAGGTTTGTTCATATAAAAAGGGTCCATCGCGGTTGTCGGATGATTTCACGAGGGTCACTTAGTGAATAAAGAACAGGATGAAATGAGCCCTTCTTAGCCTTGGACTCATCAGGAAACTAGCGGAAACACAGAGGGACCCCCTCCAGTGCAGTCAGGCATGTAATGAGAACCGACAGTGGGCAAACAAAGGTTAGAATTGTATACTAGTACAGACTATATACAAACATACATACATTAATTATGAATACATTACTTACACATAACAATACACACTTTGAGAATGTGATTTACTGTAAAACATTTAATTATTTTTGTCTGGGAAGATAACCGCAACTAATTGAGTTGGCTTCAGACAAGTAAATGACAACACATGATCAAACATGCTGTCCTGCTATTCCTCTCAAGTATTCAATGAAATGCACAATGCACTTTACTCTAATTTAAGATTAGACTAATAAAACCAATATTTGTTTGTATTTTTCCTGCATTTGCTACTATTTTTATGAATTCATTTTATGGGATTGACTGAAAGTTTTGATCTCTTCTGTATCCCTGTTTGTTTGGTTGTATATTGTTTACCTAATAATAATAATAATTCCTTACATTTATTATAGCGCTTTTTCAATGACTGCTTTTACATATACACACATTACACATATATTATACATGCAATGGTCAGATACTGTGGACAATACCCACAGGAGCAAGTTCAGGTGAAGTGTCTTGCCCAAGGACACACCGGCTTTATAGACGCAGCAGCGGCGGGTTTCACCCCTTGATCTGATGATCATTGCACAGCGCACTGCGCCACACCGTCCATCTTCACGCCTCGAGGTCATCGAGGCGCTTTTACAAGTACACATTGGTATTATACATGTACTGTGGACAATACCCACAGGAGCAAATCCGGGTGAAGTGTCTTGCCCAAGGACACAACGGCCTGACGCAGTGGCGGCAGGAGCGGGTTTCGAACTGGAGTTCCCCAGCACTCCCCCTTGATCTGATGATCGGATGCACAGACCACTGCGCCACCCGTCCCCAATATACCTGAATATATTTTTTTTTTTTATCGTTGCTACTTTTGGGTTTTATTGTATGTAAAGCACTTTAGTAACATTATTATTGGAAGGTACTTTACTTAGTTAAAAGTTAGAACTATGTATGACTATACATGAATATTTATCTATTTGTAAATGTCTCAATCTACTGGAACCTATGTCATCCAGTTCTATATAATAATAATAATAATTAAAGCTGCAAGCAGCGTTGAGCGGGTCTTCGACGCTCTGCAGGCTGTTGTCCGCACGTCGACGTTTGTGTCTAGGTGTCTCGAGGACTCAGCCGTTGGCAAACGTGGGAAGTTTAAGGGTGATCGGACAATGTCATTGTATTTGATGGCGGGTGATCTGTTGCCATGGCAACGTCATTTGATGACACCCCATAATACGCCTAGATGTGTTGAGGGCTGCATCGTTATGCAACCTGTGAAGTTTGGAGCATGTTAACTGGAGTTATGAGAACCGTGTTTCATGGCGAGTGATCTGTCGCCATGGCAACGGCATTTGATGATACCCCATAATACGCCTAGATGTGTTGAGGGCTGTATCGTTATCAAACCTGTGAAGTTTTGTGCTGTTTGGAGCATGTTAACTGGAGTTATGAGAAAACCGTGTTTCACGGCGAGCATTGTGTTACCATAGCAACGATATTTGACGAAATCTCAAAACTGACACATATATGTCTCGAGGGCTTGACGGTTAGCACAAGTGAAATTTGAACACTTTTTTACCATTTACACAGGAGTTATAGCAATATCGTGCTTAACGGCGAGGGAATTGAGGTGTTGAGGGCCGGACCACTAACTGTCATCTGAAGTCCGGTGCAGTTTGGACCATTTTCCATTGACTTAAGACAACACTGTGTTTTAGGGCGAGGGATGCGTTGCCATGGAAACGGCATATGACGACATCCCATAATTGGCTTAGAGCTGTTGAGGGCCGGACCATTAGCCATCATATGAAGTCTGGTGCCGTTTGGACGATTTCCCATTGAATTACGAAAACACCATGTTTCATGGCGAGGGATCTGTCGCCATGGCAACGGCATATGATGACATCCCCTAATTGACATAGAGCTGTTGAGGGCCGGACCATTAATGATAGTCTGTAGTCTGGTGCTGTTTGGACGATTTTCCATTGAATTACAACAACATCGTATTTTTTGGCGAAGGATGCGTTGTCATGGAAACGACATATAGTGAGATCTCAGATTTCATGTAGAGCTGTTGAGGCATGGACCGGTGATATAAAAGTGAAGATTGGGGAACGATGGGACCGTGTCCATTGGAGTTACAGTGACATCGTGTTTACTGGCGAATGATCCGTTGCGATGGTAACGCCACATTAAGTAACATCAGATTTGACCTAGAGCTGTTCAGGGCCGCAGTGTTAACCATCATGTGAAGTTTGGTGGCGTTCTGAGTATGTCAGTTGGCGTTATGACATCATCGTGTTCCATGGCGAGGGATCGCCTAGCATCGAGCGAACGCGAACTTTGGCGCCAAATCACGGCTACGCCGTGCGAAAGAAAAACATTTCCGTGATACGCGACCGATTTCAATAGGGTCTTCGCCGACCTCAGGTCTCAGACCCTAATAATACACCTTTCATGCAAGGTGCAGCCCAAAGTGCTTTACAGAGTAAGACAAGATAGAACATAAAGATTTGAGAGTAACATAATTTAAAAACAAGTGATAAACAAACTGAAAGAGTTATATCACAGAACCATAAAACATAAACAGTGATGCCACTAAAAGTACCCTACATGAATAGCCACATTAAAAAGATAGGTCTTTTAATTTACTTCTAAAAAATCCAATGGAGTTTGCTGTTCTAAGATCCAATAAAGACACAAAGCAGCCTCCCCAGATTGCTTGTATATAGCACTCTCTGCCATGGCTCTGGTTCTCTCTATTAGTCAATTCTGCATCATTCTGATTATTTCATTGTCCTTTTGTTTCAGGTGGAAGCTCCCTTTATTCCTAAGTGCAAAGGCCCCGGTGACACGAGCAACTTTGACGACTACGAGGAAGAGGAAATCAGAGTCTCCTTCACAGAGAAGTGTGCAAAGGAGTTTGCCGAGTTCTAGATTCCATCCATGAGAAGCAGAGAGAGAGAGAGAGAGAGAGAGAGATTTTAGAAAGTAAAATGGGGTCTGAAGGAAAGAAGCGCTAGGGTGGACTGCTAACTTGCTTATTTGTAATGACGACAACAATGTAAAACCCCCCCTTCCCCAATGGAAAGGTAGGCAAAGTGAAGAAAGATCCAACAGAACCAGCAGTGTTGCCTTTTCTGATTGTTTCTCAACTGTTACCTATTGATTTTATTTATCCCTCTTGTGTTTGTGACGGGCTGGAAGAGAACAGGTATAGGTAGTGGCTGTCCAGCTGTACGTGTATCTTTCTGACGGTGTAATGACATGTTTTCAGTCTTTGCAGGTTGAGGCATTGATTTTCTTTTAGGTACTGAATCTGCTAGGCTCTTTTTTTTTTTCGAATGGACCCTCTCTACAAGCTTCTCAAAGAGTAATTGTTGTATCTTGTCACCCTGGTTCCCCCCCCCCCCTCCATCCCTCCATCCTGAATCTGTCCAAGCAATACCAAGTCCAACAGATGTGCCTATCATAATGCCAACTGGTTGGAAAACTTTGTCGAAAGCACTGGTGCAGAGCTTTGGCTACGGTGGCATCAGCCCTTGTGCCCGTTTGGTTTAAAGCTTGAAAACTCTCTGCACCTGCCTTTGTCTGCTAGATATGGCATGATTATTGGGTGGATGATGCGCTCACTGCTCGCAGTTGAAGCAGCGGTGACCTCTTTGATCGGAGTGAGAATGATTTATCACAGTAAACTTCATCTAGGTCTTACTCCTTTTGGGGACCTGTGAGAAATGGTAAACATGAGGTTTGCATTTAAGTCTGTCTTTCTCTTAGCTGAATTTATTAGAGCATTTTAAGAATCCTATTGGTGATCATGTGTCCTTCTGTCAATCTCTGTGCTTGTGTGTTATTTAGTGCTCAAGGGTGGGTTAAAAAGCTGTGATTTAGCAGCAACTAACATTGTGGTCACACTCCTGACTATTGTTTATTTAATTCATAGTACATTTGATTTATGATATATATATATAATATATATGATATATATGTATGATATATATATAATAGAGTACATGAACTATCCATCTTTTTCAACATTGTCTCATAGCTGTGAAACTGAAATTAAGATTTCATAAATAAACAAATATAAATTCTGCCAAATTTGCAAACTGAGAACATTGCAAAGTGTTCTGTATGTAACTACGACGGTGGTGGATTTTAATACGCAAAAAAAGTAGCAAAACGTTTCAACAAAATGTGCATGTTATTTTTGTACAATATCACTTTTAAAGAGAGATAGCATTATGGTTTTGTGCTGAGGTACACGAGCTCATGGATAACATGCTTAACTATTAAATGGACTCTCAGGAGCTCGATTTTAAAGATGGAACAAGACCAAGTCCAATGTGTCAGAAAGTTCTTCTAGGCTTCTCACCTTGATAATTATGATTTTTCCTTCCTCCCTTTTATCTTGTATATACCCTACATGTAACACCTTCAGATAGATTTGCAGTCCAACCAAACATTTTGGGACTGATGAGATTGGAGTGTTTTGTTTCAGTTTTCCAGCTTTCTATGTAACAAATTAAACTAAGGAAGCTCTCCTAAAGCTGTCCCCTTTTGCCAAGTTTATTTCTGTGGATGCAAGACAATCGCAGACCAATCTAATTGCTGGTTTGTTGACTGAACACTTGGTTTTGATGAAGGATGTTTGCTTTCGCCCCTCCTCCCCCTCCATAGGCCCTAGGTGCTAGACTTTGTCCATCTCACTGAAAAGCTTCTGTGAATTGTTAGATGTGCATCAATTTGTCATAAAGTCTTGTAACATGACATTTTTTTGAGAATGTTTTTCAACTCTAAATGATTTCAGTAGGCTTGAGTTATTATTTTGGCTGTCTCTTAATGTAATTGAGATCAAACACAGGATATATTTTTTTGAATGTCTTGATGGAGATGGTTCAACACTGTTTGGAAACATGATGTGTATTTTTTATAATACATGTTTCTCCAGTCAGCTTGGTTTTTCTTGCATGTGGTAAAGCAACCCAACGACAAGACATCTCCTGGACCTGGAACGTATTTGAGTATCATTGTTTCCACTGCCGACAGTCTCATCACTGTTTACCCATTTCTTTGAGCGTCACATTGAACAATGCAGTGGATCACCAACCAACTTGTCCAGTCCTTTGCAAATACTGAAGCACATGCCACATCCTTTCAAATCTCCTATTTAATTGATTTGTGCTAATTATTTGAAACTTTTAAGACACTATTTAATGCTTTGAAGAGAGCACATGTAATATCTTTATGTTCTGACAAATGACTAAATCAGAGTTGGTGGGTGGAAGGCAAAGCCATTCGATCCACTTCAGACACTGAGGCCATCACAATGCATACTTTTTGTTTCCCATACAAAACTTCTTGTGGATTGTCTTTAATTATCTTTTATCAGCTGAACACTATCAACTGCTCTGTGCTAATTTTAGGTTTTTTCTCCTGTGTTTGCCTTCTAATTTCATCAAGTTTCCACACTCTTCATTCAAACATAACACTTTTTACATCTGAGATGTTTTGCGTTCATATTTTCTAATTGTATTTTCAAAAAAAAGAAGCAAAAAAAGCAAAAACAGAACATTAATCTTTTCCTCATGACCTGGGTACAGTGATTGTGTAGTCTATTGTACCTTTTGGGAAACAATACTGTATATCCTTGCCTTCGACAGTCTTAACTATCTTACCCTCTGGAGAACTTGACAGATACCCTTAGAACACAATGAGTATGTTAAAAAAAATATACATAAAGTAATATTTTGCAAAATGTATCATTCCAATAAACTTTTACTTGTTAAGACTAATATGTCTGGGTTATATGTAAGCTCTCTTCACCATACACAATGTCACACTGATTTAGGATTGTCACATTTTAAAGTTGTATTTTTTTACATCCAGTATGTCAAGGAAGGTACTCGCAGCTTCAGGCTGCTCACCGGATCAGAAGAACATACTTATTAGTAGGGGGGGGGAACAACTGTATTGTCTTTCATGGTCAATGTGTTGGGAGGCTGGCAGCTGCAATTGAATAATGTAGTTGTGTTCATCCTGTCACATTATGGGATCAATTACTAGCTTTCAGCAACACTCAAAATGTATTCCCACCTTCAGGGTTCTCCTATTCAGGATTCACAAATGGGACATTTGAGATATACATGTTAAAGAGCAAGAATTTGAAAATATTAAAGCCACCTCATTATTGTAGACAACAAACAATAATGAAAAGTGATTTTGAGAGTATAATAGGATACATATATTTGATATGCATTATCCAGTTATTGACCAGAGACCTACGTGTTTATAAAAATGACTAAGGTAAATCATAAACTAATCTTGAAACGGCTTTTACTGTAAAAAAAAATCAGTTTCAATCAAAAAATCTAAAATATTTACAATTTTGTATTCAATCACTTATTGTATTTCATAATAAAAATGCATTATTATATATATATATATATATATATATATATATATATATATGCCGATATATACTGATTAATTAAGGTGTTGGCTTTTATGAACATATTTTATTGTCTACCTCCACAGCTTGATCTAGAGTAGGGCAACACATGGAGCCCAAAACACCAGCGCACACGCCTCTGGCTCTTTAACCCGATTTTGCGAAGCTCTACGTGAAAGAGATGGACCACATGTGCCCCACCTTCAGTCACTACTTCAAAGGCGTTACCACACTTTCTAACTCTTGAAATAAATGGCCACCTTTTGCACCCTTTATGGCGCACATGTATCCGGGTACGCGCGCTCGTCCTCGTCCAGGACAGCTATTCCACCTTAAAGCCCCTCAAGAGTGAAACTTTTCCCTGCAACTCTGTCGGTCCACCTTAAGCGCACACGCAAACGCAGGAGGCGTACAGCGAGGTTTCCGCTTCTCAGTTGGGCTCGGACCGCGGCTCACGAAAAACACCGTGTGTAACGTAGAAGGTTGACGCACTAAGGTAAGAAAAAAAGCAAGAAGCAAGCGAACCAACCGAGCACAAAAAAGATGTCTGAAGCCGAGTACCGCAAGTGGATCCTGGACACTATCGACTCGCTACGGTCGCGAAAAGCCCGGCCGGACTTGGAGAGGATTTGCCGAATGGTCCGGAGACGACACGGGTCCGAGCCCGACCGAACCTGTGCAGAACTGGAGAAACTGATTCAGGAACAAACCGTGCTCAAAGTTAATTACAAGGGCTCTATTTCATACCGGAACGCCGCCAAGGTTCAGCGAAGAAGCAGAAAAAAAGACGATGTAACCACGACTGCGAGAAGGAGCGCGGTGGAAGAAGCCAGTCATTCTGACCTGAGCAACGGGGACAGCGCTTTCGGTCCCGTGGACCAGGACGAGGAGGATTTGGAGGTACGTGGAGGTTGATGCGAGGAGGCACGAGCTCGCATCTCATTGTCATATCAAATTAACAGGTGGAAGAAAAAACCTAGGCACATATATTGTTTGGTTTGGCGAGAAAAACACGTATGTTTGTGTCTACACGGGGAGTGGTGAGGGGAGTGATTTGCAAGTGCACCCAAAACTGCCGCAGACGGGGAGCGGCGGTTCGAGCGCTGCCGAGGTGGAGACGAGAGAACAAGACAACAGAAGGTGCGCTTATCGTGAGAGTGTAGCATTGTTAAGCGGAAAAGCACTTTTAACGGGCGGGTCAGAAGTGTAATTTGTAGACAAGAAAAGTTGCACCGTCCTGCCCGTCTGCAACAACCCGAGCCACCATTATCGGCAGCAGAAAGCGCTTTTCGAGCCCCAAACTCGGCGTTGAGCGAAGGGGAGGAGGACTCTGCCAAGCTAGCGAGAGAGTAGCAGACGCACCCCGGAAGTTGTAAACATTCGCCTTCAAAACAAGAGCGTCAAATCATGTGCTTGCTAGTGAGGCTTTTATTTTGGAAGCCTGGGCAGGAAATACAGTTTTTCATTATTACCACCTTAGTATGTGGGAGTGAGAGAAGGAAAAAAGTCTCAAACACCGCGGATGTAGGAACCTGATGGGGGACGCTGGGACATTGTATGGTTGTTGACGAGGACATCCATTCCATGCAAAACATCAAATGTCACCAGAGCCATATCCTTGCCATGTCTGCCCGTGACGAAATCACCCCTACCGTCTGGACTTTAAAATATGCCCATCACTATGTTTTGCCCCGTAGAACAGCAACACAGTCTAATATTATCATTGTCAAAGTACTCACTATACAGCTATTGTATGTTTATGAATGCACATTGTGGCTGTATTTCAAGTAATGCACGATTGCAGACGCAGTGCTGCCAGTGCATAAAGTCGAACCCCTAGATCCACTGTCGGACACGCAGCCCAGCCCGGTCATGTCTAATGCTTGGTGCTGGATGTTTTTATGGCCTCTCTCGTCCCGCACACAATGGCATCACTTCTCAGTGTCTAGAAACGATGTTGCTGAGCATATTTAAGACGAGCCACATCACTGCAAAGTAATGATACACGTAGGAGCCGGTCACACTGTTGGGACCTGAACTAACGTGAAGCGACCGCAAACTGTTCGTCCAGCAGCGATGTAGAGCGGATCCGATTTGGGTTAAGCTGAGATCAAATTGACTTTGTTCTCTAAAAAGGCGTGTGCGTCGCTACCAAAAACGAGTACGATTACTTTAAAACAGGCTGCTACTCGGGGCTTGTAATGCAGAATTTACTTGAATACGAGGGTGAGATGTAGACAGTGACGTGTCCGATAACAGACTCCTTTACTCTACTGTAAATCGTTGACCCGGTGCAAAGTCAAAGTGCTTGGTAAACGAGGCGGTTGATGCTCGCTGCCCGTCGAGTTAAAGCTCGTGTTCTTCCTCCGGTGTGCTTTGCCGTGGCTCGGCCCCCGGGGAGCGCTCCGTTAAAGACCTCGGACACAATGGCGAGGTTTTTACCGCGGCTCGTAACTCCATGCGCACTTTGGAGGAAATTTGAGAAAAACCTATAACGCCTCCCATCGGCTCTTTATCTACTCCTTGTGTTAGAATAATCAATCAAGTAGGCCTCTAAAGATCGGAACGCACTGAGCATATATCGCCTGGTTTCATATGAGCCAGGATGAAAATCGTGCTGGGTTAAGATCCTACGGGGGGGCATGATGTGCTTTTGTGACCGTGTCTCCGTGAAAGTTATGTGAAATGCAGTGCGATGGGTGAACGCCATACAAGCGGCTCTTTTCTCAGGAGCGGGGCGGGCTTTAGTGCGCTCTTGTGCTCGACTGCTGGGTCTTGGACACGCAGTCGCAAACAAGGTATTTTTTTTTTCTTACTCAGGGCGCCGTCGACAAACCCCCCCCCCCCCTCCCCTCCCACATAACGAAAGGAATGAGTGCGTATGTTAAAAACTACTTGTATGCAACCAGACACCTACACATCCAAATGTTTAATTGCGTAGAAACGCGTTTGCGGTTGAAGGACAGTCAGTCTGCGGAGTGAACACTGCACCGCGGAGAGCCTTCAGGGGCAATCATTCACCAGAGCGGTCACATTGCGACATATGTATGGTGTTTTCATGTGACATTCGCAGCCTACAATTAGTGCTCAGGCACAGGCTTCACCAGCTTTTTAAGTTGTTGTCAAAATAATGAATTAATTGTTGAGTGTCTTTTCTCTCACTGGGTTAATGTTTTCTAATCCCCTCAAGCTGTTAGTCTTTGATTGAATCAATGGAGACAATCAGTCATGCCTGACTTGTAATTATTTAGGTTTTTGATGGTGTTTTTGTTATATAGATTATAAATACAACGGAATGAAAATCATATGTTGCACTTCTGCTGCTAGGCTGACACTTCAATGGCAATGGACACGGACAGTAATGCAGACGAGGAGGGGGCTGATGAGAGCCGGGATGGACAGGACGGACCCTCTCCTGGCCGCCCTGAGGCAGATACCAGCGTGCGCTGTGCCCCTGTGCGTGCCACCTCGGCCCCCTGCTCCCCCTCTGGCACTCGGCCTGGCCCCGGCTGTGGACCCGTCTCCGGCCTGGACAGTGCCTCTGTACAGAAGGCTGGTGAGAGGCCCAGCTCCTTGCCCCCCCCCAGCCCCAGGGCCCTCACACACAATGACTGGGCCTATCATTCTGCTGTGTGCCCAACGGAGCGCCAGCACCCAGGAATGCAGAGAGACAAAGGTATTCACACGGCTAGAGACTGTCTAATGTGCACACCCGGTATTATGGGGCTCTCAAATATTGCTTCATGTGCAAGACGTATGCTTAGTTGTGAATTTGGATGGTAGCTGGATGGGTGACATAGTTGTTTGTTTATGATACAAATGCCTCACTTAATGTTAGCAATACATTTCCCTGGCTAGGCAATCACTTCCTGCAGTAAGACAAGCAGTCATCCATCAGCATATTTTAACAACTTAATAAACAGTGTTAAAAAAATAAACACATTTAAGAAGTTTAAGATGCTTTAGCTTTTGATAGGCACTTACATTTGCATAGAATGTAAGTCAGGTGTGACAGTAATAATGATATCAGCATGTGCTTACTCTGTTGGCAGCAGCCACAAAGCCAGCCGTCCACTCTGCAGCTACCAGCCCCTGCGCTTTAAAGAACAACGTGAAGAAAGAAGATGGAGGCCAGGCGGTGGAAAGTGGCCTTTCATCCGACCAGTTGGTACCAGACTATGCAGCAGGGCTGGTAAATAACAACACCACTTCAAAGTCTGCTGCTCTTTTTACTTTCCTGCTTCAGACTTGACATTTCATGTATCTTTTTTTGTTCTGTTTTGTTTCACCAGCAGGAAGAAACCAGGAATGTATCGGATGGAAGACCACAGGCACTGTCTTTGCCATCTGACAACTGTGAGTAACATAGTGTCTCATGTTTTGTCTTTATAACTGCTGTGTAGTAGCATCTGTTTGGCCCAGAACAAATTGATCACTAGTTTGCTCTTTAATCTTTGGAAAAAACACACCTAAGGATTAAGGTAATGACAGCTTATGTTTCAAATACCATTCTGACTGGTTGGCCTTTTTGACTTGAGCTTGCCTTGAGGCTTGCTCAAGATTTTCTGAATGCCTCTCAAGCTTCTCCCACTACCTACTGATCCAGATGGTGCTTACTTTGACAGTTAAAGGTTGTTGCTCAAAACATGCAGCACCTCTCTGCAGTAATAGAAGCTATGCTAGTAGAGATGGCCTGTAGACACTTTTAGTCAATTAAGAAGATTAAAATGCTAAAAGCTTTAAATGGCTCTACGGCAATCAAAGTGCTTACAAATGGTTTACATTTAATAAAAAATACATACAAAAATAAAAATAACAACATGGATTGTTCCCTCCTTAGTGGGACATTACCAAGACAATTCATAGCAAAAAACTAGCATGCCATATAATAAAGTAAACTGCCATGCCACAGTACTTTTGAATCTTGAATCTAGAAGGATCTGCACTCACCTAAAAACGAGGCCTTCTTCCTTGTCATACATCACATGCATGCGGACAGTCCTGCCAGCATCTTGTGACGGTGGGCAGGTTCTGTACAGTAATGGTGCTGTATCAACTCCCATTCACTGTACCCTCATTGTACTGAACCGTGAACAAACTCTAATGGAAAAACATACTGTACCGTGAAGGGGAGGCCTCAGTGTGGGATACTAGTCCCATGGAAAAAGCATCACTTCCATTTCATCACAACTCTGCTGCTGTTTGTTTGCACCACTCAATAACAGGGATAGGAGGCTGCACATTTTAAACTTTTATCAACGGGGGCTCAGGGTTGGACTCTGGCCTGAGGGCCTTTCTGCATGTCATTCCTTTTCTCTCTCTCCCCTTTAAAATCTATTTATCTATATAAAGGAAAAATGCCCAAAAGATAATAACAAAAAAAATAACAACAAAAGTTACAAATATGGTTCCCATGTAGGCCATTGTCTTTGCTCCCATATCTTTTTCCAAGATTAATGTACGTATGCCGTTTTGGAAAAAACAGTAAAACCAGGTAAAATCAGGAAATAGACCCTATAAATAAATTATAATAACTGTTCAAATCCCTGTTGATTTGATATATAAACCTCAACAGGCGTCACCTTGCGTTAAAAATGATAATGTAATGTTTCCATCACTGCCTATCAGAAATGGAGCTGAACACAGCTTGGATTCAGAGGCCGAATGCACAGAAGATGTTGACTTGGATTTGATCATTTATTGGCAATGTTTTGTTCTCACTTTAATGTAATAATGTATACTTCTATTTTGTTTACAGGTACATTAAAGAACAAGTTAGATATAACGTCCTTCCCAGCAGAAGAAGTCAGTCTTCTGAATGGTGTTAAAGATGATGAAGTGTGAGTATCCTTTCACTAAGCAAATCATTACGTCCCCAACTGGAAATGCATTTTACCAAACAATAAGATAATGTCACTTATCTTTCTACAATGTGTTATACACTTTTGACTTTTATTCTTTGTTAGTTGAATCATTGATTTACATATTTCTTAGGCACAGTCATGTCAATAATTACGTGACCACACAGAAGGTCACGTAAAGGCTTGTACAAAAAACAGCAACAAAGTGAGACATTAGCTTTTGAAGAAAGCTCACTCTGTTGTCATGTCTCTTATTCCTTTGTCTCTGATCTAACTCCAGCTTTGTGAAGAAGGAGAACATGAGCCAGAACTTGATGCAGTGGACTGTGTCAGATGTGGCCAGCTACTTCTCAGCTGCAGGCTTTCCAGAGCAGGCTGTGGCGTTTCGAACACAGGTTAGTGCACCGCCTCAACGCTGCCACTGGGGGCGCTACATGTAAACTGAAAACCATGCATATCCCATCGGCCAGGGCATTTCTAGAGGCAGATTGTATTTAATGTTTCGCACGGTCCAATAGTAATGTATGCTGTGGCGAGTAACCATTTATTAGTGAGAAGAAAACTGGCTGTGGAGAAGTGACTAGGAACAATTCTAGCCATGATTTTATAAAACATGATTTTAGGGTTGAATTAGCTACTTTAGCTTTCTACACATTGTGTCCTGGCAGCTATTTAATAATGAAATGAGTTACATTAAAGCTGGAGTGCAGGGCTTTTCCATATAAATCAGCGTCTGTTACATTGAAGCCCTTGCCAAACAATTCTTGCTATGTTGATCAAGCCTATGCCCACCAGATGAATCTCTCTGTATTTGGTAGAACAATGGAGTTGTGGTGTCTGCCATCTGTGGCGACTTGGCCGTCCTGGCACTCGTATGCCTGCAGGGTTACTCGCAGCATCTCCCTAAACCTCCAGTAGAGTCTTCCAGTACAAATCTTTTGAATGGAATCCTTTCTCTAAACACCACATTTTCTTATTTTTGCTTGATCAACCTCTACATACACTTCTGCCACGCTCATATCTGCTGCTGCATCCTTTGGTCTCTCCCTTATGGTAATCACTTTCACAGCCAGAGGGAGGAGACAACACTCAAGGTTTAATAGATGTTAAGCCTTCAGAACATGCCTTTTAACCATATGCTCCCGATGCTAACTGAGCTCTCTCCCACAGGAAATTGATGGGAAGTCCCTTCTCCTAATGCAGCGCAGCGACGTTTTGACTGGCTTGTCTATCCGACTCGGCCCTGCCCTCAAAATCTATGAGCGACATGTGAAGGTGCTGCAGAGGACCCACTTCCTGGAATACGACGACGTCTGAAGTGGGATGCACATAAAAAACAGACAATGCTGCATCGACCCAAACATTCATGCAGTGCCCTCTCCCATCTATATACTACCACCCACCTTCATATACTGAATATGTAAAGGGTGAGTGGGGGGCGGCCTGCGGTGGAATGATCTTTCACTGTGAATGATCAGAAACTGAAAAACAGTCATCCTACCTCTCATTATGCCGTTTTAGTTTTCAAATGGTTTTAATTTCAACCGTGCCGTTGAATTGCATCGTCAAGGGAATGGACCGGTATGTTTAGATTCATCTTTGGAGGAGCAATGACTTTTTCTGCAAAAGATGGATAATGCAGCCATTGAGGCGGACTGAGACCTGCACCAAGTGGACCATCTATAGGTTAATATACCCACAGACATGCTGCACTGCACCGTGCTGCCAGCAAAGCGTTACAGCTTTTGGTTCACACAAAACTGTCGGTTTCTATCTGACTCTAAACCTGATCGATCTGTTATGATACCTTCTAGGAGTCCAGAAGCTCTTTTAAGTCACACAGATACACATAGTTGTGAGATTTCCTTCAAATCCGTTTGTGCTGGGGAAGTCAGACTATCCATATCTGCATCACAAGTCTGATTCCTGACTCATCATGCTACCAACAGCTGCTGATGTTAGACTATGTCATGTGTAACCAATATGATATACCACTGGGAAGGCAATATGTTTGTTTGTTTTCATCTATTTTTTGTTATCTTATTCAGATCTGACTGTGGTCCAACTATTAACATTTTGGGGAACAATTGCAGACCAGAGAAATGCGGGGCCTAATGGAGTTTGCTTACATACATGTTATTGTTATAATGAATATATTATTTGAAATGAAATACAGCTGCTTAGTGCCTGTTTACAGAGCAGGTATCTTGATCAAATGCAATATTTGAATGTATCATCCATTCATAAATTGCCCAGTGTCTCTTTTGTATGTAAGCTAGCCTCTTGAATTGTAACATTCCATAAGCTGTAGTCCACATGTCCGATGTGTTTTGTCCCCTTTTTATCTGTAACGAAACGCTTCTTCCAGATTCACGAATAAAGCTTGTCTGTCTGTTCAGTCAGTTATTTTCTTATTTATGACACTCCTCATATTAACAATATGCATAAATATATGGCTACAGTAGGTCAGAGTTGCCCTCAGACTGTGTAAGGGCACACTCAAATATTGTAGACAAACTTTAGATTCAAGTTGTGCTCAAAACGGAATACTCTCCTCACACAAACAATGCAGCAGGACACCAAATACAATAAATAAAAGTTCCTCATTTTATTTGAAGGTTCAGTCGGCGCAGCGCTCTGTCATGCACATTAAGTGAAAATGGAATTGCAAAGTAAACTATTTAGGATGTGTTTTCAATGACCTTATCCAATCTTGGAAAGCACCACCATACAAAGTTTAAGTCTTGTATTTTGGAAACTCTTTAGATCAGTTCAAAAATAAAAGAAAGGTGCAGCAACTTAATATTAAGTATGTCAAACTATGAAGATAATTTAATGACAGTAACTTTTCTTTTCACTACTTCTTAATGAACATTATAATCATCTGTCATCAGAGTTTTCTTACTAAATGAGATATGCACTTGTTCCTTTTACTTAAATACAGTTGTATCTTCAACCATGGTGGAAATGTGGTAATTGGCATACATTTTCTGGACCAGATAGCTCTAGTGTAAAGGTCACTTGAAACAGCAGAACTCTGCATGAGGCCACAAAGTTGTCAGCTCCAGGCTGCACACTAGTTTGACAATGCAGTTTAGCTCTGTGGGAAACTCCACTGATCAGGTTGTTATTCTTACAATAAAATGAAACAGCACATCAAACATGTTAAAACTTATCAAAGTAGCAAAACAAATGTTTCATCCTCTTTCTCTTCAAGATCACATTCAACATTAAATTAAGACTTTGTTGCATTTAACTCTGATGGCTTCTATTGCCTCTCAGTCCTGCATTCACCGTTTGAACACTCAGAGTAACCATAACAGTAAAATGGAGTCCAAATGACCAAAATCCTTCCGACCTCAGAAGACACTTTCTGGCATCCTGTGGATGGAAAGGCCTTCAAAAAGTAGCCCATCAGAGAGGGGTGGTTGTGGGTAGAACCTGTTGTTTTCTCTGGCAGGCTTTAGAGGATGAAGGGGAGTATGGAGGAGCGCAGGGTGGGATAATCTCTGTACTCCTTTAGGTAGCCGTAATGTTTGCCTTTGGCCCACACTGTCATCTGGATGAAGCCCACAATGGTGAAGAAAGCCACAGGCACACACTGGGTCATCAACGTGAAGCCGATCCAGGTGCCCAGCTGTGACACACACACACACACACACACACACATTGAGATTTCTAAAACAAGTGACAGGCATAACCAGTAGATGGCAGCAACAGTTCATTTTATAGGGCAGGATTTTGCTAGTTGTTGAACAGACAGGCAGACAACAGTTGCCATTAGTATTTCAGGGTTTGAATGTGCAATGCTACTCGCTGCAAAATACAAGAAATAACCTAACAGAGAGAGCGGGGAAAAAAACTGTGATAAAGAAATTATTACAAACAGATTCCTAGTTTTAAAGATGTTCAGAAGATAATACATTTTAAAAGCCATCATTTAGTATGGCATCAGGCCATCTTGTAGTTTTACTGCCTGAATGTGTTGGTTTGTGTATGTTGAGGTGGCTGTTGGTGTGCTTATAGATTTGTTTTTTCGTTAGTGTTATAAAGACATAAATTAATGTCATTTTTCCAGTCAGAGTATAGGCCTACTTTGCTTTACCTCATATGTGTAGTTTGGACAAGAGACCAGCCAAAACATCCATGTGAAGGGATTTTTCGTCGGGTAAGGAATCTTCTTTGTTTTTGAACCTGAGATGAAGCGTAAACACACAAAAAAACATTGAAGTGTTCTGTACAATCTGATGTTTTTTTTAATTAGAAAAATTACGTTTATGGCTAACCCCCATGTGCCTTGTCAGAAAAGACTTACCTGGTTGTTTGAGGTTACGAAGAGCCACATGGATGGAAAAGTTTCCTACTTGACAGAACTGTGGGAGTAAAGACATCCAAAGATGATCAGTTTAATGTTAGGAATATTATTAGAGACATAAATATATCAGATCTAAAACTTACCAAGAAAATATAAAGTCCTGTATTCACCTGCTGCTGCCCATAATCTGTGGATGTATAGCAGAACCATTGATGAACCCACCCATGGGCACCTGGGACTACTGTATTCTATACATATTTCATTGTGTTTCAGAAAAAATAAGTAGTGTAATGGGTCCAAAGACTAAATATAACATGATAACAGATGGCTGTACCTCAAAAACTTCAGAAACACAATGATCCAATTTGGTATCTATGCACTCATAACAAGATGAATATCTAAGACTTGCTGAGATTAATCTGGGCAATATTTAATAACTAAATGTTAGCATTTTCATTCATTTTTTTTTATTCTGATGTTTACTATTGACAAAAGTGGGATCTTTCGTGTAATCTAAAATTCCATTATGAACCGTTAGATACTTGCCCAAAGTATGGCTGTGCCCAAAGTATGGCTGTACCAGATTAAAGGACTGAAGGCCAATCAGAACACATGTTGCGGTATTTTCTTCTTATCATATCTGCACTTACAGGGAGTGGTGTAGAGAGGGTGGTTAATGTAGTACGCCATCCAAGCTGCGGTGCACCAGTAATAGCCACAGTTCTGAAATAGAGGGACAGACACTATTATAAGTCATACTGTTCCGCATATGGTCAGATCTCTGCGAATAAGAACAAAGCAAAACATTTTAACACACCACTAATCAGACATTCAGAGATCAAAATAAAACTATGGAGCTCGCTCACCTTGAATATGTTTCTGAGGGGCATGGTCCCATGGGAGATACGATGGACAAACATGGTCTCCAGGATCCTCTTGATGTAGTGGAAGGAGTGACACATGCAGGCCAAGCTGCAACAGGACACACATACATGATGAGCTGTGATTAATACATCGCCAAGCTGTACTCCATTACCCTGACTCAGCAATAACCTTTATAAGTGTTTGTCTTCTGTGATACACTGCAGCAACATCGAAACAAATCCCCCAAAGAAGCTGACACTCACTGTACGACCCAGTGCTTGCTGCTGGTGAAGTCATATTTGGGGGAGTAGATGAAGGGAAGGTGGAAGTAGAACATTAAGTAGATGATCAGTGGGCCAACACACTCTGTCAGGAACACCTGAAGTGAGCAAGAAAAGACAGAAAGGCTTTGAATAATCTAGCAACCAGTCGCATGAGAAGAAATACAAAAAAATGCAGAACTCATGAAAACAGTTACAATAAACGGCTGTAATGATTAAAAGCTCTTAAAAATACAGCTACTAGTGGAATTAAGTATGTTCTCCTTGTTAGATCAACACTCTTAACTCTCTGTCAAAGGGAAGAATGTGCACCTGACACCAGTATGGCTCAAGCTTCTCTAGTAACCCGCGTCATGACCAATGTCAAATCCGTCTTAAAACAAAAACAGTCTGTGTAGTTGTACGACCATTTAGTGCCATAATGCCCATGGAAAAAACAAGACACTAAGGCAGCTTGTAATACCAATTTTCCACAAATGATATGATCAAGCGCAGCAGCACAGCTGACAGTGAAATAGATCCCTGAATCAGCACCTCCAGCAGAGCCCTGGCTCAGCATGGCGCGGCCAATCGCTACTGGTTATCTCTGCGGGGGCACAGCAGGCTCCTCCACCCACAGTGGCACAAGTCGGCAGCCTGGCAGGGTGCAGGGTGCAGGGGGTTATATCAGTGTTGCTAAGCACAGGGAATGGATAGACTGGGTGGGCAAGAGTGTAAAGAGGCACAGTGAAACCCAAGTGAGAGGTCAGGGGGATAAACACCTTAGGGAGAAATAGAGCTGTGAGATTATATGTCCTGGGACAGAGGACAGGCACTGCGGCAGGAGGTGAGAGAAAAATGAACCACGGCAAATCACCTCTATCTGTCACTGTCTGTTGAGAGTTATTGAGTGGGTGAGAAAGTTTCTGTATATATTTAAAGTACAAGAATCTTAAAAGGCCATACCGGTGATTTTGCATGTTTGAGCCTGTTAAGTACAAATAGTGTATACTTTGCAGGCCATTACAAGCAAGCCTCTTCTGTGATACACTGAAAAAACTGAAACGTTGACTTTAATTAAGTGAATTATGTCAACAAATGTCACTTAACTGTATTTGGTTAGCTGAAAGCAATAATAGTAAGTTGAACCTAATATTTTGTATTTAAACTTCAAGCATTCTAATTCAGTGATACAAATAAAATGTTCATTTAATTTATTCACGTTGCTGTTCAGAGCATCAGATCATGAACATATCCAAGAGTAATTTCCACACTAAAATCTTGAAATATTTGTTTACAGAATCACAAAGGAAGGTTGAAGAACACAATGTACTTGAAAACAGCTGTTTTTACTGAAACAGCTTACAGTAATGTAAGGCATGCAGGACTTCATTCATTAACTTAAACACGCAACACATTTGTATGTTCACAAATATTGTGTCAGTGTGTACTCACAGTTCCCCATGTGAGCTGGGGTCCGAGGTCACTGAAGTAAAAGCTGGCTGTGGTTCCCACCGGAAGCGTCTGCAGAATTTCCTCATCCCTGAGACACTTGCCCTCTGAAAACATGGCAGTTGAGACAATGTCACAAAACGTCCCCACAACACTTTACAATCAATGTGGATTAATGAGGTAGTTATTGTAAAAAAAGCAGACGCACTTGCATCCAAACGCAGGGATTGTCTGGCTGGATACCACTTTGGATCTGTTCAAATGGAGAGGAACTTAACTCTTGGCGTGTTTAAGAGATTCAATAAAAAATACAAATTGGTAAAAATATTACTTTTTTTTCTTAAACTTACTCACATGATTTGTGAAACAAAGCTTTTATATCCAAAACAGTGGCAGTTGGCTCCACCTGCAATGTACAAAAACATACTTAGATAGTGTGACATTAGTAGACTACCAAGTTGACATTTACATCTCAATTCACAAGACATGGAGTTCTACAAATACAAAAGTATCTGCAATTCTGTCTTTACTGCAAACATTTGTATTCCCTTTAAAAATGTTCATACATGCATTTACATCTGCAATGAGATCCCTCACGTTTTTTGACAGGACTGTGCACATTTATACAAGGTTGCTAATCATGTGCGCCTGCCCTGCCTACTTTTGGCCCAGTGCAGCACAGGCATGTACTGTAGCAAGAACAGAAAATTCCTGTCAGTCGAAGAGGGAATTCTCACCTCCTAACTACAACCCTCGCTCAATAGTAACGTAACTGATAATGGCTGCACTTGACCGAGCCGTCTGTGAAGTACATGAATATCTGTACAATTACCCGTCAGCTCACAGTGACAACCGAGTAGTTATTGAGCTACAACAAACATGTTTCCTCTGACGTCCCTGCAAAGTAATCACAGTCTCTGCTTGAGCTACTTTTAGAACAGACATAAGATGTAACTTTAAAAGGAATGCACCGGGAGGTGATAAACCGTAGTAATTGATCATAAAATCTATGGCATGCACGTTTTTTTGAACTCATTGTGGCTTTGTCATGCACTAGTTGTAGTAAGTATTATCAGTCGTCGAAAATCATTACTCAGAAACCATTTTTAATCATCCTGACACTGACCTTATCGAGCAGCAGCAGTTTCTCTTTAGTCTTTAGGTCCACAATCTCCACCTCAAAATAAACAATCCTTTTGGCCTTTTTTGGAGGTTTTGGTTTTGGCCTCGAGGAAGACTTCTTATCAGAATCTCCTGCATTTCCAGTCTTTGCCTCTAAGGCGAGTACATCCATGTTACTGTTAAATCCCAAATGTCAGTAGGCTTGTGAAATATTCTCTGTTATGTCCAAGCACGCTGGCTGTCCTCTGGTATGAGAAGCAACTCCCTGCTCCCCCTCAGTGCAACTGTCAGCCCAACTCAAGCTTGTCTTCTGTGGTGCCTTTCGGACTCTCTGAATAGCCCTCCACCTCCAGAAGAAGTATGTGAGACCATAAAAACGTTTGCCCCCTAGAATGAGCGTATGTATTCAAAAGAGGAGGCAAACGAGCAGGGGGGAGAATTAGAAAAAGTGGAAGGAGAGCTGGTCTCAGAACATGAAGTGAACCTGCTCCTCACCTGAGTAGCAGCTTCTTCATGATCCACAGCCCCCCTTCACGCTGCAAAACGCACTGAAGACGAAACCGGATAGCACCAAGACATAATCCACAGAGCGCTATTTGCAAGGCTAAATATAAGTTGCCTGATTTGCTCTACACCAGCTTGGTAACCTTGGACAGACACATACTAGCCTACCCAGTGACAGATGCCAATGTGCTCTCATTAGACCTATAAGACACATCTCCTCTCTGCCCTGCTCCTCGCTTGGTTACAGTGACGGTCCCCATTAAAAGCCTGATCCATGGGATGAAAGACCTCCACATGCCAACACTTCGCCCCCTTCCCCCGGACCACCTGTGTTGGTGGTATTCTCTTCTCTTTCTGACCTCTCCCTGACAAAAGCAGACAGGTTTATTTCAGGGCCTGCGTGGTTCAAGGTTTGTGGGCTAAATGAACAACACCGCTTCTAAAATACTTCAAGGAGGTTTGTGGTAGGAGGAGGGCAAAGAAAATGCTGATTGTGAGAAGATCAAAGATGCCGTTAGTAGAACAGGGTCAACTGATCATCGCACATAGCCAACTGCATAATTCTGTGGTCTATGTATAGCCGGCAGGAGCTGTCAAATCCAGCAGCAAGCAGAGGTATCACTGTATGGATTCCAAGATAGTTTTTGAGTTTTGTATCAGAAATATCCCTGTGCTAAATACGTATTTCACTGATGATCAGAAACATCAATGTATGGGGAAAAAAACTCAAATGTTGAATCCTGACGTAAAGGTGGTATCACTAACATCTGATGTCAGAGGAATGCTGTGACATAAGACTCCATAGGATCACTTATCCTGAGACTGTCAGTCATTTTAATTCTCTTGCAGATACATTGTCACATTCTGCAAAATAGCCTCTTATTCCTACTGAAGATTTGACAATAAAACATTTGATGTGATCCAAGATTTTTTTAAGAATGTATGTGAATGGTTTATCCTCAGAGTGTAATCTCTCAATTTTCTTTGAGATTTTGTAAATTGTATTCTGTAACTTTATTGAACCTACCCATTTGCTGGTAAACTCAGTAACAGCAACAAGTGTAGAAAATAAAAAGCCACGTAAAAGATATTTACTTTGTTGAGGTTTATATTTGTTTGAATTGTGTCAGAAAGCTTCAGATTGTACAAATGATGCACATTTAGGATATCTGTAGTTGTGAATACAGAGAAGATAAATGATGCCAACCTGCCCTCCCCTTCCAGTCTGCGTACATTTCCTGAGTCAGGAAACAGGCTGTGAAAATCATTTCAGACCATTGACACTCAGGACATGACTTATTTTAACTAGCCCCCTCTGGTGGGTGCTACAAAGCATTTTACAAAAAGTGCATCCAGTGGACAACCATGGGCAGTTACTTTCCACAAACAAAGTTAATTTAGCCACGCCAGTCTCAGAAAGATCACTGTGCAATAACCCTGCAACACTAAACCGCCTCACTGAAGTAACACATTATTTATACACACTGACAGTGCAATCCCTTTAGTAAGCAGATTGCATGATCTGTATTCCCATCAACAGAGTTTACTCATGAACTACCTATAACTATTAATTAAAACATTAGCCCCACAATATTTATTTCAACATCATTTGAACAGCCATCCACTTCTTGAACAAAACCAAACATACAACTATCCTGTGTGTGCAATTCACAATATATGACAGTACACACTGTTTGTTGTATGTATGTTCATGCTGTATGTTTGTTTATTTGTGTTAAGCTTTGTTGATGTCTATGTTTAGCTTTGTTGATATCTATATTTGTTCAGGTGTACTTGTACTACTTGTGTACCAAGAGCCACTGGAAAAAGTGTCAAATTACTTGTTTGAACATTAACATACTTGCAAGAGTTGTTTGTGATAGGGCTTATAAGGATTTGTCAGAGGGAAAAAGCAGCTCGACGTTATGACCTGCGCATGCGTACAAAATCAATATATTACTAAAAGGGCCGATGCCAGATTCAGAAAGTAATGGATATATTCTAGACCCCCAAACAATGCCAGTATTAATCGGAAGAGTTGCTAGTGAGTGTTTTCGTGTCATTAACTTAAATGCAAAGACCAAACCTGAAACTTCTTGATCTCTGTTGTGGTTCAAGCGAAACCGGAAGTTGCTGGCAGTGAACCCTCTCGACTCGGTAGTGATGATGACACACATCATCATCAGCAGCACCAGCCTCTTCCAGAAGTTTCCTCGCACGGTTTCCACATCGGTGGGAACACATGGGTGCTGCTGTTTTGAAGGGGTGTGTTAGTTAATGTTAAGTTTGTGTAGTATAAGTTGAGTGACATCGTCTCGGTGAAGAGTAGGACGCTGTCTACGAACAGTGACTAGGGAAGCTAACCTTGACAGTTAGCTAGCAGCTAGTGTCCGCAGCAGGGACAGCTGTAACCTGGCCCTCAGTCGGTAGCAGTGGAGAGAAACTTAAGCGTCATGATGTTTTTTTGAAGTGAAAGAAGAAGTGACCGGTTGTTGACATGGGTAAAGATTACTATAAAGTGCTAGGAATAGCCAAAGGTGCCACCGAAGATGAGGTAAAAAAGGCATACAGAAAACAGGCCTTACGCTTTCATCCCGATAAAAACAAGTCTCCTGGAGCAGAAGACAAATTCAAGGAGATAGCTGAAGCCTATGATGTCCTCAGTGATGCCAAGAAAAAGGACGTTTATGATCGCTTTGGAGAAGAAGGTAACTGAACTCACCACACAGCTTGCAAGTGATGCTGCAGTTTATTTTATACAACTTGTGATGTTAAAACCCACATAAAAGCATGCATTTGCTCTTGATCAATGTGTATGTGATAATGTGTTCTGATAACTGGTCATTGCTGCTTCTGGCATCTTTCTCCAATCACCAGACTGTGTGTGTGTTTGTGTGTGTGTGTGTTTGTTTGTAGGCCTACAATAAGTTTGGCTGGAGAACATGCTGGAAACAACGAGTTCTTGCCTGTCAGTCTGTCACTGTAATGATAATGCTGGTTTATACATGGGTTTTTATTTATAGCAGCAAACAGTAGCTCTACTACTATTACTTTCTTGCAACTGTTTTCCCAACTGTCCAATCATTATTTTAACTTTTGGTTTTTAATTTAATAAAATGTCGTATGTAAGTTTGAGAAACCGGCTCGAGATCGCTAGAATTTGAAAATCTGCCACTTCCTTATAGAGCCCCTCCTCCAACACACGAACGCGCACATGACCAATGAGGGCACGAGATAAGTTTGTGCACAGATGGAAGGCTGACAGGCAGGTAGGCCATCCAGTTACTTTAGCCGGGTCGGCTAAAATGATTGGCCGTGCTTTTTACAGTAGGCCTATCTACTGTGGCTTCCACAGATGACATTTTTTAATGGATTTTTTGTCAAAGCACTTAAGATATTCGTTGTTAAGAGCATTCCATGGAATATAACAAAAAGTGTATCTCGAGCCGGTTTCTCAAACTTACATACCCTACCTTTAAGTTGCAAAAGTTACTTACTAATAACTTTTCTACTAGAACCTGGCTGATACTGGATTCATTTAAGCAGATTCGTATTTTTAAATATAGTTAAAAAAATCCTATGACATATTCCTATCCAATCTTCGATTTCAAACATAGACACATTTGTTGTGGTTCATGTGGTTATAAGAGAATCGTGGTAACGGTGACACCGCCTCTAAATGACACACTCCGAAATATTGGCCATTATCTTTTTTCTAACATAACCTCTATTTCCTCTGATGTTTGGTTCAGGATTAAAGGGTACACCTGCTAGTGGAGGACACACTGGTCAAAGCTACAACTACACCTTCCATGGAGACCCTCACGCAATGTTCGCTGAGTTCTTCGGTGGCCGCAGCCCTTTCGATCATTTTTTCCCACAAAATGGGCACAATGACATGGACATCGACGACCCTTTTGGGCAGTTTGGCATGGGAAGAATGGGAGGCATGGGTGGCATGGGTGGCTTCCAAAGATCCTTTAAATCCCAACAAGGTGGCCCCCGCAGAGCGCACGAGAAGAAGAAGGACCCGCCCGTCATGCACGAGCTGAAGGTGAGCCTGGAGGAGGTCTTCTCGGGCTGCACCAAAAAGATGAAGATTTCCCGCAAGAGACTGAATCCGGACGGCTGCACCATGCGCAACGAAGACAAGATTTTAACAGTCGACATCAAGCGCGGCTGGAAGGAGGGGACGAAGATCACCTTTCCTAAAGAGGGAGACGAAACTCCCAGCAACATTCCTGCAGATGTGGTGTTTGTAGTAAAAGATAAACCCCACCCGGTGTTCAGAAGAGAAGGCTCAGATATTATCTATCCTGCAAAGATATCCCTCAGAGAAGTAAGTGAACATTGATCGTATTAAATATCAAAGGCTTAGAGATACGCACAAACATTGCTTGCTAATTAAGATGTTGATTATGATACATTGTTTTTCTCCAGGCGCTGTGTGGATGCACAGTCAACGCCCCTACACTCGATGGAAGGACCATCACTGTGTCCTCCAGAGACGTTGTCAAACCTGGGATGAAAAAGCGAATTGCTGGAGAGGGGCTCCCTCTATCCAAGTGCCCCGAGAAGAGGGGCGACATGGTCCTGGACTTTACGGTGAAATTTCCTGAAAAACTGGGCCAAAGCACACGAGATGCACTCAAGCAGATCCTTCCACCGTAACAAGTGGACATTTCCAGCAACACACTCCTCTGCTTTTTAGACCGGACAACTGAGGCTCAGGGCAGATTTGGTTCGCTCTAATGAGCGTCTAAAGACTTGGAAACTGACAGAGCAGCTTACATAAGGGTTTGTGTGTGTGTTCAGTGGAGGTTGATTAACAGGTTTACATCAAAATATATCACACATTTCAAACAAATTTGCAAAATGAAACGTGAATGAAAACGAGTTCCATCCACTCCCGTTATGCAATTATGAGAAAATGGGTTCATAGAGATAAGCAGCGGAGCAGTCCGGAAACCATTTGACCTTTTCAGAAAAGGGTGCAACAGTAGGTCATTTAGAGCAGTGGTTCCCAACCTGGGGGGCGCCAAAGATCGCAGGGGGGGCGCCAGGCCTCATATGATTTGAGGCCAAATATCATATTTAGACTTTTTTTTTTTTTTAAGGCAATACATGATTGTCACTAAAAGCCTTGTCTCTACATTACAATAAAATATAAAAAAATATTGATGAATTAATTTTAATAAAAATTCAAGTTGCTATTAAAGGCATAAAAAGACAGAAATGTATAATTCTTTCTATAGAAATGTTTCTTCTGCCCGTAAAGTGTCCAAAGCGCATTTTTAAAACATAGTCATTGTCCATGCCGGTTTCAGTTGGATTATTTGTCAGTTGCTCCGATCAGATTGGTCTCCTCCATTTTGTAGATATTTACGACTTTTGAATCCACATAAACACATCGGCAAAATCCGGCTTACTTTGAGCATGTGTTTTAAACAGTTTAATCCCTTTGTGAATTGTTTCCACTTCCGCCGTCCTTTAATTTCTTCATACAGCGGGAATCCAAATGAATTAATCCAGAGTCCAATAAATCACTCCAATAGTGCTCCTTAATTACGCTTTCATCCTCCTTTAACAAAATACTTCACATTCATCCAGTTGTGACAGTAGTTGTAGCATTTTTGAGACTTTTAAACTTGAATTACCGCTGTTGCGCCCCCCCCCCCGTGTGTGTGTGTGTGTGGGGGGGGGAGGGGCGCGCAACTTCCAACAGGAGTCATTTGGGGGGGCTCTTGGGAAAAAAGGTTGGGAACCCTGATTTAGAGCACCAGTCAAAGCTGAAAAACAGTGTAGAAACTGGATGGAAATAACCCATTTCTGTTTGTGTCCTGTATTAACGTGAGGAGGCATTACACCTGGCCTGTGTGGAGCCATTACATTCAATCTGCCGCTCATTCTCAGCCCCTTTAGTGGATGTTGAACTTGCATGATTCATGTACGTCATCATTTATTTGCTAAATCTGTTTCCATTGCACTTTGTCAAATGTAGTTTTTATCTTCACACCATCTCTTTCAGCTGAGCCTAGCATTAAAATATTTGTTGCGGTAAATAGAGGAAGGTGTATATAGGATAAGTCTGTATAAAGATACTTAAAAAGTTGTCATGTCAGGTATGGTTGCAAGAAAGACACTCAGTGTTTTTAAAGTAACAGTAGCAGTTTTTTGGAGTGTTTTTAAAGGAGCACGGAGCCCGCTGATTAACAATACCTCAGGTGCAGTGACGCATGCTTTTATGTGATTTGAACTACATTACCCAACAAGACATGAGTTCTGGTTGCCTTAAGATCGAGTAAAGGCTAAAATACATCCTGAGAGGTGAAATCATTGGATCTGACCCTCGGTATTAGCACCAAAAAGTACTTTTTGAACTGATCAGTGTTAGCCAGATGTAACTGATTAACGTTAAATAATATACATTCTTTATCAATTTAGTGTTTTAGTTACTCTTTGTCACAGCAAACGGCAGTTTTTAGGGCCCGATCTCAAACTGACTTTAAAAACCCATACATTTTCAACCGCCTATCACGAGTTGGGTTGCGTGGGTTTAAATTCCAGCAGAGGGCCCCAAACTTCCCTTTCTAGAAACGTATAATAAAAAAATATGCACAACCTAAAAACGTGTTCAACATTATAAATGTTCATTTAAGATAAAAAGAACTGATAGGCTCTTTGTGTTTGGTATCAAACGGCTATTATGAAGGAAAAAATGTATCTCTAATGTTTACTTTAACAATACCTTGTTTATCCAGCTAATTAGTTATATAAAACATTTGTGGGAAGACTTTTTGTGCCAAATAAATGTCCATATGTAGTTAAAATATGTCTAAGTATGTTGAGAGCATGTGTATATCCTGTAACAGTATGTGTGACTGACAAAGCTTTACTGCACTCGTTCCCTTTGAGGATGCTTAATTTACAGTATGTATTATATTTTAGTTCCCTATGTTTGACTCCTACAGCCAGCGAACACATTAGTCGTGTCCCGGCTAAATATTGCAGAGAAAAAGATGTGAAAACAAACCCTCAAGGTTTAAAGGCCTGCATTAAATATTTGTGTTTGATTATTTTATCCCGTATCTTTGAATGATCCAGGATGTTTAGCTTCTGGAAATATGTAGTGAAATCCCCTAAACTCTGCATTATTCAGCCCTGTTCACCTGGACTGTCTGATGGTGGAAGTTAGTCAATCAGTGTTTATTTTCCACTTTCAGTGTTTCGGTGTGGCCTGCTCCTGTGGGAGTTGTATGTTTCTTACTTGTGGTTTAACATGAATGTAGAGATGTGTAATCTCTGTTTGTTTTTTCTTTGCACACTTTTTTCTTTTCAGAGGCAAACAAAATGTGTAAGCATCATCTTGTTTTACCTCCTGTTTATGTTGTTTTTAAAATGCCTCAGGTTGGAATTCAAGATATTTTTATGTTTAATGACAAAGCTTTTATGAATTGATATTGAGATAGACATTTTCGATAGATCCTTCCTATGCTGTGATGATTTGCATTTCCACATAAAAAAAACTGGCAAGTATCTAATCAATGATGGCCTACGTGTTGTTATTGAGAATGTTTTTGCATCTTTTAGCTGAAAGGTGAGATTTGAAGTTATTAAGCTCCAAATGTGTTTTAGTCAATATTGTCTTGTGGAAAAACCGGATTCCATTAAAAAAACAGACTCTGCTTGCACCATTTTTCAGCCATTTACTCAACATCTTCTATTGTTTAATATTTTCATAAAAACCCATCTAATAACATTATTCTTGTGTTTCACAAAGATAACTCGCAGCAAAACCCGCATTAAAATGTGAGCTTCATAAGCTACATTGGAGTTTGACTAAAGCAGTCATGTACCACTGCCCTCTGGTGTTCAAGATGTAAAACTACACTGACTCTTTTTACATGTATACAAACACATAATAAGGCAAGTTGTGCATCCTGAGGAGAATGGCCTTAACAAAAAATGGAGCTCGCATAATTGAATTTTAACCCAAAAAAGATTCCTAGTTCTCTAGTGGCAAAACACTTAGCTTGTAATCAACACTAAAACGTGTGAGAAAATATTGCTCAAAAGGAAGAAAGAAATATGAGAAATCTGTTGTTTATATTTCTTTATTACAGAATACCATAAACAGCTTTTGTGATACTGTGTCTTCAGAGGTGGGAAGTTACTAAGTACATTTACTCAAGTACACTCAAGTACAATGTTGAGTATTTCCATGTTATGCTACTTTGTGCTTCTACTCCACTACAATTCAGACGTAAATCGTGTACTTTTACTCCACTACATTTATTTTGTACATTTAGTTACTTTGGATTAATGATATAAAATTAAAAAGGACCTAAGTTACACCTGGAGCAACATTCACAAGCTACCCTGCAGTATACAAAGTCATTCAAACTAGCTGCACCTTTAACAGCTTTGATATGCATCAACAATAATAAGCAAAACATATGATATTGGGAAATTGACCAATTTGCATAATGAGTAAGCCTACTTTTGGTACTATAAGTATATTTTGATGCCAATACTTTTGTACTTTTACTTGATTAACCTTTTGAGTGCAGGACTTCTACTTGTAACAAAGTATTCCTACACCTGTACTTTTACTCAAGTACAAGATCTGAGTACCCTTCCCACCTCTGTGTATCTTGCATATTTCTTGATCTTGACAACTTGTATTCACGTTATAAGAACAATTCCTTTACTTGGAAACGGGGATTTACGAGTGAACCTGAATGCGGCATTGTTCCACCCCTGCTGGGCTGGCAGAAGCTACAATCCTCAGCAGCAGCATACCGACACTCAGACACCACACCGGGATACCTCCCTAAAACCTGCCCAGGCCGGGTCCACCTGTCAGCAGCGGAGCAGCAGAACACATTGGACTTCCTTTGCAAGAGGACATTTTTTCTGACAACTCGCCCTAACCCCGTTAGCAGGCTAAGCTAGCAGGAAGAGCTAACGACAGTTGGCTAAAACTCCGGTGAGAACCACCATGTTTACTCCCTTATGTTCACACTTAGCGACCACAGTGTAGCTAGCTAACAGTCCCCAGCTGTGCGAACAATTTAAGAAAATACCTCGCTTCTAAATGTGAAATTATCTGTCACTGATTTGATTAGTTTCCGTTTGTAGGAGCTACATGCTAAGTGGCTAGCTAATTGAGAGTTGTCAGTGTTTGTGTTACTAGAAGATGAGTGGGAAATGTGCCTCACAGCTAACAGCTAAGAGCTCTGTGTGATGTTCTGACTGGCCAAGCTGAGGAAACGTTTTAATCTTTAAAAAGAGCTAATGAGTGCTAATAAAAACCTACTTTATAAACTATGACAATGAGATGTAATGACACAGCGAGTTTGAATGAAATTGATGGGAAAACCCAGATGTAACTGCTTTGGTAAATGTATGAAAGTGAAGGGTTGCTGTCCCTAATATTGCATATTGGTGCACTAAAATACCACTTCTAAAACATGCACAGCTCACACATATTGCAAGCATGTTTAAGGTATTCTGTATAGCATAGTATTCAAATGATTGTTCCTCCTATATTCTAGTATTCTATGTGTCTTGGTTTTTGTGATGTTTTTTTTTCTTTCTAATTTCCCTTTCTGCAACCGTTTTTTTATATATACATATGCACCAATAGTGAAACTTACTTATAATTAAACCTGATTCTGTATCTCTTTGCAGCTGAAGCCCCCCCCCCCCCCCACATCAGGCTGTTGGACATGACAGGTCAGGCTATGTAAGCTGCTCTGATGTTTGGACTTGAACCTTCATTCAGAGCCTGGTTGAGACAGCTTTACAGCTTGTCTGGAGGACCACACTATAACTCTGACATAAATCACCCTACGGACCTGCAGCTGGTTTGGCTGTTGGTCTGGATTGTAGCAGAACTCTCCAGAGCAGCGCCTCCCCTCTCCCCCACCTGCTCTCCCTGTATCACTACGATGCCTCTGGGTCTGGGAAGAAGGAAGAAGGCGTCCCCGTTAGTTGAGAACGAGGAAGGGGAGCCTATCCGCGCAGGTCTCCATGTGCCGGGCATGGAAGATGGAGGTGTGTTGGGGTTGGGAGAAGGGGCCACCTCTGAAGGTCTGCCCCCCCCACACAGCAGCATGCGACCTCGCCTCATCTTCCACACTCAGCTCGCTCATGGCAGCCCCACCGGCCGTATAGAGGGCTTCAGTAATGTGCGGGAGCTCTATGCCAAAATTGGTGAGGCCTTTGGGATACCGCCTGCTGAGGTGAGTCCTTCTGCTGATGTGATGGGAGTATGGATATACAGGTTTGCTTAATTTGACCAAAAAGACATAATCTAATCTGACTCGTCTGTTGTGTTCCTCCACAGGTTATGTTTTGCACACTGAACACTCACAAGGTGGACATGGATAAACTGTTGGGAGGGCAGATTGGGCTAGAGGACTTTATTTTTGCCCACATTAAAGGACAGCGAAAGGAAATCGAGGTGTACAAAGGAGAGGATGCACTGGGTTTGACGATCACCGATAATGGAGCTGGCTACGCTTTCATCAAGGTGAGAAATGTTCAAATAGCCGAGAACATTGATTTGATTTCATTCAAAGATCCACAGGGGAAGGCATGAACCTGGACTATGTTAGGGAATGTTTTCTGCACAGAATATTGAATAGATTACACGAGACAGGGAGATAGTGCTGGACAGTGTATTGGATTTTGTATTCAAACTTTTATATATATCTTTTTTTAGAGAATCCGCGAGGGGAGCGTCATCCACCAGATACAGGTCATCAACGTGGGCGATATGATAGAGTCGATCAATGGCCATCGCCTGATTGGATGTCGACACTATGAGGTGGCCAAGATGCTGAAGGAGCTGCCCAAAGGGAAGGAGTTCACCATCAAGCTCACAGAGCCGCTCAAGGCCTTCGGTGGGTGGCTAACAAGCTCAGCACAACATGGGCCTTTCTTCAGGGCGTAGACTCTACGTAACAGAGGCAGCAAAAACGGTGATAAATACACTGATTGAGAAAACTCCAAATAATATTGGCATTACTCGCATGTTTTTATTGGAAAATGTGCATTTAAAATAAGGCCTAATTAACATTATCCAAATGGAATATCCTTTGATATGGACATTATGAGATTAACAATATTCATATTATAAGAATTATATATTTAGTCACCATACAATATTTGATAATAGAACAATTATTAAATGTATTTAAGTTATTGCATAGATTGCTTGACGTAGGGGCCCTTAATGCATATATAAAACAAAGTGATGCCTCTTGGGTCCATTTGCAAATAATCCTAAATGACTTGCGCTATATTTTTGGACTTACAGCTCCACTAACAATCGGCAATGTTCAGTGAGAGCAACATGAGATTAAGTTTAAAAAAAAGTATTAATTAATGGGGTGAGTAATGTGACGAGGCATGATGTTAAGCTCTGTACAAAGTGTTTAAGGGTCTCTTATGAATCATTATTCATAGATATGATCGGGCAGCGGTCTGGAGGGTCCAGGTCGGGATCCGGGGTTCAGCTGGGGACCGGCAGAGGAACCTTGCGGCTGCGATCTAAAGGTCCTGCTACTGTTGAGGAGCTGGTGAGGGTTTTAACTATAACTAGCTATAGACTGACACCAGCTCTCTGTGATGGTCAGAAAACAGAATCCTGTTGCATTGCCTGAGTCTCTGCTGTGTTTGTTTTCATCTCAGCCCAATGCATTTGAGGAAAAGGCCATTGAGAAGGTGGATGACCTGCTGGAGAGCTACATGGGCATCAGAGACAGCGAGCTGGGTGCGTGTGTGTTGTTGTCTCTACAGGTGTCGGCATGAGTTTGTCACTTGTGTGTGTGTTCACTAACTGTTGTCCTCTCTCCGTCTCCTCAGCGGCGACCATGGTGGAGCTAGGAAAAGACAAGAAGAACCCTGATGAGTTTGCAGAGGCTCTAGACGAAACCCTCGGAGACTTTGCATTCCCAGACGAATTTGTTTTTGACGTCTGGGGTGCCATCGGCGATGCTAAGGTTGGGAGAGTGTAACCTCCGGAGCAGAACAACCTTTGTGTGTGTGACACCCACAACATTCAGCACTACTAGGAAACACAACACTACCGTCATTTGTTTTTATTCCAGTGTATACTATTTTTAATTTAGAGTGCACTCTTTTGGGACTCTGCCTAGACAAAGAGGATAATGGGAGAAGAAGGACTGCAATGACTTCCCAAGTGCTTTTATTTGTCTTCCGGCTTTTTCCAGACAAAAGCATGATGATGAGCTTTCCCTTTGAGCGCATCACATGAACCTGCATGTTGTTGTTGTAGTCGCTGTCAGTGGAACAAGTACAGCACACGTCTCTAATATGGGAGCAATTAAAGACAACTAAGTAGATATTTGATACTTTAACAATTAGATTTTTGTTCACACTTTGCACTGTGTTGCACCGCGCTGAAAACCAACAACAGACGTGAATAGAAATTGCACTCTACAAGGAGTCCTAAGTTACAGTGTCCTCAACCACTCGCTGTTACTGTTGAGGGTCAGTTTTAAAAGCATGTTTTATTTTTATCTTCATAATGAATTCTGCTGGTTTTATGTCTGTTTTTTTTCTCGCAAAAAGGGTCATAGTGAGTAGCCGACTAAAAGACCATTGGTGTTCGTTCACCTTAACACACTCCATGCTGTAATGAAGCTAACTGCAGCAAACTACATTTTTATTTTAATACGTTTGACAATGTTACAGAAAATCAGTGTAACAACCTTTTTTATGAAGGTTTGTTGTGTCTACTTATTTCTTTTATAGCTAGTGTTTTTATATAAAGTGATGTCTATTTTAAAACAGGGTTTGTGTAATGAATGAACAATTTGATCTTGTGACGCAACTAGCTCATTCTGAAGCATTACAGAAGGCAGTATTAAAAACGTGTGAAATTGAGTAGTTGTTTAAAAATAGAATTTGGTAAAGATACAACTCACCCATGAATCAAAATACATTTTTCTTAACATCTTTCCTTAAGTGATATTTATCCATCTAGATTATTTGTGTGTGATTTGCCCAGTGTTTTAAGTATCAGAAAATTCTTTATTATGCTGAAAGCGCCAAATAATACATTTGGAAAAACTCACGAGCGATGGCTCTTTCCCGAAATATGACCTATCTATTTGAGGAAAATCTACAGACCTAGTTGGGAGCAGTTTCATCCGAGGACTTTTTTTGTTTTGTTGCAGAACTACACCAATATTTCCAAACACTGGGCATCTAGCACTTTTACATTCTGGATTGATAAATAGCGCGACAGTTAAGAGGGTAAATGTATATTTTTGATTGTGAGGTGACCTGACCCTTTTAAGAAAGAAAAGGCCTTAATTTCTTCTAATCTCGTGCAAGCTTTTGTTAGAAGTATCTATTCTGGTGCTGAAAAATGAAGTATCCCCTCATTGGAGCAGAATCATTCAAAAACGATTTCACCATGTAACTAGTGTGGTTTATAGAGTGAAAACAACAGGCAATGCAGCACCAACTACTCAGCGTAGGTAAACATGTCTTTCATTTTTTGTTGGTGTTAACCTTTTCAGTATTCCCAAATGTATGAAACAATTTTGTTATTTTTGTTCTACTCTTCAGAGTTAATGAATATCTAAATGTAATGAAACTGATGCTAGAACACTGAAACACTGACACATTATTTTGTTGGCTTTGTATAACACTGTTGTCAATGTTTAATTATAATGCAATAATAACATCGACATGGCGGTTTTCCTTCTTTTTGGTCTTTCCTAAGTACTGCTGCTTTATGCTGTCACAAAATAATGCTGTGTGTAAATGTTTTCACAACAGTCACAGAAACCTCCCCTCTTTGTTTGCACCGCTTCACTCCTTTCCTCCTGAAATATATATGACATGTAACTATGAATCTCTTTAGGTGTCAGCAGGCCATCAGAGGCAATGTAATAAAATACGCCTAAGTAAACCTGATCGGGCGGGTTCAACTCTAGGCCTCCGTCCCAGTTCAACACGAAATAACCTTTGCAGTAGATTATTGCAAGAAAGTTTATACTGCTATTTCCAGTTCCCATTACCCTCTGAAATCCCTGCTGCCCCACTGATATACCTTGTGTCTTTTATTCCCTTTTTCATGGATAAATAGAGCACTTTCAGCAGCATTCACCTTTTCATTTTTAGAAGAAAAACATGCCTTTTTGACTCAGCTGGAGACAGCCCAGTTATATAAAGCTCTGTTGTGGCTGGCAGCTGATTGGTCGGGACATGTCCTTTATTTATAATTGCAGAAAACCTGTTATTCGAGTCCCTGTTGATCTATAACCCTGGTTTTTCATAAACAGTGTCCAGATTACTCAGTGGACTCCCTGCAGAGAGGAGCACTTCTTTTTCCCCACAGTGCAGTCTACCAGGAACCCCCCCATACCACCAGGAACCAGCCATGGCGATGCGCCCACGTGCTTCCTCTCAGCCTGGAAAGCTTTCCTTCTTCCACAGTCCCAAGGCAGCTTCAGCCCTTCGACCGCGGGCCATGTCCTCGCGCTCGGGCTCCATGCTGGAAGAGGAGCTGTCCTGTCCTGTCTGCTGTGACATCTTCAGGGACCCCGTGGTCCTCAAGTGCAGCCACAGCTTCTGCCGAGACTGTCTGCAGCAGTTCTGGAACAAGAAGAAAGCCAGACGAGAGTGTCCCGTCTGTAGGAGGAAGTGCTCCCTGACGGAGCCCACGGTCAGCCTGGCCCTGAAGAACGTGGCCGACACCTTCCTGAGGGAGCAGGAGCGCAGGGCAGCTGGGACAGGAGGAGGGCCCGGGGGGACAGGGGAGCAGGAAGTGGAGGAGAGGTGTATCACACACGGGGAAGTTCTCAAGCTCTTCTGTCTGGATGACTTTGAAGCACTCTGCTGTGTGTGTCACACCTCCAAAAAGCACCAGGGGCACAGAGTGTGTCCTCTGGAAGAGGGAGCGCAGGATCTCAAGGTAATGTGTTCTTTTATTTTGTAGTTTGTTATGGGTTAAAGTATTGTGATCTGCCGCTTCATATTTCAAAAAATGGACCTCCCTTCTATGCTTTAGTCTGTGTAGACCAAATGGGATGGAACACCAAATGTCTTCTGAAACTTTGACCCTTTCTGTCCCCTCACCCTTAAGGCAGAACTAAAGAAAGATCTGATTCCTCTGAAGAAAAACCTGCGCTGCCTGTATGAAGCCAAGCAGGAGTGTGATGACACAACTGTGCACATCAAGGTATCAATAAACAAAGAGATCCAGGAAAAAGGAGAGGACCAGCATGACCGCTGATGTGACTGTAACTGGAGTTGAGGCGCGCACTGTTAATGTGTAAACATGTCAGCCTGGGTGTTAGAAAGCCGATCCTCCGCAATGAAACATTTTCTCAATTTGATTCCATTTCCTGCCTTTCTACAAATATATTAGGGACTAATACGTTTGCCGTTGTTAACAAATCCAAGAAAAATGTGTAGTGTATATAATGAGTGCGCAAACTTATCTATCCTATCCATGTGAACCTGTTTTATTTGTGATGACCTCACATCCTCTAGGGGGGTCTGGGGGCATGCACCCCGGGAAGATTTGTTTTCTTTAAATTGAAGTTGAATGCATCAATCTGGTGCACTTTGAGGGCAACATTAAGAGATTTATGGATACAGCTCTCAACACTCATATGAAACAGAACTGTATATATTTCAATAATCAAAACACCATTAGAATATGCTCACAACCAATAACAAATCATTGATAAACTCCTCTCTCCTATCTTTATCTTACCTAGTCTGCATTCTTTCTTTTTATTTATGCATATTTGACTAATCGCTCCCCTTTCAAACTGTGTTTTTTTATTTTTCTACTGACCTATAGTACACATTGGAAGGATTTCTTAACTTATTTTATATTACATAGATGGAAATATTTGTTTACATAGATGACCAAACCGTTTGAGACCCACTGAGATAACTTAGACTAAAGTTTACAATCTAATCACTCAGCGAGTCCTTTATCTCCCTGAGCTGTAGTCATCTCAGCCTCTCAGTCCGACAGGAGAGGACTCTCCCTCTCCTTATTGTTGAAACAGCTTCTAATCTCCGTTAGCTCCGAGCTAGCACCAGATGCTAACAACAACCCCTGTAAATCTCTCTCTCTCTCTCTCTCTCTCTCTCTCTCTCTCTCTCTCTCTCTCTCTCCTCTCTCTCTCTCTCTCTCTCTCTCTCTCTCTCTCTCTCTCTCTCTCTCTCTCCCCCTCTCTCTCAAAGTCTGACAGGAAAGAGCTCTCCCTCTCCTTATTGTTGAAACAGCTACTAATCTCCGTTAGCTCCGAGCTAGCACCAAATGCTAACAACAACCCCTGTAACTCTCTCTCTCTCTCTCTCTCTCTCTCACAAGATGCACTCGTGCCACACACACACACACACACACACACACACACACACACACACACACACACACACACACACACACACACACACACACACACACACACACACACACACACACACCTCCGTGACGATGAACGCTTGCGTAAAAAAATTATAATAAACACATTTAAAAAGTGGGGGGGACACAAATGGGATTTTGAAAAGTGGGGGGGACGTATCCCCCCTGTCCCCAGTGGAAATTACGCCCATGGGCAGAGCAGCCAATTAGCACTTAAAGAACATGCTTTTGAATATAATATATTTGAAAGGGATACTGTGAAAAAACATGGAAAATAAGATTAAATCCAACAGCTATTTCACAGTGATGCTTTTTAAGATGCCAAAAACAGGAAATAAGGAAATTCTTAATATGGTGTTATGGTGTTCATATTACTTTTGTATTGGCCAGATAAACATAAAATGTACAAGACACTTACTTTTCAAGGTGTACTTTGGTGAATAAAATCTAAGTAAAGGTAAATATAATTTGGACATGTAGTTAAACAAAGGCTTACATATAAAAGACAAGTACACTCCAGCCATATCATTGTACATTCACTTTATTTCTGTGTGCTAGAACCAGACTGAGGCCACAGAAAAGCAGATGAAAGAGGAGTTTGAGCAGCTGCGGGAGTTCCTGCAGAAGGAGGAGACGGCTCGGATGGCCGCCCTGCTGAAGGAGGATGAGGAGAAGAAGGAGCTGGCGAGGAAGAAGTCAGAGAACATCACCAGAAGTATCTTCACCTTTTCTCATGCTGTCATTGCCATTGAGAACGAGATTGGTTCCAGTGATGCTCTCTTCCTTAAGGTAATACATCTTTCTCTTTCAATTCATCCTATCATACAAACAGTTTCTAATCCCCTTTCTCTTGATTTCAGAATTACGCCAACACAAAGAAAAGGTCATTTTTATTGTCTTCTGCATCTTCTCTGTATATCAGATTCAGCTTACTATATATGTATTGGATTCCTGTGTGTTTTTTTCTTCCCACAGAGCACAGATCCCACCGAATATCCCAGAAAAGGTGTGGAAGGACGCTCTTATAAATGTGGCCGAGCATGTCGGTTCCCTCAAGTACCACGTGTGGGAGAAGATGGCGAAGCTGGTTCAGTACAGTAAGCACTTATTTGACTCTCTGCAGGATGTTTTGTAACATGAAAAACTGAATTTTGTTAAACAAGTCAGCACACTTGTTCAGTAGCAAGTGTTACTGAATAGTTTGACACTGAAGAAGGCAAGTGTGGAGTGAGTATGCTCTGCCATTTTTATTAAAAGGTAGATTCACCATGTTTTGTGTATTATGTGTATATGTTTTGTTGACCTTTTGTCTAATCAGTCAATTGAAGCAATAAACTCCTCAGTGCATCCCCAGAAAGCCTCCTGTTTCCGTTGTCATGCTGGCATTGCCTTCGTGTCCCAAGATGCATTGCGTGTGAGCTTCTGACGCCTGAAGGGTACCTGCTGGTCATATCCTCCTGAAATCCAAGCTGAAACAGCCTGTAGTTCTTCCTTTCATCAAAATAGGTCACTGTCACATCAAAGGATGCAGGGAGAACAAGAGATTTTGCAGCTTTCTCTGTCAATATAGCACTCACAGAGGAATGTATTGATTCAATTGACTATGTCATCCACATAAGAGGTGGCAGTGTTTCCCTTTAACCTGGTAGGCTTGTCTGTTAAAGTTCTGGAAAATGTTGTTTTTAAGCAAAGCAGTGTGCCTTGAAATTTGGGAGGAATTAATCACATTTTTTTCTAACTCACGTTTTTTTCAGCGCCCATCACCCTGGACCCCAACACCGCCTACCCCTGGTTGTCCCTCTCCTCAGACCTGACCTGCGTCACTAACAGCGGATGCCTCCAGAATGTCCCGGACAATCCTGAACGTTTCGGCCATTTTGTGTTCCTGCTGGGGTCAGAGGGCTTCACCTCGGGCCGCCACGCCTGGGAGGTGGAGGTGGGGGACAAGGCGGACTGGATGCTCGGGGTGGTCAAGGAGACCATCGACAGGAAAGGCCACATTTCAGGTTGTCCCGAAGGTGGCTTTTGGATGATTGCCCACTACGAGGGCGAGTACTCGGCCATGACGAGGCCCAGCACCCCGCTGCACCTGCAGGGGGAGCTGACCCGGGTCAGGGTGCAGCTGGACTTTGACTCCGGACAGGTGATCTTCTCCAACCCTGTGAGCATGATGCCCATCTACACCTTCAATGATTTCTTTACTGAGAAGATTTACCCCTTTTTCTGCCCTGGAGCCAACATTAATGGGAATAACCCCAACCCGCTGAAGATCTGCACCGCTAAGGTGGCTGTGTGGAACAGTGCTACATGGTGAATTTGAAAAAAAATCTAACCATATTACAACACAAATTTCCCAATTGTGTATCAAATCATTTGGGTGCATGTTTATGTGTAAAATGAGCATGATACAATCAGAGTAATTAGAACAAGTATTGGTTTATTTCATTTGGATTAATTCATTAGTTTATGAAGTGCTTTAAAGCTACCAAGGAATGGGATTTCCTTTGTAGTCCAGGAAGGCTCCGTTCTGCTTCTCAGTCAGGGAGGCCATCACGTCACACATACCCAGCACACTCTCCTGAACATCAATTTCCCCCTGGTGGTCAGAAACACACAGTTCACAAGAAGGAGTTAAAAAAACAAGACTGCAATTCTGTCATATTCATTCCTGACCTTGGACACCTTCATATTTGATCCAAGTATGATTTGTTTCAATATGACCTCAATGTGAACAGCTCATGAGATATGTCATTTGTATGTAATTCTTTGTTGTGTAAGCATGCAGAACAGCTGCAATCGTGGAGGTTCATTTTAAGGGAAAGTAAAATGTTGCAAAAATAATCTCAAGTGATTTTCTCACCATGAGAGTTGCGACATTTTATTAGTTTTTTTTCTGTGAATTCTCTTGATTCTCAATTATTTACATTACCCCTAAAAGAATGTGTGTGAAATATGAAATCATACAACATGATGTTAATGTCATACTTCTCTATTAATAAATTAAACTATCAATCAGAGCTGACTGGTTCCTGTACATTGTTACATTGTTTCCTGTTTCATTACAGCAGACTCACATCCTCTCCACCCATCTCAGTGCGCACCCAGCCTGGATGCAGCAGAGAAAACAGGATCTCGTCCTTCCTCAGTTCTTCTACAGCACACATAGTCAGCATGTTCAGAGCAGCCTGAGGAGAGAGGGAGGGAAAGGAGCTCCATTTATCAAGTTTAAGATGGAGGCTTTAAATAGCAGATCACTAAGTTGGCATGTTGTCACTCACCTTGCTGATGCGGTAGGAGACGGCGGGTATAAACTCATATGTTTGTTGAATACGTTGCATTGAAGCCAGAGTGGAGGAGATGTTGACGACGGCTGCTTTGCTGGTGGACATCCCTGGCGTCCCACAGGCCTTTGCCGCTGAACGCAGGTGAGGCAGGAACTCCTAATGATGACCAGAAGCAAAGAGAAAATAAAACCTTGAAAATACTATGACCCCATTTCTGTATTGCATTATAAACCTACACAAATGTGTTATTATCTGCCTATAGCAATGTATCATGGCAGTTGTAAGCACCCTTTAATATGTGTAATGCTTTATAACAATGATGTACAGCCTGTTATAAGGACTTGTAAGGTTAATTATCATACATTGTATTTTATAATTGTTAACCTACTAATATGTTGTGATGATGGAATTGCATATAGTATTTGATTATAAAAAGATTGTAATGTATGAATTTACAAGTAAGGAAATTATCATTTAAAAAAGTCTGTGTGACCAGCAACCAGTGGCGTAGCTGTGGGTGGGCCCGGGCCCACCCACATGCACGTCTGGCCCACCCACAGCCGATCAGCGCTTCATAGCGCAGAGCCGGGAAGCCCAGAAGGAAGTGCCACAAACTGCAGTTTATCTAGTGGCCGACAGGGGATGGATGCAAAAAGGAGCAATTCCCATAGACCCCCATGTTAAAATGCCCAACTTTACAGCAGAAATGTGTTTACAACATGTTTCTAGCCTGGATCTAATAAAACGTATTCTGGATATAGTTAGATTCCACCTTCATGACAATGGAATAGGGAGTGCATTTTTTTACCGTGAGTTTTTATAGCAAGTAAAGTAACTTTTGCCGTGAGTGAATGAGCGAGGAGGCGGGGCAGTTTACACACACGCAGCTGCTACATGCAGCAACACACACACACGGAGGAGATGGCGGAGAGGACGCGCTCCGAGGTGTGGTTAAACTATAGCCGTGTCGATGTGGACAATACTCGTTACCAAAAGTGGAATAAGAGTTTAGCATGTAAGGGCGGTAACACGAGCAATTTGTCTAAACATTTAGCAAAAGTGCTCCACATTCAGACGGAGAAATGCACCGGGTTCCACCGTCTCTCTAGTAGCTCTGTAGCCCCATCCACGAGTAACGTTTCCACGTCAGGTATGTTATGTATGCTAGCAGCAACACACAGAGTTAACTAGCCTACATTATACAAACATGGGTTAATGATTAGAGGTAACTGAGTTACTCTTTATTTTGTTAAAGTTTCAGCTATTCTGTTTACAATTCTGTCATCACATTATTTAATACGATTTGTTAAAAACATTGTTGTTTCTTTTGATGTGAAATATTATGTATTCAATTGAAATAAAAAGCAATGTTAGTTTTGTTCACAATTTGTTTAGTTAGTTTACCTTATTTTTTTCTCCAAAAGAACCGATAAAAGTAATGTTAAAGGACCGGATCGATAAGACATAGACATACTTTATTGTCATTTCAATAAGACACAGAGTGTACTATTAAAACGAAATTTCGTTGTACTGGCTTACAGGAACAGGATAATATAAAAACTTGCTAAAATTGTACATATAAATAAATAATAGTGACGTGGTGCTGATAAAATTAAAGATAAAGTGTGCGTTTAATATATAAAGACTTACTACATATAAATAAAATAGACATACTATATAACAAGTGCTCTTTACACAGCGTAATGTAATCTTTATGTTACTGGTCTACTTGCTGTTCAGCAGTCTGATGGCATGGGGGAAAAGCTATTACAGAATCTGGCTGTTTTGCTCTTAATGCTGCGGACCTCTTGCCGGAGTGCAGCAGGGAGAACAGAGCACCTCCTCCATGTAGGCCTGTTCGTTGTTGTCCCTGATGAGTCCCACCACTGTTGTATCGTCCGCGTACTTTATGATGTGGTTGGTACTGAACCTGGAGCATAAACATAAGCACTATCGATAAAAGTAGTAGTACCGTTAAAGCCTTAACGATACCCATCCCTATGTGGATGTCAGTTTTACACACATTTTGAGGCCGCCGTGCCTATTTTTTTTGTTTTCACTGCTAATTTATGCTTATGTTCTATTAGTGCATTAAAAAATCATTAATGAAGTTTCAGCTCAGACCCCACGCTTAATATGTCTCCCCCTGGCCCACCTACATTTCTCCAGGCCCACCCACACAATAATTCCTGGCTACGCCACTGCCAGCAACTAGTAGGGGAGAGTGGGGTAAGATGAGCCAGTGGGTTGACCCACCCCTTTAGCTCATGTGACCATAAATTCAGGAAGCACCCATCATTTATATTTGGCTGTGATAGAAAAAATCACATGGTTAAGTGGTAAATGTGTTTTCTTTCACAATAAACCATGTTTTGCTTGTCAAATTAAATATTCAACATGTCAGGTATAATTACTGTTAAGTCAAAGCGAATTTATCCAGGTCTGAAAATCTCAAGTTGAGCCACAACACCTCTTTTTTTGAGAAGTCATATTGTCATGGCCCTTTGTGATTGATTGACACAAGACATCCTGAAGTAAAGGTTGCTGTTGTCTTCTGACTTATATCTCATTTATCCTTGTCTAGAGGACAATACAAGTACAAATTGGCTCATCTTACCCCACTCTCCCTTACTAGTACTGAAGTATTATGACACTTGACCTTATCTGGTTATACCATTATTTAATAGTGTGTTATGTTTATAAGATAAGGTAAGATAAGAAGTACTTTATTGATCCCAGTTTGGGAATTTTTTCCGTTTAAAGCATTATGAGGATTGCTTATCATTTTAATTATACAGCAAGCACTGGTAATAATGCATTAAGGGTCTATGGACAGGGTACATATTGTAAAGCCCCCTGTCATTTGTGATATTGGGCTTGCAATAAAATGTAATTGATTGATATTTATAATGCATTATGGAATTGAGCCTCATACAAAGGGTTACAAAAACGTTCAGTGCTGTATTGAAATTCAGTGTTTCAGACTTCCCTCTATCTTACTTGAAGGATGCTCATCGGGCCTATGACGTTGGTGTTGAAGGTTTTCTGCATCTCCTCAGGACTTGTTTCCTGCAGGGTTTTTCTGAAGATGATGCCAGCGTTGTTAATCAGCAGGTTGAGACCCCCCGTCCCCACCAGAGAGCCCACATGCTGGGCGCACTGTTTTATGCTGCAAAGGTCATCTGCGTCTGACATAGAGGGAAAGAAAGTTGAGCATCAGTGGTTGTCAGATAAATATCAGAGCCCAGGGTTATTCATAAGCCATTGCATGCCGGGACATGGTAGCAGGACGGAGGGTTTAACAGAATCTAAGAGATCTTACCAAGGCGGACGACAGAGATGATGTCAGGATGCTTCTTTGCCAGTGTTTGCAGAGCCTGTAAATACACAGAGAAGAGACATTTGTAATCCATCACATTGTTGATCACTTTAAAGGGGACCATCATGCAAAATTCACTTTTTGAAGTCTTTTATACATAAATATGTGTCCGGTGGGAACTCATGCAGCGTCAGAAAATAAAACCCTCTCTCTCTCCATACCCAAATCTCTAAAAACGGGGGTACAACGGAGCTTATCCAGATTTGCGTCCGATATGACGTAAAATCGGAAATGTGGACCCACGTCACTATCAGAAAGTTGCTATCAGATTTTAAAGCATTATAAATCAGCAGTTTTGAAACAGGAAGTGAAATAAAGGGATATGAGCAGGGGTGCACATCACTTTTTTGCCCCGGTTCTCAAAGGAGCACCTGGAGATGTTGCTTGGTGCGCATCCTTAAAATAAAAAAAACCGGACCTTTTGCAGGGATTGGCAGACTCCACAGGAGAGCGAGAACATGTTGAAGTTTTCAAAAGTAAGAACTCAGCTCTGTCTGACCTGCTGGGGTTTTCTGCTCAGGGTGCTCTGGTCAGATCCCGGTTTCAGAACATCGTGAAAATGGATGCTCCCTCTCACTTTTTCTTTGGTCTCGAGCGTAAGAATGGTCAGAGGAGGCTGATGCACTCCCTGCGATCCAATGCTGGGCAACGTGACTCTAATTCGAGATGTTTTGGACCTCTCCGGTTCATTGGGCTGTGAGCTTGGTCTGATTTCTCTAGACCAAGAAAAGGCTTTTGACCGAGTTGAACACCAGTACTTGTGGCAGACGCTGGAAGCTTTTGGGTTCAGCTCTGGTCTCATAGCCAAGATCCAGGTCTTGTACAGGGACATTGAGAGTGTACTGAAGATAAACGGTAGTTTGTGTGCTCCTTTTGAAGCTCAGAGAGGAGTCCGACAGGGCTGCTCTTTGTCCGGGATGCTCTACTCCCTGGCCATAGAGCCCTTTTTACACCGGTTAAGGTCAAAGTTACAGGGTTTCTCTTTTCCTGGCTGTAGGGATGTTTTTAAATTGTCTGCGTATGCGGATGACATAATGGTCTTTGTTAAAAAACAAGATGACATCAATGTTTTAACTGAAACTGTGAGCAATTTTTGCAAAATCTCATCTGCTCGAGTCAACTGGGGAAAAGTGAGGCCTTAGCAGTAGGAGAGGGCAGTATTGACAGCTTGTTGTTACCTGGGGGCCTTGGTTGGAAAAGGGCAGGGTTAAAGTTCCTGGGTATTTATCTTGGTGATGACACGTTTTGTTTGAAAAACTGGGACGGGCTTATAGAGAAAGTGGAAGGCCGGTTAAAGAAGTGGAAGTGGATCCTTCCCAAACTTTCTTTTAAAGGGCGTATCCTTATTTTAAACAACCTTGTTTCCTCCATGCTGGCTTACCGACTGGCATGCACCAATTCACCCGTAAACCTGCTGTCCAGGGTGCAGGCTCTCATGGTGGACTTCTTCTGGAACCGCATGCACTGGGTCCCTCAGAGCATCCTGTTCCTGCCAAAGGAGGATGGGGGACATGGCCTGGTTCACCTGGCAAGCAGAGGGGCGGCCTTCAGGCTCCGGTTCGTCCAGAGGTTCCTGACTGGACCTGCTGACCTGGTCTGGAGACCCGTAGCTCGGGCCTTATTGGAGCGCTGTGGTGGGCTGGGTCTGGCTGAGTCGCTGTTCCTAATGGACCTGAAAGGATTACGCCTGAACAATCTCTCGGGTTTCTATGGAGGTCTCTTCAAGGTGTGGGGACTACTCAAAAAAGAGAAACCAGAGTGCTGTGGCTCACTGTTCTGGCTCCTCAGAGAGCCGGTGGTCCGTGGATCTCGGTTTGTGTGTGGAGTAGGGCCTTCTCTACAACAGAGACTCTGTGAGGAGAGGATCCTCACGCTGGGCCAGGTGGTGGAGGTGTGTGGCCCCCGTCTGGACAACGCTGCAGGCCTGGCCTCACGTCTGAGCCTCAGGTCAGTCCGGGTGGTCAGCCTCCTGCTGCAGAGCTGGAAGCAGCAGCTCAGCCAGTCAGAGCTGGCGCTGATCGCTGCTCACTGTAACGGACTGAAGTCTCCAAATGACAATGACTCTTTTCCAGAGACGCAATGTTTTCCTGATCTCAGTTGTGAGGGTTTTTTGTTAAAGTTGGACAATTTTACTGATTTTAGGTTTAGCAACATGTCCAACAAAACATTTTATTATTTGGTGACAAAGGTGCTGAATCAGAGCAGACTCCAGGAGCGAGTGGACACCCGGTGGAGAGCCCACCTGGGCCTGACGGAGGCTCAGAGGCCTGAGTGGAGAGCGCTCTACAAGCCTCCGCTGACTAAGAGGGGTGGGGACCTCCAGTGGAGGATTCTCCACGCTGCGGTAGCTGTAAATGCGTTTGTTTCAGTGATCAACCCTACAGTGTCTGACGCCTGTCCTTTCTGTGAACAGAGGGGAACCATTTTTCATTGCTTTACGGAATGTGGTCGACTCCTTTGTCTTTTTCAGTTACTCACTCAGTTGTTTATTTTGTTTAATGTGGTTTTTTCTAAGTCTATGTTCATTTTGGGTTGTAGGTACAGCCAGAAGCAAAAGTGCAAAAGTCAGCTTTTGAATTTTTTATTGGGGCAGGCTAAAATGGCCATTTACCTCAGCAGGAGGAATAAAGTTGCGTGATCATTGGATACCGATGCAGTTTCGATTTTCAAGCGGATGGTTAAAGCAAGACTGAAAGCGGACTACGGTTACTTTTGCTTAACAAAAAATGTGGGAGAATTTGAGGCCATGTGGTGCTTTAAAAATGCTTTGTGTTCTGTGGAGAATGAGGATCTTATTTTCAGTCGTTGTCTGAACTGACAATGTGTGTCAATGTGTCCGTTTGGTTATTTGCTTTGTGAATAAAAGTGGGGGGGGTGCAGGGGTACAGTGCTACCCCCTGCCTGGGGGTGGACCGAACATCCTTTAGGGGGGTCGTCGCCTCCTCTTGGGGGGTCCGGTGGCATGTGCCCCCGGGAAGATTTGTTTTTAAATATTGAAGTTGAAAGCATCAATCTGGTGCACTTTGAGAGCAACATTAACCCTACCTTAATAACACCTTAAAGCGGACAAAAGGCACTGGAGAACACTCATTAACACCCTTTAATGAAGCAAACTAATGCCTTCACTCACTCAAATAGTCGTTTACTTATTAAGGTGAAACGAATGTGCATAGAGTTTTAAAGGATGCGGATAGTCTCACCTTGATTCTGGCGCATTTCTTATCGTTTTATAGATCTATTCTCATCCACCATCTTTGTTTGTGACGTAAAACATTTGTAAGAGTCACGTTTCTGAATCGGACACTCTGAGTGGATGCAGTCACAGCCAATCGGAGTCTGATTCAGAGGGTTGCCTGTCAGTTCCGTTGTTATGTGTACTGAAACGAGAGCCGGTATAATTCCACGCGCGAAAACAAAATAAAAAATTGGAATACGTTATTTTAGTGTCTTAAAAGTAGACTGAGGTATGAAGGGTTAACGTTACATCTTAGGATAACTTTTAGTCATGTTCTGTATACATACTAACATATAAGGGTATACTTAGTGTAAGAGAATATTTTAATCCGATCTTGATTGTATAGAGTTTCTCAGCTTTTCTTAGAATCTGTCTTATTGCAAACATGCTTTTCGTTAGTCATATGATCATCTCTATAAGTTGAGGTCACAGGTCAAAAGCTTCTCTGCTTTTCCTGTGGGGGAGGGTTTCCTGTCCCCATGCATTTGCGAGACAAACAGACCTTTGTCCCGACATCTGGCATTGATTAGGTAAAGCGCGGGTTCTGTGGTTCCGCCTCTTCTCATGTTGGTGCGCGGTGTCTCCCCTTTTTGTTCAGAGATGACTTGGTGGCTGCACGGCGGCTGTATTAATTGTACTCTTTAATAAACTCTCAGTGTTTTGGCTAACGACGACCCAGACTCCATCATTTCACCTCAACATTGCTACACAGAAGTTTTCCTCACACTTAGTGTGGTTACTCCATGTTTACTAGCTATAACATTAACGTCACATCACTCTTTTTCACTTCTTACTCAGTCAGCCAGAGTGCAGATATCACCATTAGATTCACAAACCTGAAATATCATCAATTTCTTCACTGCTGGTGATGACATTGTTGTCAGCTGCTGATACTGCTGCAGCTTGTGGCGCCTGCTTCGATGACAATAACTTTCTAATATCCATAACTGTATAGGCCATTAGCTTAAAACTTGTTAGGCACTAGGAAGGTTCACTTCTACTTCAGGGCAGGCTACGCAGTACGCAGGCTAATGTCCCGCAGCGGATGCCTCTCTGGTGGACTCCGGTACTGCACATTACTCCCGAGACGTTTTTTTAATTTTTTTAAGTGAAACATCCGGGGCTTTTCAGAAAACATCCGGGGCTTGAGCCCAAGTAGCCACCCCCTAGCGCCGCCTCTGATGCAGACGTTCGGCAATGATTGAGAGGACGCCGCTGGATCCAGAGTGAATTTCTGTCGAACATTAAACCTAAAACTATGGGCATAGATATGTCTCATAATTATTTGTGTGAACATAAAAATAATTTGTGTGTAAATATGTGATTTGTAAATGTAAAACAACATCCACAAATGCATTTAAAAGATTTGCAAACTCACAAATACATTTGCAAGTGTAAAACGGATCTGCAAATACGCTAAATATGTTCACAAATTAAAAAAAGATCTGTGAATATCTCTTTAACATTTACACCTTTCGATCAGGCATTTGTGAATCCATTTTGTATTTGTGGACCAAAAATGCGCTTGCGGATCTCAAATCTCTGTTCACGGATCTCAAATCTCTGTTCGCGGATCGTCTTTTTACACACACGGAATTTTGAGACATATTTTCCGCCGGTCTCGGCTCAAATCTACTCGTGTCACTCGGTTATTTTCGGAAACCACGTGATGGCCTGCTGATGACGACATTTCCGCATGATTTCAAAGTAAGAGCATGATGGTTTGTTTAATGCTCTGTTTTTGTATTATAATGAACAGCGGAACGTTAGATGCATTCTTCATCACCATAACCCTGACCTAAATATGGTGCTTTTCTACAGATTACTTTATTACTGCACTGGTAAGGTAAAATTAGGCCGATTAATAAGATGTGAAGTGCTTTGTAACTTCGACCCGCTTGACTGAATACACAACAAACAATGAAGAAAGAGTTTTATCTGGGCTGTTTCGCTGCCAGCTGCTCCCCCGGGACCCGAAAGTGGCGTATAGCCTGCACTTCAACATCAACGAAAGTGCTCGATATATGCTATATTGAACCATTGAACCAAACTAACTGTATCACTATAACATGATGATGAAGAATGCATCTAACGTTCCGCTGTTCATCACGTGGTTTCCGAAAATAACCGAGTGACACGAGTAGATTTGAGCCGAGACCGGTGTCAGTACCAGATATGTTCGGGCTACCAGATATGTTCGGGTGTATTTCCGTCGCATCCGTCATATCCGTCATATACTCACCTCCCTCTGCTCCCAGCGCTCTGCTGCCACACACCGGCCGTCTGCGTAACTGCAGCCGGAGGAACTCGGGACAGCTTGTTATGTGTGGGGTGCTATGGTGGGGTCCCATGTACTTGTGCACATAAATAATGTTTCTAATTATTTACAATTAAAAAATATATATATTCTGCGTTACTTTAACCAACACTTTTATAAGGCCACTAGATTAGATAATTACGAAATGTGTAGATAGAATACATATATTTCAGATTGTTATTTTGTCATTATGTTTAATGTTTTATTTACCTTTTAGTATTTTTATATAGTATCTGAACTTTGGAAAGGAGTTGGGAGACACACGACACCTCAAATCACATCTACAGATCAAGGCGAAGCGAATGGATGTACTCCCATACTCCTAGCGTGAAAATGTTTGTGAAAACGTGTGCAAAGTCTCCGAAAATCCTAAAAATAAGCTCATATTTGAATTCCCCATAAAAAAACACATCATTCAGTAAAAACAAGGCCCCACTGATCATCTACTCTCTGAGACTATTCCATGGATGTCTGGCTTGAGTTTCGGCCACCAGGGAAAGTGGACAAAAGTGCCCGAGATCAGCCTCTTAATTTACCCAGGGCCTAGTGCTTGGCTTTGGGCATGAAAATTCAGGAAACTCCCCTGAGTATTTTATTAAATATCTGAACTTTGGAGAGGAGTTGGGGGACACACGACACATCAAATCACATCTACAGATCAAGACGAAGCTATTGGAAGTACTCCTAGCGTGTGAAAATGTTTGTGAAAAACGTGTGCAAAGTCTCCGAAAACGGAGCAGTGGCTGTGATGCTAGCTTTGCGGCTAGCGGTTAGTTGTTATTGTTTGAAGTTGTTGCTATGGAAACAACATGACGGAGAACAAATTAATATCTTCTACATATAATAACGGACAAAGTAAAGAATGAAGTGTAGGCTATGCCTGTTTGAAGTTGTTGCTATGGAAACAACATGACGGAGAAAAAGTATAATCTTCTACATATAATAACGGACAAAGTAAAGAATGAAGTGTCGGCTTTGTTTAAATGTTCGGAATTTGACCGTGTTTGTTGGCCCTCTTGAGTTGCCGTACAATCCGTCATATGACGGATAACGGATGCGACGGAAATACACCCGAACATATCTGGTAGCCCGAACATATCTGGTACTGACACCGGCGGAAAATATGTCTCAAAATTCCGTGTGTGTAAAAAGACGATCCGCGAACAGAGATTTGAGATCCATGAACAGAGATTTGAGATCCGCAAGCGCATTTTTGGTCCACAAATACAAAATGGATTCACAAATGCCTGATCGAAAGGTGTAAATGTTAAAGAGATATTCACAGATCTTTTTTTAATTTGTGAACATATTTAGCGTATTTGCAGATCCGTTTTACACTTGCAAATGTATTTGTGAGTTTGCAAATCTTTTAAATGCATTTGTGGATGTTGTTTTACATTTACAAATCACATATTACACACAAATTATTTTTATGTTCACACAAATAATTATGAGACATATCTATGCCCATATACAACTAACTTCACCGCGGTGTTATATATCCTTTATTTAACCAGGTAAAATACTAATTGAGATTAAAAATCTCTTTTCCAAGAGTGACCTGGCCAAGAAGGGCAGCATGCACGAAGTTACAACAGATAAAACACAGACAAGACAGGCAGACAAATACAGCTGTGTGTTGAGAACAACATCTCCCTTTAACTTGTTCAATTGAAGTTTTAGCATGTTTAGGTAACATGCACTCGCCTGTCCTGCTTTCATAACAGACATTTGAACTAACCACGGATTTATGCGGCTTCGTTGCAGTCATAATGAGTTCTGTAGTAGAGAAACACAGGAATGGATATGTGCCTGTATTTGTTGTTTTTACACACAATCACTGAACACTGCGTTAGAAAGTGCTGAGTCATGTTGGTGGCAGACATGTTCCGGTTATACAACGTTGGCGGAAATCTGCTCAAGCTCCTATTTATGTAATGTCTCGCTTTGGCACGTCTACCACCCAGAGACTTACATTTTTCTTGGAGTGTGGGAGTGTGAAGTGTTATCGATGTGTATGTAGCACATGACAACTCGCCTTTGCCACCTGTTGCTTGGCAAACGAGTTATAGCAGCGCTAAGCGGTTTGTTTACAAGAACCAGTTAGTTATAATCACCATCCACTCAACATTTAATTCATAAAAAAACATGTTATATGGCCACAATGGATCTGAAAAGGTCTTCCACCTTGTTATGTAAGCAGACTATTATTATTTGTCTCAGTCACTGATTTTTAAAAATGTTTTAGTTTGCAAGATAAGTTTTCTGTCATCATTAATTAATTGCAAGACCCACCTCAGCTCTTGGCCCATCTGGATCCCTGCAACAGGCAAACAGCTTCTTCAGTGGTCGGGGGGCCTCCACTATTTGCTTCACCATCTCCAGGCCCAGGCCTCGGTTGGCCCCTGTGATGAGCACGCTGACTGATAGAGCTGCCATTGCCTGCGACTCAGCTTGCACAATTCTCCCTCTGAGCGCGTGCATACACATCCCTACAAAAGTGTTGGTCTGGCCACACCCACTACATCCCCTTCTTGAAAAAGTGGGCGAGTAACTTTGATAATTCAGGCTTGTGTTAGCCTCACTTGGATGTAAAGCCTTGCCAGAAATAAACATATTTCCATCAGGCAATATTATACTCAATGAAAGCAAAGAAGCATAATGGGGAACATTGTGGAACGTTAAAAATGAAGCTACTGTAAGAGTGCAAAGCAACACAAAGAGCAAAGGGCCAAATAAAAACAAAGTGAGCACTCCCAACACCCAACAGTGTACACAGAGAGAGTGTTAGATCAGGGGTGTCCAAACTATGGCCCGGGGGCAAAATGTGGCCCGTTGTTGTAGTGGCAATTTCTTATGTTACCTGGTAAAACCAAATGCAACGCTTATATGATGACACTGTACTCAGTACATGTCCCTTGCTCGACCTTTTGTTATGCTTGGGTGTCAGACACCATCGCACCCAGATGTTTCCTGTCACTATCACACTTGTACAGTTCCTGTTCCACACACACACAGTTCCCTCTGTGTGCAACTTATGCAGACTGCTCTGTACTCTGTGTAACCTGTACCTTCAAGCTTGAATAAAGACCACAAAGACAACTCTGTTTGATTGCTGAAGACCATCTTTATTTTGATTATTATTATTATTACCATTACATCTCCGGATCGTTGACGAGTTAAAGTTTCCACAACATTGTCCATTTTGAATTGGCCCTCAGCGAATTCAAAAAGTATAATCGAATTATATGGCCCACACCTGAAACTTGTGTTCTTCTTGTATTATACGTCCTAAATATATATGTAGACATTCAGTCAATTACATTTAAATGTTCTAACAAATCTTAGTTGATACAAAAAAATCATTTGCACAACAAGTTTTAAACATAATGTCCCCTTATTATAATGGCTTCTGTTTTAAGGAACGAGCTGCTAACATTTTTGTAAGAAAATAAATGAAACCCTATGGACAGCTGGGATGTAAGCTGTTTTTTTTCTTAAAGTATAATCAAGTTTGGAGCATAATTTACCCACATTTGATTGATTTTTTTAACCTATAACTTAACTTAACATATGAGGCAATATACCTCACCTCAAATGAGTGGCCCAGCCTTTCATATTTCTGTGTGTGGCCCTCAGTGAAAAAAGTTTGGACCCCCTGTGTTAAGTCATTGATATAACACAACTGAAGAAATATGGATTAAAATGAGGAATGTGATATCACGTGCTTACCAGGGCCAGCGTTACCTTCCTGACCCACAACGCCTCTGGAAAAGCAATGTGAGAATCTTTTTCTTTGACTTCTCCAGTGCTTTCATCCAGCTGTCCCTCCTGCAGGGGAGAAGCTTCTGGCAATGTAGCTGCACACTGACAGTGTCATGGGTTCAGGAGTGGGCGGCCATGACTGATCCAAGCCACCCTAGAACTCATTTGACCCGCTCTACATCGAGCTGTGGCAGCACTTTCAGCTGGCGGCTCATTCCACTATGATGCAAAATGTAGAGCATCAGGCTCATTTGTGCACGGTCATCAGACGGCAGACAGCAGTGGAGACAGCAGCCTATCTTTTGTACTGATAATAAACCAATTTAACTTCATTTGGTTCTATAATCTTCTTAATCTATTTATCTGTATGCATTTCTATTTTTGTGCAGCAGCATCAATGGAAATTCCCCTCAGGGGTCAATAAAGCCTTATCTAGTCTTGTGTTGAAGTATTGTGTGGTCTTTGGTTAGCCTGGGGACATTACAATAAAGGAAATGGAGCCATTTGCGGTGAGTCATTCACAGTGTTGATATAACAGAGCAAAAATAGCTCAGAAACATGAGCTTTATGAACCAGACAAAAGACATATTGTGTCAGGTCAGTCAACTGATTCATTGAAAACTAAAAATGATGTAATTATGAAACTAATGAGTGAAATTGTGCAAAGACATTCAGGTTGAAGTGGCACAAATTGACACCCGAACTGCAATAAAGTGATGGCAAGCTATAATGACTGACTTTAATTTATACATATTTTCATCTGTTATACTGGCACTAAAGCTAGAGCAGTGAAGTTGGCGGGTTAGCAGGTTAGCATGCCCACCACATGGCTGCACCGTTTCTCTGAGAAACGGTACAATCTGAATTTCTGACAAAAAAGTAACATACCTTGGTAAACAAATGACTTAAATGTCAATTCTAACAAATGATGTATTTTGATTTAACATATGAATCACAGGTTATTTAAAAACATCTGATTCAAGGTATATAAAAAGCAGATTGATATCACTTGAATGGTATATTTTTTACTTGTTTTCAGAAAAAGGAAATTAAGTCTGAAAAAAAACAATTATTTCATTGATTTCAATTCTAATTAGAAAATAAATAACATGGACATTTATTATACAATAAATACAGCAACTATTGAATTGTAAAGCTTATAAATTGGCTTTAAAACATAGAACTTAAACACCTTTGCCACCGCCCCCCCCGCCCAAAAAAGTAACATTATAAGCTTCACAAAGAGGTATTTATTGCAGGGTTATTGTACTTAATGGCATTATGTTATGGTAGCCTATTTGTACCTGTGTTTCTATCCATCTCCTGCCTCTCTAACATGCATGTCAGGAAAAGCAAGCTGTTGGTAACGCTGACTCACAGAAGCAGGGAGGGTGGGACTTTGAGAAACAACAGGTAAACAAAAAACATAGGAAAAAGTATGTTTCAAGAGAACTCACATAACTGAAGTGAAAACATACTGAGGACAGCGATGTGTCTGAATGCCCTGCACTGACGACGCATGCTGACTATCTACTTAAGTCAGAGACTGGTGCTCTTTGGATTGCTCCGCTGCTGGTGAGTGTAAAACCTAGGTGTGCCTTTGACTGCGAAAGCGACAGGAAAAACGTTGCAAAAAGGCTTTATGAAGACCACAAAATAAAAAGGGGTTGTGTGCATTGTAGTGTCACTTTCAAATACGGCCAAACAGCATTACGTCTGACAAAACACACCTACGACACAGAAGGACACAAAAATATATCCCTTGACTTCCATTTGGCAGCAGTACCTCTCACATTGGCAGTATCTTGCTCTTGATCCATAAGCACACATACACATTCATTCACACACTGGCACATACATACAGTACACAGACACACTGCACATACATGATGCAGTACATTACATGCACATAAACAGATATAAATACATACAGTTTTTCATTAAATGCACTTCTGTGTCCGCAGCTTTCCACATTCAAAATAGAAAGGTGCATAAATAAAACATTCCAATCATTATAGAAAAGGTCCATGCAAGACTGGCACCTATCAGTCCACCGAGGCGGAAAATATGAGGGCTTCTCCATTCCCTCTCCATCTCTTGATTCTCTGTAAACTGTGTTGTTGTGTCTCCTCTCTCTGGCAGTGTTCGACACATTATTTGTTTGTTTTTGTCCCTCACAGATGGGTGCTGTCCTGCGTATCGAACCTGTCGCTCTCCGAGATCCCTGCGCTGCACTTCCTGCTACTACCCTGATTGGGTACGAGTGAGAGCGGGTCTGGTCTGATCAGGTATCTGCAGGTGGGGCACAGACAATTGAATCCTGTCACACTTCTCCTTCTGTGTTCATTTTACAGCACTTTCAATTACATTTGTGTACTTACACAACGTCGTGGAGCTCCAGTCTGGTGTCTGGAGAAGGGTTGATGAGGATGTAGGAATGTCTGTTCCCCTGGTCTGTCATCCCATCTGACACAGGAAAAAGAAGAGGTGAGTGATGCAGGAAATAAAATAGGAACAGGGTAAACAGCAAGCTGTGCACACATCCGTGACTCTTTTGTTACTGGTTTATTCAAAACACAGGAGGACACATTTAGGTAAACATTTACAAAAGCAGCAGCATTATCAGAGATGGAGGAAGTAGATCATTTCCTTAAGTAAAAGCACAAATACAACAATGTCAAAAATATTACATTTTTCAGTTTTGTTCTGAAATGTAGTAATATAAGGGAGCATGCTCAACTCTCTGACTGCTTTTTTCACAATTTTGCACAGCCCTCCACCTTAAGATATAATACACTGTAGTTTGCTTGTTTTAGTTTTTAGTTTTTTAAGCTGTTAAGGTTATTTGTATTGTTACATTTAAAGCTGGTGTGCATACTTGTCTTTAGCATCATTTTTTAATGCAAAATTATTTCTTAAAAATACTTTGTTTTTATTATCCTTTTATATTTCTTTTTTTTTTACCTACTTTGCAACTTATTTTTTCAGATTGTTTATGTTCGCACCACCAGACATCAAGCAAATTCCTTGTATGTGTAAACGTACCTGGCAATAAACTTGATTCTGATTCTGAAATACTCTGAACAATATTACGGTAAAATACCAGTCCCTCAAAATTGTGCTTAAGTACAATACCGGTGAACTTGAGATCAGGAGCAGGAAACTTTAATACACAAATATTGTCTTACTGTATCCGGTTGGAGAAAGGCCCAGGTGTTTCATCCTCGTCTTCACCAGAGCGTTGAGCTCCTGCCTCTCGGAGCGTCTGAACAGGGTCAGTCTCTGCTGGTTGATCCTCTCTGCCGCGCTGCCCGGACCCCCCTTGGCCCCACTGGAGCCCCGCCCCCCCTTTCTGCTCAGCCGCCGGGCCCACTGCATGCTTTTCCTCCTGAGCAGAGGGTGGTCTGAGGAGTGGGAGGAGGTGGAGACGGGCTCCGAGGAGGTGGAGTTACGGTGAGCGCTGGTCCGGGACAGCAGGGGCTCTCTGGGTTCCCTCGTATCTTCATAGTCCTCCACTGTGATGGATACCTGGGACTGGGACACACAAAAATAACTACATAGCAACATCACACACAACCAGACCTTTCATTTCCTTTCTCAAAAATAAAGATAAATGTAATTTCTTAAAGCCCTATTATGCTTTTGGGGGTTTTCCCTTTCGTGTAGTGTGGTGTATGGATGTGCAAGTTAATGGTCTTCAAAGGCTCAAACCCCAAAGTTCTCCCCCCACTGCCTGACATGCCTCGAATGTAGTCCTTTGTTTATTTCTGTAATATAGTGACATCACTATGTTGCACTTGCGCTTCTATTGGCTAGCGCTCCAACACATTGTCCATTATAGGCTAATCAGTTGACCAATCACAACAGAGATGGCAGCTAACCAATCAAATGCCATGCTTACTTTTTCTTTAAACAATGATCACGTTCCACGTGGAAAAAGTTGTGACCTTGTGACTTTAAGCCTAGCTTTTGGCAGGGTTAAATATTGTACCAAAATCATTAATGTTTTGTTTTGCACTCCAACTTAAGCTTGTTATTTTAAGTGTCTTGCTTAGCTGAGCAGCGGCGGTAGGTTCGGTGCCATTGGTCTGCTGCACCGCCCTCCCTGAGACAGAAAAGTAGGCCACACAACTAGTAATAGCAGCCCCTTACTTCAGAGACTGGAAGCTTGTGTGCCTCTGTGCGGTAGATGCCGATGGGAATGTCTCCAGTGGAGGAGCACAGTTTCTGGTAGAGCCTGCCGTAGGTGCGGATCCACAGGTCGTCCTCTGTGATTTTCATCTAAAAAAACAAACAAGACAATATTCTGCCTCAGAGACACTTCACAAACCAAACAAACAGAATCCAAGGCATTTGGGTGCCGGTACTTACAGCACAAAGGAAACCTGAGCCAGGCATGGAGTCCAAACCCAGCAGCAGCCTGGTGATGGAGATCATGTAGTCCTTCACAAATGACTTGCAGCACAAGTCAGAAGAAATAGATCAGATTTGGCATGCTCACACATTTAGTTTTTTTAGTCAGAGTCAGGGATTTTCTGTTTGAGATACCTGGTAAAGGAGAGTGTCCAGCATGCTGACACTGAACACCTTCCCTGCAGAGAAGGGCAGGCGGAACATAAACACCAGGTTGGAGCCCTTCTCCCTTTCCTTCTACAGATTAATCACACACACACACACACACACACACACACACCACACACACCCACCACACACACACACACACACACACACACACACACCACACACACACCACACACACACACACACACACACACACACACACACACACACACACAACACACACACACACACACACACACACACACAACACACACACACCACACACACACAACACACACAACACAACACACACACAAGATGTTCACCCGATTACACTAGTCATGGTTGAAGTTACTTAAAATCTGACATTTATTGTGAGACTTATAAAACATGTATCTTGTTAGAAGTAACTTACTAGCATTTTTTTTAAAGAGGGAAAATCCCAAGGGAAACTTAAACAAGCATGCACTGTTCAAACAGCAAGAAGAAAAAGCTGTAATTCACCGGATATCCTTTACGCTGTAGGGCAACACTGCTGGAAATCTAATAACATCTATTTATAATGATCCCAGAGTGAAATCCATTTTAATACTTGATGTCCTGCAAGGACACATTTACTCATTCTTTGATAAATGATATTGAGGCTTGGTGGGAAATTCATTAGCTGCCACACAGAGAGCAACATTAACAACAATTCGAAATTAAAAAGGCTATCAATCAATTAATAGGATACGGCTGTAATAGGCCTAAGGCCTTTTAGTCGCTCATAAATAAATAAATAGATCACTGATTCTTTATTTACTATGGATGCTGGCAACAGTCACATAGTCCAAAGTGAAGGTGATGTTTGACCAGTAATGGTCGAGGCGGGATTTGAGACAGTTAACCGTCTTGGATGTGACAACGCTTTCTGGCAGATCATTCCACAAGTCAACCACACGCAGGCTGAAAAAGTTGCTATAATCAGTAACAAATGTATACTGCAATACACTATCCTACTTTTTCTGAAGTCTGGGTCGAGGTAAATGAATAATAGTGCTTTAGAAAGTATTAAGCTTTTACCTTTTCCAGTTTGGACAGGGCCAGAGAGTAGTGGTCTTTGACTTTGAACTGCATAAATCGCATGTTGGCTGGGTGGGTTAGCTCTGTGATGATACTAAGAGCTGGGAACAGTCTGGAAGGTAAAAGCACAGACAGAGAGACAAAATGGATTAAAAAAAACACACAACAATATAAACACAGAATGTTAGATTGTAAAGCAAACAAAGCAGACCTGAACAGTGTCTGGACATTCACAATGGTCTTTGCATCAGCCATGTAATCCTCCTCTGCAATCATTGAGCTCTCCTTGTCTACCACTACCATCGTGTCAGCAAAAGTGACTCCGCATCGCAGCAAACTGTCCAGACTGTGGAGAGAAAATCAAAGAGTACAGGAAAGGCATTCGAGAGGTGAAAAGCACTTACATGAATAAAGATTAAGGAAATAGATCAGTGTGTAGCTTTGTCTCACTTGTCGATGGAGCCCACTGTGTAGAACACCATGGGGAACCAACAGATTGCCTCCAGGAAGTCTGCTTCAGGTCTGTAGCGATCAGAAAACAAATAGATTCGAGATTCCTAGAGATTTGTACGTGGCATGATGAAGAGCGAACGTCCCCTCAGAGACAGACCCCCGTCACTCAGACTGAGAAATACAACACAGCCTGCAGAGAGAGCTGAAGACAGTCTATAACAGCAGTAGACTGGAGTGACTCAGCATTTTATTGCCTTTTTATTGGATTCCACTCTCATTTGGCTGACGGTGTTTGTGTACCAGCCACAATACAAGACCCAGGTTTGCGAAGTGCATTGTCCTGAAGCATTCAGCATTTCACAAATCATGTTTACTATGAACCTAAATAGCTCAGTGTTTCTCCTGAACTGGCTATGTAAGCAGGAACTTTTCTTTTTCTATCCTGCACAACCTACATTTGTAGCTGTTGCAGTCACAGCAACAGTTTTGTGTAACTCGTTCATCATGGAACGCATTTAGTTTGAAGCTGTGGAACAACAGGGCAACTGTGGCTGCGAGGGAGTGCGGTCGTCTTTCAACCAGAAGGTTGTGGGTTCCATCCCAGCCCATGCAGTCAACATGTCGGTGTATCCTTGGGCAAGATACTTAACCCTGAGTTGCTCCCGATGGCATGGCCAACGGTGTGTGCATGTTGTATGCATGTTAGGTCCTAGAGTAACATACACTGCTCTGTATGACTGGGTGTGAATGGGTGAAAGACATGTAGTATGTAAAGCGCTTTGAGGGGTCTTAAAGACTGGATAAAGCGCTATATAAGTACAGTCCATTTACCAATTAATGACATAAATGTGATCTTACATGCTCTCCAGCAGCAGCACAATGGGGTTGAGCTCCTTCCTGGGTCGATAGTAGGCCCGTAGAGGCACAATGAAGTTGTACAGTCCGTTTCCTGCACTCTCCGCAGACACAATGATCAATTTGTTTTTGAAGCCATAGCAGCGGGCATCCTCAAAAAGGGTGTGGTGGCAAGCCTAGGAGAGAAGCAGAGTAGTCATGGGGGATAACAGCAATGTGAATTTAGATAGAAAGAAGATAGCAAGCCATGTAAATCCCACACTTTACAGGGAAAAATTCCTGCCGACTGCAATAAAACTGTATAACAAATCACCTCTGGCCGGCAGAGAACTCTCTGCTCCATGGCTTCTCTGGATAACTGGACTTAAACTCCCACTGTACATTTTACATTTATATTCAATCTGATATTTAATAATCCATTCCTTGCACAATTAATGTATATATAATATCCTGCTTTACATTTTGTTACTGTACATTTGTATTTCCACATGTATATTTTTTACTTTTTTAATACTATTTTACTTCTATTTGAGATGTTTACATTTTGGATTGTTTATTTCTAGTCTTTTAATGTACAATGCCTTGTCTTTTTATGCTGCTGCAACGCAAACATTTTCCAAATTGGGATCAACAAAGTACTTCTTATCTTATCTTCAGAATCAGAAACAGGTTTATTACCAGGTAGGTTTACTCGTACGAGGAATTTGACTTGATGTCGTGGTGCATACATAAAAGTAAAACAAGAATTAAAAACACAGGTAGAGAACTAGAAAAATATTAAAAGATATAGTAAAATATAACATTATTTACATTGCAATGGAATGGAATAAAAAGGAATAAAATATGGAATAGAAAAGAAAAATAAGAAAACAGATATTGTTGTACATTGTGTGCATTAATGTAATGCATACAGTCTATGGTCTTTATCTTACCTTGTCCATGCGCAGGCAGCAGAAAGGCATCTTTTCCTGAAGAAGGTGGCACAACGCAGGCGAGCTGCCGATGTACGGAGAGTTTAGGGGATATCCCTTCACCCACCTGTAGCACAAGCCCACAGTTACCTCCAAACTAGTTTACACTTCCCTGATGTAAATACAAACAGCATCTTCCTGACTTACTCGCAGTGTCGACCCCACCAGTGGGCGCTCTCGTCTCTGTCACTGTCCTCCTTGCCCTCTTCCCCTCCCTCGTCCTCTGACTGGTCTCCGAGCAGGTCGAAGGTGGGGTTGTTGACACCGTCCACAAGCTCCAGGACGGGGGCGATGCTGTGCCGCCTTTCCTCCGCTGACTCTCCCATGGCAGGCAGGGCCAAAGTGTTAGCACCACCCATCTCCGCCCTGCTTCTGCTTCCTCTCCCGCTTCCCAGCACGGTGCCCCCAGGATCCTGGCTCTCTGGGCTGCTGTCACTGGAGTCCTGCAGGTCGATGGCCACTGTGCCTGTAACACACACACACACACACACACACACACACACACACACACACACACACACACACACACACACACACACACACATCACACACACACACACACACACACACACACACACACACACACACACACACACACACACACACACCACACACACACACACACACACACACACACCACACACACACACACACACACACACACACACACACACACACACACACACACACACACACACACACACACACACTTTAATTAGATGGCGTTGTCATATGAAATTCTAAAAACATAGACCGTGCTTGTACCTGTTAAAATAAAGCGGAGCTCTTAACCCACTCAGAGTGTCACAAACACCCTTAGGAGGTAGAAGGGCGTTTGTGACGCTATACTGTTTTTAGAATTTCACCATGAAATAGCCATCTGGTTAGGAGCTTTTAAACATGTTGCTAGATGAGTGGATTTAAGGACCTTACTTCCTTTTCAAACCCTTCCCAACCAAAGCAAACCTTTATTATAATTCCAACATCAAGGACCCTTTTTTTCTACTATACATGATGTGTTTGCACAGTCCCTGATCGTGGATACTGTGGTGAGAGCATTGAGGAATAGTGAGCTATACAGTATCACTGTTGTCCACCAGGTGGTGTGTGTATACTGACAGTTCAGTTCATTTGGTTGTTGTTTTTTTAGATTATTATTTGGCCACCAGTGCCTTTATTATAGAAGCAGATTTAAAATGGGGAGAAAAAAGGAGATGACACTCTGAAATGGTCTGAGTGAATCCTAGGCCTTGAGCTCTGCTAGGTTAGCTATCAAGCGGCCCCATTTAGGGGTTCTTATCAAGTGACATATCAAGTGTTGCTTATGATCAGATACATGTGAATTCATCAGAAAAGCTGTGCATATATTTAACCAAGATAGCTTGTGTGAGAACTGCGTAATTCTGAAAGCTGTGAATGTGCTGCTGCAGCTGACAGTTTGATGACAGGTTTGCGTGTTTGACCAACACATACTGCAAACAGAAGGCCAGTGTGTAAACGTTACACAGTCTTTGCGGCGTGCATTTCAGACTGACCCATGCTGGCGATGATACTGTGGACTGGCAGGCGTGTGAGTCCGTGGTAGATGGATTGGTGCACCCCCCTGGGATTTCCTCGAGTTCTGCCCCACGATGGCTCCTTGTGGCCCCTGACGAATGCTGAGTTCTCCTCTTTGGAGATATTGATGTAGAAGCATGTGTCAGAGGCCCCCATGATGTGGCAGGGCCCAGGGTTCAGCAAGATGTTGGTGGTTTCCAATCTGCGAACTCCAATCAAACATACTCCATACCTATAAAAAAGACAAGGTCAGATCTGAACAGTGCGGGGGGGTTTTGAGTTCTCATTTTTGGGACTTTTCACAAAATATAACTTACTTTTTGTGAGCATGAAAGGAGGCAAAGGTGAAACTCTTGCCCTGGTATTCTCCAAAGAATTTACTTTCCTCTAGACGGATGTGATGCACCTCATTGGCTGAGCAGCGGCGGTAGGTTCGGTGCCATTGGTCTGCTGCACATGCACCGCCCTCCCTGAGACAGAAAAGTAGGATTGATTGGCCACGTGGGGAAAGAATGAACTTTAAAACTTGTAACACAAAGCGTCTAGCTCAGCACCAGGGCAACATGAGGAGATATTTCACCTGAGGTCTCAGAGGTAAGATCTTAAATCTCTGTCAGAGCTACTGATCAATACTTCAATCAGGACACACAAGGACAGCCAACCTGTCTAAACAATAGCTCCCAAATGTACACATTCACACAGTTAAGTGGACACATTTTTCTCCTAGGGATACATCTTTAGATGTGGAGGCTAAAAAGGTGATAGCATAAAGCAAGGGTGTGGGGGCAGTGTGAATGTGGGTGGCCTGCGACAAAGACGGCATTATATAAACAAGTGTTATAGCGATTTTGCAGTTTACAGGAACTACTGTAAGTGTAAGGCTGGAGAGGAGGAGGGAGCATCATGTAGCACTGTCACAGCCAATAAACCAAATGGCAACAAATCCAGATATAGAAGCATACTTATGAAATACATTGCTTTTGAAAGTACAACTCATCAGACACAAGAGTGCTTGACATTGAACTTCTTTAATATTCATATTTTTTTGATGCAATCAAAGAGATTGTCATTGTTATTTTGAAGATATCTACTGCACTCAAAGGAATACAAAAATATAATCTGTTTATCAATTACTCATCAAGGTTTTACCTTGAATATCTTGATGAAAGAAGTAAATTACCAAAACATTTCTTTGCATATTCAATGTAAAACCCACTGAGTTATTGAAATACAAACGGTGTTTAAATATTTTAAACTAGTACCATCATAATCACTTATCATCATATCACCCCATAATGATACAAATAAATTAAGTAAAATATTGTGTATTGAGCAATTTGCCCCTGATCACATTGGGATTTTTTTGTGCAGGATTTAAGCATTAAACTGTAACATATAAGAAAAAGTCAAAATACAACAACATGTTTCTTAATAACACAATTAACCTCCACGAAGTAAATCTCCTCATGGAATAACAAAAGACAATGTGCAAATCTATGGAAGTGGACAGATGATTGGGGTGAATACAGATCAGATGAATCCTACCTGTTGAGGGCTTGAAAGGCTCCGGCACGCTGCTTGAAGACCTCTTGGGGAGCCATTCTGGAAAGCAAACACCAAAGTTGAGTGACATTGAGGAGACAATAAGCAGCTCAGTTCTGTTCACTGTATCTACTGCATATTTTACTGTCAAGTTAACAAAAAAAGAGGGATCGGGAGTCAGAAAGCAAGGGAACTTACTGCCCTCTGGAGGAGTGGATCAATAGAGTGATGAGTGTTGATGTACCAGGGCACACGCAGTTTAAAGCCAGCATGGCGTACTTAAACTCTTCTTCACACACCACATGATCTGCAGACACAGGAAACAAAAAGGGAAACGTATCGGAGGTCGGAAAATACAACCCTCACACTCTACTTCCATGATAGTTTCAACTCTGAGTCCAACAACGCTGCCTTGAATACAACTGGCTGCTCAAATAAAGACATCCCTAGCATTTGTAAGTGTGTTCTTGATCCATGGTGATATTTAGCTTTGCAAATGTACATCACTGGAGATTATGCTTCCACCCTTCTCAAGAGAGTGAACTAAATGTCATCTTTAGCTCTAAGAAGGTCTCATCTATTATGTTTTATTTCCACCAGGCATAAACCGAGGCTAGGGGGACCATGTATTTGGGTTGTGTGTGCATGTCTGTCTGTAGCTTATCTTGCATACTCTTGGAGCCAGCGGTCTTATAATATCTGTGCTCTGTTTGCTCAAGAACCTCTCTCAGCTATTCACTCATTTTAGAAAACATATTTGATTGTTTTATGTCATCACTGTCTGCTGATTCTTCAGGGGAGAGGGAGAACCACAGCGTGGCTAAGTGCAATAGTTGGTTAAAATCTAAAGTGTTCCCAAGCGTGTTGCCTCTAAATTGATTGTTTCAATCAAAAATGAAAGACATATAAGTGTGTTCTGATATAAAACAAGAGACAGCAGCTCAAGTTTATTTATCATAATTGTTGTTCTGGTTATATTCCCTCTTATTTAATCACTAGCTCAAACACACTTAATAGTGACACATCTTTTTGGAAAGAACATCCTGGTTATTCCCAACTGTGAACAGTACAATGTGTAAATAGGGCTGAAGAGTACCACTTAAAGACAAAAGCACAAACAATCAAACAATATATTTTATGTTAAATGAAACGTAGAACAAATGAGTCAAGCAGACAGTCGTGTCATCATCCTCTTGTACCAGCTGCTTGTTTACTCCCATGGGATCTTCTTAATGTTACTGTTGTGGCCCAACGCTCAGTTTTTGGGGATTAGATAGAAGAACAAGCACAAGCCAGTGATTTAGTGTCAGCCTTAAACCCCCTTTCAATCACATCATCCAAGACTAAACGCCTGTGAGCAAACCAAACCAAACGGAACAAACACAGATGACACTCCTTTCGTTTACCTGTTGCCGCACAGCCTCCTCTATGAAAGGAAAAACCAATAGAGCGATTCATGTTTGTAGTGAGCCAATCAGCATGTCGGGCACAGAGAGCTCCCATTTCCCCTGATGGGTAATCCTTGATTGCATTTTCTTTGCTTCCTTGTTTACCAACAATGTTTAGCTGGGTCAGAAAAGCAAATTATGTGCCTTTAATTAAGAAATAATTGCTGAAGAACGTCGGAGCCTGACATGAAGCATGCAACTCAATCAGCTGCCAACCGGAGAAACCTGAGAGCCCGATGACATGTAAATGCAATTTTTTGTAAATTGTGTGCCTGAATCTGAGCAGGTGAGAGACAATTACAGCTGCTGATTGTGGATCTTCTGCTAAAGTACCAATGTGCCTTTGGTTCAGAACAGGACATCATAATGCAACTCACACACAAAGCTTTTCAGATTGTGAGAAAGCAGCTTATACAGACCAATGGGCATCTCTAAGCGTGCAGAGTAAAACAAAAACAAATGTATGTCTCATCTTTGAGGCAACAGTGTTCATTATTGTCACGCACATTCCAATCTCTAGGTCTGCTACCATACACACACATCTCTAACTCACAAAGCGCACACACAGTAGTCACACACAGTAGTCACACACAAAATTGAGTCTTTTCTGCAATATCCAATTTTCAACATCCCTCGTGTGTTTCTGTTAACCACTGTGATGCCTTCACTTCCCATCTTCTCCTCTGCTTACTGTTCAACGCCGCCCAGCATCCCATCCTCTATCCTTCAGATACCAGGACCCAGACCAGGAGAGAAACCAATTACAGACCTCGACATACTGTGCACACACACACCCACACACTCACATACATCCACAAGGTTTTAGTATACCCTCTTCAGAATCTCTTTCACAGACTGGTGTTAAAGGTGTGAGAAGATAAGTGTGGACATGCAGATGTTGGCCATTACAACTTGACCACAGGTCCAGTGGTTAAGTTAATTAATTCAGTTAGCTGTTATTGTTTGTACGAGTGTGCTGTTGTTGAACACGATGCCTGCTGCTGCAATAAGCCCACTTCAGGAGGGCAACAGGCTATTGTCATTCAGAACATAAACCGGGGAGACAATCGATTAACACCGCACCCCATTTTTTATGGTTAATCAAACGCCTCAGGGTTTCCTGCCCGGCTGCAACATTCTCCCGATCTTTCCCATTGAACGTTGAGCTGTTATTAAACCATTCCTGTGGATCAAATTAAATGTTTTTCCCTGGCTCATTAATGCCTCCCACACTAGCACTTAGCGGGTATATTCCAAGTGGTGTCAAAACATGGCATCCTTCTTAAAGTTATGTTCTAGTGACTACTTACATACTCGCTCCCAGAGTTTACTGAGATGACTTCAGGCTGAAGGTCAGTTGATTATAAACATTAGGTTTTGTGGTCTTAAAAGGAGTTACTTTTAACAGTCATGTATGGAATTTATCATCAGCACTGAAAGGCTGTTGGGGGCCACAAGGAGATGACTATTGACAATTTCATTAAAAAACACAATATTTCAAAATTCCTGCCCGACTTAACACATAAGCCTCAGTCTGGCTCTGGCAGTCAAGTGTGTAAAACAGCACTGCAGAGGCAAAGGAGGATTTCCTACGGGGAGAGCTCATCTGCCAGGTTAGCACAACAGCAGAACTCCCCCAAATAAGGGGATTGTCTTGGGCCGGGGAAGCAAAATGAAACGTTAATCATTGATAGAGACAGCTGGGAAGAGGGCGTCAAGCTAGAATTGGGTTCTCTAGGACTGTAGGCAGAGAGAGAGGAAACAGTGAGAGTGTGATTTCTTCTACGTGCCTTCAGATGATTGAATGGCTTCTTCTGTTGAGCAAGGGGGGGAATTCCAGCTGACAAACTCAGGCAGAAAAGAGGACATGACTAAATAAAAGAGCACACAGGACAACTTAGTTTCCAATGTTAACCTAATCACCCTTCTTTTAAAACACACAAACTGAGCAAAAGCACCTGTTGAACTGGGACAGGACACATTTGAGCATATGCATTATAATGCATTGAAATAACAGTAGTTGAATCCAAACAAGAATGGACATACTTTAAGCAAAGGAGTCACTGTCAGTGTTTGATTTCACACTCATGTGCCCACCTGCAAATTTGACGTGGAACTTGTTCTCCGGCTTGAGAATCTGGACGTACAAGGGGCAATTGGGAGCGAAGTCTTTCACCGCCCAGGCTCGGAGGATGGTCTGATGATCCTGAGAAAATGGGGATTGAGATGGATGGAGTGAAAAGTTGGGAGAGAGGAAAAGGGCAATGGAGAGTTAAAGAGTGGTAAACACACACAACTAACAGCATCGGATTCTTCCTAAAACACTGACTTCACAGAGCAACTCAACGGCCATTGTCAGATTTCAAAGTAATGCTATTCTAACATCTTTCTACAAAGAAGTGTTCAAGAATAGTGGCAAGCCCATAAAGAGTGAACTGAGTAACACTGGCCAGGATATAATTGTTGAGTATGTGTGAGGCTGTACTCTGTTATCTGAAAAGATAATGTCAGCACGCTATCATGCTCAAAGGGACAAGGATAACACGCTAATGTGTCTCTATGTTAACCATAGTCACATGCTGACAGTAATTACAATGTTTTCAAGGTTCTGAAGAATTGACACCTAATGTGGGTACAAGAAACAAAAATAAGGGGTCTCCAAAGGTATTACAATTCAGCTGCCAAATTATTCAGTGTACCAGGGTGTTAATTAAACCGTGTTAATTAAACCGTGTGATCACTATCATGGCAAGTAGTGTCGTGTAACATTGCACCTATAGATGTTTTTCACATGCATAGTGTGTATAGTTATGTCAAGCCTGTGTTTCCTTTACTCTCTGTTTCAGTCATTTTCACTCCAATAATCTTTTGGTAGAAAGCATCCAATGCAGAAGACTAAATCCAGTTGTTACCAAAGCTGCTTTAATGCGTAATTTTTTGTTTTCTAATTTATTTTAAGGCTTTTCTCAGGCAAGCAGCCCTACTATGGAAATGTTACATATAGGGAGTGATGGCAATACAGAGAAGCAGTGAGAAACGTACAGCAGCAATGCGGTCCACTTCAAACCGGTTGCTGAGGATAAAGCAGGCTTCAGCGTCGTCCATCCTGCAGGCAGTTAGAAAAAAGCATGTAGCCATGGGAGCGAGACATAGATAAATAGAGAGAAAGATAGAGAGAATTAGGGAAGCGTTGAGGAAAGAAGACATGGGAAGGAGGGAGTTGTCATGTTGTTGAGGGAGAGGACAAAAGAGAAAAAAGCAGGACAAAAGAACAACAAACAATCCAATCGATCTTTCAAGCCCACACTATTTAGGGTTGAGATGGAAGGAGGCAAGAAAACAGGGAGAGTCAAAAAACTAAACAATGTATTTTAGTCTTTCCCTATCACAAAGGTTCTGCTGCTGTATTACAAAAAGCCAGGAGGTAAACAATAAGCATTAGAACTCCAACTGTAATTAAAGCTATTATTATAAGGCTGTAGGCAATTAAGGCATTAATTATAAGCTCAAGCGTCTAAAAGTGGGGCCTTTTATTTCAAGGTAACAGGTCTGTTCTGGGGTTATTCAGTGCTTGTATTATTTGTCGTGATTGTTGTTGTTTTTGTCACAGTATCTCACTTGGCCCTCATCAGGTCTTGGTCTTTGAGGGCAGAACCCTGCAGGTAGATGACTCTCTGGGCCCACAGAGGGACATGGAGGACCCTCCTGACCTGGACATCCATCTCTGCTGGGCACAGGATCACCACATAGTAGTCCTACAAACACACAAAGAGAGGTTTAACCAACAGCTCACTTAATACTGAACTATGATTGGCTGCCAAACTAATTGTGATGTATAAATCATGCTTTAATGACCACATCCCATGTGAGATCTCCCACTTCGGCAGATTCATGTAAAACTTAATTAAATAACAATATGCAAAACACATTTTAAAGGGAGACGTTAACCATCACCTGCACCTCCTAATGGATACACATGAATGCAACCTCATGAAAACATCTGCTTCAACATGAATAATACAGCATTTTGATTATTGTTTTCGCTAAATGAAACATCTCCTTTAACCTCAGCTGTCTAGCCAACTGTAGATGATGACAGACAACAATCGCAAAACCCCTCCGACACCCTTTTTGTTTTGGCTTAAAACCGTTTTGAGAGACCTGTAATCGGGGGTGAGCGAAGAACTCATTGAGGAAGTCCATGAGGAGGTCGATTTTGAGGCAGCTGACACACAGCACCACGTGTTTCTCCGTCTGCGCCCTGTAGCGGCTGTAGTTCCCCCCGGACTTCTGCCGCTCCATCCACAGAAAGGCCAGCTGCTCGAACTACATTCAGAATGACATCAATCACATTCAACAGAGGGAAATTGGATTAGGTTTGATGGAATACAGGGAGGAGCCAGGTGGCTTAGGAAAAGAAAACAATGCCTTACAGAGAGTGTGTTTTGGTTTAATTAGGGACAGTCTTGGGGGAATTAAGAAAAGATGAGATTTGGTTAAGGATGGGGGCTGAATGAAACATGACAGCAGCAACAGAGGAAAGTAAGTTACAGAAATACCAGTAAGCCTGAGGGAAACAATTGTGTGTGTGTGGAGAGGGCCAGGTAGGTGGGTATATAGATGATGGGACTTTTTCTTAAAGCTTTCCAATAAAAATCCCCAAATAATTCACAATGAGCACAACTGTTGTAACTTATTCACAGATGAATGTGCAGCATAAAAGCAATATCCTCCTATAGCAAGAACGAAATTGACAACAATTCTACACATTTGGGCTGATTTGTGATGTTATGATGAGGCCACCGTGATTTGATCAAGGACTGTCTCCAAACTGAGAGACAAGGAAATTACCTAAAGGGTTAGTAATTTATCTTATTTTCAAATCAATATCCTTTCTAGGCTCAACATTACACACAATAAGAGGCACATTTCCTTTGGTGTGTGTTGGGCACAAAAACCAATAGAGGCTCCCCTGTGCAGACAAGAGAAGGGCACACAGGTCATGGCAGGACTCGGACACACACACACACACACACACACACACACACACACACACACACACACACACACACACACACACACACACACACACACACACACACACACACACACACACACACACACACACACACACACACACACACACACACACACACACACACACACACACACACACACACACACACACACACACACACACACACACACACACACACACACACACACACACACACACACACACACACACAGCGTAGGGCTTGGTGGGGGGGTTTCTAAATGTCAAAGGGTGTTTGTGGTTGAAAGATGGGGAGAGGGAGTAGGTAGGATGACGCAGCATCAATGTTGGTGATTCACAGATTGTCGTTATGAGTCTGTTCTAGTTAACAAAAGTTTCTTCATGTTTGTGTCTTTTGTTATTGTGAAGGTTTTGGTTGTCAAGACATTTGCTAACACCCGGTCCCAGCTGATGGGAAAAACAAAACAGTGTGAGTTTGTTCAACAGCCATTATGCTGCGTAGGATGCAGCCCTACACATACTGCTTATGTGACACGTTCAAAAACAGAAAAGCTATCAAAGACGTTTACCAAAGAAATCCAATTTGCAACAAATGAGGAATGTCAGTAGACCAAATCATTTGTGGATTGTTTCTCAGTATTATGTGAGTGTGGTTTCCCACCCTCATCTGACTGCACACAGAGGAAAGTCGTTCCATTAGCACCTCTACATCTTTTGGGAAGCAAGCAAGGAAGGAAGGAGGATACTCTTGCTGTTTCCAGAGTAAAAATAGTGCTGCATATCTACGTACAGTAGGATGCAATGAGTCATCACGTAATTGTACAAGGGGGAAAAAAGGAGAATTATGAATCTTAGGAAAAAACAGATAAACATTTCCTGTAAACAGACTATACCAAAACAGCTTTTTTTGGTTTCAAAGCAATCCCATTCATTTTAGGCATGATTTAAATAATTCACTAAAACACATCAGACACATACTTCTATATTACTTGGAGGAAAGCCCAGCAGAGCCCGGCTGGCTGCTCCTAAAGTTAAATTGAAATAAATATGAGATTGGATGAGGGCTTCTAAACTCATCAAATCACAACTTTACTAGATCACTTTTTAAAAACCTACCTTTCAAAGCTTTGTGTGTTAATTTCCGAAACTCTTTTTAATCTACTGCCTGTGATGTGTTAGTGGTTATCACCCTTGTTCTCACCTGGATGGGAAGCACAATGAGCGCCACGAAGATCATGATGACCACCAGGAGTTGTGAGGGCCAGATCTGGGGGGTGACATCTCCGAAGCCCACCGTGGAGAAGGTGACCACGCAGAAGTAGAGCGAGTCGAACAGGGTCAGGTTGTTGCCCGCTCGTTCCAGGTGTTGAATACCACAGATGCTGATGGAGGTTGGCAAGATGGAAAGAAATGAAGAAAGTGAAAAAAAAGGAAGTGAGTATTACTCAGACTTCACATGTTGGGTGAAGTATAGGTTCCTGTGGAGAGCTATCTTTCACGCCTGTGTGTGTATGTGTGATTGTGGAGATGGGGGTGGATGCATGCTTCAGTGGCTTTGTGGGACACTGTATATGCATACTGGCCTGCTATTTTGTTCTTTATGGGATAGATGAGTCAACTGTAAATGTCACCCCTGAAATGGTCAGAGAGCTTAATTCCTGCTGCTTGTAGCATCTTTTGGATTAGCAAGCTGTCACATCATCCACTGCACTGAAGCATTTCAGAGCACTATCTTATCTTCACAGTTACCAAGTAGGCTACCTTCCTTTTTATCTTTTATCTGGAAGAGGAGCATTTATTTCCCTATGTAACCCACATTAAAACATAGTCAGCATAAAGTCATTCAAAAGGGATTTCATTAAAGGTGGGGTAGGTAAGTTTCAGAAACCGGCTCGAGATACACTTTTTGTTATATTCCATGGAATGCTCTTAACATCCCGGTAGCAATGAATATCTTAAGTGCTTTGACAAAAAATCCATAAAAAAATGTCATCTGTGGAAGCCGTAATACTGTAAAAAGTACAACCAATCCGTTTAGCCGGCCCGGCTAAACGGATTGGTTGGCCTACCTGCCTGTCAGCCTTTCATCGGGGCACAAACTTATCTCGTGCCCTCATTGGTCATGTGCGCGTTCGTGTGTGTTGGAGGAGGGGCTCTATAAGGAAGTGGCAGATTTTCTCCGGTTGTGTATTTTCAAATTCTAGCGATCTCGAGCCGGTTTCTCAAATTTACCTACCCCACCTTTAAGGATACACGTTTACAATTGGTCAATGATAACATTGACCAATCCCTTTAAAAATATAATAAATAAAAGTAGTATGACAAATTACAAGGTACTGTTCCTTAAGGGATCTCTGCTCACCACCAGGCACGCGCAGCGTAGCAGGAGAAAAGAGAAAACGGAGCAAGACGCAGATGAGATGAGCGGAGTAAATTATATTAAAACTTTAAAAGTGATTCAAAGTTGATTTTAAAAAGATAAAAATACCATCCACACGGTCGGAAAACCCAGTAGACGGTATAGAACATTAACCAACGGTGTTTTGGTCAGGTTTTTTTGGACTGGATAAAAAAGTTGATCGCAAGTAAGAGGACAACACACACCCGCTCTGATACAAAATGGCGAGCCAGACCCACGGACTGCTTTGATCTTCGCTCCAGTGAGAGGACTTGCTGGTTTATCAAGAGACAATAGCTGAACTCACTGCCAGAGTGGTAGGAGTATTGAAGAAATTATAAGGTTGGAACTGGATTTAAGTTGTACCTGGATTTAAAGAGACACTATATATTGTACTCTAGGTTTTCATTTGTCATTTGATTTCATTGATGGTACGATTGTGTTTTTTTCATTGAATTAGATATATTTTACCTGTGAAAAGGGAAAAGAAAAAGAGTTAACTCAGGATATTGAAGAGATTAAAATAGGAAAAATCTATGAATAATACTTAGTAGACCGGTCTAAAATAAAATAGGCTATTTTATTTTGTTCATCCTATATGGATAACATTTACTAAGTCACAGAAATCAGAAAACAAGGGAAAGGTGAAATACTTACTTCTGATTATACTGCAGAAAATATTCATTGTCTATGTTTAATGTTTTGTCTATTTCGTCAGTAAATTGCCGGCTGTTCTATTCAAACCACCTGATCTCTGGTCTAATTACTTACCTGTCTATCCACTCTAGTAGAACCCAGAATCCTTCTAGTCAGATAGCATAGCCCAAGATAATAAGTGTTACAAATTGGCGAGCTAGCCAGGATTGAATACAAATAAAACAGATTTAAGATTAGCGATCAGAGACCATATAGAAGCCTTTTCATCAATATGGATGAAATTCAGGCATTAGGCGTCAAAATACCTAACTCGCTCTTAGTTAGTGGCCTAACAGACACAAAGACAGACGAAGAGCTTTATGACTTCTTAAACCAATATGGCTCGATTGAGAGAAGAATCCCAGTAGACCTGCCACAAGCTGGATCCAGCCTGCAAATGATTGTAGAGTTTACGTATGGCACAGCTGTACAGTCACTGTTGGACATTTTGCCATACAAACTTGCAAGCAAGACTCAGACAGATGTTGCTTTTAATATCAAAGCCTTAGCAGGTGTGTACATTTATACAGTTGGCCAATCCACTACACAAACGTACCTTGAGGAATTGAAGAAAATTGCAAAGCACAGTGGCAAAGACCTGGTAGAGGTGCTGAGAAAGGAGCTCCATCACATCAGTCAAACTGTTGAACAAGAGGATCGTGAGAGTCAACATGATGATGCTGAAACAAACCGTGAGGAAAGTTTCAACATTGTAACAGGTGAATCCACAGCCTAGTGTTCTTCCTCCACAAAGTGTTCATATCCCTGAGCCCAGGTTAGCATCATCTCAACAACACACCAAAGAAAAGACTCAGCCTACTCTGAGCTTCACTGATCTCTATCCATCTGATCTGCAGAAGGTTGTTATTGAACATATTGTCAAGCGTGAAGACTCTACAGCACAAATGCATGCTTCATTAAGACTCCGACCCTTCTCTGGACGCTGCCCCCGTCCAAACAACGAAGTTGACTATGAGACTTGGCGCTCTAACGCAGATTTCCTATTGAGAGATGCTCAACAGTCAGATCTTCACAAATCACGAAGAATACTAGAAAGCCTCTTGTCACCTGCAGTTGACATAGTGAAACATCTAACTCCTAACTCATCCCCATCACTCAACATTCTAGACTCAGCCTATGGCACAGTTGAAGATGGAGACGACCTCTATGCCATGTTTCTAAACACACTACAAAACAACAGCGAGAAATCTTCCGCCTACCTTCAACGACTACAAGTAATGCTGAACACCACCCTCAGGAGAGGTGGAGTAAAAGCAACTGATCTGGACAGCCAGCTCCTGAAACAATTTTGCAGAGGCTGCTGGGATAATGCTCTAATTTCAGAGCTGAAGTTAGAACAAAAGAATCAAACTCCACCTACCTTTGCAGAGCTCCTCTTGCTGCTTCGCACTGGGGAAGACAAACGCAACTCTAAAGAATGCCGAATGAAACAATACTTCGGTGTATCAAGACAGAAGGTGTCCTCACACTTCCAAGCTGCTTCTTCTGAGTGCACAGGAGAATGCAACTCATCACCACAAAGACACAATGAGTCAAGATCTGAAATGGAAGACCTGAAAAAACAAATAGCTCATTTGCAGTCTCAGCTGACACAGATTACTCAAAGATGACAAAACCAGCTCAAAGAAAGCAGATGCCACTACCAAATCTTCAACTGACAGGACTAAACAGAATAAAACACTGCCCAGCATCCATGATAACAATAATAACAGTCATAGTAAAGAGCCAAAACCCTGGTACTGTTTCAGGTGTGGCGAAGACAGACACATAAAGCCCCAATGTGAGGCTGAAGCAAACCCCTCTCTCGTAGCCTTCAAAAAGAAACAGTTGAAAGAGAAACAGATGGAATGGGAGATGAAAAATGGTCATTCACCATCAGATTATTTAAACTAACACCAGCCACTGTTGAGGGACAAATGGAGGTTGAGAAACAGATTAAGAGTCCCAAAGGGAAGCAACGTAAATGGTTAGCATTTTCTAACTCGAAACAGAGAGCAATGACCATACCAAAAGGGCTCATTGGAGCTAAAACTACTGCACATGTGACAATTGCTGAGAAAGACTGTAACTGTTTGTTAGACACAGGTTCGCAAGTAACCACAATTCCCAAATCATTCTACGAACAGAATCTATCCAACTGACCTATTAAGTCTTTAAACAACCTACTTGAAGTAGAAGCCGCTAATGGCCAAGATGTCCCCTATTTGGGATATGTTGAAGTTAATATCACATTCCCTAGGAGTTCCCTTGGCCTTGACTTTGAAGTGCCCACTTTAGCCTTGATCGTCCCTGACATGCAGTCAACCCTGTCAACAGTTTTGATAGGCACTAATACCCTTGACCCTCTTTATGAGTTGTACACAAGTGCTGCACTTCAGAAGTCCCAGTCATTGCCCTATGGGTACAGAGTGCTTCTCCAAACCCTCAAACTGAGACAAAGACAGGAAGTGGACTCCAGCCTAGGAGTTGTGAGACTGTCTGGAAAAGACCCCGAGACTCTTGGCCCTGGTCAGACCAAGGTGGTGGAAGGATCAGTCAGCTGCAAAATACCCAATGCAGGAAAGTGGGTGGTGATCGAATCATCAAAAACATCCTCTTTGCCAGGTGGCATAATGGTCACAAATGGGTTAGCAAGTCTCCCACCCAAACTACCTTGTTGTGTTGTTGTGTACCAGTGATCCTCAAAAATGAATCTGACCACGATATCACTATCTCCCCAAAGAGCGTGATAGCTGAAGTCAATGACATTCAAAGTGTCCAGCCTGTCACTCACAACAACTCAGATACTCAAACAAAACCTGACCAAAAACCAAAGAAAAGATTTGACTTTGGTGAGTCCTCAGTTCCCAATGAATGGAAAGAACGCATAACCGAAAAACTGAACTCGATGTCAGATGTTTTTGCACAGCATGATCTCGAATTTGGGCGCATTGCCAAATTAAAACACCACATAAAGCTCAGTGACGAAACCACATTCAAACACAAAGCGAGACCCATACACCCACAATACATCGAAGCTGTGCGTAAGCATCTCCAGGAACTTCTCAGTGCTGAAATCATTCGTGAATCAGAATCCCCCTTTTCTTCACCGATTGTGGTTGTCAGAAAGAAGAACGGTGATGTCCGACTCTGTATCGACTACAGAAAACTCAACCTCCAAACAGTGAAGGATTCATATGCCTTGCCAAATCTGGAAGAGTCCTTTTCAGTGTTGAACGGGTCCAAGTGGTTCTCAGTATTGGATCTAAAGTCTGGCTTTTACCAAATCGAGGTGGAAGAGTCAGACAAGCAAAAAACTGCATTTGTCTGCCCACTTGGATTCTTTGAATTCAACAGAATGCCTCAAGGGATAACAAATGCCCCTCGCACGTTTCAGAGGCTCATGGAGCGTTGCATGGGAGATTTGAATCTCAAACAAGCCCTTGTTTTCATTGATGACGTCATTGTCTTCTCGTCAACACTTGAGGAACATGAAGAAATGTTATTAAATGTACTCACAAGGTTGAGAGAGTATGGCCTGAAGTTGTCTCCTGAGAAGTGTAAATTCTTCCAGACGACTGTCAAATATCTGGGCCACATTGTGTCAGAAAAAGGCATTGAAACAGACCCTGAAAAGATCGCCTCACTCAAAACCTGGCCAAAACCAAACAACTTGAAGGAGCTAAGAACCTTTTTGGGATTGTGCGGTTATTATCGCCGGTTCATAAAAGACTACTCAAAGATTGTGAAACCTCTCAATTCACTCACTGCCGGGTATCCACCTGCACAGAAAAATCAGAAGCCCAATGTGAAAACAGAGAAATATCACAATCCTAAAGTCGAGGTATTTGGTGATAGATGGACAACAGAATGCCAATCTGCATTTGAAACTATCATTGACAAGTTAACAACAGCTCCAATCCTTGGTTTTGCTGATCCCAAGTCACCCTACATCCTACACACAGATGCAAGCACGATAGGACTAGGTGCTGTCCTGTACCAGGAACAGCAAGGACAGAAACGTGTCATTGCATATGCGAGTCGTGGCTTATCACCTTGTGAAGCCAGATACCCAGCACACAAATTGGAGTTCCTTGCCCTTAAATGGGCAGTCACAGAAAAACTCCAACACTATTTGTATGGAAGCCCATTCCTAGCTGTTACTGACAGCAATCCATTGACCTACGTCCTCACTTCTGCCAAGCTTGACGCCACAAGCTACAGATGGCTAGCTGCTGTGTCAACTTTCGACTTCCAACTGCAATACAGAGCAGGAAAGCAGAATCAGGACGCAGATGGGTTGTATAGAAGGCCACACAGTGGATTGGCAGATGATCATATCTCAGAAAAAGAGATGGAGAGGATACGGCAATTTGCTCAAAGGCACTTGTCTGAAAATGAAGAGTCATGCTTGATTGCTGAGAGCACAGTCAAGGCCATAAGCACCTTGTCCATAACACCATCAATGGTGAACATGCAGAGGAATTGTCTGGTACCATCTTAGTCCTATCTCTAGCACAAAATCCAAACGCCATACCAGCAAGCTATGAAGCTGAGGAACAGTTTGGTGGCTTACCAGTCATTCCTCATCTCACCGTTGCTGAGCTGGTTGAAAAGCAGAAAGCTGATACCTGCATCAGGGAAGTAATCCACCAAATGGAGTCTGGAGAAAAACCCCCACCCTCTATCAGAAAAGAACTTCCTGAAATCTGCCTGATGTTGAGGGAATGGAACCGACTTGAACTAATAAATGGTATATTGTACCGCAGAAGACAAGAAGGTGCACGCATGTCTTATCAACTTGTACTGCCGGAGGAGCTGAGGCCCTCTGTACTAAAGAACCTTCATGACGACCTTGGCCACATGGGCATTGAACGTACTCTGGACCTGGTCAGAGTGCGTTTCTATTGGCCTAAAATGTCAGCCGATGTGGAGCAAAAAATTAAAACTTGTAACCGTTGTGTACGACGGAAGTCTTTACCTGAAAGAGCAGCACCACTTGTGAACATCACTGCTACAAGGCCATTCGAACTTGTGTGTATGGATTTCCTCTCTGTAGAACCAGACTCGAGTAACACCAAAGATATTCTGGTCATCACAGACCATTTTACTAAGTACGCAGTGGCCATCCCAACCACAAATCAGAAAGCGCAAACTGTAGCTAAGTGCTTATGGGAACACTTCTTTGTGCACTATGGCATCCCTGAAAGACTTCACAGTGATCAAGGTCGGGACTTTGAGTCTCGAACAATAAAAGAACTGTGTGAGCTCATTGGTACCCAGAAAATCAGGACTACTCCATATCATCCAAGGGGCAATCCCGTTGAACGTTTCAACAGAACCCTACTTAACATGCTGGGAACTCTTGAGAATCAAAAGAAGTGCCATTGGCGAGAACATGTCAGACCTTTAGTATACGCCTATAACTGTACTAAAAATGACGTAACTGGGTTTAGCCCTTACGAGCTAATGTTTGGGGGACAGCCTAGATTGCCAGTCGATCTGGCATTTGGCTTACCTGTTCATCACCAACCAGGTTCACACTCTCAGCATGTTCAAAACCTGAGATCCCATCTCGAAACAAGCTACAGAGTTGCTTCTGAAAATGCAAAGAAAGTAGCAGATCGCAACAAAACAAGATTCGATAAACGTGCCGTTGAATCTACTCTAAAAGAAGGTGACAGAGTCTTGGTCAGAAACATTCGCCTTAGGGGTAAGCATAAGCTAGCGGACAAATGGGAGACAGACGTTTACATCGTCCTAAGACAATCTGGAAACGTTCCAGTATATGTTGTTGGCCTGAAAATGGAAAAGGTCCACAAAGAACCCTACACCGTGACCTTTTGCTGCCATGTGGTTTCCTTCCTTTAACCCCAGTGGAAGATGGAACTAACACACAAGGGCCCCCAAGACGGCCAAGAACTCGACAGTAACCAAGACAAGAAAGCTCTGATGGAGCTAATGAGAACGAATGCCAATCTGACCCAGATGAATATTATCACGATAGTCACAGATACCTAAGTGTGGAGGCTGTAGATTTCAATAACATCTCCGAAACTACAGAACAGCCCCTTAGTGAAATTGAACAAGAACCTCTTGAAATGGTATCTACTATTGAGCAAAAATCTTCAGATGTAGCCGAAGCTTTCCCTGAAGACGAGCCTGTGGAAACCTCTGATTGTGACTTATCTGCTAGAGACCCTGCAGAAAGCAACCTACCTGATCCCTGTGGAAACAGTCCACCTGCTGGACAGAAACCAGCATATCTACCTGAACAGGTCCTGAGTGAAGAAGAATGAAAATGAAAGCAATATCAATCAATCTGAAACGGAAATGGAGAAAGAAACCCTGAGAAGATCCATCAGAGACAGAAAGACCCCTAAAAGACTGACTTACCCTGAGCTGGGAAATCCATTAGCTATGATAGTACAGTCTTTATTTCAGAGCCTTACTGAAGTCATAACAGATTCACTCATACAACCTAAATTAAGAAACACAAAGAGTCCTGACAATATAGACTTCTAAAACAATGCACAGGGATGTGCATTAGGTAAAGTGGGGAGGATGTAACCCACATTAAAACATAGTAAGCATAAAGTCATTCAAAAGTGATTTCATTAAAGGATACGCGTTTATAATTGGTCAATGATGACATTGACCAATCCCTTTAAAAAATATAATAAATAAAAGTAGTATGACAAATTACAAGGTACTGTTCCTTTAAGGGATCTCTGCTCACCACCAGGCACGCACAGCGTAGCAGGAGAAAAGAGAAAACGGAGCAAGACGCAGATGAGACGAGCGGAGTAAATTATATTAAAAGTGATTCAAAGTTGATTTAAAAAAGATAAAAATACCATCCACACGGTCGGGAAACCCAGTAGACGGTATAGAACATTAACCAACAGTGTTTTGGTCAGTTTTTTTTGGACTGGATAAAAAAGTTGATCGCGAGTGAGAGGACAACACACACCCGCTCTGATACAAGATGGCGAGCCAGACCCACGGACTGCTTTGATCTTCGCGCCAGTGAGAGGACTTGCTGGTTTATCAAGAGACAAGTGCTGAACTCACTGGATTTAAGTTGTACCTGGATTTAAAGAGACACTATATTGTACTCTAGGTTTTCATTTGTCATTTGATTTAATTGATGATACAATTGTGTTTTTTTCATTGAATTACATATATTTTACCTGTGAAAATGAAAAAAAACTCAGTTAACTCAGGATATTGAAGAGATTAAAATAGGAAAAATCTATGAATAATACTTAGTAGACCGGTCTAAAATAAAATAGGCTATTTTATTTTGTTCATCCTATATGGATACCATTTACTAAGTCACAGAAATCAGAAAACAAGGGAAAGGTGAAATACTTACCTCTGATTATACTGCAGAAAATATTCATTGTCTATGTTTAATGTTTTGTCTATTTGTCTTTTTCGTCAGTAAATTGCCGGCTGTTCTATTCAAACCACCTGGTCTCTGGTCTAATTACTTACCTGTCTATCCTCTAGTAGAACCCAGAATCCTTCTAGTCAGATAGCATAGTCCAAGATAAGAAGTGTTACACCTATATCATATTTTTTACCTCTCTATCACGTCATTGTTTTGCCTCTCCCTATCCATCTCACCCCCTCCTTTCCTCACCCTGCCCACGGTCATGACAAAACCGACACTGTCTGTCGAACCCTGACCCTGTTTTTCTCCTAGTTGGCCCACTTTCAGTTGAGTGTCAGCTGGCGAGGGTACCCACCATGTGAACATGAGGCAGACCAGGGTGCTGATGAGTATCACCACCTGGTTAAACATGGCTGAGTGCGTCCGCTGGATCGCCCTGTGGAGATCATTCTGCAAAGAGATAGACACAGGTGTGAGTATGTGAACAGCCCATTGTTGCCCCAAGTGTGAAATTATGATAAATATCAGTTTATGGCTAGTATGAAAAATACATAGAACTAAGGAGGAAATATAAAATTGCACGAAAGCAGGAGATGAAAATGGCAAAGAGCAAGACAGCATATTCAAAAATGGGAAGCAAGCTCAGACGACATTGGACAGCAGGGAATATGAGAAACTTCTCCACCAAGCCCAGGGTGCAAGGTTAAATGTTTTTTTACGACTTATTTACCTTCATGGCAGAATGAGCTGGTGAGCTGTAATTGCACAGACAGAGAGGGGCAATCGCATGCCAACAAACAGAATATAACGGAGATTAAAGTAATGATGAAAATTGAGAAGGGAGGTGCTTGACTCACTATCATGTTCTCCAGAGCGTGTTTTGCCAGCCAGCAATTGAGAAATACAGGGATGAAGAGATTTCTGAAGGAGGGCAAAATCACCTGTCAAGAATGGAGAGTGTTAGTCTGCTTGGCTGTCTCCTCACATTGTTTCATATGTTGCATACAGTCACTGAATAACAGGCAAAGGAAAGGGGTTGTGTGAGCATGAGCCTGGTGTGATATTATATAATACATATATATGTGTTCCGCAGTGCTCGAGTGCGTTCGAGCATTTCCACTCACAGTGATCATGAAGGGGATGGCGCTGATCATCTCCAGAATGAAGGGGACACGTAATACTTGCTCCCAAACGTTGCCCTGGAAACACAAAACACATACAAGGGATCAGGAAACCCCATTGTCATGGCGGCCTTCAGGAATAACCATATAACAGACCCCCATTGCGGTGAGTTGGAGGGAACAAATTGACCGCCATAGAATTGATCTCAATGTATGAGTGTTATATAACGCCCTTGCATCGCTTTGAGATAAGAAGCAGCATTACTCAGTTTCCTCTTGGCTTAACTGTTCAATTAAGATGTCAGACATGGCTTTTTGTATGCGTCTCCCACCTGCATATAACTGACCTAAATCTGATTAGTGTAGGTGGACAGGCGCAGGGTATGTCCACAGGAATCAGTCAGTGCTAAATGTTAAAGGGCTTCTAGCCTTCAGAGTAATCTGCAGAGTGAGCCCTTTATAGGCTTATACTGTCAGGTACATCAAAAGCAGGGCAACCCGTTGATGGATCGGCCCCCTGCAACACAGGGGCCTCCCCTAAAGTCTCTCTGATGTGTCAATAACAGGCTGATGATAAGGAAGCCTCGACGCCCGCTGAGGGTCTTTCCAAATGCAAGGAGACGTGAGAAAACACACAGAGGAGTTCAGAGTGGACAAACGACACCCTCAGGCATTTTGCATGAATGTACGTCCCTGCACACACACACACACACACACACACACACACACACACACACACACACACACACACACACACACACACACACACACACACACACACACACACACACCACACACACACGTAGACATCAAAAGAACATCACAACAGGCTTCTGATTGGATTTTGGGGGACGTGAGTATCTCACCTTATAGCTGAGATACACGAGCAACATAGTTTCTGAAAAGCTGATGAAAGCCACAAGCACCTGCAAAAAGAGAGAGAGAGAGAGTTACAGAGAAAATGAGAGACGCTGACACAGAGAGGAGTCGGGGAGTGACCAGCGCAGAGAGAAATTAGGAGGCGCAGGGATGGAGGAGGAGAGCGTGGGTGGAAGCAGTAGGCTGGCTGATGATTGAGCTTCAGAGAGAACAGATTTAAGTGAAGCAAGAGACAGTCTGGTGTCTGAATGTGTATATGCCTTCATTGTAAATATGTGTCAGGTTAAATTATATAATTTATTTAAGCCGGAATTGACATGCAGTGTGATGCAGACAAACCCATAAAAGGAACGCACAAAAGACGACATGAAACCTGTGTTGGTGTGTTCATGCATTCAGACATTTGTGTAAACACCGATGTACGGAGGTCTCTCTGACCTGCAGCGCCCACAGCGGTAGAGGTCGATCCACCCAGATGATCAGTTTCCTGCAGAGCGAAAGAAAGGGAAAGAACAGAGAAAATAGGAGAGAGGAATTGAAAAAAAAAGGGCCAAGAATATTTTATTAAAAAGGACAAAACTAATTATGTTCTGTAACACAATGATACTCAATAGGGACCGATACATTTCACTTGTTAAATCTAATTTGGGCGTTTACAACTGAACAACAGAGGACTCCCCAGCTGCTAATGTGCTCATATTGTTGGAGAAAAAGCAATATTCACACAGCTTATTTGAAATGTACATCCTTATTGTGAGAGAAAAGGCAATTTCTTCCCCCCAAAGACCCCCTGGGGCTTATCATGGCTACTTGCCTGCCCGCTCTCTGATTTGCTCCTACGGTTCGGCTGCTCGGAGCAGGCAGCCCATCCCTTTCCTGAGCTCACCCTGTCAGCCTCCTTATTCATTTGGAGCCAGAGCTTAGCCAGTGTCACCCGCCACCAATTAGATCAATAGTCCCTGAGCAGGAGACATGGCCGCAGCCTCAGGTCTGTGCACACTTCCTGGTCTCTCTCCCTCTCTCTGCTATTGTAGATTATGTGCTTTATCTCCACTAGATCGCTGCTGATTAGGCTGCACACGCACTGCATGCATATTAGGTTGACAGGTAATCCATACAGTCCAATTGTGATCGATGAATGTGGATCTTAATGCTCAATATCAGCATTGTGCATTGATTGCATTATACGTTTCCGATGTTGGGGATGCCAGTCCTCCAGGGTGCACCATTTCATCCCTGCAGGCCGAAGCCATCACTCCCAATTAGAGACTCACATGCTTACCAGTCAAACCCACTCCAGGGATGCGATGATGTGTTTTGTTTGGTGCAGTTTGCTCCGTTTACGCTGCATTAGGAAACAAACACAAACATGACAATGAAAGTAAGTTCTTACTCCTTATCCCCTCAAAACCGGGACCTCAGTGTAGATATCAGTTTACTTTTTGGATTGCATCTCCACCCCCTCTCTTCGCCCGACAACATCTTACATACACTGCTTTTACGGGATACTCTACACACACAGTTATCTCAGCTATTGATCTGTTGCGCTATCAGGTCTCCACACACACACATACTTTGCTTCACCTCATTAAGCCCCTGTTATCTCCTTTTCACTCACCAGTCCTGTCTTCCGTCTTGCGGGTTGTCCAATAGGACTCTGACAATGTAGAGGAGACAGCTCAGCACTTTTAGAGAAAAGTTGAACATTCGCACTCGCAGACCTGCAATAGAAAGAAAGAGGACAATCAGTCATTTCTTATTTCAAAAAAAGATCTGTAGGATTCTTTGCTTCCCCTAAGATACAAATAACAGCATAAAAAAAACATCACACACACAAAAAAACCAGAATAGCTTTGGGGATTCAAAAGCAGTTTATAAGCCATTTATCATTACTACCAAAAGCTCAGTAGTGCATTAGATTTCCCTCCAAAGCACAATTCATTACATATTCCAATAAAGAAGGTGTAGCCTTGTCCAATAAAGCAGAATATGGTTTGCTAAAAGTTGAACAAATATCCTTTACACCCCAGTTAGTATTACATTATGTTGTTTAAGTATTTGTTAACCGCTTAATAGGAAGGGATGAACACTTTCATTACTTACTTAAATATACATAAATTACAAAATATACACATGTTTCTAATTTAAGTTAAGATTGTATTAATAGGCATGTGATTTGACTCTGTATGCAGGAAGGAATCAACATAAAAAGTGATCACATGTCCAGATATGAATCCACAGAGAACCTTCATCAAGACTACGAATTATAAAACAGTCCCAAAGAGTGGACAAGTTGAACAACTGGTGATGAAATGCAGAGCAAGAAAGGCTGCACATAGACAGACAGAGAGAGTGTGACCCCAAACACATGCAACTCACTTGATCTTTGGTTTTTGATGAAGAACAGCTTAAGGCGCTCCTTGAAAGTGTTCTCATTCACATAGAACTCCACCTGCACCCTGAGAGAGGGACGGAGAGACGGGCAGGGACAAAGATAGGGAGGGGAGAGATGATTAAAGAGGTCAAACAACCTCTTTTATAGAGTCAAGACAAGAGTCAGGAGAGAACAAAACAAGTAGAGGGCTGGGAGATCAAATAAAATAAAACAAGAGGATTACAATAAAGTGTTATACAATTGAGGTAAAAAGGGCGATAATGATTATTTGAACAGTGAAAAGTCTGGAAATAGGACTCTGTGACCAACTACATTAAAGACTAATGGGTTTGGGAGGAAATGGTGCTCATGCTTGTCCGCCTGCCCATAGGCCCAGACAGCTGCAGTCAGTCTCGTTATCTCCACTGATTAAATATAGAGCAACAAATTACTTCCCTCTGATGTTTCTGCTGAACATGGAAGGCCATAATTACTGCTCTTTCTCCCTTACCATTCACAACTACTGTACTCACACAGACCCGAGAACACACACCTGTGAGAGGGTCATTAAGATTATTTGGCCATTCACAAGCCCATCTGACACCTATGGGGAGGCATGATTACATGTACAAAAAGGCTCTCTTCAGACAGCTCTTACATGTGTGCAGGCACATTAGCAAACAGACTGACGGTGACTGTATTTCCTGTCGGACCACCTCAGGGGAGATTTCTCAGTGGCTCTCCTTTCATCCTATGGAGGGAAGCGTGGATGACTCAGGTCGGGGATGACAAACGGCGGGCTAGGCTCAATGGTGGTCTCCTCACAACACACAGACAGATGAAAGCGAGGGCAGAACAACTGCTCTATTCTGTCTGCAGGAAGAGGAAGGGATGGGGGGGGTTCTTCCCAGGGTTCCAGAGTGACGCTATAGCAGCATCCCACATGGTCAGACACGCAGAGACCAAAGCCAAAGCTGCACTTTCCCAGCTACATTAAGGGAGTGGGGGGTAACTTTCCTCTTTGTTGCTATGGCAACACAGGATTCGTTGTCTTTTCCCCTCCCTCTCACATGAGCAGATGTGAGCAAACACATACTTGTGAAGTGTGTGCAGCCATCTGAGCCGATACACCGCTCCAACTTGTTGACGGCCCTTTGCTCTGAGCAGCCTGCTGACAATAAGGCTTTCACACACACGCACGCACACACACACACACACACACACGCACGCACACACACGTGATGGAAAACAAGAGGACATGTAGACACGGCCAGCAGCTCCCTCACGGGTGTGTAAGGACACTTTAGGATTAAAAATACACTTTGAATGAATTACTGTCGAGATGGGACACCCTACAGTATTTTCAGTCAGTGTGGAGTGTAAGGAAACGTGTGTGTGTGTGTGTGTGTGTGTGTGTGTGTGTGTGTGTGTGTGTGTGTGTGTGTGTGTGTGTGTGTGTGTGTGTGTAAAAAGAGGCGTAATGAGCTAATAGACCATGTGACTGCACGAGTTATTTCATGCACAGAACAATCAAACAATCAATAGCTTGGTTGTAAGAAGCATAGACACATTTTCGCCACACATTTGAAAGTGAATATCATTAGTGCCATTAAAAGTTGGAGAAATTCATTATTTACATGATGTTCCAAGACTAAGAACAGCAAGTATCAAGAAAACTGTTTTCCAATGCTGCATAGCAGATCCTGTGATCAAAGGCTCCTAAAACTTCAAGGTAGGCAGATGTGATTGGTAAATTGTATTCTCCATAAGAAAACACTTAGTTAGAAACCTATTGGTTGAAACATATTAACAACAACTTACCAGTGAAGATGTTTGACTCACCCAGTGATTAACTGTTCCACACAACTACCACATGTTTTAATCTATACCATAAATCTGTCCTGCTAAAGTAACTGTAAGCCACAATCAACTTGTGTTCAGTTTACAGTACATTAACACTATTCTTGCACACATTTTATTAGAAAGAATGATTGATCCACTGTGTCAAGTTTTGGGTTATCTTCTGCATAAAAAACCCAAATTGTTCAGAGCTTAAAAGTCATTTTCCTTCAAGCTTAATGTCCTCTTTTACAACCAAATCCATCAGGCACTGCACCTATTTGTCTTGCAGTGACAGTGTTCTTCTAAACTTGCCAAACCTCCAGTATTTATTGACTGTTTGTTTTCCCCTTAAGACACTTAAAGTGACATACATTTCTTAATTCAACGGTATACCTGCATTTCTTCATTCATCAAAGTCCTTAAAGCCTCTCCACACTCTATATGACTAGGCTGTGATGACTTCCCAGGAGAAGAGGATCATTTCAGAGGTCCTTTTGCCCTTGATGTGTTTCTCTCTGAGTGAGGGCTTTTCCACTTGAGTGTACAACAGCGGATGAAAAGTAAAGTGGAAATATAGCCCAATAAAAGACTTGAGCTGAGGGATTGATTGAGAATCTGGATCTTTAATCTAAGGGGAGGATGGAGGAGAAAAACACATTAAAAACTCATAAGGACATTATTTCAAAACAAACGACACACAAACTCATCATGACTCATCACAACTTCTGGGCAACAGCCCCCTGAGGCCCTCAAAAAAGTACAAAAAAGAAATGATCAGATCACTGGAGAAAAACTGCTTTGGGATACTGTTGAGCAGAAATAAAACACATGTTGCTGGATAAACAACCATGTTAGTGTATCGCTTAGGATTCCCCATGGAGGTCCTACTTTCTGTCTCTCTGCTTCTTTCTTTAAATAAAGGTGTATTTAACAATTATTTAGAGGCAGACATCTAAGGTCCTCTTCCAGGCTTTAATAGATCAATAACAGCATGTTATAACAGCTGGAAACAAGAGAACAGGAAGCCTCCAGATTGAATTAAAAGTTGAACTGTGCAAGAAAGAGAGCTAGAGAGACTCATACAGACGGATAAATAGACGCAGACAGATGGACAGAAAGACAGAGGGGGACTTGCGGAGGAGGATCTCAGAGAGAGGGTGCAGCTGAACCTTGTCCTCCTGCTGTTTCCACCCATGCCTGTGCTCTGTAATGACAAAGCACTGGCCGTCTAATGACACAGTGCAAGAGGCTAAAGAAACCCAATTCTGTGCGTGCACAACAGCACAGAATTGGCTCATCACGACAAAACCCAGAAATAGTATTCATATCAGTTAAGCAACAGAAACTAAATAGGAAACCAAGTGAAACATTATGCAGGCAAATCTCAGATTAATGATATGAACATTTATTCTGTTCAATTGATAGAAAGACAACTATTCATATTTGGAGAATGCCTTTGGATAAAAAAGGAAAATGTTTTAAAAATTCAAGTAAGAAGAGAGGAGGGTTGAATCTGAATGGACACAGTTAGGAGAAAAATCTATCATAATTCAAATTCAGGGGAAGGCCGTCTGCCTATATGCTTCAATATGGAAATTAGGACTAATGATTGTTATGGCATTTATTTCATACATTTTAAAGGAAAATCTTAGTTCTTAAATTTTCAGATTTGAAAAGATGAGTATAGAAATATTTAAACCTAAAAAAGCATCAGTGAATATGTTATTTCTAAAGAAGCTCTTCCCGTTTATTGGAAGCAACATGTGTCTCCTTGAGAACTATTATATGGAGAAATGCTGATGGTCATAAAGCAGTTTGAGGTTTGTAACTCAACAAACAGTTTTCTTAAGATGAATGGGGGACCAAATGACATCCCACAATAATATATACTCGAAATAAGGGCAGGAGAAAATCAATGGGCTGACAATTAAAGTCAAATGAATTGCACATCACCACAGGAGCACTCTAACAGCTTTAAGAGAAGCAAGACATTGTTCCTGACCCATACACAATCATCCCACACAATGTGCTAATGGCAGGTGGAGACGAACAAAATAAAATAAAAAATGAAAATATGTGTAGCCTTCAACTCTCCTTGATCATTTTCTATGGTAATAGCATAAAGGCACATTTTTATTTTCACACTGACAATGCAGGTTCATGCTGCCTAAAAAGTGAGAAGAAAGAAATGTCAAATGTCTTTAATGCCACTGATTGCTGCCACAAAAACGATTTTAATACTCCAATGAGACAAGCAAGTGCACTCTCATAATAACTTAATGATGATTGAGACCTTTAAAGGGGCTCTTTATCTACATGCCTTTTAATATAACTGATGGAGAAAATCAACCTTTCTTTGTCGTGACCGATTTATCCAAAAATCCACTAGCTGTGGAAATGCACAGCAGGGAATGACAGCCATCATTTACAATACATGTGCACCCCACAGTATATTGACATTTATTAAGCGTGCACGGCAGCCTTTACTCAGAGCCATTTCCTGAACAACGCCTGGGTTCCAATAGATTCAAACTCTCCATACGTCATCAGTGGAAGTGCTCTAGCCATTCCTCCCGCTGCTCGCTGACAAAAACCAGCCTTGCTAATTCTTCCCTGATATGATCATCATTCCTTTTTAATTACTATTTACTACTTTCTCTTGCCAAAGAAAAAACAGAACACAACGGAGCCATTTAATATGTAGAAAATAAATACTTGGCTCCATGATTTGCCTAAATGCCATAATAATCCCTCTAATGTGAAATAAAAAATGGCGTAAAGTGCTGCACAACTCTATTAAAAGCCATCCAATGACATTCTATCCCTTCAGATTACATTAGCTTTGGATTTGCACGGTTATTTTACATTTGATCAAATCAGCGTGAGATATCAATCTGTTTCCAAGCCGTCTACAAATCACCTGTTTGACGATGAAATGTGCAACGCAAAAGTAGTGAAACATGAGATGAATCGTCTTTATTGCCTGTGTCTGGTGTCTCTGGGGCTGTTTGAATTTGAAGGTCCTGTGGTGTATTAAGCTAACACAGTTTGGGAATAGGGGATCTGCGATAAGTGGCAACTGTTTGTGATCCCCCACAGCTCTGATGCTACTGGGCCTTCAAGCAACACAGAACACAGCTACAGCCCAGAAGTGCTCCGACTCATGCTGGTCAGCCCCATGGCTGTGTTAGTGTCCACAGCAGGGAGCCTCTTATGTGTTGACAGTGCTCTCCTAACAGAAAGGCTGGTTAGGGAGTTCAATATCTAGCTAATTAAAGCCAGTGGAGGCAGACAAATCTCTAATAATAAAATAACTGTGTCTAGATGACCACCAGGGACACACCCTGCACTGTTATACAGCCTTGGGCTAATGCTAATCAGTGATAACAATGAAAAAGGATAAAGCTTTCAACATATAATGTATGTATATGAAATGATAGCCAAAGGATGAAGGGGTTGCTAGAGGATCAAAGAATACAATGTAATAAACTGATTGTACGACAAAACTAAAGTGTCTCCCATTGTCCATTCAGGTTATGCCTTCTCAGAAAGACAGCGACGAGGCTCATGATCACCAGGCAAAATGTGCAAAATATTCTCCATCCTCCAAACGTGCCCTCTTATTTGGACTCAAGACGGACCTATCTTTAATCTTCAATCCTAGTGGAAACCTTCCCTCTTCTCCATTAATAATTAGGATGATGTTTTCAGACACTTCTGTTAATTATGAGGAAGGGAAATGTGCCATGTTTGATGCTTTGGATTTTAATTTGCCTACTCCACTGCAGGACCCCAGCTCAAAATCGACTATGCAAACCCTCCCCCGTAAAAAATAGATTTCAATTAGCAACTGGTTGCTTTTTAGTTGGCTTTACTTCAGATGTTTACCAGAATAATTATGCATTTGGTGGTTTTGAGGTCTGCATGCTCCCACATCACACCTTGTATCTCATCCAGCCTCAAATCTGATTCTCCAAGTAATTCTTTCCATTATACAAGCCCTTTTGTATCTCTGATAACGTCTCTTTATGCCAGCTCTGGCTCTGCAGACATGATGCATAATAACATCCGTAATTCCAAAATCCTCAACAAAGAGCTGTCTAATCTTATAAATGATATGACTGAAACTACATGAGCTCTAAAAGGCTCACAACAGGACTTTGGCTTTCACTGGAAGTCAATATCTTGAATATTGACAATATTGATGGATCGTGCTTTACATTGGCTTTAATAGATTAAGGCTTGACAGAAAGAATTACGAAGGTGGCAAAGATAGAGAGAGCACGGGGATAAGAGAGATTTGACAGATGGAGCGAGAGAAGAGGCGACAGCCAATAAGAGATTGCTTAAAGGACAAAAGGCTGTCAGTTGATAATCCTGGACTCTGAGGGAAACTCCTCCTAAGGCTATTCTCTAATAGAGCACATGGAACCCCTGCTGTATGTAAATTCACTTGTGTGTGACATACAAGCAGAGTAGATCAAATGTGTATTTATAATATGTAAATAGTATGAAAGCCAGGATGTTCAACAGAAAGTGTGTGGCAAAGGAAGATGGGACTGTTTGGCAGACAGAAACAAAAAGCTAGCTTACTTCACAAATAGTTGAAGACTGCTGCTAATAATAAACAACCCTCCATTTCAGGGCAAGTTCAATGTTAAAAATATTCAAAATTCAGACCGCTTCTTTGACTTCTCCTAATCAGCCTGTAAAAGATCTCGATCTCATCGTTTGGTCTTCTGGCATTTCATCAAGACAGAAGCCTCTGATTCACTGCCAGAACATATAAATGGAGTCGGTGTAAACAGAACAGTAACACTAAAATGTTCCTACTTCTGGGTACTTGACACATTTCGGCAACAGCAGGACACACATTACCAATTAAGTATCAGGCACAACCTCGAGGTTATATGTTTTAGGAACGAAGCTAATAAAGGTAATTGGCAGTTGCAGCCACAATTTCAGCAGAACATTATTTAAATGTCTGGGAGAATAGGCTTGTTTCTGTGCAGAGTTAACAGAGCCAAAATAATATCTCTTTGTTCCAATTTGACATAAATAAGATACAGCCAGGAGAAGGTGTCTCTTAATTGCTTTTTTATGTTTAAGCAAAATCCTGCTTTGGGACCGAGACACTATATTACTAGTAATCACACAATCTGGAGGATCCTATGTGTCAAAAAACTGAAAATGGCCTCACTTAAGAGCCTTTCAGTGCTAAAGCTAAATGTATTGCACCGAGTTACAGGAGAGCTCTTGAAAGGGGAAAATGGCATGGTATCGAAGGCACTTCAATCGGAACTAAGATGTTGAGAAGCACAGGGAGTGTGTTGTGGTGGGGGTTGCATTTTAAAGAGGGCAACGTATGGACACGCATCGACAGGGATGCAGGCTAAGAGGAGAGAGCGAGTGAGAAGGCCCACAGAGGATGACAGAAGAGGGATTCAAAGGCTCAGTTATGTATGTTTTCCCTGCGCAGAGTGCCACCATTTGTGTGCGTATTGACATTTTGGTGTGTGAGAGTTTCTGTGCAGGGACGCGTTGATACTATGGAGCTATCTGTGCTCCTGCGCCCATTGGGGTCGTCTGGGTCTCTGAGGATGTTTGTTAAAGCTCCTAGATTAATGGACCACAGGAGACAAACTCTGTGTTATTCAACCCTAAACAAGCTTTTCTGTCACTATCAATCCCAGCTCTTCCTTCTAATCAATCCATTTTATAGCAGCTAATACTCCCTGGACACTGAGATCAACATCTTAATTCCTCTGTCAATAGCTTTCCCTCTCACAAGTGTTGTTTGTAAATGAAACACATAGAACATTTACAAAGACTTCTTTGCTAGACACTAATGCTCATAATAAATCCTAAAACAGGATGCATGAGTTCATTGGACATTCCAGCTCTGCATATGACAGACATAAATAATAAAGTGCTCTGTCCAGTATGTCTCAAATCAACCGAATCAATCACAACCACCAACAACACTTTCATACCTACATTGCAACTGAAATGATCCATGTTGTTGTCAACTGTTTTTATTGTTGTTGCCTCTTTAGGACGATGAAGAGCCTGGACTGTAGACAGTAAGGTTGTGTCTCATAGACTTCCAAGAAAGAAGCAGCAAACCTTCCTCACTAAACCTCTGTAATCAGGTGATGTCGCATTAAACTCTGGTTGGGAAACAGGTCCTTGGGCAATAGCTAAGACATTACAAAAGAGCAAACCAGTGAGTGATCTTCAAAAAGGACACAATTTAATGGTTCAATAATAAGATAATCGTTATTGACAGACCTCTATGGTAACATGCAGAAGTGACTCTTCATTGAAGTCTGGCAATGCCTGCAGGATTGATTTCTAAAAGGCAAGTGTCCCCAATTTTGCTGATTCAAAATCACCCACTCAAGTACAGAACCAAGTGTTTTGGTCGTCATATCGACCGAGCAACAAAATGCATCAAGCATGAAATTGAGGTTAAGGCTTTCCATTAGACTGCAGGATGAAATAGACAAATTAAGCAATGCATATCATATTGCATGTCAAATATTCTGCCCTGCAAACGTGGAATCAAAGGTTAATTGCCAGTGACAGAGGAAGCAGCCTGTCCAGGTTGCAGATTGTTCAATGCAAATCTCAGGAATTATGGCATGAGGAGAACATAAACAGGGAAACGCACTGTAGGTACCCATACTCGCTCCTTCTTCATTTGAAAGGATTTTTACACACATGTTGCAAATACATCATATTACTATAATGAATGAGTTTCTTAATTTCATTCCATGTCTCAATTTGTTCCTTTGGTTAATTAGTGTAATGCTTTTGGTGGGATTATATTAATTAGCAGCATTAGCAACACTATCCTCCGCGCACACTGGGGAAGGAGTAAACCTGTTGCAGCGACAGAGCTGCGCAGCTGGCAGTACAATACTACACCTGAATAAACGTGATAACAAGACAAACTTGCACACGGAAAACAAATGAGTACTTTATAGAGAAGGTGGCATGATGCTCTCAGATGCGCAGCGGATTCAGGGCGCTGTGCGTAAACGATGAAAGTCCTTACCTGTCGTCGGTCTGCCAGTCCCCGAGCAACAGGTCTCGGAACCGGTACCGAGGGGGCAGCGGGAGCACTTCCTTCTCCAGTTCGACCATGGTTCTTCCACAGAGCCCAGAGATAGAGGCAGATATCACCGCAAACCGCACCTCCACACCAAGGAGGTGCACCCCCCCAAAACCAACTCCGTTCCTCTTCCTTCTGCTATTCAAAACGTAGATTAATAATGAACACATGGATACATCTCATGGCATCGTCTTCGACCTCCTTTCTAAAGAGAAAAAAAACAACTTCTTTCTTGTTTGGCACCCGACAGAAAGCAGCTTCACTTTTATTCCCGACGAGGCAACAGGTCGAGGATGATCATCCGTCGGTGCGTAGTGGGGGAGGCTGCACTTTACTGAGACAGCTGGAGAGCAACTGGTTGACTCTCAGCAGCATCCTCCCTGCCTGAGCTCCGCATGAACGCACTGGCAACAAATGTGAACCCGACTGATAGGCACCATACGACTTTCTCTGTAGGACTGATAAATGATAAGAACAATTGCAAAAACAATACACGCAAAACCTATATCTGCCAAAAAGCTACCAACATGTTTGCAGCATTATGAGCACATCACTTCCCTATGTAAATCCGAATAATGATACAACTCATGGGTGACACGTGACTCTGAGAAATGTCTATATTTCTGGAAAACTGCGTGCACCTCCTAAATCTGAACAACGATGTGTTATTTTCTACATGGAGATCTCTTCATCATTATTATTTTATAAGAAGTAGGTAACAGTGTTTTTTTGAGTCCGTTTTTCGGTGGCACATGTGACATATTGGGAATTGTTATACTGAAATATACATGAGCACAAATCCAATGTATTTAGCTTGCCAACTGAGCTCTGAGCGCCGTTGTTCAATCACTAAGCCTCCATATGCTAAGTAAATCAAAAACATAGTCGAGGCAGAAGACATTCAGAAAGGACATCCTTTCTAAAGAGAATCAAACATAATCCTGCAAAACAAAAACAATAAAAAGTAGACATTCCTCTGAATGTGGGCTATTATTATATTAAATGACAAAAGGTCACTATAAACTCGCTATTATCATAGAAACATGAATGTTTCAGTTTGCCTCTTATTGTAATTAAACAACTTGTAAACTCCTATTATTCATTATGAGACTAGGGGATTATACAAATTACATGTTTAATCTGGGCCTGTGGTCATAACAAAAGCAGTAATGAAATTCAAATGTGGTGCTTAAGAGGACTGTTGACTCGGAGCCACAGACAACAGGTGTTATTTAAATCAAAACCAATGATTAATATTAATCAGCAACAACAGAGCCTCGATAGAGCAGCACCTCAGTAAACTCCCAACAAAACCGCCACTCAGGTTAAAAGGGATTATTGTCCAATGGAGGACAAAGTAGAGAATAGCATTGAATAATGACTTGATATTCAGATGGATGCTGACTGTGTTGTGATTTTTGGAATGTAATGTTTTTGTGCTTTCCTACTTTTCAGCTCATATTCCTACTGTAATTAAATGATTTGCATGAACTAGATTCAGCTGTACTGCTTTTAACTCTACAGGAAAGCTTAACATATTGCATGTTAGTCACACTGCTCTGGTTTTGTCTATGTTGCCCTCTGGTGGTCATATTGACACAAGCATACAATCTTTGTGAGCTTCAATTGAGCTTGAATTCATTCATATGTTCTAACAGGCATCTGACAACCACTAGTCTGTAGGGGTTTAGGTTAAAACACCAGAATACAAACACATTTATTTATCTCGTGCCTTTGGCAGAAACGAAACACCAGGTTGACAGGAAGGCAAAACATTTCATTACCAATGGGTGGGCCAACTTCGTAGCCATGGTAACAACCAAAAGTGTCGGCGCACATCAGAGGAGATAGTTCATGTGTTTCAAACCTCATTTAAACCCCATTCAGTCTCACATTACCATAATGTCTAGTATGAGGACAATTTGCAGAGGCTGAGTAAAGCAGAAGATAATCAGGCTTCATCTATCAGATCAAAAGCCATTTGCCTCATCGCCAAACAAACAGGCAATTTATAAACAAGTATAAACAAAGAGTAAAAAATAATCATCCATTAAAAAAGCCATTTAAAATCTTTCAGTCACTGTTTGACATCCCCATTGAGAGCATGACGGTTGTCTTCCAGGTTTTATTCCAGTGTAATGTTGACGGAGGCGAGAGCGTCCACGGCCCATCCCGGGTACTGGTCACGAGACGGGAACATGCGCTTCATGAACGTCCGTATAAACTCAGGGAAGCAGCCTTCCACAATGCTCTGTCTCACAGAGCACATCAGGTTGAGCTGCAAGGAGAAGTGATTGGTGGAAAATAATGTGATTATTGATCTCCAGCAGGTAATCATATTGTATTCTACATCATAAGAGTATACCGTAAGAAAGTTTACATGCTGCAACTCACCATGGCAACATTTCAGGGTACCATGTAAGCAAAATTCACAATGGCAAAATGTAAAAAGAACAAAATATGTGCAAAATTATAAAAATGTCTTGTTTTTATTTAACTTTAAAAATAAAGTATTCAAAATAGTGTGCCTAAAAATATATTATTAAGTTTGTCACACTACATGTTTGTGCTCGCATTTTAAAATTCATAATCACATAATGTCATTTTAATTTGATTGTTAAAGATGATTTTGTTATTTGATTTAATGTCATGCATTTTATTTAGTGGTTAAATGTGTTTGTTGATGTATAATCTTGATTCAATATCTAGTTATGATGTGGTTTTATCTAGAGACATTTCAGATACTGACCTGGTAGGCAATGTTGTGGATAGTGACGTGATGCATGGCTGCACTGTCACTCTTAAACAGAGCATGGAGGTAAGCTCGACTGTGTCTGAAAAAGAAAACAGATTTATTTAGTCTCCCAGGAATGCAGTTTCAAACAAATGCATTCAATAAGGTATTCCTGAATCGCTAACAAATCCCTCTTTTATACCAAATAGTGTACATTAGTGCTTTTTTAACTTCACCATCATATGACAGGATGATACAAAAATGTGTTGTTGGTTTAGTGACTTACCTTTTGCAGGTGGGACATTGGCAGTCTGAGTCTATGGGCTCGAAATCTTTGGCATACTGCTTATTTTTTATCTGGAGAGATCCCCAAGGAACCAAGGCTGAGCCAAACCTCTAAGGAAACAAGAACTTGACTGTCAGAAAATAGTTTTTCAATTGAAAAGAAAGCTGAATGATCAGTGCTAATCAGAGTGTGTGTGTGTGTGTGAGTAATAGAGAGCTTACCGCAGTGCGGGTGGGGAACACACAGTCAAACATATCACATCCCAGAGCAACACACACCACCAGATCCACAGCATACCTGCAGCACATGAATAAATCATCTGAATGATTTAATATTTAACTGAATATTTGTCAAAAGGCAAAATATGTACACACCATGATTATTTTTTTAATGAATATGAGAATAATGATGCAACTGCAGTTACCGGTAGATCTTTTTTCCAATCATTCAGCCCTACCATAAACACCACAATTCTCATGAAATATTTAAGCAAACGTACCCAACACCCATGAGGTATCGAGGCTTTTCCCGTGGCAGGTGGTCAGTGCTCAGGGTCACCATCCTCCAGAAGTCATCCTTCTCCTCTCCTCCACTCAGGCCTCCGATGGCAAAACCAGGAACATCACGTTGAGTCATTTCTGCAGGAAGGGGATAAGATGTCTCAAGCACTAAGTTCTGGACCTTATCATCAGTTTCAAACCGTTTAGGAAAGTACAATTTACAACAAGATCAGCCAGCTAGAGCATGCATTTCACTAAAGGTTACAGGGCTTCTGCAGCCAAGGCCTTTCAGCTCTGGGCCCCCTGTCTGAGGGTTTCAGAATTGCAGAATTAGAAACATATTTTTTAATTACTTCTCAACAATTATCTTAAAAGATGTAATGCGAGCACACTATTTTACTAGTTTCCACCGTGAAAAGTACTTAATAACTAAAATTGATGTATAAATATATATTACTATTATATTTCAGGCTGCCAATTTCCTTGCACAATATATTGTTTTTTTTATAAAAATCTCTAAATTGCAAATATATGATTGCTCTTGACCTCATGATATTGCCACTTGTATGATCCACACAGACTTTTTCATGAGATAAACATGTTAAAGCTTATGTACATCCATTTATACACATAATGTAGTAATAGAGCCCCTTTCCAAATTATTTCAAATAATGGAATTGTGGAGCCATTTCAACATATTCTCAGTCCCCCTCCGAATATGCAGATCCCATCCTCCAGCATCATTACAAGATATACAAAGACAGAGGTAGAAAATCAAAAGAAGATAAAAGGATCACAACAATGCAAGATCTTATTACCATCTAGACAGGCCTTGCGCAGCTCTGTATTTAGCCCTCCCTGGATGATGGCAAATAAGTTTTGTTTTTCTGGATTTTTATTGGCAGATATGCAGCGGTCCAGCCAGCGAATGGATCTGTGCATTGCCTCCTCCACCCGCGGCCCTGTCACCGTACTGCTGACCACATCATCAAGCTGCATCATGATGTCTGAACCTGGAGGGACACAAAGAAGCATGGGGAGACCATCTTTAAGTCACTGGGAAACTGACAGAAGGTACAAGTATTTGGTATTCGATACTCGTTACATTATTTTAGCACACCTAGACTGTTCTGTATGCTGATGGATTTCTCAGGAGTAAGGAGGATCTCTTTGCCATCATAGGGGGACTTGAACTTCACCCCCTCCTCTGTGATCTCTGAGAGCTCGACAAGAGACACCATCTGAAACCCCCCACTGTCCTGTAAGCAGAGGAAAGAAAACACAACATAGCAACACATCATCTACATTGTACTTTTGTGAACATTCATCATCTATGCAATCACAGTTAAAAGATAATCTATGCACTCACAGTTAAAAGATAATGTATGCACTCACAGTTAAAAGATTCCTCTTCCAATTCATGAACCCGTGTAAACCATTGGCTTTCTCGATCAAATCAGGCCCCTGCAGGCCAGTAAAGTTGAAATGGAGAAAAACAATACAAAGTTTCCATGAATTAATCAAGTCACTATTGAAGTCAATTGAGACATCATAACATCTGAAATGCTATTATTATTGTGCTGCCTACCGGTCTCATGCCCAGGTGGTATGTGTTTCCAAGACAAATCTGACAGCCAAGAGCGTCCAGCTGATCCACAGTGATTCCCTTCAGAGTGCCCTGAGTCCCGACAGGCATGAAGACCGGGGTGCTGACGGCCGAGTGGGGCAGGATTAGATCACAAGCTCTTGCTTTTGTGACAGGGCATTCAGCGACGATTCGCAGAGTGAGTGGAGAAGCTACGGATAAAGCTTTCTTGAGGGACATGATATTTTCAGAAGTGTTTGCAGCAGCTCCACACGCTCTGGTCGCAGCCATGTTGGAATGTGACGTAGGCGGATCGTCTTGACCAATCAGAGTTGAGATATTTTTTTTACACGCCTTTGGTATATCCAATAAGAATGTCAGTTTGACAGAAGGGCAGTGATGGTAGCCAATAAACTACCTGCTTTATTTGACAAGAGGCGGGTCTCTACTCGCCGGTTTCGGTCGGATGTCATCTCCTGTCTTACCGGATGGTGTGTTTTGTAGAGGAAGTTTTGTTTTGCGAGTTTTCCGTCCCTTTCGACTGACTGGGTACTTAGTTAATGCACTTAAAAGACCCCGAAATTATATAAGTGTGAATCGCATTACCGTTAACCGTTAAAGTGTTCAAGGTGAGGACAAAAACCGGTGTTGAAACGGCGGATCTCCACTCTTCAGAGTAACCCGAGAGCACCTTCCTGCTAAGCTAACGTTACCTAGCTAGTTAGCGCGGATAGCTTTTGGGTCTGGTTTGCGTCCTGTTTAAGGGGCTCTCCGAGCTAACGAAGCCATGGGGAACCGGGGCATGGAAGACCTGATTCCCCTGATCAACAAGCTTCAAGACGCGTTCAGCACCATTGGTCAGAGTTGTAATTTAGACCTTCCTCAGATTGCGGTGGTCGGTGGACAGAGCGCTGGGAAAAGCTCAGTCTTGGAGAATTTTGTCGGCAGGTAAGTGAAAGTGTCTCACTAAGTTAACATGTTCAATCATCTCCTGGTTTACAAAGTTCCGTGCGTGGTATCACGTTATCACACGGGTTTTAATTGTTTTATTTGACATAAAGCTAAGCCAGCATTACTTTCTCTAACAGCACGTAACGTCAATATGAAGTTACGCACTTGTCGTAAAACTGCCTTGAAAGTGGCTGCAGGTTCACCAACTTCACGTACATACGCTATTTACGTGGCTAAGCACCTGTTGACAACTTTTAATCAAGTTTTGTGAAACTAGTGCTCAAGTGTTGGCTTATATTCAACAACAGACAATATTCAAACTATAGTAGTTGGATAGACATGCTATTTTCTTCAGTGGGCTCTCAGGTTGTTTCCACCATTGCCAATATTTTTGCTACTTTGCTGTCAGTAAATGTTTTTGTACCTGGTTCCCTCTTTACACTCTGACACTTTTGCATGGCCAGAACAACTCATGTTGTTATGTGCATTGCAGGCATTGTTGTTTTGCAGTGGTTACCTGTTTCCTTCTATTTATGATTTAATATCACACCCAGAATGTCTCACAAGATTTGTATTTACCAATAATTGTTCTTTATCTGTAGCTCACAGCTGTTCATTAGAAGGTTTATTACGTTACATAACAGTTTGTTGTTTGATTAGTATGTTTATTATTTTCAATGTGGGAGAACACATATGTTATAGAGAAGGTCAGCAAGGTGAAGCTTGTCAGCCAATGCGAGCCACCTTCCTTCCCTTAGGGATGTGGATATTTGCAGCTGTATTTGTATCCATTGTATGTTATGTAATGCACTGCTTTTGACCTTAATGTACTCAGTCTTTCAACAAAACAAGCTCACATCTCTAGCAGACACAACTTCCCTCACCATCTTCCTCTTTTGTTATTGTGTCTGGCTAAACTTTAGAAATGAAGAGAATATGTCCCTCCATTCTCTGTGGTGTGAGGTTTGAGCTACAGAGCTCCTCAACAGGCCGCTCCTGTTGTTCTCTCCCACATCAGCAGTAAGTGAGATCACCCTGCAGATAAAGAAACAAAACAAAGTCAATCTGAAGCAGCTTGTTTAGCAGGTTTTCAGCCCATAGAGAGACACCCAGTGTGTCTGGGTGTAACCCAACCCGTACAGACTGCACAGCACACACATACTGCAGGCCATTCTACAGATAAGAGGAAGGAAGGCATGCAGACAGTCCTTTGCTTATTAACACACTGACAAGAGCATGGCGTAACTGCTCTCAGACAAGATCACACACAGGTTAGACTACCACTCAGCTCTCATTAATTCAGATGAGCAGGATTTTGCCCTATGAGTGCACTTGACACATATCAGCTGTAATTAACATGAGACAAAATCACCACTATCTCACTGCCTGTGTGTGTAGCACTAACATTCCGCCCAGCATACGTCACACACACAATTTGCATATATGCTATGGTATAAACCTTTGAACGTGCTTTGTCCTTTCATGAAGTATATGAGCGGTGGACTTGAGTCTTTAACAGCTTTGTATCCAACAGTGTAAAGTACAGCAGCTACTCTGTGTGCCTGTTGCTGCTGTGTAGGTAAACTCGAAGGCAGAAAGGGTGGAACAGTAAACTCATAGCTTCAAGGTCGAGTCTCACTTGAACCTGGAAGCATTTGGGAGGTGCTTCATATCACTATAACAACAGGTGTGCTAATGTAGGAGTGACTCATTGTTGATCTATGGGCTTGTTTAAGCCTAGGAGCAGCCAATACCTAATCCCAATAGCATGTGCAGTCATATGTTGCACAAAACTACGAGTGTTTAGAGTGGCAGCTATTTGATTAGCAATTCTCTACAGTAACACCAGTCTTTAAACACGAGGGTTGAGCTGCTGTTAACGCCAGTAATTATTGCTCTATGGTTTCCCTGGTGGCTGAGGTTTTTATTTTGGTGTTGTGTGTCAAAGGTTTGATTCTTACCGCCTTGTCCCCAAGCACGTAAATAATCCATCTTTTAATTTCTGAGGCACCAACAATAGCGGAAAGAGGGTCACTTAGTGCTAGGAACAGACTCATGGTCCTCTCCTTCTGTCTCTCACCTGATCATATTTAACACATCTGTGCTACGTGGCTTCATTTACTGCTGCTCTTTCTTTAACTGTTCAATGCTCTGCAATCATATTATGCATGTTTGTTGTTGCACCGTTTCTGCTTTACGTTTCCTAGCTCTGAGTGAGTAGAGAAAATAAGAGCTCATGTTTTGTGTGGTTTACTGTCTTTCCGTTGTCATAGTCCGTATTCCCGCCCCCAGCAGGTCAGGTGGGATTGTGATACCTCGTTGACCTGCGTGACCCATCTTGTGGATGTCATTTGGGCCTCCGGTCGCTCCAAGTTTGTGAGCGCAGAGAAGAACACATTGTCTGGTTGATTTGCGTTCTTTGCTGAGCAGAAGATTATCAAATCACTTTAGCTCAACTAACAGCCTCATGTACTCATGTACCGTATGGGCCTGTGTGATTATGTGTTGTTTACTGTCGGTTGGCATCAGGGCACCCTAATGAGGAACATTAAGTTCAGCTGACACATTAAAAGTATTTACACTTAAATCAGTTACACATTATCATAATATGATATTTGATTGGCTTGCCTACATCTTAATGGATGCTCTATTGGGCTTTAGGAATAATAATCAGGACCGTGTCTCAATTTCTGGCCGCGTTGTGTTATTGTCCTAGTGGCGAGTAAAGACGTCATATCTATGACAGCAAGCTGTCTGGGTGGAGGTTTTTATCAGATCTGTGGCAAGTAGTCTACTGAGAGACCAGGAGGTTTTAAAGCTCTTGAGTTGTTCTAACTTTATAGCTGTACTACATCATTTTGTTTGATTACCATCATTTTGTGCCACATTAACAACAATATGACCATGTTAGCATCATTAAAACCTTTAAATGAGTTGTTACCATCGCTATGAGTAGTAGGAGAGATGGTCTGGGTTGATGGCATGGATGCTAAGAGGAATTAGAACGGAAATGTTCTCCAGTGTAGAATCTTTTCAGAAGCACAGTGGATTTCCCTGTGAGGAAATAGAACAGACAGCCAAGGAACAGAAAGCAAAGGGATTTCCTACTAAGCAGTTGAGTTCTGGTTGTGCTTGAAAAGGCTTTGCTGCTTAGCGATGCTTCTTGGTATACCCACAGTGACAGACTGTGGTGCGGGACTGCGGATAGCCATAATGATACGTTCTTTGCCACACCAGAGAGCCATGGGATAACTCCCACTGAACCACAAACACAGTTTTGTGTACTTTGCCCTCCCGTGTGAGCGTAGCATGACATAAGAGTTTCACACACCGGTTTCCGTGTTTGAAAAGGAGCCCTGCCAGGCCTCTGTAGACTGGAGGGAAGCAGGATCAGCTGGAGGCTGTGGATCCTCAGAGTTTCTGTTAGTTTGTAGAGTCACAGGCTGGCAGGCTGGCTGGGGGAGGGGAGTTGGCTTTGCCCATCTCTCCCGGTCCTACTCTCTCGCTTTTTTTTTTTGTGCAAGAGGGAGGGTGGCTCACAGACTGATGCTCTTTGCTTGGCCATCCATAATGCATGAAATGATACACAATCTGCTCAGCCTTGTTTATTATTTACAGCCCATCAATAATGGAATCCCGGCCTTGTGCTTCTATTCAATATGCCACTGCTGTTTATCTAATTCTGTCTATGAAGACTGACTGGTTCAATTCTGCTCTTATGTTATGTCTTCTCAGAAGAACATTTGTGAAAAGAACATTTTGTTGTGTGTGAAGCATATCCTTTCCCTTGCTGTAGTTTTTGTCCTGAATCCTCCCTCCCTTGCTCCCATTCCTCGTCCAGGGCTTTCTATACCGTCCGCTGGCCGTGTGAACAAATGTCTGCATGCTCCACTTTATGTTCATGACACAGCACCAGCGCTGAACCACAGACCTGGGGATTTTTGCTGATGTAAGGAACATCCAGAACGTTCCCCTCTGTTCCACCACAGGACTGCATTATGTTGTATGTCAGCTCCTCTCGTTTCTCCTGCCCTGTGCCTGACACATTCACAGTCTGAAGTCGGCGCCATGGTACCATCAGGCCTGTGGGTCTGGCAGTAGAGAGGAAAAGGAGAATGGGTTGGTGACATGCTCAGCTCTGCAGATTGTTCAAGTTCTGGGTCTAGTGATTAGCCCCAGATGTAGTGAGTGGGCTCAGCAGCAGAGAGGCCTTCAGAATTTGGAGGAGAGTGCACTAGACTGGGTTGAGGAGCCTCAATTCAGTTATGACTAAGCAACTTTGGTCATGTGCCTGTTAAAAATTCTTCAGTAACCCTGTCACTTTAAAACAAGCCAACTGCGAGAGATTTCTCATTGTTTCCTACAGGTTGGTGACTCACGACCAATAGCAATTGCCCCTTGTTTGTTTACTGTTATTTCATGCTCAGTGCAGTTGCATTGCCTTGTGTTGTGTAATGAAGCAGCATGATGCAGGTTTGCAGCCGAGGATGTTCACACCGCAAGACAGTGTCAAGTCTCAGGCCCGAGCCTATTGTGGTTAAGGCGTTATCATGGTCCATAGGTCTTGTGTTGACACAGCCTGATCTTACACAAAAGCTAACAGCCAGAGGTCAGCTAGGCCTTGCCTTTAATTAAATGGGCAGCCAATTTATCAGCAGGGAGGGAGCAAGTTCATGGGTTAGGGTTAGAACATGAAAACAGCCACTTTACAAAATCTCCATCAAGAACCGGTAATCCACCCTAAAGCAGAATTTAGGTTTGGATATCCAACAATAAGAGAATTCAGTTTCAGCAACATTAAACTTGAGAGTGAGACCGCTCCTGTGTCAGCAATTACACAATGTTTTAATGTCACTCAGTGAAGAGTTATACAAATGTTTTCAGTTCTCTATGAAACTGTGACAGGATTTTTTTTTGTATTACCATGGATGCTTTCACAGTGTTGTAGGATTGGTTCCAATACTGTCACACTGTCTGTGGAGCAGCTCTACAATTTGTCTGAGCTACTGAAACCATACATTTAAAGTGAGGAATATTGTCAATATAACATCTGTAAATTACATTTTAGGGTGGATTCCCCCACTATCAGTGAGAGTGGGTGTGAATGAATTGATCTGTGAAGCTCTAATGATGAGAGAAAATGACTTTGTCACATTTGATTTGTTGTGAGACGAGTTGGGGGCGTGAAATACCTCATGCCCATCAATTTACGAGAGGCCCCGCTGCGAGGAAATGGACATTGGGTGTAATGAATAATTGAACGTCCTTTCCGTCGCTTTCTCTCTCTCCCTTTCTTACTTTCTGTCACTTTCTTGTACGATTTATTTTCTTTGGCTATGTGTGTCTCTCTGTCCTGACCTGCCCGTGTTTTACCCAACATGCCCCTCTCCTTTTTCGATTTCTTCCTTTTCATCCTTTGTACTCTTTACAATTCTGGCGTTAATGTTTCTTCCTCTGTCTGCCTCTCTCCCTCAGGGACTTTCTTCCACGTGGAAATGGCATTGTTACCCGAAGACCTCTCATTTTGCAGCTGGTCAATAATACCGCAGGTGAGTGTGCCGGCCACATCCCGTCTCCTTTCATCGCTGCCCTGCACATGGCCTCTCGGTCACTGTGCCTCCAGCTAGAGCTCACTGTCTGCTATTTGCTGCCTTCATCTCTTTAATTTAATATTCTCTCTCTCCCCTGTTCTCATTGTTTTTTCTCTCTCCCTCTATGCTCTCTTGTGTATGTCACTATTCCCCTGTGTATAGAATATGCTGAATTCCTGCACTGCAAATCGAAGAAGTTTGTGGATTTTGATGAAGTGCGATCGGAAATTGAAGCAGAGACCGAGAGGATAACAGGCGCCAACAAAGGCATCTCTCCCATCCCAATTAACCTGAGGGTCTACTCCCCCAACGGTAATGAGCACACATCTTGTTGAAAAACACACAGTGGTAACACTTTGTCATTTGGCTTACTAAATGTAAAGAACATTTGCATATTATTTGACAAGATAAATCGTATTACAATGTGATGTTGCCCACCATCATATATTTTCACATACTCCTTTTTAAACATATGGTTGTATAGGGTTATAATAACTGGATCGTATCAAATCAATATAGTTCAGTATCTTGATCTTTGAGGTATTTAAAGGGGACCTATCATGCAAAATGCACTTTTTGATGTCTTTTATACATAAACATGTGTCCCCGGTGTGTCAGGGAACTCACGCAGCGTCAGAAAATAAAACCCTCTCTCTTTTCCTCCGTACCCAAATCTCTAAAAACGGGGCTACAACGGAGCTGATCCAGATTTGCGTCCGATATGACGTAATATCGGAAATGTGGACCCACGGCACTATTAGAAACGTAGCTATCAGAAACAATGCCCAACTGTTTTGGACGTATATGGTCGGTGTTTACATTAGCATCGCTAACACTCAGAGCTAACCTATACTGCACAGAGCATGTGTGTGAAGAAGCAGGAAATAAAAAGGAACTCACCTTGTGGTATAACCGGCAAGAGAGAAAGCCTTTGAGCTCCAAACTGTTTCAGAACGAATCCTTGATAATCCATGATATGGTGTTTCATCACGGCAGTATTTAGTTTAGACAGTAGCGGCCGGGTCCCGCATGAGCTCAGCCCCCTCCTTTTTTATTTTGTTTAATTTATTTTTTAAAGCTTTATACCCAAAATCAGCACTCTTGAAACAGGAAGTGAAATAGAGGGATATGAGGCATGGCTAGAATGGGTGACACTTCATAGACATGTTTTTTATATTTTTTTATATATCTGAGACCTATGCTATTGCCGAAAAATAGCAAGATTGGTGCACTTTAAGTAATACGGTAAGCCAAATATCTATAATTTTTCTCAGTTCATTTTGTAAACATGATATATCTAATATACCTATTACTTTATAGCATGATAAAGTATCCGTATTTTACACCTAATGCCCGCCAAGCAATATTTAATTGTTGCCCCTCTCTGTCTACAGAGAGACCTTTAAGATATTCATAAAACAAACTTTAATGCCACTTTTGTAATGTTCTAAGGTTTTTTTGTAATACACATCACTGAATTGCTGTCACAAACTATAATCTATTTACCTCCCCATGGAAGCTGTCAAACTTGTTATTTTTCTGTTTATTTATTTCAGTAAATGCAACACTTAAAATAAAAACTAAGAGGGCGTTTATGTTTTTATGAAGTCGAGACTGTTTTACGACCGCAAATGCCTGCCTCCCCCAAGTGTCTCGTTCACAAGATGAAAGCTTCCCCTACAAACCACAGACACACAATAACATGTTAGATTGAGGCCGATTCTGTTTTTATGAAAAGGAAGGAAAATGCTGTTGTCACAGGAATACTATATTTATCTTGTCATGTAAATATAAACACCACTACGAATTCTTAACACAGTGGTTGTCTACTCCTAGTTAATTATCAAGTTAATTTGTCAAATCACACTAATTAACAGCTTTGTTCACAAAATTACAAGAAAAATATTTCTTGATTTATTAGTTTGTTTTTATTATGCCACTACATTCTGCACTCAGTCTTATTTACTTAATTTGAGCTGATGAAAAGCATTTCTCATCCCTACGACTTCTTTCCACGCCACTCAGTGCTGAACCTGACCCTGATCGACCTCCCGGGAATGACTAAGGTTGCCGTTGGAGACCAGCCCGTAGACATCGAGCACCAGATCAGAGACATGCTCCTGCAGTTCATCACCAAGGAGAGCTGTCTGATCCTGGCTGTCACTCCTGCCAACACCGACCTGGCCAACTCGGACGCTCTGAAGATCGCCAAGGAGGTCGACCCACAGGGTGAGTGCGTAGAGTCATTAAGAGGTCAAAGAGCAGGCCCATGAACACAACACTCACTCGAATACTTTTTTCTTAATGTCAACAAATATTGATTTACGGAGAATATTGTGTTAGTATAAATCATGCTGTGAATTTGAAAACCACTGACATTTTTTGGACATGACTTAGATCTTGAACATGTTTGGATTACACAAGTCTAACACAATACTACAAAGCTACTGCTGGAATCTAATTCTATAAACAAATTGTTGATATTGTAGCCTTATCTTTATAATGCAGAAATATCAGGTTTAATCAGAATGAATAGACATGAAAATCAGCTGTGCAGCAATCCAAAGCTGATTTTGAATTTGAATACCACTGTTCTGAATGAAGCTTTGAACTTTTGCTTTTGTTTATTATACATGCTAATGCTATTTGTCACGTTTCTCTAGTTACACAATCTTTCTAGCTGTTTGTTAGACAAGCCTCTGCTAGAAGAAAGGTTAAAGACACTCAGATCATTATTCTGTGTATCAGTCATTTCCCTCATTATTATAGAAGGGAACAATGTTATGATTTACAATTCATCAGTTTAAGTTGATGTAATAACACTTTATCATTTGCTGCAGGTCTGCGTACTATTGGTGTTATAACAAAACTGGACCTGATGGATGAAGGGACGGATGCTAAGGACATCCTAGAAAACAAACTCCTACCACTGCGTAGAGGTGAGTTTTATACACACAAAAACACATTCTCAGACTTAGTTTTTGACTCTAGAGTGACTCTTTGTGTTGTTGTGTGCAGGATACATTGGTGTGGTGAATCGTAGTCAGAAAGACATTGATGGGAAGAAGGACATTCGTGCTGCTCTGGCCGCAGAGAGAAAGTTCTTCCTGTCTCACCCCGGCTACAGACACATAGCAGAGCGTATGGGCACACCACATCTACAGAAGACACTCAACCAGGTTCCCCATCAATTGTTTGTTGTGCAATCGCAATGTGTACTTCACTTCCTTCCATGCCCTTTGATCTTTGAAATAACACTAGTTACTACCCTCTGTCTCTAGCAATTGACCAATCACATCCGGGACACTCTGCCTGGACTGCGCAGTAAATTGCAGAGTCAGCTACTCTCCCTGGAGAAGGAAGTGGAGGAGTACAAGAACTTCCGTCCAGACGACCCAACACGCAAGACCAAGGCCTTGTTGCAGTGAGTGTATCAGAATATTGCTACTTATAACAATGTAGCAACCATTAGGTCTTCTTAAACACCTAGCATAACGTGTTGAGTAGTTGGCGTACGATTCATGATGTTGAGATTAACTGTTCTGGAACAATTCACATTCACTGTTTTAGAGTTAAAGGTCACCTATTGTGCAAAATCCACTTTTTCATGTCTTTTATGCATAAACTTGTGTCCCCTCTGTGTGAAGAGATTCTGAAAGTTTCAGGAAAAGAGATTCTCTCTCTTTTTGTCCTGATCCATTTGTATAAAAACCTGTCTGAAAATGAGCTGATCAGATTTTGGCCACTTTATGATGTCATAACGATGTTTTGGCTTGTGTAACCATTAGCCAATAACCAACCAAGGTGACCCCCCCCCCCCACCTTATCACCTGAATATCCTCCTAGAGTACCATTGTGTTATTTTTAACCAAATATCTTGCAGAGGGGAGTGGCTCCTTATTTTCATCTAAAGTAATGGCGCTTTTCCACTGCAGGACCTAGCACGGCTTGGTACGGTATGGTTAGGCTTGGTAGGCCAGGCTCACTTTATGCTGCGTTTCAACACAGAGGTTTATGAGATGTTACAATGCACGATCTGTTTGGTATTTGGAGCCAAACACTTCAGAGACATGTTTTGTCTATAACTGAGAATTATAATATATTGAAAAACAGTATAATAGGGGACCTTTTTAAAGGAAGGGCTGTAATGATGAGATTGGTTAGCATTACTCTACAGAACAGGGTTTTTTGCTGGGATGTTCAAGAAGCCTCAAGCTATAGTTTGAATCTTTTGTGTTTGACTCTGATCAGGATGGTGCAGCAGTTTGGTGTGGACTTTGAGAAGTGCATTGAGGGCTCAGGGGACCAGGTGGACACCAACGAGCTGTCGGGGGGCGCAAAGATTAACCGCCTCTTCCACGAACGCTTCCCCTTCGAACTGGTCAAGGTAAGTCTGAAGGGCAGTTGTTACAGTGTTTTGGTTTTCACAAAGATTTCAGTATTGTAAGATTTGTTAAAATATAATCAGCATATTCTTCCCCTTTCTACCAGATTGTGTTTGATGAGAAGGAGCTAAGGCGAGAAATCAGTCACGCAATCAAGAACGTCCATGGTGTCAGGCAAGTGGAACAGCAACAAAAAAAAACTGCCTCACTTCCAAAGAAGCCCCCTACAGAGCTTAATATACATGACACTGCTGTGACCACACGCTTGGATTCTTTCCCCTCATACAAGTTTTTCTAATCAATCTTTGCCGTCACAGGCTAAAAGTACAAGTAAAAGTGTTTTATGTTATTTGTGCAATGTGTTTCCCCCTTTTCTTCTTTCTCCCGCTGTTAAATATATATACCCTTATCTCCCCAATTCAACACCACCCACCATCCTTTTCTGTTTGTTTGATGAGGCATTCATTTAAAATGAGGTTTTGTGTTACATGTGTCTTAGCGCTAATGTATTCTTCCCTGTCTGTTATCATATCTTGTTTGTGGTTGGCCTTATTTGGCACTTTTCTCCACCTGTTGTTGCTGTCGGTATGTTAATAGTCTCTTTGTCCATAACCTCAGACCTTTTCAGTCACCTATTTTTTTTGTACCTAATCATCAGTCTATTCATCCGTTTTGTCGGCTTACCCGTTTGTTAACTGTCCCATCTGTGTGCCGCTGTGCCTCTGTCTCTCTGTGCATCCTCAGAACGGGGCTGTTCACTCCAGACCTGGCGTTTGAGGTCATCGTGAAAAAGCAGATCGTTAAGCTGAAAACGCCCTGTCTCAAATGTATCGATCTGGTCATTCAGGAGCTCATCAACACAGTCAGGCAGTGCACCAACAAGGTACTGCAGGTGTCCGGCATCTCCCGACCCAGCCGAGACACGGGGCAGGGGGCGACATGGTGATGTGGGAGAGGGTACGCTGACCCAGAACTTAGCCAACAGCTTCCTACAATATCCCAGAAAGATCAGTTAATTAAAAACAAAAGAAGGTTCTGTGCGGTTTGCTCTCAGCCCAGCCCGGCTCCATTAGCCCCGTGCAGGCAGCGCTGTCGTGTTGTGGAGTGTTGTGACGGGTGACGTGTCCTCGTGGATACGAGATGTTTCAGGGACTCTACCTGTCTGAGCATCTCTGGTCTCTCCTGGACAAGCTGCAGGTCTCATAGCTCAGTACACATAGCCAGTAAAACATGGATTAGTCTTTAATTTGGTATTGAGTTGTAAATGACATCTCTGCCTTATTGACGCAGTTTTAGAGGAACTGTTTTTTCAGGGAAGAGGATGTGAAAGACCTGTGGCTTGTCCTTCTGCACTGCTTGATTTGTCTGTCTGCAACTATAAACCACTAACTAAACAAAGACTCTTTATTTCTTGTCTTTCTCTTTCTTGGCTGTCCTCTTTTTCCCCTTTCTGGATTTTCTCCCTTCTTTTTCTTTCCTCCCTTTTTTCTCTCTCTACCACCACAACAACATGCACTCTGAACCCCATGGCCTTTCAGAACGGGGCTCTTCACCCCTGACCTGGCTTTCGAGGCGATAGTCAAAAAGCAGATCCTCAAACTCAAAGAGCCCAGCCTCAAATGTGTGGACCTTGTGGTGTCCGAGCTGACCGCGCTCGTCATGAAGTGTGCTGTTAAGGTAACCGGGGACCCCCCCTGCTGGGATGATGGCATGACAAGAGAAGGAATTCCTTTTCTTTAGAAATGTCTACCTCTGTCATCCTAGTAAAAAGATCACCCCAGTGAAATCAGTCCCATTCCCACCCTTGCCATCCGTGCCCACTGCTTCCAATGTGTGTATTGTCCCATCTCCACTCTTCCCACCTCTGGAAGCTCCATACCATTCAGATTTAGTACTGACTTAAAAAAACACGATTTTAAATTTCAAACACAAAACATTCCATCAGACAGCTCCGCCATGTCGCCTGACCTCGGTATCATTGCTCATTAAAGCATTTAAATAATTACATTTCCACATTGCATCCTGGTCTGAAATCCAGCTCTGTGCTGAATGTGATAGAAAGGGAGTGATGTTAATAAAGAGATGTTGATACTAATAGCCAATGCATGCGGTGGCAGCTTGAATGAAGGGTTTCCATAGCAACGGTGCTTCACTGCCATCTTGTGGACCAATGGAGTCACTGCACACTATTGTATTATTGAACATACACATATGGATGTACATACACACTTTCCCCTGTTTATCTCTCCCTCACCCCATTCTGTCACTTCCCTTTCTCATCTTGTCTTCACTAATATCAATGTTATCAAAACTCTACCATCAGTTAGAGATGACGGTCCCGAATGTATTGCATACAATTAAGACATTACTCTGTTTGTTTGAATGGTTTCTACATTGATATTCTAAACAAAATGCTTCCTCAAAGTTACAATGAGTAGGGTTACAAAAATGTGTGAATGTAGAAACTCGTACATGTTCTTACATTCATCAATTGCGACCCCCTAGAAGTGTGCAGCCTGTGTAGTTCGCTTTTCTTTAGTCCTCAATCCTCCAACCTCAATGTAACAAACATCAGATTCCAGTCACCCATCCAAGAAGAAGTTACACAGCACTGAAAAAAAATGCAAATATAGTGAGGTGAAACGGCAAGCACACAACACTCGTTCCACATTGAGTCAATCTGTAATTGGCTTTCAATCCCTGGAGAGCTCTTTAAGCCCATGGCAAACTTGTAGCATTACGCTGTTGGTTTTTCATTCATGAAGTCATCCCTGGCTGATGGTAAAAACCTTATCACCTTGTAGAACAGACGGTCATTGTGTACGTAGAGTCTGTTTTATGTGTGTTGGTCTGTGGTTGTTTGAATATGTGTGACAATGAAATGTCACTTGACTATCTCTCTCCCTTTTCTTTGTTCTCTATTTATTCTCACTCCTGTTTCTCTCTGATTCTTATTGGTAAGTGTTACTAAGCTCAAGCTCACATGCAAGTGTGTGTGTTCTCGGTTCAACGCTGCAGTAATGTGGTATGTTGCTTTTTCAGCTCAATTCTTACCCAAGGCTGAGAGAGGAGACTGAGAGGATTGTCACCACCCACGTGAGAGAGAGAGAAGGAAAGACCAAGGACCAGGTGAGTCGCTGGGATGTTGAACAAATGGACTCTCAAGTGCCTTCAGGCCAGCCTTTCATGTTTATCTTTTTCATATGCACACAAAATACAGTAAGAGCTCCAATCTACAATTCATATATGGCCCTGCTAGAAATATTGTGCTGACAAGCTGGCGGGAGGAAGATACTTCCCCTCTTGTTGCCCCTTGGAAGGGGGAGGCAACACAAAGTTGACGTGGGCAAGCTTATTTATCCATATGCAAGCTGCCAGTGAAACATAACAAAAGAGATAACAAAATAAAGTGTTTAGTTTCTAGTGTCTGTATGTTAGCAGTCTCTTTAACTTAGTTTGTGCAGAGAACCAAATAAACCACAATTTAATTTTATAAGCTGTAAATTGGTTATTTGATCAACCTTAAGATAATTGTACTGCATTAGCACAGTTTGTATTAGTCTTTCAGTTTTCTTCAAATGAAAACATAAAGGTTTACACATTTAAATATCTAAATTAACATTTTGAAAGCATTTTTCTAGAACTCATTATTTAAACCAAAAATAAGGCAGGCAGGTAGATTCGTAGGGATTATAAACTGAGATTTATAGAATAAATCATATTCTCATCTGCAATTTAAAAAAAAAAATAAATAAAAAAAAAAAAAAAAAATATATATATATATGGGAATATCAGTCTATATTGGTATAGCTATGCATGTATCTTAAGTTGTATTAGTCGTGTGAACTTGCTCTCTCTTACTGTAAGTGACGTTTAAGTGAGAGCTCCATCCTAATCATGATTTTCTGGTCTCTAATCAAGGTTCTGCTGCTGATTGACATTGAGCTGTCCTACATCAACACCAATCATGAGGACTTCATAGGCTTTGCTAAGTATGTACACCCGCCTTCTTTAGTTCAACTTGCAGCGTGTTTCCAGAACCTGAAGTCTCAGTACAGGCATCGTGAATCCGATTAACTCCGGTTTGCCCGTTGTCTGAAGTGCACTTGTGATTCTGTATATTTAGAAAGGAAAAGAGCTGTTATCATGTCACTACTACTAGCCACAAATACATGTGGAACCCAGCTGCTGATTCAGAAACCAAACAGGTTCCCCACGGCATCACTTCTTCTGAATCAAAGTGTTGCTTATAATTAGCCACATGTTGTAAGCAGCCGTGCTACAGTGTGATGTAGTATGCTAATTAGTCGTCCAGCCACATCAGAGCATGAGGCTCCCTTGGGGATGTGGATGCCATAATGATAAAGGTCACATTAGTTGCCCACCTCTCCCCCCCTTTTCGCATGTAACAATAATACTCCTCTAAACAAAGCCATCATGTCATGCTCGATTACTTGCCTGATAAACTTCCTGTCTGCTGCCGACTGTGTGACCGCCATGATGAAGAATGCGTACTGTACAATGGAGAGTGTTGATGTTTTACTGCATTTGCTGATAGCTGCTGGTGTGCACTTGAAACACTGTAAAGCACTGTTTTTGTGGTATATCTCTGAGCGGTTTAGACTTTGTGCTTGCATTCTCGTAGTCTAGTGCAGTAGCATGTAGTTCCCCCCCCCCCCCCCCCCTGCGTGGGTCGTGCCGGTGACTGGGTAACAAAGGAAGCCGCTTGTATGTGTGCGGGTTCATGCTAGCCTCTGCATGGCGAGCGGATTGCAGTAATGTGTTGGAGGTTAGCCAGGGCTGTTTAACGGTTCTCATGACGTCACTTTCAGTCTTGACTACAGAAGGCTGGATGATGGTAGCCCCCCAGGGTTCAGCAGCAACAGGTGGGCTAACTGAAGGCATGTAGGGTGGTGTGTGAGTGAGAGGGACACTTTGACTCTCCATGTTGTTAGAAATCTTCTGCGGGCAATGTTCAACTTCCTGTATGTATGTGTGTAGCTGTATATATTAGGGATTTTAAGATATACATCGGCCCAGCGGTCATTTATTCCAATTATGAATTATGCTATCCAGTCTACCAGGAAACACACAGTAGAAGAACAAGAACAGCATGCCTAATAGAGTCAAATATGTCATTGTCAGTCTGGATGTTTTTGACAATGTCACAGGAAGACAAGACATTTATGTACATATTAAACCAAATAAATGTACATTGGAAGAGTCTGAATTGTTTTTGTTGCGTTTAAAAAAAAAAAAGTATAATTTTGTCTCGGCTTTGAAACATGAAATCCTCCATCTTTGGTCACGACACCTTAGTCTTTCTCCCCCCCAGGCGTGGCTTATATACAGGTTATTCACTTTTTTTTTAAATACACCAATGTGAAATTATTGGTTATCTGGTCATTATCACTCATGAGACGCAGATAAGTGTTGCAAGAAAAAAAATCTATTTTGTGCACGCCTTGTATATATTTTTAAATAACTTGAGACGGGTTGTGCTTTCATCAATCATATTTATTGTCTTTTCTGTCCATCTGTGTGTAATGACAGCGCCCAGCAGAGAAACACAGCTGCAAACAAGAAGAGGCCCATACCCAACCAGGTAAGTCCTATCACCCGGCTCTGGCCTTTTCACCAATCCCAGTTTTAATCTACCTTGACTGATGTCTCCCATTACCAGCCTATTAGTCACCCATGTGAATATATCTCACTTCAGAAGTGATTAAGCTCATCGCCATTAATCTATCGCAACCTATCAAACTGTTAAAGATACCTCCACTGTTAATCATTTTAACTACTGATTAATGCCAGTGCCTTTTATTTCTAATCCTCATGGAACGGGCTTGTCCACACAGCTGGTACTTCTTCTTTTCTGTTTTATACAGACTGATATTAAAGTATGTTGAATTTCGATGTGTGTTGCTAAGATCCTGAAACATGATTTTGAGACGGCTAACCAGCGTTAGAGATTCTAGTTTCAGTGAGGGGAGGGTTTCTTTAATGAAGTGAAAGAAGACGCAGCTTCCCTCCTTCAAGCAGTTTTTTTCCCACGACTATATTAATTGCTGTTTGCATCTGACCCAGGCATGTTGTTCTACTGCGAAGCAAAAACGTAATCACAGGATGCTGTTGGTTGTTTTGTTGCCTGGCCATTAACCCACAAGCATCTTTTGAATGGAGATTCAGAATCTGCATGGACACTGCATCGATCAACTGAGCAACAAATGACATAACCAAATGTTTGTATCCCTGAAGTAATTCTAATTGCATGTAACTCTCTTGCTCTGTCTCTCTGTCTCTCTCTCTCTTTTCTCTCCTGCCTCCACCATCTTGGATTACTGTTTTCTGTTTCCTCCTTTTTTTCGCTCCCCTCAAACATATCATTCCTTACCCCTTTTTTCCATCCTTATCTTGACCTCTTTTTCTCTACTTCCCCTTTTTCCTCTCTCCTTCCAACTCTCCACTTGCTCCCTTTTCCCTCTCCTCCCATCTCTCATCTCTTCCTTATCTTTGCCTGCCCCCCTTTGCTTGAATTTTCCCTCACCTTCCTTTTAACGGCAGGGTGAGATTCTGGTAAGTACCCGAAATATTCTAACCGCGCTCTGCCGGGGGCAGCAGGGGTAGGCCATGCAGGAGACTGAGGCCAACACACAGGTCAGCCAGTATGGTTAGGGTGGAGAAGACAGAATGCTGAGAGACAACTGGACAAACGGCTTCCTGCACATACAGGAATGTATACCTCACCATAATGAGTTGTTTTACCCCTCTGCAGCTTGGCGTACTAGGAGAGGTCCAAGAGGAGAAGGTAGAGTCTCCAGAGGAAATTCATATCAACATCAATTCTAGCTTTAGCTCGCAGTTACCAGTAATTTGGAACTGACTAAACAGTAACACACGGCAGGTTCACTCGTAATTTTTGGTTTCTTTTATTAAGACAGTAATTGTCTTTAATTGGACACATCTGGGTTGCTACTAACATTTAACTTTTTCTCCACCAAATATTTTTAAACAGGACATTATAATTCCAAGAGATTGTTGCACTTGGCAATGCTTTGTGTTTCCTGTTAAGGACCTCAGAGAGAAATCCTCCATCACTGACCGTGGAGTGGCGTCAGTTCTCATGTCTTAGGGTTTATACCTCTGCTGCTGCCTCGTGCATTGTGAAAGTGTGCCTCGTGAGACTCATCCCTAACATCGCTGGGGTCGAAACGGCGAGGGATGGGGGGGGGGGGGGGGGGGGGGATTCTTTGAAATCTTCTTTGCATTAATTTCCAATGATTTCTTTTTAAAGTAAATGTGTGTAAAAACCATTTCCCTCTAAAACGACATACATATCCAAAAACCCACCAGTCTCCACGTTCCTAATGAGTATTTCTGTATTTAGAGGGAATCAAATTAGTTTGTAATGTCGTATGGGGACTGGTCATGGCTTTGGGATACATTCCAATGATTTCAATGGGCTCGTTTCATTGTAATCATTCAAATGTTGTTTTCCTTTGGAGTTCATCTCAGAAGTCATCGTACACCTTAAACAAATACGTGTGACACATACATCTACAACCATCTTGGCAGTTGTCATCTACTAGCAAAAAGTATTCAAACTAAAGCATCTCATTATCTCCTCTTTCTTAATGTCAATTGGTTTAACATTTCCCTCTGACTTTAACAAAGTGGATTTAAAACTTTAACGTAGTTTTTCCCCTGCATATCTAATATGTTATTTCCTCCTCATGTTTATGTTGCTGTTTGAACTAATTAACATGTTTTAACGCCATCACTCACCCTAGTCCTCTGCTGGATGGAGAGGGAGTGCAGAAGAATAACATACTTTTCTCTTAGCAGTAGAACACAGATAGACATATTGTACTTTAAGTACATGGTGGTGTATGTGGGGAGAAAATGGAGGCACAGAGCTAAAAGGGCTCCTGCATGGCCTATGCTCTGAACTCGGCCTCTTAGTCTGGTGTATTTCCTGCCTCCATCTCCCATTTTATCGTTTCACTTTATGTCTCTTTATTAAGTCTGGGAGATTATCTAACTAGCCATCTCTCTATATTACTTTACCCCATTCTTCTGCACTCCTTTCTCCTCATTTTTACTGAAACAGTTGTCCTGTTAACCCCACTAATGCTGCTTTTTAGAAAACAACTAATACATAGTCTAGCTTTAAAAGTAATTCATGTTTTTTTAAAAACAACTAATACATAGCCTAGCTCTAACTGACCCGCTGACACCAACATACCACCGTCGACCTTTGCTCTTTGACTCTGAGTTGAGGCTCTGGACACCATCTGGTCCGGTTTGTTTGTTTGTTTAAAGATTTATTTTCTGTCGAAAAATAACCACATTTTAGGATCTTCAATCAAACAATTTGTTCCTTTTTGTATACATTTAGCAATGTAACACACAGTATGTATTACTCTGCATGCATTACTGTCCCTTTGATCACTCCATGCCGTTTACTCAATCATTTCTCCATTTAATCTTCACTATGATATGCATGTTTAATTAATACTAGACTCATAGACACATTACATGTTGAATATTAAGACAATAAGATAAAGTAATACCACGTATACAGTGAGCCAGCAGGTAAGAAGGTAAGGTTTTATTAGTGTCAGTCACATCCCAGTACACCTATGGGGCCCTTATGTCACCAATGAATAAACTTGATTGATAAAGCTGTTTTCCTTCGCCCTCCTGTTGTCCCTCTCCCCCCCATCACCCTTTGCTCTCCCCTATATCGTCTCCTCCCTGTGTAGGTGATCAGGAAAGGCTGGCTAACCATTAACATCAGCATCATGAAGGGAGGCTCCAAGGAGTACTGGTTTATCCTGACTGCAGAGTCCCTGTCCTGGTACAAAGACGAGGAGGTGAGAGGACTTTCTGTGTTCCACTGGAGATAATAAAGATAGTTCAGACAAGGTGACGTGATAAATAATGCATACAGATGAAGATGTAGCAGAATTAGAATACATTTTCCAAGGTGGCGATTTGGCGGCTGGAGGTGTGTGCGTCCCAGCCCAGCCTAACCAATGTGCAGACTACTGTTCAGCTGTAGCCTGATGAACAGGTAGTCTGAACACTGGGCAGGCGGGGGGGTTAGGATAACTCTGATGGGAGGAAAGACCCCGAGGTCATTGCAGCTGCAGGTCGCTACCCTAGGACAGTCGGACAGAGGGCACAGAGAGCAAACATTAGCCCAGTGGAGCAATCGCACATTTTGAAAAAGCCACGTACATAGAAAGTGACTGATAGTACCTGGAGCCATACTGCTGAATCATGGTTATACTTATTATGTTAATAAACGTTTAATATCTCAAAAATAACTTTATATAACAAATCTAGCCTGCACAATGTTTTCAACCAATTGAAGCAAAACAAATCAAGAGAAGGTTGGCTGCATTCCGTCTTCGCTAAATAACTACAGTATGTGCTTACTCGGCTCTACCATTTTTTGAAATTATTTATAGTATAGACATTTTCAAATAGTGTATGAAAGATCGATTAAGTTAACATGATTTAAATCAAATGGTCAGTTTAACTTAAGGCTACATTTAACATTTGAAAACAGTGGTTTAAAGTGCAATAGCATTTCTTTACTCACCGCTCTACCTTCTTCCCAAGGCCTCGGCCGTGTCATTCTTAAAGCAGAATAAAAAGACCACTAAAAGAAACCACTATTAACCACGGGTTAAGATGACCTCGAGTCCAGTGGCCTCGGTGTGTCCCAACACTAACCGACACGGAGCATTTTGCGTCGCTCGCCTTTTTGCGAAAGCGAAGAGAAAGAAAGAGAATAAGAGAGGGAGGATGGTGGAGGCAAACTGACGTGGCAGGCGGGCTGAAATGTTCCAGCCGGGATCTGACTTTGGAATTTGCAGGAAATCGTACTGGGTTACGGGGGCCGGGGGGGGGGGGGGTGATTGTGTGTGTGCAAGTGTGCGTGTGTGAAGGCGCTTGTCCACATCAGTCTGCCTGAATCTTTTAATATTAAGGCGGTTGGACATCAATGTGTGTATGCATGTCTTTACTCTCACTGAACTCCCATATATGTTTGTTCAATATGTTTGTTTGTCTCTGCACGTGCAGTTAAATATTGGACCATGTGTGTTGGGGGTGGGGGATTGTGTGGAGCTATGAGTGATGTAACTGTTGGGCCTGCGCCGCGCTCTGTGCAGATGTAAATGCTTCCAGATGTCTCTGCTCAACAGTGAAAGCTGGCACCCCATCCCCCCCAGAATTCCCTCATGCTCCTCGTCTTCCTCCTCTCCCCCATCATGCCTTTCTCCATCTCGCCAGCCTGGTGGTGGTCCACACCACACAGTCAAAAGTGCATTCCATCATGTCTACTCATTGGTGGAGATCTGCAATAACAATATATACAATGTATCACTTATAGGAGATGTCACTTCTTTGTGTTGTATATTCCAGGTTTCAGTTTTGCTCAACATATATTTTGTCCACCTCATGCTAGGAGAAAGAAAAGAAGTACATGCTGCCCCTCGATAACCTGAAGCTCCGAGATGTGGAGAAAGGCTTTATGTCCACGAAGCACGTCTTTGCAATCTTCAACACCGAACAGAGGTCAGACTTAGGTTGCAAATGAAAACCTGTGAATGCATATGTGCCTTAACTTTGGTGTGCATGAAGCTTGTCCTTGTGTATTATTATATTAGCCTTTCAAAGCCTCATGTTGTCTGTACAGAAACGTCTACAAGGATCTTCGCCAAGTTGAACTGGCATGTGATTCTCAAGAGGATGTGGACAGCTGGAAAGCCTCTTTCCTCAGGGCTGGAGTTTATCCGGAGAAGGACCAGGTGTGTGGGGGGGTTGGACAGGGGGCTTTCTGTTTTTATAAATTAATTGACATGGTTTTTAAACCTAGAGTGAGGAACATGTGTCTCCTTCCTGTGGCAGTGAGAATGATTACACACACACTGCAGCAGCTATGAAGATGTCTTTTTGATATATTTTGACGTGTGTGTTGTCAGACGGACAATGATGACGCTGCTCCTGCAGACACATTCTCTATGGACCCTCAGTTGGAGCGACAGGTGGAAACCATCCGTAACCTGGTGGATTCTTACATCGGCATCATCAATAAATCCACCAGAGACCTTGTGCCCAAAACCATCATGCATCTCATGATCAACAGCGTGAGTCCAACAGTCCTCAGCAGCACACACAAGTGCCTGCACATCTGGGAAAACAATGAGAAAGATCTACTGAGTTTATTACCATTACGATGTGCACTATTTATCACTTAAATGCACAGAAAAAAATACTATTCATTTATAACCACACCTTTTGTACAGTACAGCACAGCACAGCAAATGTGTTGTGTGTGAGTGTGTCCTCCCATACTTAAGGATTTTTGCTATGAAAAATGCAGCAGTTGACTATCCTCCCAAACAACAGGATGCCCATCTTGCAAGATTTTCTCACAAACTATATAAACCCTGAGGTTTCCATTAGCTATGTATCCTGACCAATACGCTGCTAGTCCAGCAGATGTAGCATCCCACATCCCTATTTTCTTCATAAAAGATATCAAGGCACCTGATAAACCACTGATCTGAGACCAAACAAAGAACTACTTCATGAAGTATACATTTCATTGCACCATAGAGCTCTGCAGAGTATCGTGTCGTTGCCTTGTTCATTTTAATAGCAACAGTGTTCATGCATTTCATGGGCTCACAGGGTCATAAACTTGAAGACACTAATTAACGGGATTTACGGCGTATGCTCACACTGACTTGTCCACTGTCCATTAATTAGGTTTTATTATTGTGGTGAGCTCACTTGATGGCTTCCAGCAAACCACCAGCTACACACACACACACACACACACACACACACACACACACACACACACACACACACACACACACACACACACACACACACACATACCCAACACATCCACCATTGCAGCTCCTTTCCCATGGTTTTCTAATATTTAGTTTTGAGGATCAAATCTCTCCAATCCATGCATTAATCCCCTCGCCGTTGTCGTAAATAAAATGCTCAGTTTTTACGACATGAGTTGCGCCCCCCCCCCCCCCCCCCCCCCCCCCCCCCCCCCCCCTCTGTTCTAACACTATTAATCTCCATTCAGGCGAAGGACTTCATCCACTCGGAGCTGCTGGCCTACCTCTACTCGTCTGGGGACCAGAACAGCCTGATGGAGGAGTCAGCTGACCAGGCCCAGCGCAGAGACGAATTGCTGCGCATGTATCACGCACTCAAGGAGGCCCTGGTCATTATCGGAGACATCAGCACCAGCACCATCACCACCCCAGTACCCCCACCCGCAAATAACAACTGGATCCAAGACGCCAGGTGAGATAAGGGTTAACTAGCATTTAGCTCTAGATTAGGGGTGTCCAAACACACCCGGGGGCCATTTTGAAACGGCTCTCAGCTAATTCAAATAGTATAATGAAATATGGCCCAAAAATGTAACTTGCGCTTGTCATACATTGTACTAATTAAATATATATGTACAAATATATATCACAGTATTCACGTGTGCCCACTTTTCAAATAACTTCAATCAATTAAAGTTGGCAACATTTTTAAACTAATCTTAGTTCATATTAGGTTTAGGATTTTTGCCCAATCACTTATTTGCATAACAAATCTTTGTATAAGCAATCTGAAGCTTCTGTTTTAAGGCATGAGCTGCAAACTAAATAAATGAAACCCTATAGAGAGCTGAGATTTAGGCTGTTGTGTTTCTTACAGCATATTCAAGTATCAAGCTTAATTTAGCTACATTTGATTGATTTTGCAAACGTATAACTTAGCATATGAGGCAAAATACCTCACCTCTAGTGAGGGGCCCAGACCTTCGTATATTTTTCTGTATGTGTCCCTCGTGAAAAATGTTTGGACACCCTGCTCTAGATCCTTAAACCGTATTTAATTTTGTCTTAATGTACATTATTTAATTTCATATTCTGTTATTTTACATATCATATTCTATTTACATGTATATAGACTTCTTGCACAATTTTTTAGTTGTATTTTTGTACTTTATTATATATATGATTATTATTATGCGAGATTTAATCATATCTCTCCCTCAGCCCCACCCCTCAGCGCAGACCCCCCCCAGCAGCCGCCCCGGCCCCCAGCCGTCCGCACGCTGCACGTGGCCCCACCCCGGGACAACCCATGAACCCTTCCCCTGCCTTCGGAGTGCCGCTCAACCCCTCTCCCGCCTTCGGAGCTCCACCCATCCCCTCGCGCCCGGGCCCACCCATCAACGCTTTCAACAACCACCAAGACCCCTTCAGCGCACCCCCACAGATCCCCTCCCGGCCCGCCCGCGTCCCACCTGGTGTACCTAGGTAAGATTTGCTGTTATGATGCAATTGTCAAAAACATTTATTTTTTAAAATGCATTTGTAACATTATGTCACTAACGGCATCATCCTCTGTCTTCCAAGAGTCACAGGCATGGTTTGTCATTCCTCAAGCTCAACAAGTTGTCCCATCTCAACATTTATTATTATTATATATCTTTGAATTATTCCTCCTCTCACTCTGTTTCTCCCTCTGTTTTCTCTGTCGGGTTGTTTTGGTTTCTCCACTGTCTCTTTGTGAGCGCGTCTCACTCCTTGTTGTATCTTCTCTCCCCGTTGCAGCCGAAGACCTCCCGGGGCTCCTTCTCACCGGCCCACCATTATCCGCCCTGCTGAGCCCTCCCTGCTAGACTAGAGCTGTGGCCAAGTGTGTGTTTGTGTGTGGGTGTGTGAATCTGCACACTGAAGGGCGGGGGCTCGAGGGGAGGGGCTGACTCATAGCGGTGCATAATGTGTGTCGTCAAGCCGTACAAATATGTCTCTTCAAGCAATGTAAAAAAGCTGCTAATACCATCTTTATCAGTGCACATGAAAGACAGAAATCCCTTTACCACTTGAATATTACTTTTGACTGCTGTGGAAATGGTGTTAAATGAAACCCAGCTGACCTGTGGGATGCATTTAGCCTCAGTAGTTAGGAGCTTATTTTTACTACAATAACTGGTATATTTCTTCTGACGAGGTTCCCAGCAGAAGCTCATTAAGTAACTTATTAACTGTCAAACGCTGGCTTTCTTCTCCCCTCCCTCAGCATTTTAGATTGGAAACGCCCAGCTCTAGATCTCTGTGTATTATTCACATTAACCTGTTGTTAATGTTGGACTGGGTTTTCATTTCCTAACTGATTCCTACTGAAAACAATAGCTTATTTTCACTGTTGTTATTTTGGTGGTGCACATTGCATTTCCCCTTCGCCCCTTTTGTTATTATATTTGAGTGTCGTTTTTATGACCATCAGAAAAGTAGCTTTAAAAAATGAAATCACAGAAAAGCAAAGCATGAAATGGGGCTGGGTTGTGTGAGAGTAGCTTCAGCCCCCCCCCTCCCTCTGTGATTTACTTTTACTTCCACAATGAAAAGATTGACCATTATAATCCAAGCACTTCTAGCCATGTAGCCTTACAGCAAACTTCTCATTACAGGATGTTGTAGTCCGTTACCAGAACACTATGCACGGAAACGCAGGAGAGAGACGTACAGGCTGAAGGCCGTCTGCACTTTGCGAGATGCTTTTGTCTCCAGTAATTCTACCTTTTTAAAGCCTTGAATTATAATCCCTTTAAATCTCAGTTGAACCCCAATGAGACCTTCAGCCTTCAGGGTAGACTTTGTTCATTCCTGGATTAACTGGTTTATATAGAGCAGAGCACACAGAACAGCTTCCTCTCAGAGGATCAAACTCAGAGAAGCGGTGGGGTGTGTAGTACCAGGACGTGATTTAGAGAATAAAGATGGTATTAAGCATTTAGGGGCTGGCACATCTCTTTCCGGGTTTAGCTGTCAAGGACATTTATTATTGCGATCAGTTCTGCTTCCATGCAATAAAGTATTGTATATAGCTGGCCTATACTGGGGAGTTAGCACTTGTATTTCATTTAATCGCAGGGCTGATAACAAAAACATGCTTGTAATTCTTATCAAATCCCAAACTGTTAAAATGCAACTGTAGTGGTTTAAAGGAAGCACTAATAAATTAGGCATGGCTGTTGGTAAAAAGAGATCTGTCATCTCCTGATGCATTATTTATAACCTGGGCATTGTCTTTTAATTTGATGTTTTTGGTTGCAATTGTATCAGCTCTGCACAACTCGGCTCCCCAGCTTCTCCTGGTCTTTTATTCAGGGTTCTGCTACAGGGATTAGCTGTGTAAATGCGTTGTATGTGGTGGGGTGGGGTGGGGTGGGGTGGGGGGGCACCTGGGGTTTGACACATAGCTGGGATTATTTGCGAATGAATTATCTATTGATTGCATTTTGAGTTTTTGATCATTTTAAAAACAAATGTAGGTGGTCAAGCTGGGAGTGACGTTGGGCTACTAGGATGTTTTCTGTTTTAGGTCTGATCAGTAGTAGTAGTGGTGGTGGGAGTTTTGGAAAATGAGGGCACACTCTGTCGACAGAAGCTGTAGTTATCCAACCTAACCTAACATGACATCAAAACTGTAAATTGAATCCTAAATATAGACCCTGAGACAGAGTGTGCTTTTTCTTCCTCCTGTATTTCTTGACAGGTCTGGCTTTCAGTGACAGTGCCCAAAGGATGAAAACAAGCTTGTAAAACAGACCAAAATCTATAAATTGAAAACTCTTCCCAAAAAAACACACTTAGTTCATGTGATAAAACTTCCTATTGGCCAAAGTCTGTTGAAGCGCCCTTTGTGCCTGTCACATCAGCCTGCCCTTGGGAAGCCCAGACTGTAATGCCCTGTAATACATCAGGGTGTATTAATACTGCCTTCCTTCCCAATGGATGTGCCCTGCCTCCCTTTTCCTCCCCCCTCCCCCTGTCTGTATCTGGTGGAAGGGGATGGAAACCAACCTGTACAAATCTCCTGTTTCTTTTTGTTTTGCAAACCCTTGTCAAGTGCCTCTGTAGCAATTAATTGATTTGACTAAACATGAACTGATTTTAGGATGCAGAGTCAATAAAGAGGTGTTGTGTACAATAAAGGGACTGGCTCTGGTGGTTGGTGTCTCCTTTTGTCTCGTGTGATCCACTTCCTCTTCTCTCTCTAGTGGCACTCCTGGTTTTCCTTTCATAACTTGCCCCTCTCTCTCTACATCCAGACCATTAAAGACTGACATAAGACCGCAAGCGTTACTATGGCAACCTTTTTACGAACAAAAAAATCCAACCATGCCATTTTTACAGCTATTATTTGTAACCCTGCGTATACAAGGATTTCACTTCCTTCTCGAAGTGTTTTGTTTTACAGCATTCAGTCAACTTAAATTGAATGTGTCTTTTTTGACAGGAAAATTCACTTTAATGTGAAAAACAGTTCTAATTTATTGTAAAACAATAAAACCCAAAGAACTTCCAAGTGGGTGGGAATATATTACATTTACCTAAAAAAATGCTGTTACGATGTTTTCAGACATCTTTTGATACAGTTCCCCGTTTAATCTTCTCCAATGTGACCCGGTACAAAAGATCAGCAGTCATTTTGATAATGCCCTTTCCTTTGCCCCCAGCATTAATTTAGAAATCCAGGTTAATGTGTCTGGTCATATCTTCCGATAACTCTGGAGGATGATCTCTCTAATCCCTCTGGCCAACAGTGCCTCCTCACAAATGCCGTTGGTGTTCCAGAGACTGGACCCTGCAGTATTACCTGTCACAGCATGTCACCAGGTTATGAGATTAATGTTGGCTGATTGTTCCTGAACAGGCGCCCGGCTCCCCGTCAAAACCAGCGGTGACATTGCCTGGCCAGAAGTGGAAATGAAATGACCGCCATGACAACAGCAGGACTACAGAAGAACTACATATCTCATTTTCAACTAACATAAAAAGAAAAGCTCAGACAAAGCTGTTACAGGTCTAAATAAATAATCTCAGGAGACATACATTTATAATTAGTCTTCAAGAAATGTCTAAAATAGTTCTGAGCACTAAACTGATGCTCAGAACCAGGTGATAAGAGTGTAAAATCTAATCAGATATTTTTGGTTACATATCTCTGCCAATTATTTATTTGAACATAAATTGTAACTTGAGGCCTACAGCATAAACAAAACACTATAAATTACCAAATTTAGTTCCAAGTCATAAAAACATTTTTCTTTTCTTGTATCATGTTTGTTTTGTTACCACAAAGTAAAACGCATTTCAAGTGGTTGAGCGAGACCACTGAATGTTTTATGACAGGAAATGTTAAAAATGAAGCTGAGCAGTCCCACGAAGTGTCAACAGTGATATATAGTAATTGAAATGGTCAATAAATATTGCATTATGTTTGGTTTTTTCAGTCAGTGTAATTGCAACCAAATGACTGCAATGCATCCAAATGATAGCAAGGAAATACATGTTTTCCTCAGTTATCTCGCAATCGACATGACATAAATATTTTACCTCCAGATGGAGGAACTGATCAGGGAGATTGACTGCTTCTTTTGAATGTGTGCATTGCTTTTTATCAGTAAAGATTTTATATATAGGCCTGAGAAAGAAAATGTAGGCTCCACATAGTAGGTGAGGTTTCTAATGTTATTTTGTTTGGCCATTGTTACAATAAAACATAGACTAGAGTATTACATGTCCATGTGAATTGTAGTCTGAAATGCAATAAAACTACCATATAGTGAGAACAGAGTGTTTTCTAGCTCACCAATGACAAGTATCTGTGTGTTTGTGTATTTATGTTTCTTTTATGTAGATATACGTATGCCTTTGTGTTTCTGTTTGAATATTACAGTACTATAAGTGTGTTTCCTTGTGACTGGAATTCAGAGTTTCACAAAACATCAATGGTGAAGCAGTTTCCCAAACAAGTGTACCCTCCCTTTAAATTCAGCTCATGTCAGATAAGGTCTTGGGGTCAAACTTTGCACTGTGAGCCTCAGCTTTGTTGCGGCTATGTGCACACCCGCTTGGTGTCATCAAACAGGCGTTTCAGGGTGTAAATCTGAGTGACAGCGACAACGAGCATGACCAGCAGGCTGAGGCAGGACCAGAAGGACACCCTCCACAGGTTGTCCTCCAGCAGGTAGCGGTCCCTCGCCTCTAGGGCCCGCAGCACAGCCAGGATCTGACGGCTCCTCTCCAGGTGCTGGTACACAGAGTCCATCTGAGCCTGGGACAGGAGGAACAGAGGATAAGGGGGAGGAAGTCAGTGCCTCTGTGTGGACTTAAAACAGAATAACATCTGATCATTCAAGTGATATCTGAAGATGTATAACACCACTGAGAGGCAATTCAGAAACAAATACTGTGATCCATCTGAGATAAAAACATATCTTCGGTGTTTATAATCAAGAATAGATTAACAGAGGTTTTGCTAGGATAATCTTTCTTCAGATGTGTTTATCTAGACGGGGGAAGGGTGTTGCCAGGATATTTTTTGTATCAGTTGTGGAAAACATCATTTTGGTCACAAGAGGCTGAAATGCACCACCCCCATGTTCTTAACTGGACTCAAATACATTGTTATATATGTATTGTTTTTTTTATTACAGTTGAGTATTTCTACAACACCTGTAACTTCCCTTTTCACCTGCTTCACACATTTCAAAAATAAGGAATTTAAAAGAAAATGTAAGTTTATATCAGATTTTTCTCCTGAATTGCCTCTCAGAGCTTCTGAAGCACATGCATAGCTTTAAGTTTTTCTTGCTCACCCTGATGTCCTCCATGTTGTACTCCCCCATGCTCTCTGTTATGGCCATGTTCTCCCACTCTTTTGAGCCTCCAACTGAACTGCTCTCACTGTTAATGTTCACCTCAAAGAACACCATCTTCTCTGAGAGTTTACTGAAGCTGTTGTCGAAACACAACCGGTAGTCTCCATCCTCTGTGGAATCCACCCTGAAGGAAACAAAAAGGTGTCAATTTGGAAAGTGACATTTGCTCTCAACAATATCAGAGTTTAAAGGTCCCCTATTATACTGTTTTTCATCAATATATTATAGGTCTCAGATATATACAAAACATATCTTTGGCTCCAAATACCAAACAGATCATGCATTGTAGCATCCCAAACCCCTCTGTTTCAGCCCTGTTTCAAAAGTGCTGATTCTCTGTCTGTTACTTTAGATGAAAATAAGGAGCCACTCCCCACGCCCCTCTGAGAGATATTTGGTTAAAAAGAACACAATGGTGCTCTAGGAGGAGATTCAGGTGATAAAGTGGGCCGGGGTTACCTTGGTTGGTTATTGGCTAATGGTTACACAAGCCAAAAAATCGTTATGACATCATAAAGTGGCCAAAATCTGATCGACAGGTTTTTATAGAAATGGATCAGGACAAAAAGTGAGCTAATCTTTTTTCCTGAAACTTTCAGAATCTCTTTACACAGAGGGGACACATGTTGATGTATAAAAGACATGAAAAAGTGGATGTTGCATAATAGATTACTTTTAAACTATTTGCTTTAATACCAAAAATAGTAGGAAATCAAGTCCTCTTTTTTATGAATTTGGCAGAATTAACTCTTGATTGAAAGATTATTACAGGGATTGAGCATCATATCAAAGGCAAGTGGTTGTTTGAGAGCGTTTAAGTTACCCACATGTGAATGCCATCAGACCTCCTGAAGTCAGACACCAGCCGGTATCCGGTGGGGGAGATGAGGGCAAAGCCGACATCCAGCCCTGACCCGGCTATCACCTTTGAAAGAAACAGTGGAGGTTGAGCTCAGCCATGCAGGACAGCTTTTCATCACACTAGCTGAGGAACTGCAATGTTATATTCAAATGAAGGCCCTCGTTGTACACTGAGCAACAACAAAGCTCACATTATGCCACACTGATAATGATGCTTAGGTATTTGTGTAGGCAAATCCTCTTTTTTGCAGCCTACTACTGCCTGCTTTTTTACCTCTAGTTAAAAAGAGCTCATACAAAGTTCAAAGGTCCTGCCAGGGTTTCATTGTTTTGGCTTCAAAATGTTGTAAATGATGTCATAGCACTGCGCCATATCATGCACCAATGACTGTAAGACTATTTTCCACCAGGCACCAAAGCAAATTCCTTATATGTGTAAACGTATCTGTCAATAAACTTCATTCGGATTCTGATGCATTAAGTTGTAACTGTAGATTGAAAGTTTATAAAGAGCAGCTGAATGTTAAAAAGAGCTCAACATCAACACTGTGTGAACTCTTCAGGTGAAGATCATTCTGACAGGCCTGGCCCTTTACACCACTACAGTCCTGCAGCTGAAGAGGGTGCAGCAGTGGTATGATGACTGTGGTGTGAAGCAACATAAAGGTCAGGGCCCTAAAATGACTGAGGTCATAACATGAGGACATTTTTACTATGAAGCCATGTTTAGTATGTTCAACAGATGCAACCCTCGCTGCACATATTTGTATACAGCATTTTAAATCTTATTATTGTGGCTATATATTTATCATGTAGGCATCATGTAAAAGCATGTCTGTGCTTGTTCAGGAGGCTTGTTTTCTGTAGTGTGTGGAGAGGCAGGGGCATCATTCTGACTTTTCTACCTCTTCACCTCTTCCTTATCTGTCTTCAACAACAGCAGCAGCTATTTCTTATCTCTCTGCATTCAAGATCAAAGTCCAAGGCTTCTTCGCTTGTTGTTCAGGAAGACATTATTCACAAACTTTAATAAAGCTATTCAAAACGTAACATACAACATTACACCACCACTGTGCCAGACACAATGGCAGGAAGATAGAGAGGATATTATATTTACCTGGTATCCAACTTCCATGCTGTCGCTCCTTGCCGTTGTTTGGTAAAAACACTCTGTGCTGCCAGCAGATAATAGAAATGTGAATTGCATGTCTTTGTTTGGCCCAAAACCCAAAGTTAAATCTACAGTCAGAATCAAACTTGTCAGCAAACAGAGCCCTGCAGACATCATCCTCCACTCACAGCCCATAGTCTATTAAATCCAGGTTCACCAACTCCACACATGTACAATAAAGCCACTTTACTGTAGATGTTCTGACTATCATACTCCCATGGTTGTAAAAAAGCCTCTCAGTAAAGTTCCTTGGTCGGAGCTGAATGAGTGGAGCCACTATCTGTGTCGCTTTGTAGTCTGGAGTGACTGCATGCAAAACTGAGATGGAGTGACAAGGTGCAGTACACTACACTAAACACCACGCACACTATAAGAGTGCATGGTGTGCTTGGAGCATGGTGATGCCTGGAGTATGAAGGCCTGTACTATTAGAGAAGGTCAACATGTAATATTTCTTGTACTGAATTCCGTTTGACCCCAAAAATCTCTACATTATTTTTGTTTCTTTTAACAAATGTTGTATTTGTGTATTTATGTAGGTTGTACACTTGTCTTGTCCTCTTATATTCTGTAGAGGGAGCCATGAGTATAACAAGAGGAACAGCTGACCACACAGTTTTAACATCACTGAAGCCTTGAGAATAATTTGGTATGAGTAAGCAAACAATTCGCAGATAATTGAGTATGTTGCAATTCACATTCTCATACTTAATCTAAAAAGAAAAGAAGATATAGAGAAACCACTCCAAAAAACACTTGTTGAGTTAATGTAGGCCTTGTAACTGATTCACCAGCACTTAGTCCTACTATGACTTTGCTTGAATTGAATATATCTGCACTTTCGTTTTTGTTGGGAGTTTGATTCTTTATGGTTTTTGCACATATTGTAAGTCGCTTTGGATAAAAGTGTCAGCTAAAAGAAATGTAATGTAATGTAATCTAAGAGTCATACATGGTCTACTCTAAACCTTCCCCGACTGTCTGAGTCTGATGGTGGTATTTAAAATATTGTTTCTCTTTGTACATGCTTATGCCTAAAAACTATTCTGCATCCTCTGCAACAAGGCAAAGGTTTTTCTTTGTCTGACTACAAGTGAGCCTCTCCATTTTAACCAACCACAAGTGAGCCCACCCATTTAGCTCTCTATCACCTCTCTCTGTCTCTCAAGTGTAACACTCTTTGAAGCAACACCCTCTGACAACTTCTAGGGGACATCTCCACACAGAAGCGTCTTTCAGTCACAGAGTGAGCACGATAGGTATGTCCACGGCTGGATATCCCTCTGTGTATGTGGTGGACACCCATGCCACTCGGCCTCCAGTGCCACCCAGGCTGAGCCAGAAGGGGCGACGGGGCGACAGGGTGCAGAACCTGCTGATCCTGCTGGTGAGCCTGGCCTTGTGCGGCATGGCCATTGAAGCCTGCTTCATCTACCACCTCTACCAACCTGCTAAAACTGTGAGTATCAACGCCATCTCTGAGTCCAAATCCCTCTGAATATGTCTTTAAAATCTCATTCAGCTTCAACACCTTTTTATACTTTCCGTTTTCTCTGACTTGCTCTCCGTCAGCCTTAAACCATTTTGTTGGGTTTTTGTCAATGACACAAAAAAACTTGGAAACTTTTTGATTTTCTTGAAATACTTCCGTATATTTGCACTCTAGTTTTTTTAAGCACACATTGAATTACTTGAATGAATTGAATATGAATGGAATTGAATGCATTTTTAAGGCTAAAAACGTTTGAAAAGCATTACAAAATACAAACATTAACATAAAACGGCATCATGAAATATCATAATCAATCAATCAATCAAAGTTTATTTAAATAGCCAAATATCACACATAGTATGTTTGTCACTTTACAGTTTGTACAATAGAAAACAAAAACATAAAGATACACTCTTCATGTGTTAATGACGAGAAAGTGTGACTCTCTATCCATTGGGAGTTTTATTAATTAAGTTGGACGATCACCATCGTTCACAGCTTTTTGTTTTATAAATGCATGCCAGAGAGTCACATGCTACGCATAGGAAACCGCCTGCTTTGGTCTCATAGGCCTGCCATAACCAAAGTGGAAACTTCCACCCTTCCAATAGTCAATTTCTGATTCAATATATTCCCATAGTGTCATGATGGAGTTATGGTGAGATTTTTTGTTTCTATACAAACATTTTCCTTTAACAATAGTTGAGTGTAGGGCTCTTATAAATAGTGAATTGAAGGACTGTCATGATAGAAACAGAACTGACCTTTCCTCCAATCATATGAATGATGATTTTTTGTCTCCCAAAACTGCTGACGGTGCAATAATTTCACTATTATGGGGAAGAGAGTAAAGATGGAGAAGTCCGGTTCAGTTATGAGAAAAACATTGACGTCCATGCTTGACAGGGGCATGTGGTCTTGATGTCCCGTGATGGTGGTTAGTATGTGTTTTAACTGAGTGGCTCAGTTTCCTGTCCTCGTCTTAAGACCTGCTTGTGGGCAGCGATCCCCGGGTGCATGGCAAGTATTTTTTATCATTAAATCAGTAGTGGTTAGAGATTATAAAGCGTAACAAGGGACAATGGAAAAGAAGTGGTCTATTTCCTGTAGCATGATTGTGGTCTATTTTACCAGAAATACAGACCTGTCCTACTTTGCTGTGACAACAACATACAAACACGAAAAGGAACCCTTTAACAAAATTCAAAATGCATGCTTCAGCGAGATAGCCATTTTTCTCAATGTATTATCACAACAGTGATTGCATCTGCTCACAATAGACAACAAGTATGCACACACAACTGAGAGGTAACACATTTGTATTTACATTGCAGGAGACCTCAGCATCGTTCTCTAGGCAGATTGCAGGTATGTTTTAGCACTTTTACCTCAACAGAGAGATCTCACTACAGTAACTTAATCCACATGAGTGACATTATGTATTTTCCTCGCACAGGTCAAGACGATACCTCTACTACTGAAATTCCCAGTCTTATCATTCCTCCTTCCAAACCGGTTGCACATCTGACAGGTGAGACCAGTGTGGATTTTGCAATTTATAAACAAGGCAGAAGAAAGATGCATATTTTCTCAGTGCTTTTGCATTTCAAAACGTATTCATAGTTTCAAACCACCTGTTTAAAATAATCGATACATTTTAAGGACATTATATGAATCAAATAAAGAATCAGACTTCACGTTGTTGCTGTTTTTACCCAGATGGATTAGATGCAGTCCATGGAAAGACTATCATGGCATGGAGCATGGAGGCAGACCCTCTCCTGCATGAAATGGACTACAGAGACATGAGTCTAATCATTCAGAAAGAAGGGTATTACTATATCTATTCCAAGGTTTCCTTCTTCGACACTGATTATTTTAACCACTCTATTCATCGGAATACCGAACTGTATTCTGGGAAAAGTATTCCCCTCCTGTTGTCCAAACAAAACGAGAGGCCCAAGAGAAGACGATCCAACAGTTATCTCGGTGGAGTGTTTCACCTCACCAAAAATGACGCCATTTATGTAGAAGTGAGCAATACCGCAAATGTTGTGAAACACAAATCCATTGAGAATGTCTTCGGTGCATACATGATATAAATATCACATTGATATCTCACCATGGATTAATGATTCTCTTTGTAAGGAAATAGAAGGTCGATAGCAGAAAGATTTGTGTGCCTTTTTGAGTGTTACAAGGGTCAGGACTGTGCTGGTTTCCGTACTGGGGGTTGAAGCTGTTTTATTTTTATGCGTGAATATGATTCAAAATTATTTTCTTATCAGAGATTTTTTATATGCTTATGTTATGCTTATTTTATATTTACTTCAAATGTAATCGTCTGAATGTTACCAAATGACTTGGATGTCATAGATAAAAAAATAAAGAAATAAAACATTCAAACATTTTAAAGTGTTACTGTTGTTCTTATTTTTGCTGAATATAAATGTAGTGTATTTGTCAAGTTAATGCTGAAATAAAAAAAATAGAAACTGTCTCCTCAGAAATGAATTCCGTTCTTGCTGTAACATAATGCACACTATTATCAGGGGTGCACATAACTTTTTTGCCCTGGTTCTCAAAGGAGCACCTGGAGATGTTGCTTGGTGCTCATCCTTAAAATGAAATAAACCGTAACTTTTGAGGGGGTCTTGACTTTATTTGCCAGACACACGGCACTGAACACACATGCAGAGGTGAACACAGAACACACATGCAGAGGTGAACACAAGACAACATTAGCACGACCAGTAATCCTACAAGCTGTCATCACTACCCTCCTGACTGTTCTCCTCACTGTCTTCCTCTCTGCCAGACATGGTAGCTGATGATGTAGGCCTACTACTTTCTCTCTGGTTGAGTCTGCGATTAGCTGCTTGCATCCACAAGTCAACAGCTGGTTTTGGGTCGAAAGTCTCTGTTGTCATCTTAGACAAGTGGATGTAATCAAATAAGTATGTGAACATAACCAATAGCCTACCATAGCCAATAACAAATTAATGTAACTTATTTTATTTGTGTTGTTCATTCATATCTTATTTTACCTTAACATTTATTTATTTATGCATTTTTTTTTTATCTCTCCAGTTTTAAAGGATATTTTTGGTTACTGTCCTATAGTATACATTGGAATGATTTAAAACCTGTTTATCCCAATAATTATAAAGGAGTGCCTTGGAAATATGTGTTTACATAAATTGTGACCAAACCGTTTGAACTTAGACTAAGAGTCCTTTACCTCACTGAGCTGTAGTTAACTTATCAGTCTCTCAGTCTGACTGGAGAGGACTCTCCCTCCACATTATTGTAGAAACATCTTCTTCTTATATCCGTTAGAGCAGCTAGCACGGCACCAGATTATAATAACAACAGCGCTGGTACCGGTGCACCCTCCCTCTCTCCCTCGCTCACTCGCATTTTGGCTGTGAGCTGCGGGCGCCAGATAAGCCAACATCCCCCATTTTCATCACTTACAGCGCCCATCGTACAGGGCAAATGAAAGGTGGAACCGGGGTGAAAAGGGTGTTACATTTACTTAATTATGAATATTGTTACATCAAGGCCCCCAAGGATGAGCCCCAACGGTCAAAATGTTTTTTTCCCTCCCAGAACTGCCAGCGCAGCACCTCCCCAGATCTGGCGCCTTAGGGCCTAGCGAACATCGAGCCAGCGCTACGGGCCGGCCCTGAGTTCATATCATGGTTCATATGCAACTCGCGCACCTGCGCACCAGTTATGTGCAGCCCTGACTATTATTCATCCCTTCAGTGGTTATTTGATTGAGATCATTTCTTATTTTCTGCCCTATATATGTCAAATTATGTAAACAACAATAAAGAGATAATGATTTAAAATGTTTTGAGTCTTTACTGAGGCCATCATGTAGCGAGTTGAACTTCCTGTGGTGGAGCCTTGCTGTCTTCAGTATCAACAGTTTCCCCCCACTCAGTTCAACCACACGACTCATACTGTGGAGAAAGTATTTTTTTAAATAGCACAATGACACATAACTGTGTCATCCACCTTCAACCAGAATGTGTTCATGCTGTAATAATGCTTCATCAGTCCAACATTATGACAGATATGACTGTGCTTGAGTTTAGCAGCTTGCAATGTACCTCATCTCTTATTTCAATCCAATAAGTAAAGTAAATGAAACAGAAACAACTAAGATACTAATATATCCCTTGTGTTCGGAGTAACGCAGGCTGCAAACTACCCTCAAAGTAGAATCCTACATTCCCCTTGAAGATTTCAAAGGTTACCCAAGTGTTTGTGTATACTGTACTTCACTTTCAGATCAGCACACTTATCTAATGTAAGGCCAATGAGGATCCTTTTCATGCTGACATGCCTTGTGCTAACAAAAGGCTTCATCACTCTCGGAAATGTTTAGTTTTTTTTCAATCTCTTTTTGTATCTCTCATACAGTTACACATTCCCTTCAGCTGTGTCTGTTCGAAGAAGCTGCTCTTGAAACACCCACAGAGTTGTGTATTTGTAAACTGAAGCGGAAGTGGTTGTAGGGCCAGGTGGGGGGAATTTGGTAGGGTGAGGGGGAACAGATTGCCTGACTCACTTTCCAACCCCAGAACCTGTGTGTGTGTGTGTGTGTGTGTGTGTGTGTGTGTGTGTGTGTGTGTGTGTGTGTGTGTGTGTGTGTGTGTGTGTGTGTGTGTGTGTGTGTGTGTGTGTGTGTGTGTGTGTGGGTTAGGTGAACCCAAATGAATTTCCCCTCAGGCATGTACAGTACAGTTTGGTTCTATTCGGTAATACACTTACTGTAGACTACTTACAGTGCTATAAAAATATTATTGGTCAAGTCATGGGTGGCCTCGGCTTCGACTTGTTGTACAGTCTCATTTCATGAATGCTTCTCAATGCATGTGTGAGTGATTATATTCCAGCGCTGGCTGACCTGTGAGGTGTGAGAGCCTGTGTAGGACCAAAGGAGGGGGAGTTGCGTCAGATGTGGTTGGGAATTAAGCAGTTTAGTTTTCTTTCATTTGGTCTAGACATGACTTTTAGGTAGAATGTGTGTGGGATGACATCACTCGTTATGTGCCTATGATCTCAAACTTATCATAACGAAGGTTTGTGGGATATCAATATGTTAAGAAATCATCAAAAATGTTTCACAATTTGCTTGGAAAACCACCTCTACTTATCCGTAACATAGATGACTTGTTTCCACACCGAACAATGTGTGATGCATAGAGCAACTTTTCTGAAAACGGAAAGGTGTTCAAGGTACACAGCAGAGCAAAACAGGTAAATACTGTCCCCTTGTGTTGGTCTGTAGATCAGAAATAAAACAGTAACCTCCCTTTGGGTTCTTCCATTTTTGTTCTCCCTGTTTATTGTGGTGTTTCTGTTGGGGATTTCTTACAGTCTGTAAAGCCCCCAGACACATGTGTAATTCTTTGCTATGGGGCTGTATACATAAATGATTGAATTTGAAAATAAGGCCAATTTTGAGCAAGGTTAAAATAAAGTTGTTGTATTTATGATGTTGTTCTCTATAAAAAAAAATGATGGTTTTTACAGAAGCTGCCGCACAGTTATACTTATATGTGGATAGACAACTCTTCTACGTCTGCTTGAGCATCGGGCAGTGGAAAGCAAATGTGGGAACAAAGCAAACCCATGACAATTATTCTAATAAACAAGACAGAGTGGGTGCTATATGAGACTGTTATGTAAATGTAATTCAACATCTCAACTCCCCGGTAATCGAAAGCTGTGGTAGCAACAGCTAATACAGATGTGGGACTCCTTTTTCAGATGAAAACCTCAGTAGCTTGGAAAATGTGTCTTGGCACAGACTTGATGACTATCGTCATGTTCCATTGACATTTTGTGTATCTCTTTTGTTGTGATGTCTATCAGATATAATATTGGATGTTTGTTTGAGGCGTAATGTTTTTTTCTATGCCAAGTCACCCAGAAGGCAATATTCTTCGACAGCACACACATCCCTCTCTCTTATTGACTGGGTCCCACTCTTAACTAATGACCTCTCACTTTCACTTTATATCTGGGGTCTTGAAAATGAGTCACAGGCAAAATCACTAAATCATCCTTGTGATTGTGTTTTGCTCCATGTTGGGGCGTTTAAACACATCAAGTTATAATTGACTTCTGTACATACAACAGTGTAATGAAAATATATATTTTTATTAAAAAGTTTGCAGCAATTTAAGTACAGGGTGATGAAACTGATGTCCACACACCTCCGGAGTGCAACCAGTTACATGTTGCATTAATAATACCTGCAAATCTTTGACAAAACCGAGAAATTCTCTGAAACTTTCCCCATAAACCACTACCAGTCGTGATTTCACATGTCATATTGTGTGATACAGGTAGGAGGAGATTTGGAGTTTATTTTTGGTCTTTTCTGTTTTCATTTTTCAGACCATGAAAATAGAATGAAAAAGTACATAAAGGTGGTTCTTGTTTTTACATTACCAGGTAACACGTTCATTTCTTTCAACTACAGATTATAAAATGGTATTTTTTTAAATACCATGTCGTAATTTTTAAATGACAAAAGTTATCATGGCACTTCCAGGCCATGTGAAGTTTGTATTATTGTAGCTTTATTAGTTCAATTATTAACAACGAAAACAATGTCATACATTCCAGTGACTCACTAACAATATATGCATGCCACACAAATGACATACTTAGCCACACAGTGACATGCATTCATTGGTTAATTGTTGACGGAAGCCCATGGAATTGTGTTAAATATAGAATATCGTATATATTTAAGGTCAAAACAATAAATAAATTCAACATAAATATATAATAGTTCAAAACATATCAAGAAATAAAAATCAGCAAGTCGCAAATAAAAGCTGTGGTGCAAATAACAAAGTCCAGCCAGTGGAGATTAAGAATAAAAAGTTGCTTTAAACTACTACACATTTTAGATATTAGAAACTCCTAAAAGGGGGGGGACAATGAAGTTGATAAAAACTCCTTCACTGACTAAACATTTCCTCCTTGGTGATCAAGGAGGAAATGTTTAGTCAGTGAAGGAGTTTTTGCTATTGGTAAAGCAATGACAATTATGCTTCATGGTCTAATCTATTAAATTACAAAAATACAAATGGTATACTTCATATTCTTTCTATAGTAACAGAGCTGAGTTTGGGTCTGGTGATACAAAAGCAAAGACAGAGGTCTGTGTTGTAACAAGAGAAGAGTACTTTCTGCCAGCTTTCCCACATCTCGACAGATTGATATTTATGATTAGAATATATCAATCTAATTCCTCGGAAAAAACACGATATCCAGGTGGGTACGATATTCGTTGTCATCAATGATATCATCCTCGTTTGGCCGTATGATTTTGACCTCCAGGCTGTCGTTTGCATTGAGCTCCTCCACCTTCCCGAGCAGGCCGGTGGTGCAGTTGTTAGTGTTGATCCCGCCCTGCAGGATGACTGTGTCCTTTGAATTCAGACTGACTGTGTACAGCGATCCCATTGTACGATTGCATGAAGACAGTGTCACCTGAAGATTTAGTAAGAAATATCCATCCTTGTTTATTTTAAGAACTGTTTCTCCTGGTTCTATTGAAACCAGGATTTGATCTTGATTCTTTGTTTCCCATGTGATTTTACTCTTGGCTGTGGGTGTCAGAAAGGAAATGCTGTCAATCGTGATGAAACTACATGAGATGCAGTCATGTCTGCAGCAATTACATAATTTCCAACAGCTTGTGAATGACTCATTTTGTACAAACTTGTCATAAAACTTGTTTTGTACAAACATGAGCTGGGTATGGAAATAGCCTTACCTTCAGTAGCCTTAAAGGTGAGCATTTCAACTTTTCCCATGAGCTCAGAGGGGGCCTGTTGAAAGGAAAGGGATCCATTATTCTCAAAATACAATTACGAAAGAAACAGTGCTCCTAAAGTGAAGAACCAATTACAGAAATAACATGTATGTGTGTGTTGATGAGACTAGTACCCCCATCTTAACAGCGAGAAGACATTAGACAGCTTGCTCTATCTTCAAAAGTAAATTAAAGAGACAGTTTATTTAGTGGCATTTCCCCGAATGTTGTAAAGACGTCACTCTGCTTCCTCCAAGAAGTGAGGAGAGTGGTTGCATGACAAAAGCACCTCAAGTAGAAACATGATTTGATAGAACAGCATGCTCTGCAAGATGTGTGTTTCTGAAATGAAGTAATGCAAACCCGAAAAGCACAATAGGATTACATTTTGATTGACAATAACGTGTGTTTTCAGAAGGTAGGAACATTCAGTTGAAAGGAGAGGTATAAACTCTGAAGCTGCAGTTGCCTTACCGAGGGCGTAATGTTAGCCTGAAATTGCATGGCTGGAGTTACAGTGCTACTGCTCAAAGCCTGGAAGAGAGAACAGAAATACAAAATATGCTCATAAATAATAAATAAAACAGCTCTAATTGTTGCAAAGAATAATGAAAAACTAAAGTGCCTTTAAATCAAGGTCAACCCAACTTGAGGGGCACAAAAACAGGCTCTTTAAATTACATTTTTGTATTTTTGAGTGCTTAATCAAATGTTTTAAAGCAGAGTTCATAAAAAGCATTAAACTGTCAATTGTTTACTCTAAACATTAACAGTAAATAGAGTTGCTTTGAAGGCTACCACCAGGATGCTAGCTAAGAACTATGCTCCACTACGGTTGTATTTGTGGTGTTGTTCTGATTAATATCTGGGATTGAGGTAGAGCAAACATTTTTATCTGAACATTATACAAAGCTTCCAGTGTTTAGGGGAAAGGATTCTGGGTATGCGTAACCAGCTGCAGACCACAAGCAGGGGTGTCTTTCTCACCAGCTGTTACGACCAAGACCACAAGAAAGTACAGCTGCACTGCACAGGTGCTTTAACATACCAGAGGTGAACCTATGCTCTGTTAATTCACTCAAATGTAAAAGGCTTTGGTAAAACTAGTGTACTAGTTTGCAACGTAAAGTAACTCATCATTAATGCCTAATAGATACTGTCACATTAAGTCAATCTTGGGATATTTGAAAAAAGTCTCACCCAGCTGTGATGTCCTGTTGTGAAGAACAGGGTGATGAACACAACCTGGACGATGGAAAGGATGGTGATCCACAAAAGGAGGACATGAGTGAGGGAATGCTGGGTAGTCTGTGGCATCGTCAGTCCGACGGCAGATCTCAGAGCGGCCTGAGCCTGGGGAGCGCAGGAAGAGAGATTTTAAGAGCTGACGACTGTGCAGGTCCTGAGTTTCCTCTGCTGTGCACCAGAGCAGTGTGTGTGGTTGCTTCCTGAGCTCAGAGTGTGCATGTGATGAGGACCTTTTGATGTCTGACAGTGTTCTGCTGTGCCCTGAGTATCTATAGAACACAGAGAAATCCAGATGGTACTTTCCCCTGTTTCTTACTGCAGGCAAACACAAGAGGCACAGATTGTTTTGTCGTCTTGGGGCTGGCCCTTCACTCTTACTTACCACATTTCACTCAAAAATAAGGAACACAACTCACTACTAGGAGGAGAAGTAAGCAGTCAAGAACTTTTACATACGTTTTTTCCAAAATGAATCATTCAGTTCCTTGTTTATGTTGAGACTTGTTGAGAGAAGAGGGTTTGGGTGGTGATCCTTTTTTAAATAGTTTGTCTGCCAACATTGAAAGTCGCAGCCTTGCAGTTTTTGCTTCATGTAACCCCTTTCTCTTTGTATGTCTTTAGATTTAATAAAGTAGAATAATAGTATTTAACATACTCAGAATAAAATACAGAATGTCAGGAAGGGTTAATCAGACAACAAATAATAAAAGAATAATACATTTGTTTTACTTTGAGTTATTGAAGATTTCAAACAGTAATGCCTGATTTCGGCAATGTATTCCCCCGTTCCTTGTTTTCCATTAGTTATTTAGGAAAAGTCTTATAAGACCAGGAACTGGAGATAATTCATTGTGAAGTACACAACAATAAACTATGATGAAATGTATGAGAAACCACTTTTCAGAATCTATATGTATTGCAATCCTGTGACAACATTACTAATGTAAAAGCTTTCGTATATTTCCAATTGACAATATGTAGTTAATAATGTCAAACAAATATCAAATTCAAATACGTGGGACTCACTAAATGTCATGTGTTGTTTACTCGTTGCACTTTGAAAATTACCACCAGCCTCTGAATTCTGGTTGAGGTCAGTTCACCTGGTTTCACTTTTTATGTTTGTACTCTGCTTGGGGAAAGTTTCCTGGCTGAAAAACAGGATGGGCTTTAGTTCAGGTATGTGTCATCATCAGACTGAGTGTAGGAGGACAAAGTGATACCTACATACAGTAGGGTACCTTTATGACTGGTGATGGTCAAGTAACACGGTTACAAACAACATGCCCAGACTTGTTACTGACTTTCACTGTAGATGAAGGCCTTGCTGTGCACTGTGGAGAAGTAGGATTGTACTTTAGTGAACTACAAACAGAACATATCACATGAACGGAAGAGGAATTGCGTAGTCAGCAGTATAAAGTTGTGCACATTTGAAACATAGTGTACATTTGAAACATAGTGACTTTGTTTCGGCCTTTGATGACCAACATGACAAAAATGAGAAAAGAAGGAAATGAGATTGTTTGAGCAATGTTTGTGGCTTAACCCTGCGTTTTCGAATGATGAAATACTACTCCCAGAAAAATGCTAAACCAAATGCCATAACCCTGAATGAATCAGAGTTGTTTGCACTGGCATGGAGGAACCCTGGCATAATTACTCTTTCAAAATGAAATTTCATCTAGGATTATCTCGGATTGAGTCCGGAAGAATAATTGTGATTACTGTATGATCTACACCTACAGCGGAAACCATGACTTGTAGTTGCTAAGTAGAATGGAAAACCAGCTTCAGTTACTACGACAATAGCATGATTATTGTCTGACTGACTTGCATTAAACAAAACACATCATGGAAATATTTAAAAGGAATAACAGTTAAAAATAATTGAATTGAAATTGAATTGAAATTAGCAGAGGAGGAACTACTGTCACTTCAGCCATTTTAGAGCCCTATTTAATTAACAACTGTTGATACAGTATAATAACTTCCTCTGATTTACCAGCCACTAAAAGTGGGTTTACAGCCATCTAGTGGACGTTAATAAACACAACATGGAAAGAAAGAATAGAAGATGTGAGAGGAATACGAATAATTACACTAAGTCACATGCTTTATCACTCTAATGTAAATGTAAAACTGTATTATCCTATGTATGTAAGGCAAGGCAAGGCAAGGCAAGGCAAGGCAAGGCAAGGCAAGGCAAGGCAAGGCAAGGCAAGGCAAGGCAAGGCAAGGCAAGGCAAGGCAAGGCAAGGCAAGGCAAGGCAAGGCAAGGCAAGGCAAGGCAAGGCAAGGCAAGGCAAGGCAAGGCAAGGCAAGGCAAGGCAAGGCAAGGCAAGGCAAGGCAAGGCAAGGCAAGGCAAGGCAAGGCAAGGCAAGGCAAGGCAAGGCAAGGCAAGGCAAGGCAAGGCAAGGCAAGGCAAGGCAAGGCAAGTTTATTTATATAGCACTTTTCAACACAAGGCAATTCAAAGTGCTTTACAAAAAATGAAAAAGGCATTTAAAATCAGTCATTAAAAAGAAAAGCTAATAAAATAAACATTAAAAGAAAAAATACATGGATAAAAGTTTCAGTGCAGTCTAAGATATGAATAGTTCAATAAAACGGGTTCAATGTTTCAATTTCTACTATACCAGTGAGGGATTCCACAAGTCACAGGTAGAAATGCAGCTGTGGCGAAGACACGTTTACAAAGATGATTTTATATGTGATTAACAATAATAAAAAATACACAATATCATTCATTATGAGAAGAACACCTCATCTCTTACCATTGGAAATAACACTATTATGTGTATCCAAAAACTGCAATGGAGAACGGAATACACATCCAGAGAAACATTGAAAATAACCTGCAATAAATGAAAATGGACTTCCTTACACCCCTCCCTCTTTTTCTTTTCCATTTGTCACTATCTTTTTCTGATTTGCAGGTTAGTGAACATATCAATACACCTTTTATCAGTTGTACACCAACATCAAAAAGAACCAAAAATACAACAATTTGACTAGTTGTTTCAAGGAAAGAATGGACTTGTTTTTAAAGGACAAAAGAGACATCAACGCTTATAATGTGTTTTAATTCTTAGTTTAATTGTTTGCCATGTCCTTTTCAATTTATTAGACCTTTCATTATGGACCAATTATTCTCACAGTGGCAGAAAACTAAATCTATATTTTTCTGTTTTCTCTCTTTATAAAAAAATACAGTATCAAATATAACAGAAACTCTGAGAAAACACAATCTTTTTTTGTCTTATGCCATATTATCGAATATTAACAATAAGTTACAACAAATTGAATAATTGACCAAGAAAATGATTGATATTTGCAGCCCGAATTCATGTGTCAAACAGTGTTCACAGTTTCTGAATGTAGTAAAACATTGAGAAGCCGAAGCAGCGGTGCTTCTGTCTTTACACCAGGTGGCAGGACACCATGTCTTTTCAAACCTTCTTGCTGACATTCCAATACCAGAAGAAATTAGGAATTTGGCTTGCTGCATAGAGACATTCCTTGTATGTGTTACTTGGCAATAAACCTGTTTCTGATTCTGAAATTATTGTAAAAAAATTAAACTTAACTGCTCTGATGCAATACACTTAATTCTATAAATGTAATTCATTCATTTTACATACATATTTTAACAGAAAATAAAGGTATTTTTTCCAATAGCTTCCATGTATCCGGCAACTAAACTAAGTAAAAGTTACTGTAATGTTTTTTTCAGATATGTCTTTATTTTTAAAGAAATGTTCCCTTTTACAAAGGCAGTACCTTGGGAACCCCCTAGTGGACGAGGACCGCCTGTTGAAGACCCATGGTCTCTGGTGTATTGGCATCAAAAAGAAGCAGTCAATATTGTGGAAAAATATATCAAATTGAAAGGCAACCTTGCCTGTATATGGCACACATGGTGCAATGAATAATCATCAATTTCGTACAATTCTATTTTCCACTTACAAACAACTTTTTTAGATTCTAGCTAAACTAGAATGGCATCCCGTCCCGATAATGTGTCCTATAGTACCAAGGCCACACTAACTGTTAGACTATATAGGATACCGATATCAGCAATTGAGCTTATTAAAAATAGCTGCTGATGTTTATTTTCAGCATGGTTTGTGCAAACGAAAACAAATCTCCTTATATCTGCGTTTATGATCTGGAGAAGGTCAGAAGCTGTATGTGGGGCGTCCTCACATGGGTAAGACAGTTTAATAGGACATATAGGACATCTCGTGAAGAGGGGCAGGCATCACACAGCTGTAGGTCAGCTGGATCGAACCTGTTGTGTGCGCCAGCCTCATCACAGTTACAAATTGATTTTGTTGGCTTTTACCGCGGACTCAAGTCGGACTGAATCACACCGGAAACGATATGATTTTCAACCAAAATTGACGCTTCACAGTCAGCCGACCAACGGCAGGGAGTAACATTCATCAAGAGGGCGTTTTATTTTGATAGGCTTAACCGGATGCCATGTTTTCCATTCATGATTGTCTGACACGCATGTGAACGCTGCTCTGTTCGGGAGGTAACACGCTCCCACTCAGAAGAAGTTTGTTGAGAGGTGTAACTGAGGTGAAATTTACTCGGTTTGTGTTCCCTAGTATTTCCAATTAGCCTCCATCTTTGTTTTCTCTGCACTTTCGCTTTTTGGTGACCAACGTTACCTCAACTAGCGGTCGGTTGGTTTAACCAGGGTGCTGCTGTCAAACTTTCGTTGACATGGATTTGTTGCACCAACTGCGGACGGACTGAAACGTTTGGGAATTACCATCTCACTACAGCGAGATACACCTAAACGAACCCATTGCAGCTACTTTTTAAACAAGTTGTCATTAACTGTTTTTAGCATAAGACATGCAGAAGTTCAATTCCACCGGTACGCACGGCAACACGCTGCCCCGGGACGCGGAGCTCCAGCTGCGGTTAGCGGACAGTGCAGGGGCCGGGGACGGGAAGGAGAACGGCCGGGGGAAGCATTTCCTCTCCCAGCCCGAGGAGGAAAGCTCGTTTTGCACCAAGAGGAGGATGCTTGTCTGTTTGGATGTAATATGCCTTTTTGTTGGTAAGAATATGTTATTACTTATTTGTAAATTAATGTTTTTGACAGGTTGTTGTTGTTGAACAACTGCAGTAATGTTATGTTAATAACACTGTATCACTTGTCCTTTTAAAGCTTAATTTAGACTAATTAATATTTTTGAAGAACACACACAGTCCTTGTCTGTTGATTGATGTGTCAACAGGAGCTTTGCAGATCTTTTTCAGAGGTTATGAGGAGGTTAAACGAAGTTGGCTTTGAGAAGGAAAAACACATTGCATGGGGATTTGAAAAAAGTTAACGAAGCTGCAAAGCATTTTTCCAGAAGTCAAATGGAAACTGTTCAAAACAGCTCGTTCCCCTCGGTGCATGTGGGGGCAGGAGGGAGGAGGAGGGGGGGGTTCAGCTGGCAAGCAGCACAGTTGTCCCGGGAATTCATCTGTTCCCATGGTAACTCAAAAGTTCCCGGGAGAAGAACGTGGGAATTGGGATAAAAACATGCTTGTGTTCTCGTGCCGCAAATTACCTCTGTTTGCTGAGCTCTTTAGACCCCCCCCCCCCCCCCCCCCCCCTGCAGCTTCACTGAATGTCAGACACACGTAATGTACAGTGCACAGATGGAAGTCAGGCTTATAATAAAAACAACTCAACCAGCAGTTTTCACAAGGAGAAACATCAGTAACAACATGTGGACTAAAACTCATATGACATAACCATAATAAAGGAGTGGTCAAAATGAGTTTCTCACTAAGACTTTAATAACTTTTAAATTACTGATAGATTCCAATTGACAATGGATTTGAAAAGATAATTGTGACAAATAATGATTTTTCGCCATGAGGTCAATCCTTTGTTGTGGTTGTTTTTTACATTTTACGTTTACCTTGAACATGTTGAAACTAAAGACTGATTTATATTACAACGTAGGGCTGTGCGATTATGGCAAAAATCATAATCACGATTATTTGGTCAATAATTGATATCACGATTATTTTGACGATTATTCATTGACCATTTATTGAACTTTAAAACAAATAATATGTTACCAATAAACAAGATCAATAAATGTGTTGGAGCGCACTTCCAAAACCATACTAAACATATATTAATATGATAAATAAAAATAAATTAGACCCAAATAAATGAAATCAAATATGTTGCAGTGCACTGTCACAACCTACTGAAAACTCCTTAACATAGCCAACATTTTGGTAAAACATATTCAACATATTCCACTCAGTTAAACGTTGAAGGCTGGCCAACCGTCATGGTCCAGAAGTAACAGGAAATAAATGTTGAACTACAATTTAAGACCAAATAAAAATGTTTTGGCCACCATGGCAAATGCTGGTAGGGCTGCTCATGTCATCTCTTGAAGATTTTTTGCAAGAAATACCAGGCTGTTTACATGGTCTGGTTTCAGAGATGAGCGCAGGCAGGTGACAATATTGCCACCTGTACTGAAGACCCTCTCTGAAGAGGAACTTGTGGCAGTGCTGCCACATATGACACAGGAAAAAAAGAAAAGACTCTGAAGAACCCTTTCTTTGCCATTATATAAAAATAGTGTTGCTACAAAAGTATAAATTAGGCTTACTAATAAGACAACTCAGATCTGAAGCTACACAGTAATCTGCTGCAGCAACAGTGCAATAAAAAAGACAACATTAATAGAATCAAACCCATTTTTTGTTGCATTTTATTAGAGTATAAAAAGAAATGCCTTTAAAATAGGATGCAAGCAACACTAGTTTCTGAACTGATAGACTATAATCAATTTAAACAGAACAGATCTTAATGTTTGCATTCTTATACCATTTTGTACAATAATTATCATGAATAAATTCAAACAAACTAAAACTTACAGCAGATTAATAACGGTATTTAAATTGAGTTTTTATTATATCAAAAACCTGTTGAAATGCTGCTGTTATTTTTACTGTCCCACAAAAGCGCGTCGCAGCCTCCAGGAATGCTTCTTTCACAACTTCGCCGTCTTTGAAAGACTTCATGTGTTTCGCAAGAACGTGACTGACCCGATAAGATGCTATGGTAGCAGCCTTGCTCTTGTTGTTGGGCCTGGTGAAAATGGACTGCTGTGCATTTAGCTGTCCTTTCAGGCCCCTCCCCTTTTGGGAGCCTAGGGCAGAATTAGGAGGGAATTCCGTCTCGTAGCGTTTGTGCACTGTTTTGAAATGCCGCTCCTAAATTACCCTTCTTCGATAAAGCCACGCTCGCATTGCAGATGAGACAGATGGACTTTGAATTGGAATAGATACAAAAATAATGATCCTCCCACTTGGAGTGAAAATTATATATTTTGGGCTTTTTTGCTTCTGCCATAATTGCGGTCTTGTGTGTGTGCGGACTGTCACTCCTGTTGACCATCCATGCTGTTGACACGGACAACGTCAGCGAACTAGTGCACTGCTCACCAGCCACGCCCGGACACATGGGGTGTGGCCGGCCAATCACAAAGCTTTGATGCGTTCAAGTGCATTATTCTGGCACGGGAACATTATGTTACAGGACATTAACGATAAAACAGAATATTGTTGTTCTATTTTTAGACACATCTCGCGATCGACTGGGAATCTCCCCGCGACCCTTCTTTTTAACTAGTTGCTGCTCTTGTTCTGACATCTTCGCTTGCGCTGAACACTCACAACACATGTCACTCCCACGTGGCCGAGTGGGCTTTTAGGGAGGGGCGAAAGCGCACCCAGCAAAATAATCGTATTTTGTCAATTATGCTGTTTTCCTAATCGTCGCAAGCCATAATCGTAATCGCGATTAAAATACGATTAATTGCACAGCCCTATTACAACGTGATGACTTTTTAGTTATTTTGTGTAACCATAAAAACACAAATTGTTTTGAACTCATAATGGAGGGAAACAACAAGCTTACATATGTTTTCTATTTTTACTTTATGTTTGGCAAACAAAATCCCATTCAAAAGTCAAAGTAATCATAATCAGCACTAAACACATGTCATATATCAGAGTCCTCTGTGTGAACATTTGGTGAAATGTAATCAAGTTATGATTCAATTTAGAGCAACATAATATTCATCATATAATTACAACAGTCGTCTGATTGGGATTTAATAGTGCCCTCACAGTTAATGTATTTCTTTAAAAGTGAGATAGAGCTTTTCAGTGAAAGATCACATTTTTCTGTTCCCCAAATGTGGCAAACCCACAGGATGTATTATGGGCATTTACATGCTTATAAGTGTCGAAAATACAAATTATTTTGTTATATTTGAATTTCTATGTATGTTCTTTGGTGCTCTGTTGTTTGTGCCTTGTAAAAAGTACAAACTTCAGAACTGCATCATATTATAGTTTCATCTTCCTACTCCGTTTTCTACTCCAGTGAAATGCCAGTACCTCAAAATTGTATTGGACTTTTACAAGGCTCGAGTAAAAGAAGGAGTACAAAAAAAGTACTTGTTCACGTTCCTCCTCTGTTGAGTTTAGCGGGGACATATCTAAAGTCCCCTGAAAGCCAACCTGAGGTACCTGCTGTACTTGATTGTGATATTCAGTGAAGAGTGAGATTGTCTAATGTCATGAGTTGCATGACATCACCTCACATGACTATATTAGCAAAGGGACTGTGCAAAGTGTTGTGCGAGTGGTAAAATAAAAAAAAGTGTTGTGTTTGTAGTAATCAGACTGGCAGTAAGCACGAGAGAGGTGGAACCCGTCCAGGCAGACTGACAGGTCTCTCCCTTGTTGGCAGTTAAATCATAGGAAGTAAGCCAGAAGACAAAACGACATTAGAGGCAGTCAGTTTCATTGGTGTGTTATTCTTAACCCCTGCAGGTATGCTATTAACCGTTAACTCTGCACACTTCTCTGCAGCGTTGAAGTGTGTTTAGGAAGTGGCCAGCATCAGTCAGCACAACAGAGGAAATGGTCTATCTCAGTTCTCCTCCTTACACACGCACTTTATCATGACAATTGCTTTAACGCAAAATTGCGTCTCCTGGCTCATTCTTATTCTTCCCTCTGACAAAATTAAAACACTGAGACTGACTCACTGAGCCTCATGGTCACAGCTGAGAGGACTTAGAGGGTCAGTTAGTCCTGTGACTGACATATTGTTTTGTAAAGTTAAAGGTAATCAACTTCTTGCTATGGGTGTATCAATTACTCAAGCACCAGATTCATTTAGTAGATGGGTACAGTTTCATAAATATACAATGTCTAACATTGTAAAAGTATAAAGGTACAGTTTGGTTTGCGGCAAGAATTAACACAAAACAAAGACTTTGCTTTACAGTTTTATCCAGCCCAGTCAGATGTGCTGACAAAAACATATCTACAGTATCTCAGATCAATAGCTGAAAAGCTTCCTGTTAACCATCACATGTGGTGAATTATTCCCTATGTGTACTGAAAGGAGAGCCTACTATTTAACAATATCATGTATTGTTAATGCTATTCTTGCTCGGTCGAGGTATAATTATCTAGATGACTTACAGATTTCTGACTGTCTGCATTCATCCTGCCTGTCTCTGTCTGTTAACCATCGTCTCAGTATAATCCTGACCTTGACTCATCTGTGGGCATAAAGCAGTGAATGCCTTCACTTAGTGGAGATGAAGTAAACCATTCATTTAGCTAAACCCTCTTATCTCTGACTAACCCAATTTTCCCTTAAAAATGCCATCATCAGATTCCCTCAGACGGTCGACCCGCCGGCATTATTCATCCTGTTAAAGGGGCTCATTCACTACTGTACTATGGAATGTACCCTGAAGCCTCCCATCCTCATTATGTTATCAGCTGAAGAGGGATTCCACAGTGATCTGAAGTTTTCACAGCATTTTCCTGTGTTTCAATACTTACTCAACATGTATTTTAGTGGCATGAAGTTAGAGGCATTATGAATACACTTGAATCCGTCTGCTGTTGGAATGCTAGGCTATAGAGGAAATTGACTGAGGCTTTGACTCAGGTTACCTGATCATGCTCTTACTCAGCATGAGGCTTGCCAAACATTGTCGTGTTTCAGTAATAAGGCAGTGTAGTTATGGCGCCGTGCTGACATGTACATAATGGATGCTGCACGGAGATGGATTGTTCTGGTTCAGCTCACTGTCAGTAAGTTCCATGCTGCAGAATGCAAGTGTTTGCTTGTAGTGTGCATGCACGCATTCCTGATGGGACTGTAGGGGTTGGACCGGGATGGAGCTGACAGAATCTACGCCCCGTGGCTGTTTCTAAGATCTAGTGTCCAACCACCCAGAGGTCAGGAGGTGTCGGCTGTTTGTCATATCTGCAGAGCATGCAGGGACAGGCCTCCCAGCCTGCACTGCAGTTTCCCTCCTGCACAGGTGGTCTTTACTCTGTCAACACCCCAATAAAGACAGTTATTGCCTCTCAAGAGTAATTGGGAAATGATTGGAAGTGGCACTTAAAACCCCACCATTAGCTTATACAGCCTTAGAGGATAGTAATGCTTGTCACAAGGTTTAACCTCCTGTAGAGGTTAATTGAGAAATATCTGTTTGGCTGGGTTACAATAATACAAAAGATAAACTGATGGTTGATGGACTGCATAGATGTGTCTATTTAAAACAAAAACGTTTTTGTTCTATAGTTAAAAAAAAAGAAGGGTGCTTGGATAATATAGAAAGAGAAAGGTGGAATGAGTTGAGCGCTGTTGTGTAAAAGTGTGTGTTGTTGTTCTAGACGTGAAGCAGCTTGCCAGGACGAGAGGGCCGGTATCTACCTGAGTGATCTGAATTTTAAACGTCTCCCTCTCCAGCTTATCTCTGCTTTTGCCTGCTTCTCTTTCCCTCCTTTTGGTGAGCAAGCTATAAAGTGAGTGTGTGTGTTTTACGTCTGCATGTGTGTTTTGGGCGGGGGCGGGTTTATGATTCCTGGTTCTTTTCTTTTGGCAGAGAAAGCTGCAAAGTGAGTGAGACAGCAATAGGCCAACATGTCACAGCATGTCGCTGTGTCTATAGGGCCAGGATTATTAAAATTGTATCTATGTTATTTGTGTGCGTACTTTTGAGTTATAGTGTGGGTGTGGGAGTTTGTTTGTATGTGTCATCGTAGCTGCTAAAGCGGACTTTCTACTACAGCGGCCATGTGCGTGCTGTTTGTTGACAAATTTGCCGGTCCTATTTTGCTGCACATTCTAGTCTGTGATCAAACACGCACTGAAGTTATGGAACACACTGGCGTCACTCTGCGGCTGACGGATGTAGGGCAATTAAAAATGCCTCAGTAACATCATTAGTGAGTGGAAGAAGTGATTTCACTTACTCTCTTGTTAGTGTACTAATGCATCTCCTTCCCATTTGACAGCACTGCAGAGTTTCAGGAATCCATTAGCTGCACCCTCTTTGGATAGACTATATGGGCACATTTACTTTGCTTTCAATACGTCTCCTTCACTCCTTCACTCATTAGCGCACCAGAGCCAGTTCAGGCCACAGAAATGTCTAAGATGCCTGAAGGCTGAGGAGCAAGTAAGAGCCTGAATGAATGTACCGCCCCGAGGTGGGAGAGTAAAGTGAGGCATGGAAGGGGTTGAGGATCTACAGTAGGGGTCGGAGGTCAGACCCTGGGGCGCCTGAGGGATCTTATCAACAGCTGTCTGTTTATGTCTTTATAGGATGGACAGCAAATAGCTTCAAATGTACTTTTAATGAGGCTGCTTCAAACTCTCCTCTATGATGGTTCCATAAGTGCCCAGGGTGTTCCATAGGCATTAGCCGTAACGACTAAACAAAGATGTGTATAGAACGCTAATGCTCAGTGCTCATTTGCTAGAATGGGTTTGGAGACGCTTACGATTGAGTTATGTACCTGCATCTGAATTCAGACTGTTGTCCCGCCTTTGCGTCTGTCAATACTAATGACTCGTCATCTTTTGTCTGTCCCTCCTTACGGAGACAGCTCCCCCTTGGCGCCATGGCATGGTTACCCATCATCGGGACCATTTTATCATTGTGTCAAATCTCACCTGTTGGAGCCTTCTCTTCCTTCGTCTCTCAAACTCCCCTCTGAAGTTGTGCCAACTGCATGTTCCCCCGAAACCAAACCAAAACACACTGACAAAGCAGCCCGACAGGCCTCAACTCTTGCCACACATTAAGTACAACGACAATCAGGGTGCTCCATGCCAAATGCCTCCTCTGCAGTCTCAATTAAAACCTTGTGTTGTTTCCAACATTGCAGACTGCCAGCCCTCATCTCCCTTACCTTCACAGCACCAAATCCCCTTTAAAGTTTTCCAAGGTACATACCAGAGTTGTGGGTCCTTATTTTCCTTCAGACAGACAGCCCACTTCAGACATCACCACTCTTGCCCTGAACTCCAGAGCCAGGCTCCAGGAAGCAGTTCAGTGAAGTGAGGAGAGAACACAAGCAGCTGTGGGAAGCATGTCTCCACTGGCCAGCTGTAACAGTAACAGAGAAAGAGCTCTCGTGGTGCATTGGTGAGACATAAAGCAGTTGAGCAGTTGGAGTACTTTGCTAACAAGAAACATTTTAGTTCACACAAACTCATTATGATAAACGAAGCAGTGGGTATTGAAATAAAGAGGTTATACTGAGTAGGGCTGCTCAATTAATCGTATTTTAATCGCAATTAGGATTTTGGCTTTCAACGATTATGAAAACAACATAATCGAAATAAAAACATTTTTTTTATAATTTAAAGTTATTTTAAAACAATTTTTTTATTAGTTTTTCAGTTGAATTATACTTAAAGTTCAGGGTAATCAACTGTTAAAAACATACTGTTCAACATTTTTTTTCAGTAAATGGATAATCGTTTTTAATAATCGTGATATCAATTATTGACCCAAATAATCGAGATTATGATTTTTGACATAATCGAGCAGCCCTAGTACAGACAGAGTCAGACAGAAGGAGATGCTTATGATAGCAGATGGTTAGAAAAGATAAAGACTGTTATGGTTTATTAGTCTCTCTTTGTTCGGCACTGATTAGTGTCTTTGTGCTCCGATCAGGGTAGACCAAACACTCTCAGAACAATCGAGCTAGTTCTAAAAAAAGAAAAATGGTGTGTGTGAGTGCAGGGGGCAACAACCCACCCTTATCCCACCTCTCCACTACCTGGATTGGGCCACCAAGGAGGAACAGGAATAACCACAATGTAGGGACTCTCACATACAAGCAAAGTACTTTCATTGGGTCTGTGACAGTTTATGGATCATAATCACAGCCTTAGTGCGGATGACTTCACCTCCTGTTTACGTGTTACCTGCCTGACTACAACCGTCTCTATTTTATAAGCTTGAGCCTGTTTGATGGAGCATACTGTCTCTTCTTGAACTGCCTCTTTAAGCCAAGACTTTCTTTTTTATATCAGATGAAACATAAAAGACTTGGCATTGCCCTCAAAGTACCTGACTCAAACAGAAAAGTGATTAGATGAAAGAACAGATCAAGACTTGCTCATGAAGACAGCTTTGTGCAGTTAAAGTCATTATAGCGCAAATAATTGCACAAGCCCACCCAACCCAACTGGAGATCACTATTTATGAGCATGTCAAGCAGGCCGTCACAGTGCCTGTTGTAATGTCGTTACCCGGGAAATATGCTAGCAAAGATTTAAATTACGACACTTCAGGGTTCAGTTAACAAGGCTGACTTGAAGGTAAACAAGCAGCTTAAACTTTAGATGGGAAACATTGGCACATGTAAGCTAGTGAGGGGCCCAGTAAGGGTTGACCACAGTGAAGGGGCTGTAGAAAACTGTACCACAGCCCGGGCCCAGCCCAGTCCCAAACTGCCGGCCAAATGGACCTGTGTTGACAGGTCACTCACTAATTGCCTGTCCTCTAGTTCTGTCAGAGGGCACATGTAGAACGAGGCCTGCACAGTCCAACGGTATTGAGTGTGATGAGGCAGATGGTCATTACTGTGGCTCAGATATAGCTTTAGGCTAAGTGTCATGCTAATCTATTAGGATGCACAGGCTGTTTCCGATAGCAGCAGCATCCCGCAGTTCATTTAGGTGTGATAGTGAATAGGCGGTTTGCCTCAGTGCATGTCTTTAGGATCGAATGTCTCTTGCGTGGTTAACTTGGTTAGTTTGGCTTTTTTTCTTTGGTTTTGGTGGGTTTGTTTGGTTGTTTGTTAGTCTATGTGGATGTGGGTTTGTATTTCTTTGCATCCCAGTGTGGTTTTTATGTAAGTGTGTTGAGTCTGTTTGTGTGTTGGGGATATTCTTCTGGTTGACGTGGGGTCGTGTTTACAGAGCGGGTCCCAACAGAGCCTAGATCTCTGACCCCCACATTCCAGAACCACCACTAATCGCCTCCGTCTGTTGTCCTCTGAGGAGAAACCCTTGCCACATCTCTCTTGGCTCCATCTCTCCAGTATTTTCTCACCCCAGTATTACCACCCTCACCCCCATTTAGTCATTTTTTCTAGCCTCTTGGCCATGCATCTTAGCTTAGTTTCAAATGTGACGCATGTCGATGTTGACGTAAAGCCTGTCCATATGAAAAACATGTCGCCTGCCTTGTTTTTCAACACTCTGTCTTAATAACGTTCTCAAAAAAAAATGTTTCTCGCTTTCGGTTGTTGTTGTTCTCCTCTCAGAGTGAGCTCATTCTGGGCTGTGGTCATAGATGTGTAAATTAGAACCAGAAGAGTTTCTCAGAATGAGGCACATATCCCCTCTGCTCTAATTCCTTCCCTTCTCCTCCCTCCTTCCCTCCCTCCCTCCCTCCTTCTCTTCTTTCTTTCTGGCCCTTTTGACTATTTGAAAGCATTCCTACTTTGAGTGTCAGGCACAGCGAGCAGCACATTTTGGCTCTGCTGTGTGAGCAGACCCACTCCTCCGCCTCCTTTTGGGTCCCCTCACAGCCCCTCTCTGGCTGGCTCTCTCTGGAGCATGTCTTGGCCAGGTGCAGAGGTTTGCTCACAGCTGCTTGACAGATGATGTGAGGGTCTCTGGAGTGTTTTCATGTCTTGTTGTGAAAACCGTTTTAATGTAGTTGTAAAGCATAGAGGTTGACTGTGACACAGGAGCTTGTAATTTGAATAGGATTGTGAAGATGCCGAATAGCTTTGCACATGGTTTCTACTTGCACCATTGCTTTGATTTGTATTTATTGAACAGCATTGATGATTGGCGAGGTACTTTTAGTGGATTGATTTTATTCAGAAGCTTTGCAAACAGATTTACTGCAGTGGAATGATCTTTGGTTCACAGCCATTAGTGCCGTGGCTGTCCACGACAAATATGCAAAATCATGAAAACAACACAAGCATAGGTCTTAGGTCATAACATATGCTGCTTTCTGCCTCAGCGCTTCATGGGTCCCATTAGACCTCCATATGTATTGAAAATGATCCATTAAAAAGTCAATGTTCCGACTGTAAACGCAGAGTGTGTGGTCTTTAATGGACAATCTGTCCATTACCTCTCTGCCAGAGCAGCAAAATATTGATTATTTAACTGTATGTGTTGTGGAATCTAATGAGGAAAAAGAGAAAACTGTTAATATGTGCTTTAAAATTGATATTGTTATATCAAAAGCAGTTAAGTTTGGCCAAATACATGTCAATGCTGTTATTGATGCTGCAGCATTAGGATAAAAACAAATCAAAGGTCAATAAGTGTTACTTTAAAAATGTAAATTAGAATGATGTATTTATTACAATACATACTGAGTTTTTTTTCATTCTGCTTCATCATACTCACACACACGGCACACAAAGAGTCAGCACTAAGAAAAACTTCAAGACCATTTATCCTATTATTAGTCTTGTAACATTTCAAGAACACTTACAACGATACCAGTGTCTACAAAGTTCAATATAATTACATTTTTAAAACTTAAGAAATAGCAGAGTATTATTTACATAAATTGCATTAAATGAAACCCAAAGAAATAATCCCTTTTTTTGACAAAAATCATTTGTCATAAAGGCAGGTATTCTGACAATACCAGATCTTCAAAATCAAGTTCAAATACCAGCACTAGATAACAGTGGATCCTACGTCTAAAAACAGATAGCACCTGTATGTGATCTGTAGATGTGTGTGTTGCATGAGGTAGCCTGTTGACGTGGCGACTGAATGAAAGATCGGGGGTCAGATGAGAGGTGTTTCCTATCACTCTTTCTCTTTGTTGGCATCACAGCCTCTGCTATCAGCCTGCAACGTGTTTCCCTCCCTCCCATTCTTACTAAGGCCCTTCTTAGTTTAAATGGCAGTGAGATGGCTTTTATCTGTGCTTTGTCTTACTGCTGGGGCAACATGACTTTGACTTCAGAGGTCACTAACACACTTTTCACTTCAGCATAACATTCTTAATCAGCTGTCGTCACAAAGCAGTTAAGAGTTGGAGCCTCACCCTTATAGATTATTCTTCTATGCTTTATCAGTTCAGTGAGGCTGAATCAGAGGCATGACTGGAAGGTTGTGATAGCAAACACAGTAATAAAACTCATATGTGAACGCATCTTAATGTCGACCCTTTACCATTCCCTGCCCAATGCAAGTAAAAAAAAAGTTTAGATGTGTATTTCTGTGTTGCTCCTTTCGCCTGATTTTGAGTGCTTACCGTGTGCAGTACACAGTCACGTAGTCAGAGAGATTCCCTGGCAGGAGCAATGTTTTTGGCCTGGGTGCGTTCCAGCTAACCAGCAGGCCTGGGATGACAGGAAGAGGCTAACAGAGGTTAATGATTAGTCCCATGTTAACGCTGCATTCCATGGGGTGACGAGGGGACATGGGATACGGGACAGAGAAATGGAGCAGGCTTATACAGGACTCATGGTTCATGCGTAGCTCGACTCCTGTTCCGATAGATTTAAACATACCGTCTCAGTTTTTGTCATGATTGAAACGTTGCACAACTTTTACTCATTAAACCTTCCCCATTATATTGTCACGTTTGTTTGCTTAACTGGCCAGACCTTGACCCATTTGTATACAGTGTTCTTATAATAAGTGACCAGCCATGACACATAGTCAACTTATTGGACAAACATAAATGTGAGATTAGACGGACTGAACTAAACTTTCCACTGGAACAAAGAGTCATTGTTAAATGAAACACCTTCCTCTTCCTACTGTGGGTTTATTGTCCTCTCTTGTCACACTGATATGTTCTGTGTTGCACGCCCTCATCTCCATCCTTACTTAATTCTCTACTGTCATGCCCATCGGCTCGTCTGTCTGTCATCTCTCCTTCCCTCTGCTCCTCTGATGGAAGCAGCTATGTGTGGAATCCTTCATCCCCCAGGAATCGGGGAAATCATGTCAGCAGATGACTGATGTTCTTTAAAGCTGCTTTTCTCATGCTCCTGTGAGACAGGAGACTGTACCAACTATCTAGTATCTATGTACCTTTCGATCTCAGTGTTCGTTGTTGCACAAACATGACCACATGCTCACAGACATTCATCAAGCCATCTTTTGTTGTCTCCCCTCTCCCTTTCTCTCCCACCTGTCATCAGCCTCCATCCCATTCTTTGCGTGTGAGTTGAAGGCAGTGACTCCGTACAAGCGAGGCTTCTTCTGTGGAGACACCAGCATCACCTATCCCTACGTGCCGAGTGAGGCCATTCCTGACAGCCTGCTCATTGCTGGTGGTATAGCCATCACTGGCCTAACGGTAAGAAAGTAATAACCTTTAAGTACATTACAGAACGCTGCAGGGATTACATATTTTTCTAGGCTAAGTTACCATCCCTCCGGTTCCCTTGACAAAAGCCCACTGGATCTTTCTATTGGGTTTTGAATTATCGCAGAAATTGAGCTCTGTGCGAAACAAAGTTTTCACATTTTGTTCAGACAGATAATCAAATAAAAAATGAACACCACATAACATTGCTGAAGCATAAATGTAATCAACAGAAGTAAAACCCTAATGTTAGGCTATAAAAAACCCACTTTTGCATGACTTCACATAACCACCACTTAGTTGATGAGTGTCTGTGTTTTCAGCGTAATTACTTTTAATGGCCCAGACAACCTCTGTAGCATGTAGCCACTTATTAGCAGCCACTTGCTTGCACATGCAAAAGCTTACAAATTGGGGTATTTACTGACATATTTGATGTCAGAGAAAAGATCATGAACATCTCTTGTTAACCTTAGACATTTATTCAGAAAACTAACCAAAAAAAACGATTTAAAACAAAAATATTCCATTTTAGGGGATGGAACAGGAAGTAGAAAAACGTATTACTGAGTTTTAGGTCTTGTTCATTTAGTTCTATTATTGGCACAGTGAGTTAATGTACTCTTCACTTTAAAAGACTACAACCTATATACTTTCGACTGTTTGTACAGCTCCACTGTATGTCTTATGTTAACCCCTTTCTCTTGTCTTATTTCCTTCTCAGATCGCACTGGGTGAATGTTACCGTGTGCGTTTCAGAGGTGTATACTCACAGGCTTTTGTCAGAAACTGCTATGTGTCGTGCCTGTACAAGGAGCTGGGAAGCTTCCTGTTTGGTTGCTGTGTGGGTCAGTCTCTCACTAATATGGCCAAACTAAGTGTGGGACGCCTGCGACCCAACTTCCTGTCTGTCTGTAATATTACCTATGCGTCCATCAACTGCACTCCGGGCAGCTACGTGTCCCAGGACTACTGCAAACAGCCTAATGGCAAGATGGTGGAGGAAGCAAGGTAAAATGATTTGGTTTATTTACTAAGGGTGGGGTATGAAACAGCTTTACTCATGGAGGGAATGTGTAACCTTCTGGTTCTTTAATTGATCTTCTCTTACAGGAAGTCTTTTTTTTCCGGCCATGCTTCCTTCGCAATGTACACCATGCTCTACTTGGCAGTAAGTCCCATCAGCTTTTGAAATACACACTACAGTAAACATATCTGGAATTTGACCTTCACATTCACCAGAGCTTGTGTTGCGTGATAACAGTATTTGGTGCTGTGTTTACAATGCTGGGGGAATTAAAGCTCTCAGTTTGACTTCAGTTATTAGAGAAAACACCAATCCCTAGAAGCCAAGAACACTTTGTGCAACTATTAACTACGTAGGCTTATTAAACATGCAAAAAAACACACCAACACATGTGTCGTTAAATACATTCACACTTCCTGATCGGGAGGGAGGAGATCTTTGAGAGCAGCAATTCTCCAAATGCATCCCGCTCCATCCCGCTCCAAGCTGAAAGAGCTGGGAAGACCGAGAGACAGGGAGGGAGGGTACTGAGGGGGAGTTAGAGAATGAGGGAGAATGTTTTTCCATGGGGAACATGAATAGATGAAGAGGCTACGCAGACAGAGGAGGCCTTGTTGTGGGTCTAATATAGAGGGGGGGGGGGGTGGAGGGCTGAATATGCCTGCTGAGAGATCGACAGGCTTCTTTCAGCAAGAGACACCCTCTCAACCCCCCCTCCTCCAATCTCTTCATCTTTCTCTTTCTCTCACACTGCACTGCCCAGTAGTCATGGGCGCATTGTGGGAGAAAAACGACAGTTAGAGGGAGACAAAAGCACATTATTAACCATAAAATGTCCACATTCCCAAACTATTACCCCCATTAACCCTTCAATTATAGCTTTAGAGACTTACATATCTTAATGTGAATAGATAAAATGAATGGAATGAAGTGAGGATGTTGCTTTGCATAATTCAAATAGGAGAGTAAAGAAAATCACTGCCTCCCTTATTTGCAGTTGTGCACTAAAGAAGTCCAATTGAAAAGCAGCTCCTCTCTGATAAGAAAGAGACTCACATTGATGAGTAGGGGGAGAGTGAATAAGAGGAATACAAAAGTAAAGAACTGAAGGGAAGAAGTGGTGTGAGAAAAAACGGTCTCAATGTTGGTTACCCCTATTCCTCTCCTCTCAACATCTCACTTCGTTGTAACACTGCAGGCACAAACTCATGCCAGTGTGCAGCAAGCAGACTGCAGACAACCTGGACATTGTGTCAAACCTGTAGCTACACGCCACCCGCACCGCCACCAGCTGCTAGTGTTTAAGGAGGTAACAGTGACACCTGCACTCAGCTGGGATAGGAGAGAGGGAAGGACCGGGTGAGCGCTGGCCTCACCGCTGGAATGTAGGCCACGTTCTCCCCAGCGGTTGACGGGTCCAGACAGACCTCCTTGTAAAGCTAGCCCTGTTTCTGCATCATGCTCGCCCTGTGACCCCATTTTTATAGACACAAACATCCATTCTGTACTGAGGCAGGAGATGAGGATGAACAAAAGGAGGAAATTGGGTTTCGACAGTGTTAATGGACTCGTGCCAAGCTCCTCTCTCCCCTCTGGGTAGCTCTGAGTGGATGTCCATGTTTGACACAAAGCCTTTGTCTGTGCTGAATTCTAAGATTATTTTATAGGCTTATGTTTCCAGGGCATTCATGATCATAGCACCAGCACACATGTATTCACTTTTCTGTAGTAATCATAAAGTCAGTTACAATATAATAACATTATTTATCTTCTCCTTGCAGTTCTACCTGCAGGCGCGGTTGTCGTGGCGAGGGGCTCGCCTGTTGCGCCCGTTAGTACAGTTCCTGTTAGTGATGATCGCCGTCTACACGGGCCTGAGCCGTATCTCTGACTACCGCCATCATCCTACTGATGTCCTCACAGGCTTCATCCAAGGAGGACTCACTGCATTCTGGGTGGTATGTCCAAAATCTATGTTGTCTAAATAGTCCAGAATAACAGTTATCTCCGTCTTCACAGGATTTGTTTCTCTCAGCTCTCTGTTGACTGAGTTGGCTTAAACAATAGCCGTATTTTCCTCACTCTGATCCCTCGTGGTGTTTATAAACAGTGAATGATTGACATCATGTGTGGTCTGTGTACATTTTCTGACATGTTTGTGTCTGTGTCTGCAGGCCTTCTACATCTCCTCCATGTTTAAGCCCTGCGCCCGTCCAGACCTGTCTCCCACAAGCATGTCCCTGGAGAGTCCACTGTCCAGCCAGCAAACTGTCTGTTAGCAGGCACCATCCCAGGAGTCAGAAGATAAGAGGGATTGCAGAAAGACAGGGAAAATGTTAGATAGGGAAACATTTTTAAAGAAAGGGAATCATTCTAAGAGAAGGATGTGATTAAAGAGTACAATCTAACAAATGGTATACTGATACACATACATTCACACAGTAATCTATCACACACTCACACGTGAAACACAAAAAAAGCACATTTGACTGTAAGTCAAACCCGTCCAGTGAAAATAACTGCATAGCAATATTACAGTTATTTTTTTATATATGAAAAAAAGTCTATTTTTAGGAGAACTTTTAGAAGCTGCTAATGTTAATAGTTTTCTTCTGTAATGGAATTTTTTTTAGTCAGTGCCGTTTGTAAGCTTTCAAAGCAAACCTGATCACTCTTTGGTCCTGGGTGAGAGGGGAGAAAAAAACGCGAGGCTTCTTTGGTTTATTTTCTTGGAAAACATCACCCAACAGCAGTGAACTGAGACCATTAGACTTCAGATGTGAAAACAGCTCTGTACCAAGTGATAAGGAACAAGCACTGGCTTCAACTTTTAACCATCTTTACCTTCTGATGATGCCCCACATCGCTATAATCAAGCAATAACCTGTACATTATCAGTGGGAAGAAAAGTATTTGAGCTTTGATACAACAATATCTTTCCTTTGTGTAACCAAGGTAGAGATACAGAGGAGTCTGACCCAATAACTTACCCTTCCCACCACTACTTCTCTGTACTAACCACTTTGGCTGTGTCTCAGAGGGTGGAGGTTTTGACTGAAATGTTGTAATCTTTGACCTTTGCCCCTGGACTCCAATCTCTGAGCTGCACCTTGATTTATGCCACTCTGACAGGAGAGCCGACATGGCTGCAACCTCAGCCGCCCTCCTGTGGATTTTTATTAATAGCACTTGAACGTACATAATGGAACCTTCTAATTATAATCCATATTATATATTTTATCACATGTTTGAATAATCAGTGTTTATTTTTTTGTTAATGTCAGACTCATACACTATATTTGTTTGTTTTTCTTGAAATGATAATTATTCAAATTGAATGTAAATAGCTATGTCCTTTTATAAACCACACAGAATTTCAAAAGTATTAGTTCCAGTTTTGGACAGTTTTACATGTTTATTAAGTGTTTGTATTTACATTTGTGTCAATCAGGTACGAAGAGTTACTATTGTATCTGTTGTAACTATACTAGACTGAGCCACAGATATTATCAGAAAGCTATATTTTATGTGTTCCCAGTTATTGTTGTTTGTTTTGTCTGTGAATGCCAGAAAGGCAGAAATAACCACTGTACTCAAAAAAGACCAAACCAATAAAATGAATGTTGAATGTTATTTACTTCTTCTGTCCTCTGTTCATTTTAGTTTCAGCAAAATTAAAAGTAAAGCCCAGCAGACACACACTTAATGTCAATGTCACAGTATATGTCATCTTGGATGGCTACTCACATGCACCAGAGATGGTGTTTTAGCTAGCCATTTAAAAGTCTCTCTCTCTCTCTCTCTCTCTCTCTCTCTCTCTCTCTCTCTCTCTCTCTCTCTCTCTCTCTCTCTCTCTCTCTCTCTCTCTCTCTCTCTCTCTCTCTCTCTCTCTCTCTCTCTCTCTCTCTCTCTCTCTCTCATATCCTTCTTCACTTTGCCCCTTCCCCGCTCTCAGTCCTTTTTGAGTGCAGTGGAGCATGATGGGCTGTTTCAGGGGGTCATGCTACCATGGAGATGCTTAGCTAGATACAGGTTGGTTCTTTTCATCCCTTCAATCCACTTCCAGGCTTAGAGGGGGAGAATAAAAAGCAGCCCAGATCAGACAGAGGGGGCTGAGAGAATGAGATAGAGCTTCAGTAATGAGCTTGCGCATAACGCTGAGGTGAGGTAGGACAGACGAGCAGGAAAAGTGATCCAGTAATGAAGGGAAGGAACAATGGAGCAGTTGGCAGAACAGATGGGGCGGTAGATATTGGAGAATGAGGGTGATGGGCGTGGGGTGTCAGAAAGGGAAGGAATGTGATTGCGGTTTTCAGGCCTGTTTTGTTTCATAATACTGTAACTAAGGAGACACGTTTAATTCCTGAGCAACGTATATGCCTGTGCTTGTGTGACAGGTTCCTGTCTATCTGTGTATCCCGTGCTCCTTGTTATTGTTTCATGTTTAGGTGTGTGTGACTGAGGTGAGTGAGAGGTAGACTGCTCCACTGAGCTGAGATTACACACCCTGTCAAACACGACATCTCGTTTACACTGTGACTGGTGTCCTCCTCACAAACCCTTTGGCCCTGATGGAAGTGAATGGGGATCGACAAGCAGAGGCACATTCTGTATGTTCAGATTACTGAGGTCCAGGCAAAAGGGCCTCACTATTTACTCTGCTGCGACTGTGCACACAGTAGTAACAGTAGCCCGGCACTGTGGACATTTAGAATTGGGGGCATTTGAACTCTTATCCCAACAGGTGAAAGCCATTACGGTCCACACACTTCACTGTGAATGAAACCCACTTCCTCCCTCATCCTTGCACTTAACTTTGGGGAATTCCTTGATAAGATTATGATTTATTTATTTTATCAAACAGGTGCAAAAATAGCAAGGGCGGATGCTCTTGAGCACTCATCCAAATCGACACACAGATAAAGTGTGCTGCGGTAGGCACGTAGCTTACCTATATCTCTTCATGTCTGTGGAAAGGACAGTTGTATCACACATCTTATTTGTCTGGCATTGATAACATCACCAAGGCATTTGCAGCTCAGCCAAATTCCATTCCTCTGCCCACATTTAAAGAAATAAAATAGTCCTTTTGATGTAGATGTAAACCTCTTTCCGCAGACCTCAAAAAATTAAACCTACAGTATCTCTGTTTACTACCAAGTATGAGCAGCTTAAGGCTGCCAATTCATTCAACTGCGAGGAGGAAAATATATTTCCTTGCAAATGATTTTTTTTTAAGTAAGAGCTTTTCACTGTGGGTCTCCAAGGTATTACAAACTTAGTCTCTGGAACTCTGATGGCCTCTTATCCAGCTGTAGTCCAATTCGTAATAGAATTAAAAAGGATTAATGTGCTCTTTAGTATGCTCAAGTTCAGGCTTGCTCCCCCAGCCTGAACTGCTATGCATATTTCTGAATTTCCCATAGTAATTACTTGGTGAATACACTAGCTGCAGCCATTAGGAGTGCAAGTGGGCACATTGTGTCCCGATATGAGGCTGTGAAAGACATTAGTTTGCATGTTCCTGGTTGGATAAATCTCACGCTTCCCCTGTTTTCTCACTCTGCTCTCCAGGGATTAGGATGTTTCAATACAGCCATACTGGCTCATAGAATTAGCAAAGAGATTAACCTCAAAACTGATGTGTAAAAAACTAATGGTACTACAGGTGGAGGGCCACAATTACTGCCAAATGACTTTGTTTACTATAGGTGTGCGATGTTTGTGCATACCCTCACAATCACATCAGTAAATGCATACTGTACCTCGTCTATCAGTCCAGTACATATTGTACAGATAAGTACATACTATCTGATGACGACTGTGTCATTGTTGTATCTGATGAAGATAGAATCACTTAGCAAATCAAGGCAGTTATGTGCTCCACCACATGTACTGGATAGCTGATGCTGCATAGTATTTGTTGTATTATATATTTAAAGTTTGTATAAATTGTTAATGAGTTGTAGAGAGAAAAAAGAAACCACAGACTTGCACTAGTCAGTCATTGTGTAAACATGCATCTGTTGAGAATACCTCCCTGAAAGAAATGTCTCTGCATCAATTTACACTTTTCTAAGAATCCAATTTTCAGTCTGCTTTGTAAAAGAACAATCAATTTCCAAATGCTTAAGGCTAAGATGTTCATTTGGAGACACATGTTTTAAACATATTTTTTTGGGTTTGTTGAAAACAATCCTGCATCTTGCTAATCTTTTGTTACTAGCCGTGTTTAGCCTGTAACAGCAAATTGAGCAGAAAACATTATTCACTATCTTGAAGGTCATATTGTTGTCTTTGTAAGGGTGAGGTGTTGTGAAAGTATAATATAATGGAAAAGGTTACCTGATAAGACCTGGCGCCACAATGTGTGGTGTGTTTACTTTAGTTTCAAGCACAACGTTTAAGGGTAGGGCGACCTTAGCTACTTGCGGGTTCTCTTTGTTGAGCACAAAGTGTTTTCCGACTCTCTCTGTCACCTGTAAAGCAAACCAGAAGTAAACACATTAAAATAGTCTGTGCAGACACAAAGATACAACTGACGGTTAAAGATTTAAACCAGCATCCTGACGAGTGAGTTAGACCTGGACATAACATTCTTCTATAAAACAGGCTTATCTAGCAGAACCAAGACAAGACACGCCGATAGAGATACAAAAACACTTTGCTTATATTGTTTAGGCTGAAGGATGAGAGATGTCTTGTGTGTGGGTGTGTGTTCATGTTTGCTCCATAACCCGCATGCCGCTGAGGGCAGACTGGAATGCAAAAACAAGATCCTGGGAATAAAAACAATAGTTCGGGCTTGTGAGGTGTTAGTGACGACTGCAGTGGAGAAGTGGGAGGACGATCCTGGGTTCCAAGGTCAACAAGCTGAGTCTCCCTCAAAACACACATTCACATGTAGTGGTAATGTTATAGTGACACGACACTCAGCCCATGTTAATACAAGCCGGGGAATCATGAAAACAGCCCATTCATCACTTAAGACACCACAAGTATCTTGCTCATGTGAACCTCATAAAGTGAGATGTATACACTGACCCCGCACTCACTCTGTAGCTCCAAGGAGAGAGAAAACACATCTCATATGTGTATAAAACCTTTTAGGTCAGTGTATGCCTGCATCTTCTTCTGTGTTTCAGCATTATTGGGTATGTTTATTCTGTGTTTTTGCCAACTAAAGTGTAGGTTTATAAGTTAAAAAGTGTGAAATTACATGAGTGTGTATTCAAGAGATTGTTTAGGCTACATATTTCGCCATTACCCTATGTGGGGCAAACAAGTATTTAGTCAGCCACCAATTGTGCAAGTTCTCCCACTTAAAAAGATGAGAGAGGCCTGTAATTTTCATCCTAGGTACACTTCAACTATGAGAGACAGAATGGGGGGAAATAATCCAGGAAATCACATTGTAGGATTTTCAATGAATTAATTGGTAAATTCCTCGGTAAAATAAGTATTTGGTCACCTACAAACAAACCAGATTTCTGGCTCTCACAGACCTGTAACTTCTTCTTTAAGAGCCTCCTCTGTCCTCCACTTGTTAACTGTATTAATGGCACCTCTTTGAACTCGTTATCAGTATAAAAGACACCTGTCCACAACCTCAAACAGTCACACTCCAAACTCCACTATGGCCAAGACCAAAGAGCTGTCAAAGGACACCAGAAACAAAATTGTAGACCTGCACCAGGCTGGGAAGACTGAATCGGTAAGGTAATAGGTAAGCAGCTTGGTGTGAAGAAATCAACTGTGGGAGCAATTATTAGAAAATGGAAGACATATAAGACCACTGATAATCTCCCTCGATCTGGGGCTCCATGCAAGATCTCACCCCGTGGGGTCAAAATGATCACAAGAACGGTGAGCAAAAATCCCAGAACCACACGGGGGGAGCTAGTCAATGACCTGCAGAGAGCTGGGACCAAAGTAACAAAGGCTACCATCAGTAACACACTACGCCGCCAGGGACTCAAATCCTGCAGTGCCAGACGTGTCCCCCTGCTTAAGCCAGTACATGTCCAGGCCCGTCTGAAGTTTGCTAGAGAGCATTTAGATGATCCAGAAGAGGATTGGGAGAATGTCATATGGTCAGATGAAACCAAAATAGAACTTTTTGGTAAAAACTCAACTAGACGTGTTTGGAGGAGAAAGAATGCTGAGTTGCATCCAAAGAACATACCTACTGTGAAACATGGGGGTGGAAACATCATGCTTTGGGGCTGTTTTTCTGCAAAGGGACCAGGACGACTGATCCGTGTAAAGGAAAGAAAGAATGGGGCCATGTATCGTGAGATTTTGAGTGACAACCTCCTTCCATCAGCAAGGGCATTGAAGATGAAACGTGGCTGGGTCTTTCAGCATGACAATGATCCCAAACACACCGCCCGGGCAACGAAGGAGTGGCTTCGTAAGAAGCATTTCAAGGTCCTGGAGTGGCCTAGCCAGTCTCCAGATCTCAACCCCATAGAAAATCTTTGGAGGGAGTTGAAAGTCTGTGTTGCCCAGCGACAGCCCCAAAACATCACTGCTCTAGAGGAGATCTGCATGGAGGAATGGGCCAAAATACCAGCAACAGTGTGTGAAAACCTTGTGAAGACTTACAGAAAACGTTTGACCTCTGTCATTGCCAACAAAGGGTATATAACAAAGTATTGAGATGAACTTTTGTTATTGACCAAATACTTATTTTCCACCATAATTTGCAAATAAATTCTTTAAAAATCCTACAATGTGATTTCCTGGATTCTTTCCCCCCATTCTGTCTCTCATAGTTGAGGTATACCTAGGATGAAAATTACAGGCCTCTCTCATCTTTTTAAGTGGGAGAACTTGCACAATTGGTGGCTGACTAAATACTTTTTTGCCCCACTGTACTAATAATTGTGACTACCCTGCTCTCTTTGTGAAACTTCATTATTAAAAGAGAATAGTTTTGTTGTGAGTGGGATTTGAAGAAAAAAAAAAGTAGAGAAAGGGAAACAATGTTAGTGATTGTGTGACAGAGGTCAGTGAGCTTTAATATAATGGTGTGTGTGTGTGGACAGTATGGTAATGACAAATGGTTTATGTGGGAATAAATGATGCGTTGGTATGTGAAAAACAGTATGACTGTTGTGATAAGTACTGAAGAACTATTTTTAAAACTCTCAGGGGTTTTCTCGTTGGAGTTGTGGGATGTTTGATATGACTGGAAGCTTAAAAGAGCTAACATTAGCAAACTGGATATTGTTGAACAAAGTCCTTCTATGAGTTTCTTAACTGTCTTTATTACCCTTCCCTTGTTGTGGTACATACATGTTATCATGTCATGGATACACACTTCAGTGGTGTCAATATAAAACAGAAGAAAGGACATTTGATATGCCATTTATCTGTAATTGCCCATCATGGTTCAGCTTTAGTTGCATATTCTCGCTTTAAAGCCAATTTGAAATGGACCATATTGAGAACATTTACCATACATTTTCGGATTATTTAATTTATCTCATAATGTTTAAGAATGTTGTCCAATATCAGTATAAAAGGAATGTGTGTGTAAGAGTAAGCATTTAAGAGTTTATAATGCAGTACTGTGTGTAGGACAGTGAAGTTATTGATGCACAGTGTGTGTCTGATGGTGATCGTCGTGCTGTCAGTGCAGCGGTGCTCCTAATTACAGTCCTCCCCAGGAAACAGCTTGAATAACACAGAGAATTTAAAAACCTGAGGCGCTGAGGTCACACTTACAACACTTCAACACATCAGAGATGTGCTCGTTTGATTCCAGGAAAATGTTAAACACAGTGCAGGCACCTCTCTTTCTACTGTGTTTACACATCCTTTTATCTGGGCTTTTCTAGTTGTAAGGGGGGTGATAGCTTAGAGCCAATAGTTTAATGAACATGCTCACAACAGACACCTGACAATATTCATGTCATTCCCAGTTATGAATGAGGTGAACTAGTGAGTAATTAGAGCAGTGTGTGTAATGCTGACCACTTACATCACTTGCAAATGAAAGCTTGTGTAATTGATACAGAAAGTACAGTACAGTAAGTAACATCATATTATCTTTAACAACTACCTTATCGTTAAATCCGTTGCACATGCTCAGCTTTTCTATTTGTAAACCTTGTGTCTTGGTATCTCTTCAAATACAATATGTATTCCTGGCACCATTGGGAAACAGGTGGACTACATCAGCTTTTACGATGTATTTTGTTACAGTCAGTGTGTGTAATTGTTGAACAATGTCAGTCTGGCAGTTGTTGCTGCTGGCTACCATTGCTATTAGTGATAACCCTAGGAGGTGAGTTATGGTTACCTCTGTCCTGTAATTATGGTTTCCCTTCCCCTTGGTTGTGGTGACAGATGATGCCGGCAGAGGGAAAAGCCGGTGAAGGAAACCTCCTGTTGGAAGATGAAGAATTATGGCAGTGACAAGAAGATAACACAAGGCCTGGAACCACGCAGGCATCCACCTGTCTAGACTAACAGCTGTCTTCAGATCTTACACGGCAAAAGAAAAGGTTCCACAAGTCAGTAACCACGTCTAAAAAATGAAAACATTATGAATAGCATAACATCGTCAACGTCATAGGATTTAACGCTTTCTGCTAGTGGTGATAGTATTCAGTTGAATGGTCAGCCTTACATCAGAGACTGGAGAGATAAAAGCACAACAAAGCAGCTATGTTGAATTTGATGGCAGGAAAAGCCTAGATGGAAAAATCAACCTAAAGGCTGGCTGTAGCCAATTTGTGTGTCCCAGTAAGGTACCACCGGCCTGTCCATGGCACATAGCCCTGTTAGTGTTGTTCATTTCTCCTACGCTGTTCATGTTTACAATTCAAAATTCCTGCTTTGCCCAGGTGGCTGAAAAACTGTACTACCTTTCGCCCCCTTTCACTTTTCCGTCTTCAGCTAAACTAACAAAGAGCAAAAGACATTCTGCTCTGTAAATGTTTCATTTTTGTATCTGTAATAATGACGTTTTTAGGTGTGCTAACGTGAACATTAACGGCGCTGTGCTGCTCTCCTGCTCTGTTCTCCTCTCCAAATTGTTCAGGTGAGTGCCTGATTGCCTCACTGATCCGCAGCACGACCAAACACAAGGCTTTGCTTATTTAACAATAGGGCTCAGCCAAGTGTGAACAGCAACAGAAAGGCTGCCTTAACCAAACATGACAGTGATAGATATACTGACTTAACTGACATTTTACAGCGCTGCAGCAACTCCCCATTTACAGATCCCTGTCCCCTAAAGCTCCCATGTCATGTTGACGTAGATGTAGGTGAGACAGTCTTGGATTCGGTTTAGAATGACAGAGAGTAGGATGCACAGAGACCAGCTTGTAAACAAAATTACCCAAAAGGATAATTTGATGTGAATTTCTTGCATACTTTCCCATGAGCCCACTAGTATGCAGTGCATGCTGGTGCTTGTACATGTACTTGTTTGTGTGTCAGATTCTCGTGTGTGTGTGTGTGTGTGTATGTGTGTGTGTGCTGTCTGCTTTTAATGTGTGAGGCAACAGGAATAACAGAGGGAACAATATAAAAATCCTGATTGTTTCTAAGGGATTATCCTCACAATGCGGGGCTTTATCAGAGGGCCCGGACTGCTGTAACAAGACACGCTCGCCCTGGCTTCGCCTAGCCAAATACTGAGACTTACGAATCGCAGGGGGGAACACAGGAAGAGAGTTAGGAATTGAGAGACAAAGGGGAAAGCAATAGCGAAAGAAGGGCAAAGAGCAGAGAGAGGGAGCAAAAAATGACACAGGAGGAAGAGTGGAAGGGTAAAGCTGGAGAGACAAATGTCTGTCAAATGTACAGAGGAAGGCAGAAGTTGAACACGTTTAACTGGAGGCCATGCTTCAAATAGAGAGGTTTGTTTTCTGACAGAGGTCCCTCTCTGGAGATTGAGCTGGAAAAAAGATGAATAGAGGCGGTCCGAGTTGCACAACTTGTGCCTCAGCAAGAGCTGCTGTACGTTAGTGCTTTAACATGGCGGTCTGTATTGCCTAATAATGTACATGATGCAGCCTTACAAAGCATTCATGTTCAAACTCTGATAGGCCCTCAGGCAGAGGTTGGTTTGTTTGCAGACATTTTTCTGATCTTTCACGTTTGGCTCTATGGAGGAGAGGTGTTGTCGATAGTGTTGTTTTATTTGCTTTATTTGATAAGACTTTCTCAGCAGTATCAGGTTGCCGTGCCCAGGCTAACCAAGCCCGGTAACAGGGAGCTGTGGTTTTGCAAATGATGGTGGGGTTAGCTGCAATGGAAGGGGTTTTATTATGTGTGTAGGAGGTGTAGGTGGGGTGTGGGTGTGCATGTTATTGTCTGAGGCCCTGTCATTTCATATATTCATATGTTCCCATAGCAGCTCAACTCCTACAACTCACAAAGAATATCCAATTTGCAAATTCAATTGTATTAGCTGAGCATTTCTTTGGCCATAATGTGACCACAGGATTGTATGTTTATGTATTACAGAACAGTTCACTATCCAGTGCGTGAAACAGCTGATGAATGTGACCACTGTGCATTTCTCTATGTGAGTTAGTACGTCAGTGTGTGTTGGTGGACTTCCTGTGCTGGCAGAGTGTAGATGTTTCTTAGTGATATCCAACTTGGGGGTGTCATGCTTCACAATGGGCAGGCTGGACAGGCCAAAGTGTTTGTAACATCCCCAGCACGATTAGCTGCTCACTAAACTCACTTCTTCCTTGCACTCAGAATGAGGGATTATGCTTATTACCATTTACTTGAAAGCATCCCTAGTGACTGGAAGCTTTTCCGAGCCACACTTCAATCGCTTCTACGGTTTGAGTTGAGGGGAAAAGGCCTTGTGATTGATGGTGACATTGCGGTCTGCCAAAATAATCTAACTGGGAAATGTGTTATCTATGAAAACAGTTGAAAAGACTCACAGGGTGAGAACTTGATACTATTGTGCTAAAAGGAGTCACTCCTGGCCTGAATGCTGCTTTGGTTATGGTCAGCTTTCTACCATGTGTATTTAGAAACCGTTAAGGAGCTATGCAAGTTCCAGCCAAGCAGGGTACCGAGCAGACAGCATTATTGTTTCAGAGCTACTCAGGATTCTCAGGGTGTTGCTTTGCCTCAGCTTTGACTCCACAACTCACACGCTCTGAATGGTGCACCAAGGTTTTGTTTTAACTTGGGTTCCCAAAAGAGAATTGAAAGAACTTTGTGGGGATTAATCTACCCCTGTCCTCGTTTTGTTCATTAAAATATCTTACAATTACCAGAGCCAGTACTCTTCGTGCTCTTAGTGCACTTATCCACACGGACAGAGAATGAGGGATTGGGGGGGTAGGCAGGGAGACGGGAAGATGGATGTTTATCTCTCATCGTCACTCTTGTGAGCAGAACAAGAAGGGAAGAGTTGAGACAGCTGGACAGAGGACTCAAAAGCAGCAGTATTGTAATTATTTATCTTAAAATTCCTGTTTAGACTAGCTGGAATTTACTCCGTTGAGAACTAGCTGCGTGGTGTTTGTGGGAGTTTGTGTTGTGGGACATGCATGTTCAGAGCTTTGTGTGTGTTTACAGCCTCTCCTGCGTCATCTCTGCTCTTTGCTTCTGCAGGGGCTCTGTGGATAGGAAGAGGAGATCCAAGCCTCCCACTGTCACTTGATATCATTGGAAAGATTAATCAAAAGATTGGACAAGTCCACTTCCCACCAGGGGAGGGATGAGCCAACTCCATTTACTCTCTCATTCATGCTTGTTGTGATGCTGTCATTTGTATTCATTACGGTTCTCGCCAAGTAGTGAGGAAGCAATCATGACTGATTCAAAGGTTATCTGGTTAGTCACAGCGCATTAGTTATAAATAAATCTACTTGTCATTAATGCTTTTCCTCATGCCAATGTGATAATTAAGGTGGAAACTTGAGAGTATGTTTGGGAGGCACATTTGTTTACTCACTACTGGTAAACGGTTGCAATGTAAGAGAGAAGGGCAAAGGAGAGGCAGAGAGGGACTGAGAGGAAGTAGATGGAGTTGTAGAGATAGAGAGGGGCCCATATTGAGTGACACAGGCCATGGTCTGTGTTTTCTCGGTGGACCAGAGAAGATGCAGTGCAAATGAAGCGTGCAGCAGCATGGCGGCTTCTGCTTCATCCTTGCACCGTGTGTGTGTGTTTGTGTGTGTGTGTGTGTGTGTGTGAAAGGGAAATGACAGAGGCCTCTTTGAGTACTCAGTTGCATCTGTTCTATCCTCTCATAGTTAGAATATTTCAGGGGCACTGCCAACCTCTGTCTACGACCTATCTCCAAAGAAAACTGGAGGATATACCGCAAACATGAACAGGGATTAATACAATTGAACTACCTGAGAGGTAAAAAGATCATGCCGCAATACAGAGTCATTACTGCACTGCAGGATGTGCTTATCTTATAATTCACTGATTTCGATATTTAAATCTAGAACATAATTAAAACCCTGTGGGTATTTTGTTTTTCTACACAACAGTGTGAAGAGGGGAGTCTCCTCAATGTGTGCATCTGACCTGTAGGACGAGGGCCTCCCCTTGTGTTGGCTGTGGAAACTACAAATGAGGAGGAAACCGTTGTTCAACCATTAACTTCTTTATTTCTGAATCCTATTAGATTTAGGTAACATGAACCTTCTTTATATTGCATGTTGTGATTGATAATTATGTTCGGCAAACTGCGAGAAAAGTCTAATAGTACGTCACTGTAACATTTCTGGAAAAATTCAACAAAGAATAGGTGGATGAGGATCTCTGCCTGACAGCGTACTTTTTCATGCATGTCTGTTACACTTTTTCTATAAGAGCACTGTAATACACCTAGCAGTTATGTCTCTTATACCTGTTCAATTGGTATATGGTTTATATTTAAATGTAATTTTGATTCAGCTTTCAACTTATGATTTTATCCTATTTTTAAAGAGGGAGCCAACATTTTGGATTTGGTTTTTCCAACAAGTAATAACTTGTTACCCAAGTCCCTATTAAGAAAGTAACTCAGCTTTCTGTTGATGGCGCTGCTGTATATATTGTCGAATAATTGGCAAACATTACAATTTTGGCCTTCTCTAGCACTAATGGGAAGTCATTTATGTATACAGAAAACAAAAGCGGTAACAAACAACTACCTTGAGGTACTCCAATTTTCCTAATCTTTGACAAACTTCCATTTAAGAAAACAGTTTGCCTTAGATGTTTCATGTAACTTTCTTTACCCCTTAGTGCATTCAAAGTAAAACCATATTGTTCCAGCTTGTGTAACAACAAAGAATGATTAATAACACCAAAAGCAGAACTAAAATCTAATAATACTGCACCCACTAACTTCCTATTGTCTTGTTCACTTTTCCAGTGATCCTTCATTTGCATCAGAGCATTGCATGTAGAAAGGCAAGGTCTGCAATGTAGAAGATGAGTGTCCAGCAGGGCCAGACAGGGACAATAAGTCAAATACACCCAGCTAGGCCACTACCAGTTTTTTTTTGTGCCATTTTGCTGGATTTATTTGTCAATATTTACAGCGTTGCTGCCCATAGTGATAGCCCTATAGTTTAAATCTACTATCCAAAAATAAACATATGGACATGGGTCACTATTTAAAAAAATGAGAAAATCTATTTAGGAATCTATTCATGTGAACATGGGGTGTACCTCAAATCCTCTAGGGCAGGGGTGTCAAACTCAAGGCCCGCGACTTCGTTTTATGTGGCTCCACAAGAGCTTGCAAAGAATATAATATGTTTATTATACAGTTACCTGCCACTTTACAGAAGCACATTGCCCATAAACTACATGTCCCACAATGCATCTCAAATATGCCTTTTTTCTTAGAATTTGCCCTTTTTTTTAATATGACTTTTTCTTTAAAATGTCACTTATTTTCTTTAAAATGTCACTTCTTTTCTTCAAAATGTCACTTCTTTTTTTAGATTGTGAGTTTTTTTCAGAATTTGGCTTTTCTTTTTAAAAAAATGTGTGACATTCTCACTGAAGAGACTTGCAATTATTTGCCCTAGACTTCTGCTTTTCAGACGTAGTTAATTATGAAGTTATTATAACCCTATCCATGAAAATCGAGTTTGACACCCCTGCTCTAGGGGGTCCGGGGGCATGCACCCCCGGTAAGATATTTTTTGTTAAATGTTGGAGTTAAATGCATCAATCTGGTGCATTTTGAGGGGGAAATAAAGAGACTATAGATCTATGGGAACACCTATATGAAACAGAACTGTATACATTTAAATAATCATAACATCATAAGAATATGGCCATAACCAATAACATACCATATCCAATATTTAAAAACATTTGAACTTTTTATTTATTTGTTTTTGGTTCATTTATAGTTGTGAGTGTGTCTGTGCTCCTGAACTAGCCTCTCCTGTCTCCCCCCTCTCCTCCCTGCTCCTCTTTGAGGCAGAAGCAAAGACTAGTTTTAGCTCTCAACAAGTTTTAAAAGTTTATCTTACCTTTTTTCACCTAGTTAACTTTTTTTAAATGTATTATTCATGCATATTTCACTAATCTCACTCCCCCCTCAAATCAAATATGTGTTTACATAAATGGTGACCAAACCGTTTGAGACCCACAGAGATAATTTAGACAAAGTTAACTATCTAAACACTCAGAGAGTCCTTTACCTCAGCTGAGCTGTAGTTATCAGTCTCTCAGTCTGACTGGACAGGACTCTCCTCCACCTTGTTGTTGAAACAGCTCCTTATATCTGTTAGCGCAGCTAGCTAGCACCAGATGCTAACAGCAACAATAGTAACCGGTGCTCTCTCTCTCTAAATACCGAGGTCCAAACATGTTAGGGGGGTTCGGGGGATACCCCCCGAGATTTTTGGGATTTTCATGATCTAGTTAGGTGCTTTTTAAGTCCTGGGGGGGGGTCACACATTGGATAATATATTGATTTCAAACCATGTCAGTGAGCTGACAATGTCAGCATCCATTATTTTGAAAGTGTAATACATAAGAATCAGTTGATTGTTACCATTAATGATCTGACATGCAGAAGAGGCTAAAATGATCACAAAATATTGTCAACATTCACTTTCCATGTCTCTCTCCTTTCCATAACCTGCAGCCTCTCTTCCATCTTCTTTAGTCTCTCTGTCTTCTTCCTGTTCATTACTCTCTCTCTCCTCTACTCTTTCTCTTTGTTCAAATATTTGGTACACGTTTATTTATAAAGCTTTGTTGGGTAAACTCCCGTATTATATCTGCTCTCTGATAACACAGAGAGTTGCAAGCAGCTATTGTCTGAGATCGCATGATGTAGTCTTGTTAGATGTGCCAAGAGCAAGGACTGTTTTAGGTAAGACAGCTTTTATGTGCGCAGCTCCACTTGCTTGGAACAATCTTCAGCAAGAATTGAAACTGAGCAATCTCATTCCTCTGCATGTTTTTAAAGCTAGGCTAAATGAAATGCTCGTTGATACTATGGGCACTTGTAAATGTCTATAACTATGTAAATGTACCTGTAAATATAATGTATGATGTATTTTATTGTTTTATGTTTCATGTGGAACCTCTATGCTGCAGGTCTCCCTTGAAAAAGAGATCTATGATCTCAAGGGACCAATCTGATTAAATAAAGGTTTGAAATTAAATGAATCTCTCCCTCCTTGTTCACTTTTTGCTCCTCCTCACTTGTCGCTCCTGCCAGTGAATTAAAAGCAATTCAGCCATTTAGTTTATTTCACTTGTTTGTTTGCATTTTTTTTTTTTTTTTAAATCTGTTTTGTTTGATTCTCAAAAGAGAACAAAGATGTAAGCAAATTGTGTTTTATACAATTGTATGTTATGACATCATAACTGCAATAGATGTATGTTGTTTTAAAATGATGCCTATTGTAAATGAACACTATTGTTATAGATAAACAGATAGATAAATAGATGGATGGGGGTTATAAGCCCTTACAATTCTTCTGTCTCGACTGTACCTGGCAGTTCCTCTCCTGACCTCTCTCTCTCTCTCTCCTCTTCTCTCCTCTCTCTCTCATCTCTCTCTCTCTCTCTCTCTCTCTCTCTCCTCTCATCTCTCTCTCTCTCTCTCTCGCTCTCCTCTCTCTCTCCTCTCTCTCTTCTCTCTCTCTCTCTCTCACACATGTGTTTAATCTTTAATGTCAGATATGTACTAAGTAAATACATTTGTTCCTGCTCAAGATTAGATTCAACTTTATTGTTATTGCACATATTACAGGTACTGAGACAACGAAATGCAGTTTAGCTTCTAACCAGGTGCAACAAGCAGTGAAGTGAAAAGCAATGTACACAATCTACAGAATAAAATATAGAATGAATTGAATGATGAATAAACAGTGAGGGGTATGAATACACTAGATATCAGCCTGTGAGCAGTATGAACAGTGTGTATGATATGCTAAGATATATAAAGTATGAAAACGGTAAGCAGTGCAAGTATAGTATAAAATATATGGATATTAATTTCATTATGATAAACATTGTGGAACAATGATGAAAATGGGAATGGATGTGGCGACGTAAAACTGACACAAAACACAACAAACTTTTGCCGAGCCAATTGGAGAGTTTCATCAGCAGCACGTGGTAAAACCACCAATGAGCGCTCAGCTCGAGATAAATGCTGAACTTTACCACAGAGCCGAGCAGTGACGGCTGTCAGTACCCAGATATGTTCGGCCCTACCAAATATGTTCGGGTGTATTTCCCGTCGCATCCGTCATCCGTCATATCCGTCATATACTCACCTCCCTCTGCTCCCAGCGCTATGCTGCCACACACCGGCCGTCTGCGGAACGCAGCCGGAGGAACTCGGTACAGCTGTTATGTGTGAACGATCTAGATCCCTCCGCTTCCCACATTAATTACCGCGACCATTTTAACTTTTCATGACAGAAAATGGAAGAGCTTTTTATGCTGAGATAAAGCAGTACGTGCTCAATGGTGGTTTACCACAATCTCACCATCGCCGCTGAAAAGCATGATAAAAGGAAGGCCGTTAATTCGGAGGGCATCCAAAACAATACCTGATCAAAGGTAAGTAACAGAATAAGACCATGGTTAAGTCACGAACATACGTTTTTATTATGAGGTATAAACCCCCTGTACATGTGACATCATCACCATCCCTTTACTTATAGGGATCAATAAAGTATATATCTATCTATCTATTTATCCTAATGGTGTTTTTTGGTGCAAAAGTGATCATACCTCTAATGGTTTATCATATTGCAATTCCAACATTTTTCAGTAAATCGCAAGGACTCCACAGCTTGTTTCTCCTTTTTCTTTTTATACACACCTTTACATTACTGTAGTTGTTACGTCTAAACCACATTTGCCACTGGATTTCTTGAACAGCTTTTAGTCATAATGTCATCTCTACACATGTCTAAATGATTGTTTTTGTTGTTCCTGTTGTGCCAGCTGGAGATTTGTACTACACATACAAGGACAATGAGAGGATGGTTGTGTGCACCAAGGACCAAATTATCAATGTCCTGAAGGAGGTGCCATGATAACCTGGGTTCCGGAGGTCATGCAGGGAGAAGGGCGCACCACGAGAAGGTTTTGGCAACGTACCACTGGTCCACTATGCGGGAGGACGTGAAGAAATGGGTGGGGAGTTTTTGACTGACTGACTGATTATTGATTCTACAGAAATGTGTTGTTATGTGTACAATTGAAACAGAGTGAGACATGTGTGGATCTCATTGGCCCACTTCCCTCCACTGCTAAGGGCAAAAGGTACTATCATGATGGGCTGAAGCATGTGTAACCTCCTTTAAGGGGACCTATCATGCAAAATGCACCTTTGGACGTCTTTTATACATGAATATATGTCCCCGGTGTTCCAGGGAACTCACCAAGTGTCAGAAAACACAACCCTCTCTATTTTCCTCCTTCGCCAAATCTCTAAAAAAGTGGCTGAAACGGATCTGAAAAAAACGGATCCAGATTTCAACACTTTCCTACGTCACAAAGAGACGTGCTCCGCTTATTGGTCAACTCTCCACCTATCAGGGGAATGAGCCACGGCCACGTGCATTGCCGGGATCAATACCAACCATCCGGGAGGTGTTTATGAACTTCTCTCAAGTCCAACACGGATATGCCTCCAAGCTAATGCTAAACCCGGGATCAATACCAACCATCCGGGAGCAGGCCAGTGAGGACACATCCAATTATGAAGCTGTAAGTTTTTATTTAGCGGTGTTTTTCCTGATAAAGCTATCTCTAGCTTGTAGTATGTAGCATGTAGCATGTAGCTTCGCCGTATCAATGTCGCCTCAAACCCAAATAGTAATCGGTTAGGTGTTTATATGTTTTTATAACATTTTATATTGTACGCTCCGCAGTCTTTGTTTGTCTTTTATTTTAATTATCAGGCATTTGCTAACATGTTCAGTCATACTGCCGTAATGGCGATCTGTGTGAAGGCTGTAAAGCCACGCCCTAGCCGATAACACAAGTATTTATTCTCCTATTTATTAGTATTTTGTATCCTCTAAAATCATATTGAGTAAGTTATAATAACAAACGTAATCTTCTGTAGGTAAGTGCCGTTTTTTGCAGCGTTATATGTAAAAGCTTTTGTGATTGTAGTCTGTAAGAACGATCAGATATCATCGATCTGTAAGCTAAGCGCTACGCTAATGAGACATGCCGTTTTTTGCAGCGTTATATGTAAAAGCTTTTGTGTTTAATTGTTTGCGCACATGAATATAAATGGGGGTGTGTGAGGATACAACACTGTGTGTATGTATGCGAGGGGGGACACACACCACGAGTAAAACGGAGCTAAAGCCCCGTTGGTCTGTTGTTGTTGACAAGGCCTTACCTAGCAACAGGCTAATTAGTGGCTATCATCTGTATTGAGTCGAAACACAGCATGCACGTTACGGTTCAAAACTAACTCAGATTGGAAAAGGCTAAGCAAAGAGCTTTGCTAAATAGAGAGTTTTAAGCCCCATCTTTTGGGATTTCAGACTATATTTATCCAAATAGTATTTTCTCATCCTGAATACTAAATTGAGATGATTTTGTTCTAACTATGTTTTCTTCTTTACAGGCCAGCACCTCACATACTTACTAATTAGTGACAATTTGTACATCCTTTGCTATTATTTACATTTTTTATCATGGCGGAAATGAAAGACTGTACCTGGCAGCCCTGCACTACAATGAAAACGCTGAGCGTGCACAAGCCAACATCCACTGGAAACCCTCTGTATAAACTGCAGTTCCCAAAGGCCAGGAAGGGAGAATGCAGAGCAAAACCAGTAAAGACTGACCCCACATTCCGTAAGTGTTTAAAATATTTATATACAACTATTTACAAATATAAAATTAGAAAGAACTTTCAGTTTTTTACATGCATATACTAATCTAAACCACATTTTTTGTTGTGCTTTTTTTTAACATTGCACAGGCTACGTGGCCAACTTGATGGACCTCATCTTCGACCAAGTCTTTGTGGACCCTGCACCATTATGAGCGACCTGACAGGGAGAGGTCATCGCCGGGTATGCTACACGGTTCAATTTGGCTGCTGTCTGAACCCAACATCGACATTTTGCGGATCAGGAAACTCCTGCCTCCTTGAGGACAACGCAGGCCGGAATCACCACTCTGATCCTGCGTCCAAGGAAGCCCCAGCACCAGCTCACAAAGCTTCTGTAGGCTAGATACCTGTGACGCCTGAAATCATTAAAAAATATATTTAGTGTAATTTATACAAAATACAAGTACATTTAATTTTTTTTTATGGGTTCAAAGAACCGTTGATTTTGACAATAAAGTTCCGAGTTGATATCAAATGTGTCGTGATTATTCATGTTTGGATGGGTAAAGAATATTCTGATTTCAAAAGCATAAGGTTGTGTGTGGACTTTTTTTGTCGTACACATGGGTGTGTTATGCCATTGCTGTGTAATAATATATATATATATATATATATATATAGTACATGTACAATGAAAGATTGCATAAAGCCATATACACCAGTATTTATTTCCATGAACAATATTAGCATTCGTTTTACAATTTCAGTCAAAACAAACAAACCACTCACTGCTCTATTTGCCTCAACTGTAGTCCACCATGTTCAGCTCTGTAAATATTCAATGCATTCTGCAGGGAGAACACATTCAGGCACACAGGCTCCAATCCAGGATGGTCCACCATACAGGTTACAGAGTCCTCAAGTTCCTGCATCCGTCTTGACACCTAGTGTGATAAACATATTGAATGACATGTTAAAAATGCATTCTCTAAACAGACAACTTAGTGAAGCTATCAAAAATGTTACCTGTGGTATCTCTATGCAGCACACATTCTCCGGTTCAGAAGGCATCGTGGCGCAATTTGCACATGTACACCTGTAGAAAGAAGTCAATAACTGAGCTTTTAAAAACACATGAAACTACACACACTGCTGACAACTGAGGTGTTGTTGGAGTTATACTTTTTATCACCCTAAGTTATTGAACTTTCCAACGGTTGTTGCCGATGTTGGAAGAAAAGGGCTGTAAACTATTAAAACGCAATGAGGCCATTGTATATATGCTGAAAATATGAATGTCTCCCTTTATAAATATATATATGTATCGCTGTTTTTGCGTTACAAGCTCTAAGTTATAAACTGTACACATAGCATTCTTGCTAATTAGCCAAAATTGAACGGTATAAGTAGCAATCATCGTAACAGAGTAAAATAATAGGAACAACAGCTTGTCAACTTACCATTCAGAAACGTCCTGCTGCAACCGAGATCTTTGCACCTCCACCAAAACCTCCGCTGCTTCAGGGTCAGTCTCTGGATCAAATTGATAATACGCTTGAACACATGCATTGCTCTGAGATGACATGTTTATTCCACACTCGTAATCACAGCAAGCATGTTAACGTGACTCTCACCGGCTCATGCCCCGCTCTTCTGCAGGGGGGCGTGGTCAGCTGCTGCTCAGAATTTTCAAAGACAGGCTTGGAAAAGAGCGAAAATGAGCGAAACGAGGCATGGCTAAAAAATGATCTGTTTGGTATTTTGAAAAATAAAATGTATAAATATACCTTATATAGGTATGGTCATACACTATATCATTTAAATATAGCATGATAGGTCTCCTTAAAGGTTCTAAACGTGAAGAATCTGGTTTAAAAAGAAAGGAAATCATTTACAGTGATTCTGTATGTATTTACAACATTCTGCATTTTATATTGCAGATACATTCTAACAGCGACTGATCTGTTCACGAAGTGGGTGGTAGCAAAAACGCTCTACCACAAAACAGCTGTTGAGGTCTCAAAAAAGATTGTGAATATTCTTCTCGATTTCGGTCTTGTCGAGAAGATCATTACCGACCAAGGACGGGAATTTGTCAATGAGGTACAATAATCTCTCTAATACAGTGTATGTGTTATGTGTAACAATGTAATACGATTTTTCAGGTAATTTGGTAATTGGTGTACACTAAACCATCTGCAGGTCAACCGTGGTGTTTTTGATGCACTGGGTGTAAAACACTGCATCACTTCAGCGTACCATCCCCAGTGCAATGGCCAAGATGAGCGTACAAACCAAAACATAAAAAAGCACTTGCAAAGTACTGTGGAGAGGACCAGAATGACTGGGATTTACATCTGAGGGGCATTGTGGCGAGCATTAACACCTCAAAGCAGGTACAATGTTGTAACAAATGCAGATGGAAACAATACTCAACAGAGATACTAAAAGGAATTTTTATGCTTTCAGAGGGTCAACCAAGTGCACGCCCCTATTTTGCCCAGTTTGGGAGGCACCCTCGCGTCCCGGGTGTTATAAATGCTACAGTCAATGACAGGGATGATACCTCTGTTTTGGTGCCTGCTGATGAGGCAGAACAGCAGCTTGAGGCAAAGGCTGCAACCATTGCAGATTTGCACTCGAAGGTGAGAATAAAATGGCAATATTTTAAAACATAATAACTCCTAAAAAATGCAAGCGTATGTTAAGGACTGTAAATGATAACTGTTACATATCTTTCTCAGATTTACCAGAACATCCAAATAGCACAACAGAGACAGAAAATCTCTTTGAAAAAACGCAAGGGAAAGAATGTGAAATCTTTCCTGATTAACGTTGGAGATGAGGTCCTAAGAGCGAATAAGAGGAAGGAGGGCCGAAAAGGTGGAAAACTGGAGTGCAACTGGTTTGGCCCTTATGTGGTTTCCTCAATCACCAACAAGGGTGTGGCAACCCTGCTGAGCTCCTGTTGAGCTCAACAGGGGCTCAGCTGAGACAGAGTGTGAATGTGTCTCAGCTGAAGCCCTTTATCAGGCCTATGTTGAGAGGTATTTTGATTATCAATACAAGGACACATTTTAGGTATACTTCATGTGTGGTACTTCAATAATACTGTTATTTTGTGTCTATCTAATAACAGCTGAACCGAAGTTGGATTCGGAGGGGTCAGTTGCTGACCACCAGTATGCCCTCTCTGGTGCGAAATACGCAAAGGATATACATCCGATTCAAGACAAGCTGGTAGATATATGTTTACTTCATGCACAGTGATGGAGGTGCATTGTTTTGATTTTAATTTTCTATGTTTTCTATTGGCTTGAAGTATGTTTTGCAATCTGTTATTTGCAGCTCAGCTATGTGCTAGACCACAATAGGCCTGGAGCAGAGGTCATTGTGAAGGAGGGTGATGTGTGCCTGACCAGAGAGGACTTTTGGAGCCTGGGTCTTCCTCAGTGCATGGAGTCAAATGTAGGTATACTTGAGCTTTCCTCCCAACTTCATCTTGTCTCAAATAAATGGCACAGGTAACTTACTGTTGTTACTGTTTCAGATTGGAAACACGTGCCTGAAGATGGTACAAGAAGCCACCCAAAGACATGTACGGTTTTCAACAGACATCATTGGCCTGCTTTTTTCTTTTGAATAACACATATTTTCTAAATAGCTGTTTAGTGGTGAAACTCCAATCTCGTGAAGTGTGGTTGTCTCTTGTTGTTGAACATACTTCTATGAAGATTTCATTTTTTTTTGAAAAACTATCAATATAGGGCAAAGATATATACATCGTGGATATGTATGTGGTTCCTACCTGGAAGTCCAAAACAGCTGACGTGTTTGCTTTGCGTGTTTAAAAATACTAGGCTGACCAATTGGCCACCAAGGACATGGTTTTCATCCCTGCTGGAGTCGGCAGCAAGAAGAAGGCAGATCACTATTTGCTTGCGTGAGTCTGTTCCAAATGATCTCACCAGCATGTACAAAATGAACATAAGTTGTGCTGTGTGGTTTTCTTCTGGTGTTTGATTATGTCTAATTTCAGTATTTTGTCAATGGTTGACAGGTGATCAAGCCAGCAAAGAGAGAGTATATTGCTCGACCCTCTTAAGCCAGATGGCTTGGGGACAATTCCTACAAGGACATATTTAGGTTTTGTAACATGATTACCCCCTCACCGTTCTGTGGCTTGTATGGGAGTTCTAAATAGTTATAGTATTCTAAACTGCAGTAACCATCTTGTAGGACCAGGGGTCTGAATCTGATCAAATTCATTTATAATATATCTCCATTTCCACAAAGTCGGAGTGTCCTTAGTGGAACCAAAAGAAAAAAGAGTCTGCAACAGGATGCTTATGAATTATAATATTCATTTTGTTAGAAGCCTTGTCAAAGGTGTTGTTTTCAAGTTCAGCTTTGTTCAGCGGCTGGTAAACGTATTTTTGTTTGTTTTTATTTTAGCCCCGTTCAGTGGCTTTCATAACTTTCCTCTTTTAAGGCATGCAATAGTTCAATGTAAGGAAATCCAAAAACATGAATTATATTGTGTATAGCGTTCCTTCACCAAATCAATTCCCATGTCTTATCATTTCTTTTGACAGTGACCTAGCGCACCGCATTGCTCCAGGTCAGTGGACAGTAAAGTTCGGCAGAGACGTCAAGGTACATTTCTCCACCATCTCATACACCTGCTTTCACATGTCTTTATTTTCCATTTGACCATGAACATCACTGTTATATTCCAAATTCTTACAGGGTTAGCCTCACCAAACCACGGGCAATGACTGTGGTGTCTTCATACTGATGGTAAATTCCTCCCTTGACACTTTTTTTTAAGGGGTTTTGTTAGTTTTTGAAACTCATAACTTAACAGATCTTTATCCTTTCACAGTATGCACTCAACTTCAGCACAGATGCTCTACTTTGGTTTACCGAGGTCAGTATTTATCCTCTGAGTTAGTATTTCAGGGGGAAGAGGGGGCTAACATTGAGTAGACAAATGATGAGGTTCCATTCATTTTCAACTTTATTATTGTTACATTTTCTTTTAGCGGGACATAGCACAGATCCGGAAATGGTGGTGCATTATGCTCATGGAACGGTACCAGATTGAAGGGTAAATCATACATTTTAAATGTTACTTTATAGACAACAGTTTCTTTGACACTGATTTACATTTTCATCCTGATATTATGTGATTTTTATAGCCACGGACAGATCCAGATTATTTAACACATGCATACATATTGATAATTGTATACACATGTAATTAAACAATCACATGACCCACACCTTATATTTTCCTTCAAAGGTCCAGTTTCAAAAGTCCGACATGTGCTTCATATTGGAGGTAATATCTTTTCAGTGAAGCAGTAACTGTTTTTTGTTTAAAAAACGACCTGTGATCACGGCAGAATTTCCAACTATTATGTCTCACTGCTTTTTTTAACTTTATTGATAGCTGTTTTTTACCTCAAGGAGAAGAATAACAAAACATAAGAAAAATGTGTGTGATATATTCAACATTAATATTAAAAATGTGTCTTTTTGCTACCTGAAGCCCAAAGAATCTTGGTATTTCGATTGTGCTGGCAACAGTCTAGTCAATGTGTTGTTAAATATGTTTGATCTAGTCTGACCAATACTCACAGCTGCCAAACTGTCTTCTCTCGGACCTTCTGATGGAAGTGGTTCTCCAGGAAGGTGACAAAGCGTACTCATCACTCACTCTAGTGTGTACCACCTTCAGAGACACAATGTCCACTGTGTCTTTCAGAAGAGGGGCCCACTTTCGCTGGCTTGAGAGTAAGTGATTCAGTGAAGGTGCAGCAGTATACGACAGCTGTGGTGTCTATGCATATTTTTAATGGCTCTATTGAAATGCTTGTTTTACACAGGTGTTGCTACATGGAGTTTGTTCTCTGCTTCATACAAGCAGGATTTCAACGTCATGTACACCATTGACACCTGCCGTGGATGCTTGGAGCCTTACAAAAACTGCAAACCAGGTAGACTTCTTATTCTGGATAATAATGTTTATGTGTCATTACATATTTAGTGTGTTGTGGTCCTAGTGTGATTCAATTACAATATTTTCTTTTTCTATTCATAGGATATGTTGGGAAAGGTAAAAGAGGAGAATTGCAGGGCATCTACTCTGATGACCAACATCCAGGCTATTGCAGTCCCTTCTGCAACCAGATATCATAGGTAAAGATTAACTCACACAAACAAATGTCAGAATAGACTAAATTGTCACTGCAATTAATGAAGATCATCCTTTGATATCTTACCTTCAAGTTTGGTTTTCCCGGACGCTGCCCGTCGTGGACTTCGGGTCGTGGACTTCGGGTCGTGGCTGAACCTGTCTCTGCAGTCCTGCCTTGGGTCATGCTGCTTCCCTGATGGCTTCCTCATATATTCTGAACAATCTGTGCTGTTTTCCTATCCACATGTAAAAGGAACTAGAAGGATTTCTTGATACTAAGGGCTGTAGAGAAAAGTTTGGAGCTTTTTCCATTAACGTTGAAGTTCAAATTCTCAATAAACACTTGAATGCTGTGCTGTCTTTCTATTTACTTGAATGTGTGAATTCATTCAGTTGGGTAGGTAAGCTTGGGATGGATATATGAAATATATACATACAAAAAATTAGAGACTCTTTCCAATGAAAGTAGCTAGCCGCAATAGCTCCAAGATTGCTATATCTAGTTTGTAGGTCGCCAAGTTGGCATCATTGACAGTTCGTCTCTTAAAGCCTCTAAAGCTCTGCAACAAAAAAGGATCATTATGAATGTAAATACTATACATGGTAATGCAGCAGGGCATAGTGCGATGAGGCAGGCAGGCAGAACCAGATTTATTTCTAAATATTTGTCGATCAATATTAGGCTACACTAATATAAGGCTACTAGTATTATGATATTACTGCAATAATATTCCAGTGGTGGCTGCTTAAGGTTGTTTCTGGCTCGTTTGATCCAAACATTGTCCAAAGCTCAAAATGTATTGTAATAGATGTAAGAATTCTCAAAATGTACAATATGTTTTGATCCAACACAATATTCTGATTCAATCCATATATGTTAGGGTTTTTTTTTTTCACCAAAATAAATAGACTGCCCTTCTCTCCAGCTCACCGCACACAAAGGGGGGGGGGGGGGGGGGGGGGGCATCTGTATTAACGGGTCAGTCTATAAGCACTCTAATAGCACCATAAATTACATTTAAATAACCACAAAAGACAATTATTGTTTCCGATATTGATTTAACGAGATGCTGTTATAACATGGAAACGGCTTAATTTAAAAAAATAAGCTTCAAAAATGTTTTATGAAGCACACTGGGTACAGCCCTGTAATACATGTGTTCCGTGTGTATATAGTCTTACGCAAGAAACACATAGCATGAACAGACTGCAACAAAACCAGTCTTACAAACAGACTTCTGCTAAACTGGTGCAGAAGCAAAGCATCTACCTTAGATGAAGTTCACACAGAACTGTGGAAAAGGGAGAACATCTGTACTTGCTTTCAACGACATGATCAGGCTTATATATTATAAAAGTGTTGGCTAAAGTAACGCAGAATATATATATTTTTTAATTGTAAATAATTAAGTACACACACATAACAAGCTGTACCGAGTTCCTCCGGCTGCAGTTCCGCAGACGGCCGGTGTGTGGCAGCATAGCGCTGGGAGCAGAGGGAGGTGAGTATATGACGGATATGACGGATGACGGATGCGACGGAAATACACCCGAACATATTTGGTAGGCCGAACATATCTGGTACTGACACCGGCAGCAAAATCTAGGTGCGTACAGCAGACAGTAGCTAGCAGTTTTCGACGGACACAGCCCACTGAAAAATATATTGTTTTATATCAAATTAATGTACATTACATTACATTACATTGCATTTAGCTGACGCTTGTATCCAAAGCGACTTACAATAAGTACATTCGACCAGGAAGACACAACCTTGAAGAAAACAGAATCATATATATATATATATATATATATTAGCTGTACACTTTACGAATATAATAGTTTTTTATGGACAACTTTACCATTCAATCTCGTCCAACTGATTTTGCTGCCGTCACTGCTCGGCTCTTGGCAGTTCAGGCATTTATCAAACCTGGCAACCCCGGTCAATCAAAGTCCAGTGGCTCCGCCCCAAAGTGACAGAAACTTTTCACGCGCGCGTAGACAGACTCCGCGAGGCTGACACTCCCGCGAGCAAGCAAGAGGGCTGTCTCTCTCGCGAGCGAGCGCAGAGCCTCTCGCGAGCGAGCGCAGAGCCGCTCGCGGGGGTTTAATCTGCGCGCGAGGGTCATTTTATGCGCGTGTAAAAGCACATTTTCCGCTCGTGAGTAGCTTGTTTTACGCGCGAGAATATTGACCCAAATCTGACTCCATACACACACCCTCCCGAGCTTGGATGACACACAGAGACCAATCGAGGGCTTTAGTGTATGATCTATATGAAAGTGGCCATGTCGGCAGGCCACATCATGTAGACAGCCAGTTACCCTCTGTGAGGCAGAGTAAGACCCACATTTGCGCAGCGTTGCGTTCACAATACATACATAAAAAAAAGAATCCTCAGGCCAGCAGGCCACTTAACAGGCCAGGCCATCGGGAAACCTCCCGGTCCTCCCGATGGCCAGTCCGGGCCTGGTGTTCAGGTTATTACCATAAAAGTAAGTTTGTATTTGATTACCTTTCCTAATGATGAAAACCAACTTAAAGGCGACTACAAAAAAATGGACATTATTTAACAATGTTCTTATTATTGACATACCAGAACTAAGAACGTATTACTCATTCCCAGCACACAAAACAGGAAAGTACTTATTTTCACAGATGGTCACTTGTTGCTTTAAAAGATATTCAGTACAATCATCTGTTCTTTTTTTCAGAATGTGTTAAGTGTATTGGTTGAAGAAATGACAACTAAATCAATAAATTGTCCAAAAAGTTGTTAGAGAAATAGTCAACCTCTCTCAGTTAGTCAATAGGTCTAGCACATAGCTAAACGTTTTGTTAAATATTATAGCAAAATGTACTTAGACACATTCATTGCAAGCCTGCACCATCTCCACAGACGGTGCAACTTTGAGTTTGTTCTATACCAAAGATGCTTTTTGCTTCAAATTCTTTCAATGGTGCGTTAATAGCCTATTAACCATGTGAAAGAATTGTATCTGTAGTAATGTAGTCCTCAATAGCCCTCAATGTTCTCACAATTATCTGTGAAAGATAAATAGGAACATTTACCCCAAAAAAGCTGCCAGATATGTTAAGTATTTCTTCATTATTAATTTTAATGTCATGGTTTCGTCTTTTGCCGTCATGATAAATATGACTTTGTATCCCCAAATTTGTTACCATGATTTAGCATTTCTTTGTATTGACTTTTTATCTCAAAATAATAACTTTATATCTTATAATTTCGACTTTTCTATCTCATAGTCATGACCTTTCCATGGGTATTACTTCCCATACTAACGAAACGGAAGCAAATAGCCTACACCCTCGTCTTTATCACGTTCTGTTTCTCCAACTGAAGTGCGTAGTTATTTGTATATCTCCGTGGTGGCTGTCTTCGACAAAATGTACCAATTTGCTATAGTTTTCACGTTGTTCTGTGTCGGGAAAACATTAGGTAAGAGACTGAACATTGTGATGATGTATTTTTGTATAGTTTAATTAGTTATTCGATAGTTCGATAGTTTGATCGCGTAAGCTTGTTTCTGTTACGCCCTTCCTGTTGCTATTTTACGAGGTTTAAAGAAAGCTTAACGTTTGTTATGATACATGTATAAATCGTATATCATTTAAAGCATGATGTATTCCAACTATTTACTTTAAACAGGGAAGCCGGATGAGCCTGCTCCCAAAATGTCCCAACTTATCCTCATCAGTAAGTTTATTCTGTAGTTATTCTACATGATAATGTATTTTTCTACAATGTATGAGCCCTGTAGGATGTTTATAGAGAGCTCAAAGTGTATTGTGATACATATCTATCGTCACACAGAGTGCCTCCATAGAAACATTTCCTGTAACTCAACAACGGCTGAGGGATACACTTTCCCATTCTCGTGTCCTGCGGAAGGAGATGTTAACGTATATCAAAATAAGGTATTTGTATTTACTTGTACACACTCTGGTAGTCAAATGTTTTCTTTATAACATGTTTACTTTGGTTATCCTTAACTAGGCCTTTGTAAAAAAGAAAAATACATTCAAGGTGACGGGACAAAGAGGAAGTGCGAGTTCGACACTGATGTTGATGTTTTTTGTTTAACTTGAGGTCATTTAAGGTGAACTTTTTATTATTTCCCAACAGTCTAAAATTGCTGTTTATGTTGATGGGACTCGACCTTATGATTATTCGGATGAAGTGAAGAGCATGACGTCTGATTCAGTCACTACAAGACACTGCAGAGACCTGCACATACAATGCTTTTTGACCGGAGTGAGTCTCCCTCTATCCGTCATTTATTAAATCAATAAAAGTAATATATTGATATATAATGATGTAAATAGAGAACATGTAAAAATACCCTCATAATATAGAATTTTATTTTACCTTTCAGGAGAAGTACCTTACCGAAATCTGTGTGGATTATAAAGTTACCGGTAAATCAATAAAGTGTTTGATTTATAAACAAACACACACACACATATATATATATATATATATATATATATATATCACATATACATTGCAAAAATGTGTACCTTTTTACCTTCAAACAGAGAAGCCAGAGGAGCCAGAGAAGCAGGATGAGCCTGATCCTACATTTCCCCCAAAGAACCTTATTGGTAAGTGGACGTTTTTCTGATGGAATTCATCTGTTGTAATATAACTCAAGTTAATATTTGATCATAACATGTTATTTTTTGGTTTGTTGTACAGTTGTTGTTGTGGGGCTCATTGTGGTCATTGTGGCGCTGCTCTGTTGGAAAAAGTGAGTTATATTCTATTTGCGCTCACAATTTACGGTTAGTTTTAATACACATTTACTAACACAGTATCCTGCATGAACTGAGAAACATTTGTTTGTGGTTTGTTTCTTGTGTCAGGAAGCAGTACTGTGCATGTAAAGTGTCGCAGTTTTCAACGTACCTACGCTCTTGTCTCAGAATAACAAAGAGGGAAGGGGCACAGGTAACTAGGTATGTATTTCTTTCAAATATATTACAGCTGGCACAGATGCACTTGAATACACTTCTGGCATTACGTTTCAAATGGTTAAACACAAACAAAAAGTTGGTCAAAGTCAAATGTCGCCATAGAGAAAGGGTGAATTAAAGTATAACATATATACAGTATAATAATAATAATAATAATCGTCTTGCTCAATTCAGCACATTAGGTCTACTTCTTTGTGTTTATTTAGTGCTGCTGAATGTAATTCTATGTTTGAATGTCTCTTTAAGACACCCTGCAGGAAGTGGGTTCCAGGAGAGCATAGCTGGTGATTTGGAAGGACAACAACTCAACGGTGATATAAGGTAAGGTTACATTAGAATACTTTTACCAGAGATATGTGAAGTTGAATAGATTTCCATCTTTTCTTTGTTATTACAGGCTGTGAGAAATAGTTGCCACCGATCTAGATGGAAGCGTTGAAAATGATATAGAGTACGATAAAACACTTGAAAGTGTGCATGTTCCCAGCTTAAGTTGTCATGTTATCAATATAACATCTTCATCCACAGATCTCTGTTGAGCCTTTGTCAAAACCGTTAAAGTGTTTTGTTAAATAGCAATTGGAAGTCTAGACTATAATTTTCTAAAAGCTACCATTGTCTCCATAGTATTGATCGTGAAGCTGATGGCAGGTCTGCTCCAGTCTCTAGTCTGGACCACAATTTGAGCTGTGAGGGTATCCAGCCCACTAAAAAGTGAGAAAGAGGGTTGTTCACTTTTTCTTGCGCCTGTTGCTTACTTTCCTTTTATGGCTTGAGCAGGTTTTGAATAACATTTCTCAGGTGAGATTCAATGCCATTTTATTTTAATTGTGTTTTGCAGTGGGAACATACATGCACCTGTCGTAATTAAAGACCCCAATCATCGAGCCATGAACGGGTAAGCTTTTGGTGTTGGATGGATTGTCAGTGTGTTTATTATTATTTGTTCTTTTTAAAGTTCAGTCAGCACTGTTATTTAACAACTGTTGTGTTTGTTTGCTTCAGAAGTGAGAGGGATGATCCAGGAGGAATTAATGACAACAATGGAGAACACTTCGTGAGGTAAGTCTGTATTCTAACAATTTAGGCTGCTCAACCACCACACATAATGCAATAACTGTAACCATTCTCACACATACACACACTTTTAATGCACTTTATATACTATTTTTATATCAATATTTTTAACAATTTATTCCCCCCTGTATGTTGTCTGTCCTATTGCCGTGTTTTTTAGTGTTATGTATTTGTTTGTATTTTTTGCACACCGGGACAGAGTTGCACTCTGAATCTCGTTATACTCTGTGTATAATGACAATAAAAGGCTTTAACTTAAATTAGATATTCGTAGATATACTGTAATTATATCTTGAAAATGTTTTATGTTTACCTTGTTATACTTTATGCCAACAAGGGGCTAATCACTTCTTATTAGCTTAGAAGGAAATACAGAATTTGTTGATTGCATTAAATATAATCATTTGCAGCAAGTAAAGTACTGTGATGCTAGGTGATGTATTGAATGTTCGCAAAATGATTAAACAAAAATCAAATAAAGTGAAAAAATATCCAGTGATACAATATGATAAAAACAAGAAGATTAATAAAAACATACAGTAATATAGAGCTTGTTAAACAGCATGCATATAAGGACTTATTTTTCACTTATAAAAGCTGACAAGCAAAACTGTGATGACTATATATTAATAATAAAATTAAGTTTGACTTTAATCGTGTAAACAGTGCAAATAAATGCAATGCAGCAGTGAAAATAACAAATGAGGGGAAGTACTCACCCTCAGGTTTTTCTATCCCCATCTCTTCATCTGTGAATACTTCTCTAGGATCGAGGAAACGCACAATGGATGTGCTCCTGGTTGTGGGGGTCCTGAAGCTTGTGAGAATGAAGGACACCGCCTGCTGCCTCCTGAGAGGTGAGACTTCTTCCTGCTCTCAGACACTCTGCACTCAGAACTGAGCCCAAAGACAAATCTCTGTCGCTTTGCAATTTCCAGTCTGCTTTTCAACAGCAGAACTTGTGTGTTGTCTGCTTGGAAAGTGAGCATTACCAAGTTATACTATTTCTGTCCAGAGGCTTATATCTCCATTCCTTGTTTCTGTCTCCAGCGCTGACAGGCAAGCCCTCCAACCTCCTGACATGACGGATGAAGCCAGAGCTTTGGTGAACAAGGCCGGCTTTGAGTCAAACCAGCCCAGAATGTGCTCCACTGCACCGGTAAGTAAAAGCTTTCTACTGTATATATCTTCTGTTTAAATGCTTGTATTATTTTGTTTTCGGTTTAACATGGTCATTGTTTGTTTTCTTTGCTTCAGGAAAATGGCGTGAAGTCAACCACCAACATGGGGAACTATCAATACTGATAACTATTATTATAGATAAAATAATAACCTATATATATATACACACTATAACTATATGTCTCACAAGGTATGTGGTACATTTACTGGCAGCTTCTTTGTAATCAAGCCCAGCACTTTCATTTAAATCATAACTTTCATCATCATCGTTGCTCTCTTTTCGAGCAGGCTGTCCTTTTTCACGATGTTCGAATATACGTTTTCTCTAAAAGCCATCTCTACCAAATTGTATACAATTGTATCCTATTCAAATCATTCTGTTGACATATGTGATCAGTCATAGATGGATACATCTTAATTTGGCTTATTACATTTAAACTAATATTAGTTATTACAACAACTAAGACACATGTGTGATTTGTTATTGAGATACATAGATAGTGCATGGCTTGACCAAAGTATGGGTGAACCAAATATCAGAAAATGTACCACATTCTCAGCTACGAGACTAAAAAATATAATAATACTTATACTATGTTTATAATCTATGGATGAAATACATTTGTATAAGCTATAGATATATCATATTATACAATGACTTGTTAAAATATTTCATTTTAATGAGACATGAATGGAAAACATTATAAAGAATGTTTCTTCTTTTTGATTGGAGTTGTAATATCTTATGTATCCATTCTGTTATAAGTAAGTCTGCTATTAATTCTTGTTTATCATATAACATGTATTCAAGTGCCTTCACTATTTTGTAATTATAAAGCATTTTACTCCGCATTTGCAAATTCAGATTCACATTATATTGAGATTGTTCTTTTCTTGCTTACGTGCTTTTATTATTAATCAATTTATATATAAATGAGAAAGAATACAATTGTAAGTGCATTACAAATTATGAATTTTTGTCTTTTAAATAAAATGCTATATCCACCCTGGATTTCACTGCCTGGTCTTTTTGTTAGAACTTGCTTTCTAAACTATTGGAAGTATCCTTTTTTTACCACAAGGGGGCAGTAAATGGTCATCGGTTTCTACCACCGAGGTATACAGGAAACATAATTACACCTCTTCTTACTTTAGTTAAGCGATTAACTTATATTTACGTATACATGGCAATAGCTTCAAAATTCCTGATTGTATCTTCACCCACAAAATATACATTCATATGCTGTATTTCTGTGATTAACCATTATGAGTGAGGATAAAAGGCTTTTGTTTTTGAAAATAAACCAAGTCCGCCCTTATAGAGCTGCTGATTGACTATTGTGTCACTCCCTTTTGCAATTAGTGGCTATGTTTCAGTTGATCTCTATTTTCCAGTATACCATTTCCATTTATTAGTCAACCAATGAATACACAGTAAATAAATTACACAGTACTTGTTCATTTAAATGTATCTTACAGTATTTAAAAGATGTGTTGCCTGCAAGGCTTGATGTATGGTAGTAATCACGGTTACACATAAACACACGGGGGTTCAGGCTGAATATAATCCATCTCTTTTCTCTATCTCTTAGGATCTGCTGATAGTTGTCGTTAGTCAATGTCTGATTCTATTTTAGGCTTCCCTAAATGTTCAATGACCTTGAAAGAGCCCCCTTTTTACCTCTCAGATGGGCTGAGTACGAAGAAAAAATGGTGTTAGAGGCTTTGTTGTTCATTCTTGGTGTGTTAGTGTGTTAAAGTGTTACTCTACTACCAGTGAAAACAGGGTGATTGAATGGTCATGCCTTCAGAGCCTCCCCTCTCAGGGAGTTTCACTGAGGGGACATGAGCGAGGTGGATGAGTAGGGGGCGGCTCAATACATGCCATCATACATGTACACAGTACAGTGTGACACGGGGGAAAAGGACATGGGAGAGGCTGTAATTATGGCTGAATGCTCTGATGCACATAATAATTAGATATCAGCTAATTAGTTACCAATCGCACTCCTCATTGAACGGTATTATGAGCAGTCAAGGAAACAAAAGTCGGTGGAACACTGATCAGCCCACATCAGGGATGAGAAGGCTTAAGGGAAGCTAGATGCTGCAACAACCCAGGCCTGCCTGACGCTGAGTTGTGTTATCCCTAACTGATCTCTAGTTGATCACAATCTTTACGCTTACTCTGGAGCGTACTAAAGGTCGCATACAGTTGTGTGCCGCTGCAGCTTTACAGACAGCATCAAACATTGCTTCAATCAGAAGCCAGTAAGCTGCACTCACGTGGCAGTTATTAAAAGATTACATCAGGGATCACACTACACTGTATGATTAATTAACCTTGACTGATGCTTGGTAAAGAAGAATCCAGCTGAGCAAGTATGCCCACAGGTCTGCATACATACAACATATGAGATGGTTGAAAGCACCATTGTAGCGGGTCTCGTCATACTGACTCAGGGTTACAGTGAAACGCGCGTAAAGCTCTTTAGCTCCTCTCAAAACAGGAAGATTTTTGGGTTTTCCCTCCTAAAGTGACAACTTGCTTTTTACTGAATCTCTTTGATCACTTTGTGTGGTAGCTTTGGACATAGACCAGTCTTTGACTCATCTGCATATGCATACTACAATTACAGTGTGTGGTTCAAAGGGGCGCTGACTCAGGAAGGGGCTTGGTTGCTTGGCTTCTGTCCCCTGCTTCCCATGGTATACAGAGGAGCAGCACAATGCTCTTGTAACCTGCAGGGCACCCCATGAATAAAACATAACCACTGTATTACTGCTTAAAGATGTCTTTTCATTTCCAGTTTGAATCCCAGCGTAGGTATATTTAAGTTAATATGCAAATGGCACAGCGAAAGATTGATTTTTTTAATAATCTCTGTGCGCAGTTATGCTTTTATTGCACCGACACATGCACAAGCAATTATGCTGCACAAGCATACAACCACAAAACAATTGAGCCTCTTTAAGATGTTGCCAGAGAAAGCCTGAAGCATGAACAGTGTATATTTTCAATAGTTTTTTATTAATATGTGCTGATACAAGGTCGCTCTGACCTGCAATGATGCAAACACTCACATAAAATCACCCCCCTTGGCCGGACAGCTGTCAAAGCAGTGGTCTTGAGAAAATAAACAAGAACATTATCCTTCAAACAAAAATAGAAACAGTATCAAGGTGTTATATATCCTCAGTTTACAAATGTTTCAGTGGTACATGACAAATTATTTATTTTATAGAAAAATCACAGAAAGCTCTGGAAATGGTGCTATAAGTAGAGCCCAACATGGCACAATGACAGTTCTTTCAATGCCTACAGCCTGTTATGTAAAACCATTAGCATCCAATAACTTATTCCCAGAAACAAAAGCATTTCAGGGATGTCCAATACTGACCAGGTTCCATTGTACTGAGTTAATAATACAGCCATTAGCTGATACTCAGAATATCCCATTCACGCCTGCTATAGCCAGCTACTTTTCCTCTGATGATGGACATCATCTTGGGCAACATTTACTGATTCGTCCCACAGACGATCATGGGATGGATATCACTACAGCCGTGGACAGGCACATGCAGGCACAGTTCAGCCCCTCCCTACTTTCAGAGACTCATTGGAGGAAGAGGAAGAAATAGAAAAAAACATGCCTACAGATCAAGCTGCTCCTGCTGTATGTGTATAAATGTTAACAAGTAAACAGCTGATACAAGTCTTCACTTCAGTGTATAAAACGACCTAACCTGATTGAAGATGGTTATTATATGTGTGTCAAAAGATATGTTTGTTTGGACCTGGGGGTTTCTATGTAGAATGTGCCTCACAGGTTTAACATTTGGAGAAGCTCATCCCACACAAAAGCCCCTCTGATGTCGGTCCCACCCTGTGCATCAAAGACGGCCCGAATTGCTGGCACAGCTCCACGAACACATATTCAACACCAAAGCGAAACAGCACAATCCTCATCACTGGGTTTATGCCATACCCCTACATACTGTTAAAACTACTCTATAAGTACTGTATTCAGTAGTCATGTGGACACACAACAAGAGACCAATAACAAAATAGTACTACTTTATCAGTGTTTACATTTGCTTTAAAAAAATCTGTATAGGAAAATCTTCTTGCGTTTGTTAGCACTCTAAAAATCCAGCAGTGGATTCATTTTTTCACATTTATTTATGGAAGCATCCATTAGACCAAAAAACAATCACGTCATCTATCTTCCTCTGCAGGCAGAATCGTTTAATTCAATGAACAAACTCAAAATATGACATGCCAGCTTGATCTAATAAAACAAATAAAGTGATAGGCTCTGGACTTCAAACCACCAACAGAAAAGGTCTCTCTCTCTCTCATCGGTAAAAAAAAGAAAGAACGGTCTGTGTGTTAAAGTGTGGACTGAGTAAACTGACTGTAGGCCTGCTGGGACCTCCGCTGTCTAACGACTGAGCAATAGTTCACTCTCCACTGACACAAAGCGGACAAAGGGTGCGCCACTACTGGGTCAAAGGTCGGGCATCCCACCTTTTAAGCAACTGGAGCACATGCATGTTAGGTTGCAACTGGCACAGAAGAGAAATGTTGTGAAACAGACGGAGATGGAAAAAGAAAGTAGAAAAAAAGAGAGCGAAGCCAGTTCACTGCAGCGAATTAGAAACCGCCGTGTTATTATTGTAATCACAGGTTGAGAGGACTTTGAATGGTGGAGAAACTCCTGTTGTGTGAGCCTCCGTCCCACAGCATGGGCTGCGGACCTTCTACTGTATAATCACCATCATTTACCACAGTACTGCACTCTGTTTTTATTGAGATATTAATCTGGGATAAACAAAGCTTTTGACAAAACAAATTAACACTCTCAAAGAAGTGCTGCACTAAAGGAGTCCATTGAGATTGATATTAAAATGTGGATGAGATGGGAGAGATAGGGAGGAAAAGAAAAGGAGGTAGGAGGTGCTGGAAAGGAGAGAAGCAGGCCCAAGGTGACGCACATTCCCCCTCTCATGGGGAAGGCCTGTCTGAACACTGCTTCTCCCCTGGCAAAGATCAGCATCAGCACATTATATCAAATTCAATGAGGGAGGGATGGAGTTAATGATGATGGTGATGAGAATGATGGAGATTAAGATGATGATGGCCGACTTGTGTTTCCTATTAACAGTTCCGCCCTGGAGGGAATTGTTTTATCTTTAGTCGTGCTTCTTAAAGTACATTCAGTTGTCCTCAGTTGACCAATGGGTGCTATCTGAGTACGGTGCCCAATCCTCAAGCCATTAGATCTGTGCTTCACATTGTCCAGCAGCGCCGCAAAACATGAGTATGTTGTCTTTAATTTGAAAACACAGGCAGCTCCCAGGTTCAAATCTAAGTCATGTACCATCAGCAGTATGTTCCCTCTATGGCTCAAGTTATGATTCCGGGGCCTCATCGCGCTCTGCAGCCTTTACAATGATACTTACAAAAGTGATTTGAATAACAAGAATACATGGTGGTAAATCCTTGTAATCCCTTTCCCTTATCTGTCTTTAACCCTCTCTCTCTTTCAGCCCCAGGAGACACCGCTAAAAGCTGTCCTTTGGGTTCTCTCTTAGAAGTGGGACAGTCGGGCCCAGCCAAATGTCACACTGCAGTGGATGCATCTGTTTTCTGCTCACGTCCTGTCCTCACAGCACACTCTCTCGCTCGTCACAGGTTTACAAGGAAGACATTTGAAATAAATAAAATAAATGACAATGCCATGAATAAATCGACGTGAATAAATATTCCAAAAACATACATAAAAACTGATAAATAAACCATAATAAATACCTATAAATACAGCATTTGAGAAGGTGAATTCTCAGTATTTTTAAAGGTCAGACAGCTGGATGAAAGGAGCCTCATGAGCAGCTCTCTCTTGACAGCTAATTTCTCAAATGTATAGCTTGCATAAGGTGGCATATTGGAAACATGTTCCTTCCGATCAGTCAACCCTGCTTGTCATTTTCATGGTGTATGGTTATCTCACGTCTCCCGAGGCGGTCTGATTTCTCCTGTCCTCCTTGTACCTCAACACCATAGCAATATAAACTCCTATTTGAGGCGAGGAAGTTAAGGTAGCTCTTTGAGATGAGTATCCCCCTTGTCTAATGTGCATTCAAGTCATGTCATGGAAAAATAGCTTTTCAAATGTTTGTGCACAGAAGTCTGGTGCACGGGACTCACACACACTCACAGACACACACAACCAGCCATTCAGACGCATTCATAATTACACACAAACACATGCACACAGGTAATCAATGAATTGTCACATTAAGCTTTTGAGAAGTGCTGAAACTACCTTTAAGAAACAGCTAAATGCTATTTTTCCAGATAGCGAAACAAATGTCATTATCATACATGCTAAAACCCATGTCGTAAGTAAGTGTTATCTGGTTACATCTTCCAAATAATACAAACAAAATCACTTTATGGATGCTGCCGTTACTCACAATGCTTTATCGTGCCCTTGAGGCACAGAATGACATTTGGCAACATCTATCTCGCTTTCCTCACACCTCCCGCTGCCTTTGGCAATCCCACCCAGGGAATGTCAAAGGTCAAACATTAACAACCTGGGTGTATTATATGACATCAAAATGGTGCCAGGATTTTTTCGTTTTCCGTTTTTCATATATTTATATATAAATAAAATCTACTAGACATTATAATCTGTCTCTCTCTCTGCATTTACATCTCCATTGGATCCCTAGATTTGTCACTGAATGGCACAGACAAGCAATAGATCACGCTACCGGGGAGAGAGACCATTATCATTCAGTTCACAAACTCCAAAACATTTTATTTTTTTCTTTCGTTGGTTTGTTGCAGTACAAGAAGTCATTTTTCATAGTATTTGTTAATTTTGTTGCTTTTGATCATCTGTTGTGTCTATTTACATAGTAGGAATAAAGTAGATTCATGTGTGGTTCCTATGTACACGGCTATACCAATTGGTCGACCAGTGCCTTCGCGGTGTTTATAGTCTTTCTTGTCACAACCACACACAGGAAACAAGTCCACTTCAACTGGCTAGGCTCTAACAGCAAAGTACAGGGGGCCCTCGCAGCCCCCAAAGGATGCAGACCAAAAGTCAACAAATTGAATACTCTCATAAAAACAATAGCAAGGCAGTCATTTAACTTTTCAAATGCCTAAAGCAAACAACCAGATAGAACAGTGGAGAGGAGTGGCCAGTCTTTAGGATGCAGATTCTTCTGCTCTGGAGGGGGTGGTGGGGGGGCGGGGGGGGGGGCAGCGTTTCAGTCTCTGCTTTTACTCCACTTCTGTACATAGTTGTCGATTCACAGCAAGAGAAAATGAAGGCAACTGAATCAGCTCCCACTGCCTGCTGGGAACAAAAAACAAAAGCGTGTTCCCTTTACTTAGATGAAGTACGATTTTGACTTTTGATGTTCAGTAATGAGCACTTCTGGATAAGTGAGCATAATGTGAATGTGTTTGTAAATGTTCTAGTTTCTGTTCTGGCTCAATAAAATATATTTTTGGCAACAATGAAGAGCTTTCTGTGAGACTTCTTTTTAGGTTATAATAGTGTATTATATTCCCTGTCTCCACAGCTAGCTACTCCTATCAAATGATGACATAAAAAAAGAACAATGGATGTTACGAAAGGGAAATGAGATAAAATACAAAATAATATTCCCATCTCCGGAGGCAGGTCTGATGAGTAATAACAATAAAAAAAACTTTTACAAAGTTTTAAAGTTTCTGAAATATCTGAAGGTAAACGGGGTAGATTGTGGTACATTCAGAGTGCTGGACTTGGCCTTAGGGTCACAAAAGAACTTTGGGGGGGAACAGAGTTAAAGAAAGCATAACGAATGCTATGCGACAAAACTCCCATCACTCATCTCCAGAAGACTGGGGAGGGTTTAAGATAAAGGCTGACTCAGCCATGACTCCCCCATGAAGGTCACTCTGTTTGCTCATCTGTTAGCTAAATAAAAGTCAAGTGAAAGAAAGGCAACCAAACAAGCAGAAAGTGGAGAGACGCAAAACGAGGCAGGCTAGGAGGCGGCTTTGGCCATCACATATGTCTCCAACTTCCTCCTTCAGCCTCCAGTCACAGGCTGGTGACCAGCTGCATCTGTCCGTCTCCCTCATTATGGGCGGGCTCTTGACCCTGGTGTCCCTCCCCACTCGGTCTCCGGTGTGTGGCCTGGTAGAAGGTCTGCATTGGGGCCCCGCGGGAGCCCAGTGCGGGCCTCCCAGAGCTGTAGTACAGCTCCTCGGGGGGCTGGGCTGAGCGGGGGACCACCTCCAGGGGTTCGGGGCTGCTGTCGGGGTATGGAGAGTCTCGCAGGTTGGTGATGCTGGTGTACAGGGAGTCACGGGCGGGGGAGTCTGGTGCTCTGCTGCCCGTCTGCCCCCCAGCACTCTGGCCGCTGTGGCCGCTGTGGCCCAGGCTCTCGGTGAGGTCGGCCGTGTAGCTCTCGGACTCCTCGGGGTCGCTCTGGTAGAGGACGGACTGCGCGCGCTGCAACAGCAGGGGCTCCTCCAGAGCTTTGTAGAGCAGCTCCACATCCTGTGGGGTGCGTTGCCGCCCCTCTCTCATATAGTCCTCCTCTTCATCCATGCTGATAGATGGTTCTGGCCCGGCCCCTGTTGTCCCCCGACCGACCCCTCCATGAGGACGTCCCCTGGCCAGGCTGCCACACACCCTGTCCCCTACGTCGCATCCTCCTCCACTCCCTCTCAGGTTGTTGTGCACAAGCTCAGAGATGATCATTTTCTCGAAGGCCGCGGCATCGGAGAGGTTTCGTCGGATGCCCCCGCCTCCAAGGGCCTCTGAGCTGCGAGGATTGAGGAGGGGTGGGGAACTTTCTCCTCCCCCACCACCAAGGAAGTCACAGCTGCCCCCGCCTACACCCCCTGGGCCGCTGCGCAGGGAGTAGCTGTTGTTGAAGTTACCATTCAAGGGCAGGGTTTCCATCCCACAGGGATCGCGGGCCTTTGATAACGTGCTTTCTGGACCATAACACAAAGAGAAGAGACACAGGGGACAGAGGGTTTTGGTATTATTATCATACAGTTAGATTAAAGCGCAAGATACAGAAGAACAATAAATATCAGATGGTAAAATGATGTGAACTGAGGTGAATTATACTTACTCGGGTCGCGGAAGGTTCCTGTGAGTCCCAGAGAAAGCCATGTGGAGTGAATAAAATGAAATACACCCGTCAGTAAGCGTTCTTTAATGGTGCAACATTAACTTGATGCATTATTTTTAAGACATTTGAAAGGGGAGCGATAACAGAATAAATTAAATCCTTGTCCACCTAACTGTTTTTATTTTCTCTCAGACTCAACATTGAACCCTCAACTCTTACCACACACTAACTCTGATTTATGCAGACTTGGTCCTGTTGGTTTGACATCATGTTCCTCCTACATTTACTTCTAAGCCACAGAAAATACTGGATATTTGTTTACTACTGTCACCGATACCTGGATCCATACATAATTCATATACAACTTTGCACAGCAGCCACAATTTGTATTTTACTACTTTCCTTCCACACAGCACAGATGTTGGGATTTTTCCCGAAAAAAAACATCAAGGAGCAAAGCAAAAGCCTCAGTATCTAAAAATGTGAAATGTTCATTTTTGAAATGTAATGCTTAGTGTGACTTTAATCAACGTTCTTCGGTGGTGGTGTGGGTAATTAGACATTATAATGAAGTGCTCTCCCTACTTCCTCTCCCACACTCTTCTAAAAATGTCTCGGCTGCCAGGCCTGTGGCCATCAGGCTTGACGTATTGTGCGGAAAGGCTTTAAAATATTTAATAGAAACGCCGCTTTAAATTTCAGTCCTCAGACACGAGGCCTGATACTCTGCGAATGCACACTCAGTCGGCAAGGAGACACACTCAGTCACCAAGTGAATATTGATACTGCAGTGGAGCAACACTCTGAACATGTCTAATACAGCAGCTATGCATCAAACTGTAAATGAAGAGGAATGTTTTAATATACCTACAGTTTGATTAAGTATACAAACACACACTGACACTCACACCTGACCATCCAAAAGCCAGATGGAACGTCCCCTGGCCACCGAGCTGTCGGATCCCTTTTTCTACGGTCGCCATGATTCAAGCCGACTACTTTCTCTACTTTGAAAATAGGAAAACTGTCCTGTCGATTTCTGGCAGTCACAGCTGTAGCTAAACTTCTAAATCAGTTTGTGGCTGTTATCATGAAGATTTAAGACCCAACCAGATGGCTGGTTAGGCTGTAAGCACTGTTTGGCTCGTTCCTGTTCAGCTTTGTGAATATGTCTGAAGGATAGAAAGTCTGAAAAAACCACACTCATGCACATAAACGCAGACACATGTGCAAAATCATTCAAAAACATTAATGAGTTTGTGTAAACCTTGTCTAAATAGTGACAGCAAGCTGCTTGAATACTGAATACACACATGTGCTGACATCACTGCACACACAGAGTATTAAAGAGGAGCTAACCAGTAGAGTTGAAGACGCCAGGTGAGGGGGGGGTGAAGCTCTCGGCCAGCAGCGTGTTGTAAGGAGAGGTGCCAGTGCGAGTCTGTAAAACTGGGTTTGTCAAAAGGTGGTTGCCCATGGTCGCTGTAAACATTTAAAAAATAAACAGAATCACACATAGGCTCTTATCTTCTCCTCAAATGTATGCAAAGCAATAACAAGCGAGCACACTGCACACGGTAGGTGTAGCGCTCTGAAATTCACATTGCCAGACTCAGTAATAACATCTGGAATCATAAAAATATTTACTGTTTATTCAGATGGGGTTATTTTTGTTATGCCGATGCTTTACGGAGTAATGCATTTCACAGTTCTCCTCAATGTTTATGACTACTGATTGTAACCTTTGAGTAAAAATACAATTGCATGGGAAAGGAACTGTTTGGAGCATTGCCATTATTTTTTATTTGTTTGGCTCCTGACAATGTAGTCAGATGAGGTAGAACAGTAATGCATGTCATTATGTAGTCGAGGGGTGCAGCCCTTGAAACACACTTAATTTCCCAGTGCAATGTGAATGCCACTACAAGACAAATATAATTCAAAGAAATGGCAGAGAGAATGTTGTATAATGCCCATGTATGGCTCCAGCCTGAGGCACCTCAAACAGAAATGCCATGAAATTAAAAATAGGACAGCATGACGGAGAGTAGTCCAAGGCAAAGCACAACCTTCAGGTCTCATGCCTGCCGTTCATCACACAGCAAGGGAGCAGGGAATTCAAAAAAAGTAAAATATGCACTCACACACAGCTTTTTATTTGCCATTTTCCCTCCTCTTTCTCGTCCCGTCCATCTATTTGGCATGCCACACAAACCCCTCTCTCTATGTTCTGGCTCGTTCTGCTGTGTCTTTACTCAACCACATTTCCACAGTTACTCACGCCAGAATTTAACAAACAACACCAAATTAGCTGGGATTAGATATGTGTGTGTAACTGTGTACTGTACCTCATAGGAATATCCTGTGGAGAAGGAAGTAAGCTTTAAGTGGTGAGATAAAGTAGGGCAAGAGGAATCATGGGAGGCTGTGTGTGTGTGTGTGTGTGTGTGTGTGTGTGTGTGTGTGTGTGTGTGTGTGTGTGTGTGTGTGTGTGTGTGTGTGTGCAGCACTCTTTGTGTTTTGGACACATTACTATTGTGCTTTAGTATGAGAGTTAGGTTCATAAAGAAATTAAGTGGAGGAATCAAAGAAATCCGAGATGCCAGTGATAAGGCTGCAGCGTCTTTTCTGCAGAATTGGCCTCTTTAATTACTCCTTCATGATAGAGCCTCTCTCTCTCTCTCACACTTTTTCCGCTCCCACTCTCCTTTTGTCTTTCATTTTCTGCCAACTGACAAACTTCACTTGGAGGCACAGAAAATAAAGGTTTCCCAGCACAGTTGTTTGTGTTTGACAGTGCATCATGGAATGATCTACATTATGTGTCTCCAACAGCCTTGGTGATAAGTCTGTCGTGAAAAAAAGCCACTTGAACTGCCTGTCCGCCCGCCGATCTCACACACACACACACACACACACACACACACACACACACACACACACACACACACACACACACACACACACACACACACACACACACACACACACACACACACACACACACACACACACACACACACACACACACGCACGCACGCAGCTCACTCGTAGCACCCTCTTCATCACCCCCTGCATTCCTCCTGTCACTCTCCTCAATTAGAATAATTACCCCTGTTCGCTCACACGCTAATCAGTTCATTAAAAACAAAATGGATGAAATTAGCATACAGAGTGACGGCTGATTTAGCAACTGCCTCTGTTGTCATCATCAACACCACACCCCTCTCAATCTAAACCTGAGCCAACCTCCATCGTCTCCGTGTTACTGACGGCTGCAGCGGTGACGCCAACAGTTGCTGACGCTGAGATAATCAGTGACTCAACGCATTTCTTTTACTTTTTAAATAACCTCTAAGTGCTGTGTGGAGTTCAGAGGGGACAGGATGCGTCACTGCATCCAAGAAATGTGGGTGCAATCGATCCGATGACTCTATAAAAATGATTCTGAGGTCATCTAGCAGTTTTTACAATAGGTTTTTTTCAAGTTTTCTCAATCGATTAAAATAATCACACACAGTTCATCACAGTAATACTCCTCGTCATATTATTAATCACACGTTTCAAACACAAGTATTCACTGGAAAGAGAAATCAGAGGGTTTATACTTTATAATAACAAGATTTCAGAAAAATTGCTGTCCGCCAATTCTCCGACACTTAGCTAAAGCCTCGACAAAGGCACAAAGAGCCGCTGTGCATCTCCTCTACTAAGAGCTTATTATCTCTGACGCTACTCCCACTCATGTGCAACTTCAAGACACTGGCTCATGCTTCAGTAAAATGCCTTTCCTCTATTTTCACCGCACCTAAAGCAAACAAGTGCAGTTGTGCCTTTAGGGCTCTTACTGATGTCCATCAATCTCCTGCCAGTGCTATACAGTGTACATGTCTCTCCGGATAATTCCTCGGCTTTCTTTGTCTTTTTACTACTTTTGGTTTATCGAAAACCTCCTCACTGGATGGGAGCAACTTAGGGTAACTGTGTAAAGGGATTACTTTGTGCTAAAAAGGTTTAACACATTTAGGTTTCCAGATTAATCTCAAACATTATCGCATTAATGTTCACGGGTTATAATAATGGGATCTCAACACATGCATCTCCGTGATATATTGCCATGTCAAGACTTCTTTGTAATTAATGGGGAAGATTATAAAAAACCGAAAAGGCAAAACCATATTAGTTTTATAGGTTTATTAGTTTTTCTAAACTGTCTGGTTTGGTGTTTACCTGATATTGTTATACTCGTCTCCATCCTTGCTCAAATACATTTTTTATTTAATTTAAAACTGGAAATCATTCACAAAATGAATAAATAAAGCAAAGACGGATGACTATTCTAACATTATTAAATATTTCACAGCAGCTGACTGCAAACAGTTATTCAAAGCTTTAAACTCTGTTCAAGAAGTGATTTATGATGTGATGAAGTAGCTACCCTACCCGTGGGCTCAAGTAAAATATTACTGACTATTTTCTGTATACTAAAGTATTAAAGATTCACTCAAATCAGCTTATGTGTAAGAGGAGTTAATTGCGATCAACCCACACACAGATTCACATATTAAATGGGTTGAGCTTCATATATTGGGTATAAGTGCTTTTAAAGACCAGCGGCTGCCACTGCACTGCAAACTGAAATTCACCAACCAGACATCAACTGTATGTTATTAAATGTACGCTATTACTGCTCTGACAGCTATTTGCCAGTAGCTGCAAGGCGATGTGAATCATTAGGTAACCTTTATACACCAGGCATGAACATATATTTCAACATCTTGTATACTGTCACATGTGCACATGTACCGCTGGGTAACAGCACCTTGCCTTGGCTATGTCCACCCTTCCCTTTGCTTTAGTTATTTCTGTTGAGTTTATCTAAATGTGTGTGCTATAGCCTATATGTTTGTGTGCATCAGAGCATGCATATCGTAACAGAGGGGGAGCAGAGCAGTGAAAGAGGGAGGCCTCACCGCGGTTGAGTGTTGGGGTGTTATTGATATCTCCCGCCATGAAAGAAGATTCCGTCTGCTTTCGAACCGTGTCGTTCCACATCCTGCGGATCCGACTCTGGAAGAAGGAGCAGAGCTCAGTGAGTGGCAGCAAACAGACAACACTCCGATCACTAACAACAAGTTAAATATAGAAACACGACGGGTAGACTTTGTATCTCAGTGGGACTCCTGTAATCAAAACGGTGGGGCTCGATCTAATCCGTAAAGAACAATAGGCAAACATGGCAGACAATGATAGAGAGGCGTGGGGTAAAGAGGCACAGTGCTATGTCATGTAATCATGAGGGGGGCTAATAATCTGGAGCTGTGTAGAACATGATTGCAGTAGCTGATACTATTGTTATCAAGAAGCCTCTCATTATAGTGTGGGAAAGCTGGTTTGTTGATTGTGTGGGCTGTCAATGTGTGTACAGTATGTGTCTGTGACAGTGAATATACCAGCATGCACAGCATTTTTGGGTGTGCTGTATGGTGCCTTGTTTAAATATAGCACATGGACTTCAAAGGAAATATGTATTAATGAGTCATTCTAGTAAGCATAGGCCTGCCAGTAATGTATGGAAACATGAAAGTAAAAACTTCACAAGAGAGGTGAGCACGGCAGATGATTAGAGCAGCTTCGCCACGACTAATGAATGCCTCATATATCATGATGTAACACACTCTTATCCTGATCTGTCACTGAGAACAAAATGTATTGTAACACCGGTGTTTCACTTGCTGCAAATATCTTTTTTTCAGGGCAGAAGAAAGAAACATGACTGTTGTGTGAAAAGTCAGTAAGTTAGTAAATCAATTCAAAGCTTTGCAAAGTAATCGCTGAATCATTGTTATTGATTAGCAGTCAAATCCTCACAGGCGCTCTCAACTCTAGAATCTTACATAACAGAGCTTTTAAAATGTCCCTTGTTTCCAAAGCTATTCCTTTTGTTTTGACACTCTTTTTGAAAGTGTTCAGATACTACCAAGGGAGTCATTTGATTCAAGAAAATAGATTTTTTGTTTCATTCCACCGAAACAAGCTGATTTTCACCGAAAGCTAAGGCAGATTTACTTTTCATTTGTTTGAAGAAAAATACTATTTTTAAATTCATTAGTGGTCTAGTTGTTGTGTAAAGATAAACAAACAAGTGAGCCTGCATCTAAGGGTACTGTTTTGCATGTGCCATCCTCTATGTGTGGGTCTGTCCTGTTCGCACCTGTCGGTGGGCCGCTGCGTGGCGGGCTTGGCTGCCGCTGTAGTAGCGGTTGTTGGCACGCAGGCCCGAGTTCTTCAGGGAGCCATGGGAGCTGGTGGTGGAGGTGCGGCTGCAGCAGTAGGAGTGACGCAGACACTTACTGTACTCCTTATGGACCTGTTAAGAAATAACACCAACGGCACAGCGGCAGGTTTCAAAGCCACTCATAAACACAAACACTTAGATTCAACAGCCTGGACCCAATGTAGAGCGGCACATGCTTTTAAAACACGGCAACATAAAGGTTCAAGCACTTTATGCTGAATATTAAAGGTCTCCTATTATACTATTTTCAGGCATATATTATAGGTCTCAGATATATAAAATATATTAAAAACATGTCTATGAAGTGTTTTGCTCAAAATACCAAACAGATCACCCATTCTAGCCATGCCTCATACCCCTCTATTTCCGTTATAGAGAAGTGCTGATTCTGGGTCCGTAGCTTTAAAAAAATATATATATTTGAAAATAAAATAAAAAGAGGGGGGGGGGAGCTTGTGCCTGCTCAGAATTATACCCAGATACTCAGCTAAATGCTGCCGTGATGAAACGCCATATCATGTTCAAAACCACATCAAGGATTATTTCTGAAACAGTATGGAGCTCAAATGCTTTTTCTCTTGCGGGTTTACCTCAAGGTGGGTGAGTACTTTTTTATATCCTGCTTTTTTACACATACTCTCTCCAGTAAAGGGTAGCTCTGAGTGTTAGCGATGCTTGCTAATGTAAACAAAGACCATATTACGTCCAAAACATGTTGCGCATTGTTTCTGATAGTGATGTTTCTGAAAGGGCCTTGGGTGTAAAGCCAGCCCACATTTCCGATATTACGTAATATCGGCAGCAAATCTGGATCAGCTCCGTTGTACCCCCGTTTTTAGAGATTTGGGTACGGAGGAAAAGTGTGTAAAAAAGTGCATTTTTTATGATAGGAGACCTTTAACAACGCATGCAAATCAATCTATTTATCTCCTCAAAAATACATCTGCTTATTCATATATATTACATCTATGATTTGAAGTAGGTCTTAAAGACTGGCATTGTGTTGCTACCTTCTTTTGCAGGGCACAGTGGAAGATGAAGATGAACATGCCCTGAAAGGCGTTGAAGGTGGTAAAGAGGTAAGCCATAATAACTGTGTTTTCATTGATGAAGAGGAGGCCGAACGCCCACGTCATCCCCAGCAGGAACAGCAGAGCAATGGCCCCCAGAGCCCATGACCTGATGACAGTGGAAAAGAAAATGTAAAAAAAACAGAATCAATTTAGAAATGAATCCAGCAGTGTGGTTTACTAATCATAAGCTTATGCTTTCAGAAAAAAACAACATTTATTTCCAGGAGTACAGTATGACTCCCATTTAAAGATTTTGAACTCACCTAATGTTATCCAGGCGGCTGGAGTCAGGTTTGAGTGCTGAAGAGTTGCGTACCATCTTGTGTAAAGTGATCATGAGGAAAATGAGGTTGAGCTAGGGACAGAAGATCAGAGGATAAATAAAACGTGCTGTGAATTTTACAGTCTGTACCAAAATAGTGACTTTGCACTGTGAATAACCTCATCAAGTGTGGTGAAATATTTTTGGTTCGTCTGGGTTAAATCAAAATGATGAGGGGAATAATACTGTCTGACAGTAATGCTAATACCATAATAACAAATGAAACAGGTCCAATGAAGCTCCAGATGAAGTAGTTATCCACTCGCAGCCAGCATCTGGAGTGGCACAAAGGAGAAGAGGGAGTTACACACAACCAAACTCAAACAGCCACACACAGCCACACACACACACACACGCGTACATGCACGCACACACACACACAATATTTCCCTGTCTCAGCGGATTATCTTATGAAGGCTAATCATCAGGCTTTGGCTAAGTGTGTTCAGAAAAGCCAGTCCGCAGGGAGGTGCAAGAGCTGTTCACACAGCACTGCATATTACATTTCCAGCTGGGGGAATAGCATAATCCTCCTTCTCAATCTGCAGGTGCAAAAGATCTGGCTTCACACGTACGCTTTCTTTGTCCCATAGCTCCTGTAGTCTATGGCCGCAGAGATGCCCACCACTAGTGCGGGGAAGCAGTAGCCGCACAGATAGTAGTACTTTTTGCGGGAGTATTCGCTTTCAAAGACTTCCACCAGCATGAGATAGAGTTGCACACCCTCCAGACACATCCAGGAGAAGGCAGCCAAGAAGAAGAAATGCAGAAGGCCAGCAAAGATGGGACAGGCAATCTGAGGATAGTAGCAAGGGAGGGAGAAGAAGAAGAAAAAGATGTGGAAACATTCAAATGAAGGAGAAGAAATAGTTAAGATCCAGACATGTAACTGACTGAAAAACAGGAGAGTATTAGGAAGTGGACATTTATAGAGGAACAATTATAAGCAGCCCCCCAGAGTGATTGTCTCTGTGAGTGGTAATTCATTACTTAGAGATTACTCAGTGCAGGGTATGTTTCATAGAGTAACGTAATGAGACACTATGGCAATTGTACTTTTACAGTCACTATTAATATAATAAAATTACCTCTGTCATTTTCAAGTTGAAAGTGAAGTTTTATAGGGGAGATGTAATGCAATTCTTTTTTTCAAAGTCAGCATGTATCGGACTGAATTGTGGAAATTAACCCACCTGGTATTCTGTCTTGTCGATGCCGATGAGGAAGAGCAGCTCTGCGATGAAGAGGTTGATGCAGAGGTTCTTGTGGATGGTGTTGCGGTCGGTCTGCAGGCCTCGCAGGAAGCAGAAGGTGGAGATGCAGATGGCTAGACACACTAGGGAGATGACAATCCCAACCCAGGTGATCACAAACAGGATCAGTTCATGCATTCGCCCCTGGTACTGAGGTCCGGGTGGTGGCACAGAAACAAAAATGGCGGGTTGGGAATGTGGAGGGGGACAGGATGAAAACAGAAGGCAGAAGAACACAGATACACAACAGTATCAGACAAATAAAAAGGGGAAAATATTGGACAAGAGGGGGGAGGAGTACGGAGATAGATGAGAACAATAGGGCGATAGATATACAAAACAAGGGGAGGGGAGAAAAGAGCAAAATTGTTTTGTTTATTATTTGTAAATATATGCAAGGAGCTAAAGTGTAGAGACAAGAGACAAGACGTCCTGAAAAAAAATAGATGACATTCAAATTCATGTGAATGTCAGCTCCAAGTAGCAGGACATGAATTTGTAAGCATGTGCCTCCCAGAATGTCGGAGTGAAAGGAGGAAAAGAGAAAATTCAAAACAAAGAGCTTGTCAGCCTTGAGTGGGTACATTAATGTGCATGTGTGTGTGTGAGGGTGTGTGACAGAGAGAGTGAGCGCTAATGCTCGCACGAACAAACGTCTGCATAAATTAAACAGCTTCTGTTTTAAACGCGAGTCTGCCACGCCCTGGTTTACTCACATCGGGCTCGTGATGAGCCATAAGCACGGCGAAGTTGGTGAGGTGGCTGCAGGAGCAGGTGGTGTGTGTGCTGTTGGTGTCCAGCAGCTTGCAGCCCTGCGACGACCACTGGCCCGTCATGGAGCGCTCAGAGTAGTTCCAGAAGGAGCAATTTGGAGAGTAATAATTGTCCAACTGCAGAGAAACAACAAAGAGAGGAATGACAGATAATGTTGATGGGAAGTTGTTAGAAAAATATCTCTCGTCACCGGCTTGAGCTTCAATAATCAGGATACATGTTTTTATTATCCTTGCAAGAATGGAAGTAGTCATCACAACTAGTTCCTGAACAGTGTCCTTCACATGCTTTATATACAAGAGAGAGTGTTACACAGTCACAAGATGGAGGAATACCGGTTCAAAGCAGTATACAAAGTTTTGTTTAGATTAGCTAAGACCCACGTCAGAAATGATCGTGCTTCTCATATGTCTATCTCCATAGAGGCTGATGTTAATCGTTGTCACATAGCTATCATATTCCTAAAACAGTGTGTCCTGACGCTCTTCTAGGTAATCATACATCCGGTTACCTACACAGCTACGTAGGGCCTTTGGTATCATGTGCTACTCTGATATTGGAAGAGTACATTCAGTATTTTACCAACAGAAGTCTCTGTGTCAGAATGTGTAATAAGCATGATAGCGCCTAAGTGAGGTCACCTGTAGGTGTTTGAGCGTGAAGACAACGGGCTCAATGAGAAACACTCGGCTGGACTCTTTGTTGATGGAGGCAGCGATCACATGGGAGTTGACTGCCAGGCGCTTCTTATCGTGGCTCAGCCCATCCACCTCCATCTTCACTGTGGCGTTCTCCGTGGACAGGAAGGATCCCACGTTTTTATATAAGATGAACACCACCTTGACTTGTCCTGCACATGAAGAGGAGAACAACATTGTGAGATGAAGAGGTAGAGAATAAAAGAGGGAGAATGTCAGAACAAGAGCAAAAAGAAAGAAAGAAAGCAACAAAAATAAAAAGGCAGACGGAGTGATAAAGGGGGGAGGAGGAGGATGGTTGGAAAAAAAGGGAATACAGAAATGGGAGCATAATATGGTTTAGACAGCACGAGTGGCAGAGATAGAGGGTGGGGAGTGACAGGGTGAGCGAGAGGGAGACAGAGAGAGAGAGTTAGTGAAGGTTAGAATGATGGTAAGGACCGTTTCATTTTGACTGGTGGAAGAGAGCGAGATTTAATGTGGAGGGCAATGGAACATTCATCCCTCAAGCATTCACAGATCTCTTATTATTCCATATGAATATTGCATGTGCGTTTGTTTCAATCATTCTAATCTCGTTCCCGATGCAGAGCCGAGCGGAGACAGAAAACAGAAAAGGGAATGGGATGAGGGGCCATGAAGGGAGGAGGGGAACGATGGAGAGGGGGATGACAGAGAGGGGGGGTAGAAACAGGAGAGATGAGAGAGGGGGATAAGATGGCAAAGAGACGGTGCGAGGGAATGGAATGGGGGAGAGAGGGAGTGCTGAGATTGCTCTGTCAGACTGGGGCCGATTGTAATCTACACGCCTCCCCAGCTATTCTATTAAGACTGCTGTTAAGAAACCATCAAGAAAAGAAATTGTCTCAGCACTTTTGTTAATCTGATTAGCCTATTATTATGAACCAATAACTTAGTCAACTGCATGCAGATTGTTTTAAGCGTGCGTGGAAATGCAAACGGAGACATAAGAGCGGGGCTGCACAGGACAGTAACATTCTTCAGGCCTCGGGGTGAGGATGGGGTGAGGAAGGGGGGCTGCTGACCGTTGCGACTGTACTGTTTGATGGTGGAGGCTGAGAGCTGGATGGTGCTGTCGCTGGCGTAGTTCTGTGGGAAGGATAAGTCCTGCTGGTCCATCTCTGTGTTTAAAACATGCACCTCCAGATCTGAAACACACAGCCGCACCAAATATATAAAATAAATAACAACATTAGTCCAAAACACGGTGGTTTATCAATAGATACAGAAAGTCATAATAATTACGTTATTGACTTACACTAACGAAATACAGGTAATGACATTTGTTCTAACATTTGATCTGATATTGATTGTTGTATTATGCATGTTTGTTTGTATCAGAATGACATCAACATTTTAGTCTACATAACGCTAGAATAAATAGCAGAATTTCCCTAGTACACAAAAGATGTAATCTATTGTTTTGGTTTTGTGGTTTTTAATACAAGTTTTAGAGAACTTGCACAATCCAATTGCAATATCTGAATATTCATTATTAAAATAAATAGAAGTGTATTGCTCATTTAAATTATGCTCTTATATTATCATTTTTAACAGTGGCATAAAATGGTCTTAAAATCGCATAATATAATTTGTTCGCATTTATTTCAGGGACAATTAATCGTCCAACAACATTAATAACCGTGACACGCCGTACCATACATCAATCATAATTAACACCATCAATACTGTTGTCTTACCAATGCTGGGCGCTCGATCAGAAAAGCGTAACCCGTACATGTTGTTGGCCAATAGGAAAGCTCCCTTCTCCAGGACGTCCAGTAGCATGGTGGCCGTGTGCGCCTGCTCTGTGGTGTTCATGTCCTGCCACGACTCCAGGGCTTCGGGACGCAGCAGGTTGTCCACCGTCTGCACCACCGCCTGGAAAACAAAGCATTCATTACTATAACAGAGAAAACTTCACAACAAGATGCACAAAATACTGAGTAGTTAAGTAACGGGTAACAAACAAATCAAGAACTACAGTAATAATGGATGAATCACTCATAGGAAGTCACAGCTTTAATGTAAATATATGAGTAAAATGCTTATGATATATTATTTGAGTATTTAGAGTATTATTTCTCGACTCTAGATGCACCAGCTCATTCCTTCTTTGTTATTAGAAGCCAAAGACACAAAAATATGTTAGCCGTAAGTTAACCATTGAGTACTGCACATGAGGGGACACACAATCACATGTTTCTAATGTTTGGGAAGTAAATATGTAGATTGTTCATCTTCAGTAGCAACTATTATTTATGTATTAGCTATTAAGTAATGATAAGTAAGTTCTTAATTTCTTTATAACCTGTTCGTTGGTAATTCATCTTGTTCCAACATATTACTTGACCACTTTAAACCAATGAGATTCAACTGTAATTTCTTAGAAACTCACCACTCTCCTGCACTGCCTTTATTACTGAGCTAGGTCAGACTTATTACCTTTCTATTTCACACTTACAATTCATTTAATGACAATTTTGATGGTTGTATCAGCTATCCAATTTATTAGAGTAGCCTGCTTGATGAATCATGTAATTCTCTTGCTCAGGCCTCTCAAAATGAAGGATTGACTGCTGTGTGGAATAAAGAGCGTCGCCGTTAACAGAATGAATTTACCATCACAATGCACTCTATGCGCTACTAAGAGAAAAAAAGACTAAGGATGTCTTTGTTGGATCATCTTAACAGTCCTGCGGTAACTTGCAACTAGTCACAAAATATAGTGGTCGGTTATATGCGACACAGCAGCCTTTAAATTCATCTTGCACCAGCAGAGATCAGAAGATGTGGCGTCATATTACAGTATGCTGCAGACAGGTCGAGATACACAAAAGACTGTGTGCTGCAGAGTGCCGCATTTCATCATTACAGAGAAGCGTACACAAGGCCTTTTTATGATATTAGATTACAGCTTTCTCAGAAGCAGAGATATTGCACAAATATTGGAAAAGAACAGAAGGGTGTAGTACGACAAAACTGTTGCCTTTCATACAGTACTATCGTCAAATGAAATTTTCTCAGAGCCGCAGATATAGTATCTTATTGTGCAACACAATGAGGGCAAGGCCAATATTACAGACTTAGGCTCAATCACAGTCCAACACAACTAAGATTACGTCAAGCACGATGACTTCCACATTTGCTAAACCCATATTTCAAACGCGTACACACCATGAGCAATTTAAAAATTACAAATGAGTTTTCCCTGCTGTGGGAAATACAATGTCTGCCAGGAGATGTACCGGAAATCTCACTGCTCTTCAAAAAAGACCCAGAAATTCTATAAGTGATTATTCCGAAGGCCAAATATATCATTTTACAGAGCATTGAGCCAAAGAATCTCATCCACAGTCCTAGTCTGCTCAAGGATTTATCTTCCCTCAGTTATTCTAAGTCGCAGAGCAGTCCTACTCCACAGGCATGTAAAGCAGGCAGATAAAAGAGAAAATCTACCTGGATGTAGGCCCGACAGGTCCGCTCTCGCTTCTGGAGCTGGAAGGGAGAAAACAAAGCATGGCGTTAAGCAGCAAAACAAAAAAGCTACAAATTAAAAACTCATTCATCCTTGCATGTTTAAGGGGGTAAAATCGCATTAACCTTAGCATCCTTTTCTTATGCTTGAATCAAATGTATACTTGGGCATGTGTGTGTGCTTGTGCGTGTGTTTATGCTTCTTTCTACCTTGTTGTAGTTCCGTGCAGCTGACTCCTTGTTTCCGGGCCTCAGGGCCTGGAGCTGGGCGTCCAGGATGTCCAGTAGTTGCTCGATCAGCCGCACGGACGAGCTGACATCGCCCGCCTGGATCCGGCTGCGCGTGTGGTTCACCAGCTCTCCTGCTATGTTGGCAGCATTCTCCCCGCTCTTTATCTGCACGTGAACACACGCAAACACAATTAAGTGAAAGTATCAGGATGATAAAACACATCTGCTCTAATTAGTTGAATCCTATTTTAAGTGTTTAGAAAACAGAAAAATGTGTTGAATTAGTCTCAATAGTAACAAAAACTTTTAAGGATCTTAATAATCAGCCCTTCTTACATCGTGGTAAACAAAGACGGACCTTGTAGAGCAGATTTTCTCCCTAGTGCTGTTTCACTTGCAAATCACACCCTTAGCAACCACTTTGCAATTGCAATTGATTTTTGCCAAAAGGAGAAGGTATAATAGATTTTTCCAATGATGTAACTATTCACTGGGATGCTGCTTTCCCTCCCAGACACACACTTAAAAACCTTTAAGAAAGCCAATCAGGGGCCTCTGCATATAATAGCTCAGTTTGTATAGATGGTGGAGGCTGAGTCCATGCTGCGGCGAACACATGTTTGAATCCGGCCTGCGATACCTTTACACGTCTATCTATCCTTCTTTTTCAAATCCATCACTCACATTTAGTATTGTATCTGGGTTTAGCAGGTTACTTATAATTCAAATTGATATGGACTGAAATCTGATTACTACCCAAATCAGGGTTGATCCGATCACTACAGTGTATATAATAACACAGTTTAGCGATTTAAATAGCAGTGAGCTTAGTAAAAATCATCTGCCTCATCTAAAGACCATGATGTTTAGCTACCGGAAAGGCATAATGCCTTATATAAAACTGAGGTGGAGAAATTGAACTGGCGGAGTACTTTGCAAGCTGAGAGGCACTAAGCCTGATTTTTTTTAAATGATTCAACCTAGCTGTGTATTACTGAAAATAATTTACTGAGTAAATTAAGTATCAAGAGCAGATGCCTTGTAACGAAAGGCCAGTTGAAATGAGTCTGTATTTTAATCAGGTCAGCCTTGGAGATATGTTAATGTGTGTGGAGGTGGACAGGGAGGAGGGTCGGGGCAGCGGGGCAGAGGGGCAGAGGAAGGGGACGGTCCAGCGGCCAGGGGGTACGGCTCCAGGTCTCACCTTCTGGGCCACCTGGTTGACCCACGGGGAGGTGCAGTTACTCAGGTCAGGACCCCGCGGGTTCCACATGACCTGCTCCGCCAAGCACTGGAACGAAGCGATGCCTGGAGACGAGCAAAAGGAAGAGGAAACAGATGAGGGGGATTAGTGGAGAGATAATAAGCATTTGGTGTCTGCAATTAAAGGGGGACAGTGTGCAGGAGAGGGATGAGCACTAAAAATGTTCTCAACCCAAGAAAAACTGAATAAAATGAATTTTAAAAATGTAATACGCAAAGTGTTTGAAGATGAGTGGGAAGACGGAGGGAGGAGGTAGAGTAAAAATGGGTCAGAAGTGGAAAAGGTTCAATAATGGAGGAACGGGCAGTGAGAAAGTGAGGCAAGAGAAAGTAAGGAAGAAGACGGCAGGGATGGAACAGGCTTTCATGCTCTGAATGAACCATTTTAAAAGGAATACATTCAGACGTACCACATACAATTTACCTTGTGCTCACAGACTAAAGACTTCAGGTTAGATGAGTAATCTTTAAAATAATAGGAACTCTCATTTCTAGCTAGCTTTTGGGTTCAGAGGAAGGACACCATGCAGGGATGTAACCAGAGAGTGGTCTATATACTGCTACTAACACAAATAACCAACGTCATGTCAAAGAGACGAGGAAATGAGAAGAGAGACGACAGATAGAGAGAAAGGGACAGCAGAGGGAAGCGAAAAACAGAGATGACAGAAACACTGCAGCAGCGCTTCACAGTTGTAGAAGGATCAGAGCAGATGTGGCGTGGCATTTTATAACCGCTTCTTCTCGCTCTCCCACCGATTGTTTTCCCTCTTTTCTCTATACTCTCCTCCATTGACCGCAGATTGGGTTTGATAGCTCTGCCAAGACGCGGCAATTAAGCTAGCTGCTAATTTAATGTTTCTGCCGCTCACAGAGAGAACATACAGAAAGGCGTAAGAGAATGGAGGAAGACCTTTTTTGTGACAAAAGTGCGCTACATGTTTGGAGGTATAGAAACTAGCATGAAGGGAGGTAAAGCCTGTGTTGTCTAGCCTTCCATTTCATTATTCGCTACTTTCAATCAGCTCTGTTTCCGTGGGAGATGAGCCTTTCATATGTGGAGGACGTGCTTTCATCTGTGAGTCCACAGGGAATGTGCCTGCTGGAGGGATCAACGCAGGGACAGAAGAAGACAACAGTGGAAAAAAACAAGCGCGAGAGCACAAACATGCTCATCACTTGGCTCAGGGTCGGCTCTAGAACAAATCGAATGGGGGGGGCAATCATTTACCAAGGGGGGGCACACACTGCCGTCAACAACCAACACACAAACACCAACGCAATTTCAATTTAAAAAAACATGCTGTAAAGTCTATTGTCTTTCACACATATTGAGGGGTGTATGTGCTATTTCCTAGCGCACCTATGACTTGTGCATACATGCACGGTTGTGGCACAACCACCAAAACAGAAACATATGGACATAGGCCACCATATAAAAAGTGTGCAAATGTATTTTGTATCCTATCCATGTGAACATGTTTTAGGTGGGGGTGGACCTAACCTCCTCTAGGAGGGTCTGGGGGCATGCTCCCCGGGGAAGATTATTTTTAAAATATTGAAGTTAAATGCATCAATCTGGTGCACTTTGAGAGCAACATGAATCTCTCAGCATTCATATGAAACAGAACTGTACACAGATTTACTTTTTCTTTATGGATATTTTACTAATCACTCCCCTTTTAAACTGTATTCTTGTGTTACTGTCCTATAGTATTTCATACCCGTTTTTCATTTATTCTCTTATTTTTTTAATAACTAGGCTATAGGCTAATGATCATATACATGTGTTCCTCGCAAATACTTGTTTACATAAATGGTGACCAAACCGTTTGAGACCCACTGAGATAACTTACACTAAAGTGAACTATCTAAACACTGAGAGAGTCCTTACCTCACTGAGCTGAGGTTATACGATCCTCTCAGTCTGACAGGAGAGGACTCTCCTCCACCTTGGTGTAGAAACAGCTCTTTATATCTGTTAGCATAGCTAGCTAACCGGATGCTAACAACAACATTCCACGTTACCGCTCGCGCACTCACAAAATGCGATCGTGCCACACACACAGAGAGCCGAGCTTGAATGAAACACAGAGACCCAGAAGTAGGCTACTTGTACTGTACTGTATATCATATTATTTTCGATGGCTTTACTGTATAATCAGTGTAACAGATGAACAGATTGCCACCGGCTTTCATCTAAAACACACAGCCACGTAATGATAACAAAACAAAAGTCGGGGGTCATTGGTCAAGCAACACACCAATCAGAGAGCAGCAGTGAGCACACCTCAGGCTGTGTTTTATATTTGTATTCTTTATTTCTGATGTATTTCACACAAAAAACCTTTAGTGGAAAGGTTTTCACTTCTATGATTACAACAAAAAAAAACGGCAAAGTGGCAAGGCTTGCCCACCCTGCGTTGGGGGGGCACAGTGACTCATTTGGGGGGGCATGGCCCTCGAATGACCCCCCATGACGCCGACCCTGACTTGGCTACATGCTGAAAGATACATTGCATGCACAAACACCCACATGCTTCAACATGAAACGCCCCTCTTTGTTTCATGAAGTGGAACAAATGCAAACACGTTTAAATATAAACACATGGACCTGTCCTCACCGAGAGACCCTTTGGGGCATGGGCGGTCTACAGTTTCTCCTCTCTGGGTGGTGGGCCACTGGACACCTCGCACCAGCTTGGACTCGCAGACATGTGGCTCCAGGTCTTGAGGAGGGAGGGGGGGCCGGCGGGTGACGGGCACAGTGGCTGTGATTGGTCGAAGATCAGGGTGCTTGTTGATTGAGCCGATTGGGCGCGAGGTGGGGGCCAGAGGGCGAGCCGTAGAGGGGCTGGCACTGGCAGGGGAAGGCCTGGCTGGAAGAGTGGTGGCCACTTGGGTAGTGGTCAGAGGGCCTGAGGAAACACAAGAGTAAAAGAGAGAGAACAGAAGAGTAAGAGGCCACCAATGAGACCCAGAGTGAGTGAGAGACATTTAGAGAGTAATAAAGGACGTAAGGGATTTGTGAGAGAGCAGCAGAGGCGGCGGCAGAAGCCAGAAACAGAGATCAAGAGAGTGAAGTACATAAGCATGTGAATTAAATATGTCTCTCCGAAGTTGAATTCAAAAGTTTGCCTGACAATAATTGGGGTGACAAATACTTTTTGGAGCCCCTCAAAGCGTGCTCTCCTAAGGGATGAGAGATGCGATTGAAGAGATGGAGAGAACGCATCGACACAAGTCAGGAAGAAGTAAATAATTGATCAAATGTATCAGAGAAGTCACCATCGCTAACAACCAAACTTAATGCCAAGATAAAAGAATCACATCACAACTACAAAATCCTTGCTGATCAAACGCAGAGGCAGCGTGCAAACTGTGAGTGCCGCGCCCCTGTGTCTCTGCCTCTTCTCTCTCTGGGCCTAATTCGAGCTTTATACCGGCCTTTATGCGGCTCAGATATACAATACATCCAAACTTCCCTTTTAAATTGATGGACTGCCAAAAGGCAGTGTGGGGTTCTCATTTCATCCTCCCCCTTATCATTTCAGAATGATGTTTTCATTATCCATGACACAGAGAAGTTGATAAGAAGTGCTTTAGCAGTCATACCTGAGAGGCTGCTCTTTACTGTAACTATGGCTGGATGGAATTACAATGATTTGAAATCCAAAGCTCCTAAATGTCAGACAAGAAGTAGTCACAAACCCTTTCTGCGTGGGCTGTTTAAAGTGTGCCTTGATCAGGAAAAACTAAATTTGCCAAACACTGCAAATGGTTCTTGGATATGAATATGAAATAAGCATAAATGGAAACTATAGTCATTGCAAGTACATACATAAATCTGTAAACCATATTAATTTATCCTGGAAGAGAAGATGGTGAGGTCTGTAGAGTCTATTCAGATAATACTTTTTAAATTTGTATTACACTGACCAAAAACAAGTATTCATTAAAACAATGTACGATAAATTATATTTCCCATAATACCTTATTATCAATTTATACATCTCAAGTATAATCTTGGCAAAACAATCGGTATACATTTTTGTGATTCGTTTTTTGTTTTTTCACAAGATGCTTTTTCCCACGCTGTGTTTCTGTGTCTCTTTGAGTGGGATGGCTCCTGACCTGTGGTGGGATCTGGGGGTCCAAACTCCAGCGAGTAGCGCAGCACGTTATAGTTGTTCCACACATAGAGCTGGTTGTCCCGAGGGTTGTAGTCCACAGAGGAAATATACTGATAGGGGTTGGGGAAAGGCATGTTGACGGATTCCTCACGGCCGTGGTTTGTGTTGTAGGCGTACATGATCAGGTCGCCGCCCGCCTCGCTGTCATCGTCCTGGTAGACGGACCGCATTGCGTACAGCACACCGCACGCCATGAAGGCATTGGATGCCATCCTCTTGTCAAAGGTGGTCTCCCAGGTGCCTTCAAAGCGCAGGGTGTAAGGATTCACCTAAAGGCAAGGAGGAAATAATGTTGAACTGGGGAAAGGCCTAGGTATAAATGATCATTCTCAGAAGCTTGAAGTGCCAGTTTGATTTTTGAGGGATTTTATTTGATTCCTTCTTATATTTACAGTTATAAGTTGATAAAGTTCAAATGTCCTCACGACTAAAAAAGCAGGTCTACTTTTATTTGATTTTTGATATCCTATAGTTATTTATCTGTGTGCAGTTGTATCTATCATTAAACTTTGAAAATGATTTGATGTAACATTTTTTATATTACCCATGTTTACATGAGCCCGCAGCGGCACAAATGGTACTTCTGTGCAATAATGTAAAGATTTATAAGAAGTTCAACAAATATTGAAAAAGTAATTAAACTCTCAGCTCTGGAGAAGAGATATTTCGTTGCTTTTATGCAAAGCTGCTTCTGCTCATTATACCTCCAAACTGTATATATAATAGAAACCTTGGTGTGTGTTGCACTCTAAAATAATAAAACTCCCCAGAACCCAAACAATTCCTTGATGATGAAAGTGATCACTTTTTTATTTATTACTTTGTTGCTCCATTATTCTACACCCTCATTGCTCATGCAGGGTTTGATATTTTAGATGGATAGTTTAACTCATACAGTTAGAAAAACAATTTCCTGGTTAGGTCAAGATAGTGATAATAAATGGGACCCGTCTCTCCGAACAGCACATTATTCAAACTCTTGTTTGTTTGGAAACTTGCTGCCTGATTGCAGTTTTGTTTGTTAAGAAACAACTTTTAAAATCGTGCTTTAAGTTTTTCAAGGAAGCATGGCAAAGTAATGTGATATGATTAACAGTATGCACAACATATGATTCTAAACAATTAATATACTAAAAAGACATATACATCAATGTTAGAATCAGGAAGACACTGGTTGTGAACCTAAAAAAAACAACTGCAATATTTAGTTTACGAGTGAAGATAGGATTTTGGATAGGACAGGATTTTAAAAATAGTTTTTTTTGTTGTTGTTTTGCAGATCATTTTCTTTACTCTTTTTAACATCTAATTTTTCAGTACAAATGTGTAATCTCTGTAGTAACTCAATCATTTGTGACATATGACCTTTTCCCTGACTAGTCTCATGTGATTTTGATATAATCTGTTTCTGCATTTATAATCCACATCTCATCCCCTGCTGTGCACCGCTGCTCTCCTACCTGGCTGACCACCAGTCGTCCGTTGTTGGACTCAGTGGCGTAGATCACCCACAGGCCGCTCTCATCCACAGCCAAGTCGATGTCCGATTTCCCTCCCCAGCGGTAAGGCGAGGTGTCATGGTAGTTAGCGTTTGTGATAATGGCCTCGCCGCTCTTGATGCGCGTCCTTAGGTCATACTTGACAATGTTTCGTGTGCGTTCTTTGTTGTAAAATACCGCACCATCGTACACAACAAACCCTGTGCCGTCAACTCTGTTGGGCAACCTGTAGAGAAAGAATCACATGGTATTCAGGAGAACAAGTCAATCCATCTACTCTGCATGACACAATCCTACAAGATGGCCTGATTGTGAGCCACCTGACGCCACAGTGGGATCATTCTGCTATCATGATCCATACACACACACACGAAAAGCCAATAAATCAATATAGCAACAGATGCTATTTGATCATCCAGGACAGTGGGAGGCGCCCTCACTTGTAGGTGGTGGTGGCTCGGTTCTGTTTGAAGTCTTCCCAGGAGGCATACTCAAACAGCATGTCGGTGCGATAGGGAGTCCAGGGCATGATGTACAGACGGTCTCCAGACTGCAGCGGGTCCTTACACCACGCGCCTGCCTGATGCTCTGCCTCCTGCAGAGAGCTGGCCGTCTGAATCCGCAGAAGTGTCCCCGGACACACAAAGACTGGAGCAGAAGAGGTGTGTTGGAGCAGAAGAGGGGAAAAAAGGAAGAGATTGAAAATGAAAACAAAGCATTGTAAAAATGAAAGATATCATGGAAATGGCAGGGGAGGGAGAGAGGAAATGGGAAAAGGCCAAAAACCATGGAATATAGATTAGGAGAGAGACATGTAGGAGACGGAGGAAAGATGTGAGTAGATACAAGTAAGTTGAGAATTGAAAAGGAGACAAAGAGTAGGAGGAGAATGGGAGAGAGGGGGATTGTCGGTAGTGAGGTGAGGTACAATATCAGATTTAAAATGAAGGAAAATATAAAAGCTCATTTGTAGAACATCAGCATTGTGGCCGGAAAGCGTCTGGATATGATAAATGGGAGATTTCTGGCTGCTGCCACGGCTTAGATGTAGTCTCTAATCTAATTTATCTTGGCCTACTTTTTATTTGATTGTGCATTTTATATTTCAAAGGCTTCTGCTTCTCTGCTCTGCCACTTGGTGGTAAAACAGTAATTGTACAGCTTGTTTTATTAGGACTCAAATTTGGCTCTCAGTCAAGAGTAATGCTTGAAAGAAAAAAGTATTCTGGGGTAAAGATGTGAGTTTGGCAGGGCCTCCCCTTCATTCGCAACTGATTCTTGGCTTCAACACACACAAACAACAGTCCTCATTCCAAACAGACATAGGCACACACACAAAAATACATGGGAACCCTTACAAACAATCTTTAAACTAAACAAGCGTACACACACAGGATGCTTTCTTTAGGCAGGTGTAGGTATCCTCTGGGGACTGATGTAAATTGGCTGTCTGATGCAGTGTGTCCCTGCCTGACACCCAGAGTGGCCTGGGACTACTGGATTTGTCAGGTGACATATGAGGAAAGCTGCTGGCATCCTCGCCACTCTGACATCATAAGGGTACCGGCGACAAAGAGAGAGAAAAGAGAGGGAGAGAGAGTTGGAAGCACTACAGAATAAAACAGCTGAGGAGTCCCCATGTCTCCTCTGCCAGTTTATTTATGTGGCTCTCTGGCTTGGGGTTGCGAAAGAATCAGGCACCTGCTGGTCACCTCGTGATTGAACGCATCTCTGAACTAATTGGACACTGCAGGGGCATTTGGACACAGATGACATACCACACACACACACACACACACACACACACACACACACACACACACACACACACACACACACACACACACACACACACACACACACACACACACACACTCACTCACTCACTCACTCACTCACTCACTCACTCACTCACTCACTCACTCACTCACTCACTCACTCACTCACTCACTCACTCACTCACTCACTCACTCACTCACTCACTCACTCACTCACTCACTGTCACACAGTGAATATTAGAGTGAAGGATCAGTGTTAGACTCGAACTGTCCTGAATATTGAATGGAGTCAGGAGGAGGAGGAGGAAAATCACAATAGAGAGATGGAGAGGCTTCAGGCTTGTCGTGTTGCTGTTGTGTTAGTAGCTGGTGATACTATAGAATTAGCCTCTTTTGTTTGAGGGGGTCCAACAGGGATTGAGACTGGCCACCAAAGAGGAATCTAATCAAACACTCTGAATACATAATCTTCACTAGGAGAAGGCTTGTCATGCTCCTTTGTCAAACCAAAAAGCTCCCTCAAAGGCAGAGGTGTTTGCTTTGCAAATATGAACCTGGGTGACGGAAATATGCAAAATAATGTTCAGAGAAATAGTTAAATCTGTCACTTTCAGACAGCTGCACAATTAATTTCTTGACATACATCAATGCCAGCTCTCCCTCATGCCACAATAAAATTATATTTTCATTATTTGCAAAATTCACTGCAAAATAACCGAACGTTGTGCTCCAACGCATTGCAAATAAAGGCCTTAAAGGAGGAGCAGAAAAGCAAAACAGTCAAAAAACAACTACTAAAAGTAGGACATTGCCTCAAAAGTACAATGCTACTGTAAATAGCTAAATAAACAGCACGCAGTGGCTCTCCATGTAGGTGACCCATAAACAAAGCCAGGAACTCTGCCTCGAGGTAGAATAAAGAACAAAGAAACATGAGCTGTTGGTGTGCCACTGCTGAACACGGAACCTATGGCTGATGGGATTGGCTGGATTTATCATAAAGGGTGTCACAGAAGGATCACTATGTGCCCAAAGTGTAATACTGCATGTGGCTGGTTTCAGTGTGTGAAGATACTCTATAAAACATAGTAGTGGTGTTTATCAAACTGTATCTTAAAACCTCAAGCCAACGCAGAAAAAAAACCTCCTAATTTTTTTACGATACAACACTGTAAATATTGTTGTATTACTTTAATTTTTAAATGCTAGATTATAAGCTATTGTAAACATTAAGATTTAGATCTGGAGCTTCAAAAGAGGGGTAATGCACTGAGTCATGACTATATAGGAAGTAAGTGACAAGAATGCACTACAATCTATCAACAAAATAGGTTGTTGCCTGCAAAACAACTTATTGGCACTACATTTTGCCCGCAACATTGTCCCCCCAAAAATACTATATGATTTTGTTCATTATTGCACCTAACCATCCGGCTCTTTCCTATTGGTAGCAGTCTGTACTGTATTGGACACACACTCCATTAGAACACATACATGTACAGACACACACGAACATATACTCAATGGGCCAAACCGAAACAGTGGTCTCGCTTCACACCCTGCCTAGGGGGCTTCATTAACTCTGACCTGCGCTCCCCAGCCTTCCCAACTGCCTTACTGTTTACGAGCTCACCCTTCCTTTCCTTTCCTTTGCCTCCCCCCCATCTGTGAAGGGTGATTGTAGCAGTGGGAAGCCGGAGCAGCTGAGCCCTAACAGGAGTCTACTGTACAAAAGGCTATTATGACCACCATATGAATGAGGTATTAGGCAATAGGCATTAAACCTATAAAAGATTGTCCCAATCTTGAAAAGATTGTCCCACTCTTGACCTAACAATCAACATCGGCACCTCAGTTGTTTCCCCGACTCAGACTGCAAGGAATCTGGGTGTGACCCTAGATAACAACCTGTCCTTCACTGCAAACATCGCTGCTACAACCCGTTGCTGCAGATACACGCTTTACAACATCAGGAAGATACGTCCCCAGCTGACACAGAAAGCGACTCAGGTTCTGGTCCAGGCTCTCGTCATCTCACGCCTAGACTTCTGCAACTCCCTCCTGGCTGGTCTACCTGCATGTGCCATCCGACCTCTGCAGCTCATCCAGAATGCAGCGGCTCGTCTGGTCTTCAACCTTCCTAAATTTTCCCACACTACTCCGCTCCTACGCTCCCTTCACTGGCTTCCGGCAACTGCTAGAATCCACTTCAAGACACTGGTACTTGCGTACCATGCTGCGAATGGATCTGGCCCTTCCTACATCCAGGACATGGTTAAACCGTACACCCCAGCGCGTGCACTACGCTCTGCATCAGCCAAACGACTTGCTGCGCCCTCGCTGCGAGGGGGACCCAAGTTCCCAACGGCGAAAACACGTGGGTTTGCTGTCCTGGCTCCAGGATGGTGGAATGAGCTCCCCATTGACATCAGGACGGCAGATAGCTTGCACATCTTCCGGCGCAAACTGAAAACTCATCTCTTTCGACTCCACTTCGAGCGATAGAACTATTAACGAAGCAGTTTTATACTAATAAAGGACTGGCTTTTCTAAAGCCAGTTGAGTAGCACTTGAAATGTTTTTGCTCTATGAAACCTGATGTACTTTTATGATTCTGTTTTCTTCAAGTTGTATTTTGTTGGACGAACACACTTATTGTAAGTCGCTTTGGATAAAAGCGTCAGCTAAATGCAATGTAATGTAATGTAAGCGTAAATCTTGAGATTAGGCATTATTCTAGTCTGGCTAGAGCAGGTTAGCAGGAGTAAGAGCCATCTGGGATTATGTGAGATCAATAGATTAATTTCTGTTTCGGTGCGGATGGAAATCTTGCAGTCATGATCACCCCAGTGAAGTCACTATAGGCAACGCAGGCAAAACACTTCCTTACCCGAAAAACTAGCCAGATGGCGAATGAAATGTACCTTATCAGGGATTAAAACCCAGGCTGTACTGTAGCTACCACACTCTAGCTTGCCAATTACTGCCACACATACAGGGAAATGCTGCTATAATAATTGACTATTTATCACCATAATCCCTTTCCCAGGCACAGGTCAGCTGTTACTTGTCAATATGAAGCAGCAGTATACAATGATTAAAGTGCCAGTACTTTTCTGAAAATGACAGCAAATATCTCCCATTAGTGTCTTCCAGCAATGTCTGATCGACTGGTCTCGCAATTCAAAGTCAGCGCTCACAGCTTTAGGCTAATTTTAGTCTCCTCATTTTGGTTGTCTTTCGCAATCCATGGTGTTTCTACGCTTGATGTGACAGCGCCATGGTGATAGTTAATGTACATCTTTGATGATCTAAACTCCCGCTGCCAATGGTTGGACAGCGGGAGTTAAAGTGGCGTCATTTTAAAAAAAAAATTTTTTAAACCTTATGCTACGAGGATCTGAAGGCTCTGCTGCCCCAAGCCTTTGCCCAGTCCTCAGTGATGGCCTGCTCACAGGATTGACTGCTGAGAACATGCTGCTGTAATTGAATCCCACACCTGTTACTGGCAGGTGCCGCACGCATGCAGCAGGGGGCAGAATGGAGCATGTCATGGTACCCCGCGTCCATTCTGGACAGTTAATGGGCTTAAAGGGTTAGTGTGTCTGCAGTGTGTTCTAATGGTATGTTGATGTGCATTCATCAGCCCATTAATGTGTGTAGCTGTGTGTGTGTTTGTGTGTGTAGGCATCCATGTGTGCAGTTCAGAGAGACATAGAGGCAGGGAGAGAGGAGAAGTCGTGAAATAGGATGTGAGTGTGTTCTGTGTGTGCAAACAAGAAGAGAGAAAGGAGTGGAGTAACAGAGAGTAAATAGGTTATTTCCTGTGAAATGAGAATTAGGAGTGAGTTAATCTGCTGAGGAGTGACATTTAAAGTGACAGAGAGAAGAGAGGAATGAGGAATAAGGACAGAGACAGTAGGGGCTCCCATTGAGTTTGTGCTTCCTTTTAGACTACAAGGGGGGTCAAGTCGTAGGAGTAAATACACAATACAAAACACACAACCGTGCACAGACATTTACACACAGACATACAACCTTAGGACACACACACACAGACTCTCAGACAGTGCATACACATACACTGTCCTGACAGTGGAAGAGGCAGGTGTCAAACTTGCACCCTTATCAACCCAGACATTCACCCCAGAGAATACCCTTCACTGAGACCAAAAGCTTGCAACAGCTAGAGATGGCGTCCATTGAAAGCAAAGTCTTATCTGCTTAGGAGTGGAGCTGACACTGAGTGACAGGAAAGTTGGTCAGGACATGGCTGCAAAGGCTATAGGCTGCAGATACAGTAGACTATACTGACTGAGGGTGAGATATGGGGAAACGTTACATCGCTGCAACGTTAGCCTAGCCTAGCCTACCACAGCCCTGACTGTTCCTACTCTGTATCAGGCGTCCCAGATGTGCTGTCTCTCCATAAAGGTCCTGTGATTTATATTCATGGCCAGTAGCCTTGCTCACTCACTCACCTCTGTTTCTTTCGCTCTAACAATGCAATGAGTTCTGCATGTTCAGTCAATCCCCACACTCTTACCTATCTCCCCTTGCCACTGAATAGTGTCTGCACTGCCTTGGTCACATGACAGTGCTCATGTGTGGTGGGTCATTCCTAATGAGGCAATGCAGCCTGACTCATCGTCTCTATGGCGACCGCACTCCCTCTCTTCCTCAATGCACAGCCATTCTTTGTGTTTTCCTGTCACACGATGCAGTGGTTTCTCACTCATTCCCTCTCACTTTTCTAAATCACAGGTATGGGAGCTGTTTGTGTGAGCGGTGGGTGTGTGAGTCTGCCTCCCGTCCATCTACCCACACTTTATAGAAATACCAGGATTGTTCGCCGGGGTTGCACTGCATCCTTCCCTTGCCTCTTCTCATTGAGAAGCAAACAGTCTTGATGTGTGAAATATATGGAGGACACTAGTGTGATCCTGTCAGCAGTGATAAAAGGAATACTGTAAAGATGTGGAATGCACTCTGCTAGACTGTCAGCAAAGGGTGAGAAAAGGGACAGAGGGAGTGATGGGAAGGAGACGCCAACATAGTCTTAAAATAGCCTAACAGTATGTTGGTTGACTGAGTGATGGACATTCATTGAACAGGATCTTCCACATGTGACATCACTGAGCGGTGCACATCATCCCATTCGAAATATGTCTATCAGCTGATCAATCAGTAAGGAATATTTTTGATGAAAACGCACAAGTCGCACAAGTGAGTTCAGCAGCAGTGGAGTAATGGATTAAGGTAGGAAAGGGCAGGAATGCAGACAGAGGAAAGGGGTATTCATCGTAGTGTTAGTGGGAGGAAGAGTAGTAAAAAAATAACCAGTTGGGTGAGATGGTAGCAGGAGAAGGAGGAGGCGGAGGAGGAGGAGGAGGAGGAGGATGGTTTTGTAGCTTGCTATTCAACGGCAAGCAAGAGAGTTAGCTACAGTAAAATGTCTGCTTGCGGTGGGAGAAATATGTGAGACAATGATCCATGTTAATGAAAAGACATGGACATGACGACGGACAAAGGGTCCATAAACCAGTTAATGGCAAACTCCATAGTAGTTAATTCCTCCAACATATGGATCCAGCCATGGAGCCAGACGGGGAAATGGCTGAGGCCGAAACAGATGTAAAGGCTCATTGGGACTCTGGCACTGATGGCCACTACTCTCACCCTGACCTTGGGTATGGGTAAGGTCTATCTCTCCTCTTCAAGAAGTGATTGAGGTGCCTGGCCATGCTGATTGTGGCTCTTTAGGAGTGCTTGTGACGAGGCCCTGCTGTATCAGAGAGGCCATTACAAGAAGCTGAAGTACTCCCTACAGGGGATACACCTCCCTTCCCCATTTCCTCCCATTTCCCCCCCTCCGGAGCCTCACTGAACACATAAGGAACCAGGATTGACTGATGTGGATAGGTATGGGGAGAGGGGGCACAAGTTCACAGTGCATGTGCAATAAAGAGAACAGAGACTCGGCAGTGACAAACTGTAGAAAGAGAGGCAGAGAGGAAGAGGAGATGAGGAGGAAGAGGAGTGTAAGAGATGCTCAAAAGAGCCTGCAGCTGCTTGTGATAACCAGATGTGATCTGAGAGATAAACCAATCAGAAGGAGGACCAGAGAAAGAGAGGATGAGAAACACAACAGAGGAATAGGAGACAGTGAGAGAAAAGGAGTTCAATGGAAGAATTATTCTTTTCAAAGGGAAGAGACAGAATGAGGGAAAGACACTGAAGCACCTGGAAATGGGATAATGTAAAAATAATACTGAGAGCATCTTTGGTGATTTACTGTGTTATACAGTAACACAAAGTTTGCTTCAAGATTACAGCAACAACAAACTTCGAATCTGTCCTGAGAAAAACAACAAAAGAGAGCCTATAGTATGGAGAAAAGTAAAAAGAGAGAGGATAACTTTTTTTAGAACTGGAGGGACAAATAAATCGCAATAGCCAAATGAGCTGGAATATATTTGAGAAATGTAATGACAAATGTGAATTGTCAGGTGTATGTGATGCAACAGTGTGACATACTTTTTGAAAGGGATGCAAAATGAGGATATTTGCCATTCATGAGATGATATGAATATATTTTTCTGTAAGTCAAAGCTACTTTGCACAAGAAAGGAATGAAGTTAGTTCTCGTTTATCTCTCTTAGATACTACTGGACTGTGTGTATGTGTGTGTGTGTGTGTGTGTGTGTGTGTGTGTGTGTGTGTGTGTGTGTGTGTGTGTGTGTGTGTGTGTGTGGTGTGTGTGTGTGTGTGTGTGTGTGTGTGTGTGTGTGTGTGTGTGTGTGTGTGTGTGTGTGAGTGCGTGCGTGCAGGTCAGGCTGGTGTCATCAGAACCAAGGAGGAAATCTAAAAGGATTTTAGAGTTTTGGTTATAGTTCAAAGAGAGATAGAAAGAAAAGGGCAGAGGAGGCGATTAGAGATTGAGAAAGAAAAAGGGAGGGAGATCAACATCAAACATGACCACTACTACACAAGGTGCTGGGTTAGGAGGGTATATGGGGGGAGGAAGGGAGACAAGGGAGGAGGAGAAGGGAGGAAGGGGCGAGCTGTGGTTGTTATGTTCATTGTGGTTTTTACCTTTTTGATCCACTTCTATTCAAGCATCGGAAAAAGGAGAAAGAAAGATAAAAGAGAAAGACAGTACGGAAGAGAGAGAGAGAGAGAGAGAGAGAGAGAGAGAGAGATAGAGAGAGAGAGAGAGAGAGAGAGAGAGAGAGAGAGAGAGAGAGAGAGAGGGAAAGTGAAGAGAACGAAAGAAAAACAGGTGCAGGAAAAAAGAGAAAATTGAGATTAAATAAAAAGCTGTCCTTTCTCTCTCTTTCTCTTTTCTTAAAGCAAGTTATCTGTCTGTGTTATGGTTGGCTACTCAGAGAAAGGATGGCTCAAATGGAAAATGAGAGGGGAAAATGGCCTGACTTGGGTTTGAATCCATTTCCATTTCATTTCGGCTTTATCAATAATCCCCCAACAACACAATCCTCCCCCAACCACATACTCTCGACCCCACCTCAACCCCTCTTATTGCCACATTCCTCCTTCTTTCCCTCGCGCCCAAACGTGCAGCTCCGGGGAACCTGTTGGAGAGAAACTGAGGGAGAGCCTCTTTGTGCTGTAGTCCTCTTCAGCTGTGGGAGTAAACAAAGATTGAGAAAGCGATGAGGGGATGGCAGATGGAAAGGTGGAGATGAGGATGACTCTATCTGTAGTTAGTTGTCTGCGGGAGCGATTGTTGATATTGTCTCTCTCATAGTACAGTCTGTGTTGACATTAGGAGTGGCCCCTTGATCTAAAGAAAGCGGTGCTTTTGGCTTTGCTCAATTTACAGAGTCAGGATGCTCGCTATAGAAGCCAGCGTAAACACTCAACCCATCGACCGTCCAATCAATGGGGAGCTGCTGGCTTGCCTGGCCGAGGCTGGCTCATCAAAGAACAAGAGAACAAACAACAGGGGAAAGGGAGGGCTTGACAGAGTGGAACGCCTCAGAAACACAGAAAGAAACCAAGAGACATGGTTCGGGGGGGGAGGGGAGAAAAAAAAACGGGTAGAGACAAAAGAGAGATGAGAGAAATGTCTGCAGCGGGCTCATCACACACAAATCAATAGGTTGGTGTGTTGTTGAGACACACCAAGGCCTCAGCTGACTCCAGCAGGTAAGCTCCCTCCACATCCATGACGCTGTTTTGCACCTGCTCGTGTCGCCGTGTCTGGGGAGGTCTGTGAGCAGCTGGAGACCCCAGGAGAAGATAGCAAGGATCTCAGCTCCGCCTTTGTCATTACAGCGCTGCTACACGCCTTGCTGAGGCAGAAGCGCTTCGCCATGTCTCTCGGGGACCACGCTCGTCAAATGGCGCATGGCTGGTGGATCTCTGCTGCGGGCGAGATTGTCATGTGTGTGTCACGCAAGTCTGATGTCCCCGGGGAGCCCTGTGAAATTGTCACGACTGCTTACGGTGTTGCCCATTAATAAAGAAAAAAAGGTGAGAGGGAGAGAGAGAGAGAGGGAGGGGGAGAGAGAGATGTAAGGAGGAATAGCGAGTAAAATAAAAAGTAAAAAGGGGGGAGTTAGCGGCAGTAGCTTGATCTGTGCGGGGGGTGGTCTTGCATCTTGGCAGCGATACAGCACAGACAGCATCAGGATCAGCAGCAACACTGATCATTTATCATCTAATGCCAAGATCAAAATGGACAAACAACCTCTATGAAGACCGGGGGAATGATAGCCTAGAGGAGTAAACATGGCAAAGCTATGACTGCGAGTCCTGTGAAGCTGGGGCAGGGGGCAAGAAAGCATTACATCCCCGCCACCAACTGCGTGTGCAATCATTCACTCCAAGGTTAGGGTAGGGGGAGACGGACCAGGGAGCATCAGAGCTTTCATCCTCACTGAAACAACTACGGGGGGCAGGGGTGCATGACCATACCAACATTCAGCAGAGCTCGAACATATGGACTTATTTTGACATTTACTGTCAGCAGAGCTTGCCCGCTTCACGCGAGTGTATCCTCAAAAGATGGTATTTCGAAATGTAATAAATTGACATTTGTGTATTTCCTAAAAAGGAGGAAAATGATGGGTGTGATGCACAGCAGTGACATGTAGAGAGATAGAGAGAGAAAAAAGAAAACGTCTTCAATGCTGCGGAGAGGGAGAAGAACAATAGGGTCGGTTGAAGACGGTTGACTTCCTTTCTTCTGCTCTTGGTTGTCCTGAAAAATAGACACCAATTACAGACACACACAGATCATCTAACACACACGCATAAACACAGAGAAAAGAGACACAAATTCAAAGATTGTTGTCACAGTGAGCAGGAGGTTAGTTTAAGGCCACCTTGGCTGTTTGTCTGATTCATTCAGCATTTCTGTTTCACGGCCCTTTTGAGAAATAAGCCGCTGCCCTCCATCCCCTTAATCACTCTGCTCAGCGCTCTCTACAACCCTATCAATTACTCCCACACTAATGAGTACAGCTAGTCAAACACACACACACACACACACACACACACACACACACACACACACACACACACACACACACACACACACACACACACACACACACACACACACACACACACACACACACACACACACACACACACTAGACTGCAGGACTACCGTGCCTTCCTTTCTCTTTTAAGCAGCCTAGAGATGTGTGTGTGTCCCTCTGCATCCGTCCTTCCCTCTTGTTCCGTCTCTCAATTTAAAATGTTCACGGAGCAAATTTGGCTGCTTCTCATTCACCAAACATTTATGAGCCCCGCCCGCGTCTAATGGTGCCCCTAAACATATTAATATCATTTCATTTTCAGCTACTTCAAAGTCTTTCCTTTTCTTCCCCTTGAAAACTTGACATATTACAATGCCATTATTCCTTCTACTGACAAACTCTCGCAACAAGTCAACTATAATTTCCAGCGGCTTAGTGTCCAAGACGCCAAGTCTTGTAATAAAAAGGCAGTGCTGAATACATTTATGGGGAGAAATACATTTTATAAAGTAAAACAGTGAGGCCAAAATATATGAATGTAAAAGTGGAGAATTTGGTGTTACCTAAGAAGCTCTGCGGAATCTCTTCTGTACAGCCCGAGTAGGCAATTTTAACCCTTTAACTAGCAGCGCCACTATTTGGTAGAGCACATTTTGTGTCTTGATATCTTGTTGAAAAATAAATAAAAAGGTTTAACTCCATCTGATTCAGCCAGCTCTACCATTTAGTTGACATGTTATGCATAAAACAACCTCTAGATGTCACTGTAGTTCAAACAGAATGCCCTTCAGCTAGCTTCCCCTGAGAAAGTTGGCATGCTAAAAATCACTGCTGAAGAAATCACTCTTTTTGGTCAACTTTTGGGTACCACTTTACAATAAGACTACCCTTATAAAGGATTCATAAAGGGTTTATAATTAGGTTATTAATTAGGTTGTAAACACTTTATTAATCATTAAGAACCATTTATAAACCAGTTCTAAATTAGTTTTCATATATCAACACAGGCTCACTATTTGGCAAGATGACTAAGCCTTATTCTTCTTCATCAGCCAGCTTGGTGTCTGTTGTTCACTGAGTTGATTCTCCCCCTTCCATCTTGTTTTTTCTTGGCATCTCTTTATGACCATTTATTTATGAGTTACTAACATTTATAGTTGCCAAAATGGAGCTTTGTTGTAAAGTGTAAAACACATTCCCATTTATTAATGAGTTACTACCATTTCTAATAATGCTTAGCAGTACAGATTAATGTGGGCTCACTATTTGGCAAGCAACCGGTCACAGTTGCCCTGTTTATCTCATGTCTTATAAAAGCTTATTAATGATTTATAAAGTGTTCACAACCTAATTAATAAATTAATGTCAGCCCAAAGTTGCACACAGATGAGCAAGCCAACACAGGATATATACATTTGCTGTTAGGCCAGTGGTTTCTTGCTAGGCCAATTCAGCATGTACAGTAAGATGTGCAAGTCTTTTTTTTTATTATGAAAAACACTTAACTTACTTTTTTCCATTTTATTTTTTTTTACAATTATTGTTTATTATCTTTTATGAATATATCTGGTTGTATTTATTGCTCATTTTCCATAAAAGAAAAAAATGTATTTGAGTTTGTGTTTTATTTGGGTTTGATGCATACAAATACTGTACTGTATATGATGATTGTTGAAAATGCACTTTTACCATAAAAGGCCAGCTCAAACATTTGGTAGAGGCTAATAAAAACAAAACTGTGTGGTCAGTCAAAATAAATAAAAATAGATTGTGGTTATTTGTGGCCCATTTGATAAAAAAAATGCAAACAAATAATTTTTCCATAGCATTTTTCTTGGTCTGGTAGTTAAAGGGTAGGCAGTTCTTCTGCTTACAGCACTGTGCATATCAACAAGATAAATCACAGCTGATGAAGTAGCAGAGCACAACACCAGGCCAGCATGGATGGCCCGAATGAAGAGCATTAGGAGTCAATAATGATGTACTACTGTGTCCTGGGGAAGGAGGGGGGGCAGGTAGAGTTCTCTCACAGGGCAGATTTACTCTGACTCAGTGTACATCTGGGCTAAAACTGCAGTGTTGGGTTCCACTGCAGTAAATGCATGCTGCAGCTGTGTGCATGGATTTGTTATGCCTTAATGGAACCCAGCCGTCTACAGCAGGCTGTGACAGTGCCAAATGAGGGTTCTGTTGAGCTGTTTTGTCTTGCTCTGTTCTGGCTGGCAAAAACAATGCTACATGGCAGGGAGGCCTCGCAGGGCTTTTTGGCTCGATGAGATATGATTTGACTTGTATTTATTTTTTTAAAGTGATCCCACGCGCAGCAACAAACACACACGTTCCGGACCCCTGCTTGAGCTCAGCTGACAAAAGCCTGTGTGTGTCAGTTTTGCTCTGGCTGTCACCTCGCTGTCTCAGGTGACTGGAAACATGATGTCTGTGTAACACGCACATAGAGGCCCCTGTCAGACGCTAGCCATCAATGTGGCTACACACGATCTCAACTGCTTTGACACACAACCTTAACATATCATCTCTCTGTTGTTAACCTTTTTGTAGGGACAGGCGATGAAAAACATGCGTCAGCCTTGGGTGATGCCCAGCATTCCCAGCCAGACGTGAACGATGGGGCATTACCAGAGCGATTAGAAGCAGCAAATTCAATTAATCTTGACAAATCTCTGCTGAGGCAGGACTGAAGAGAGCGGCGCGCCCCCTCTCCTGGTAATTAAAATTGGCCTAGTTGAGTGACGTGTGGTGCGATGGTGACTAGGTTTTGGGATGAACAGTTTCAGCTTTGAGTCTGAATGTGTCAGGTCGTATTTACTTCAGATCAGAACAAAAACAAAGACGGCCCGCAGTATAAGTTGTCTGCATACGCTCATGTGTAGCGTGGACGTGTTCTCCAGCCGAGAAGAGTGGCAGAGGACAGGGGTAATTAGCTCTTCTTTGTCACCTCAGACAGGCAGGACTTTTCATCAGAGAGGGATCAACTTCCAATTTTCTAAGCCGTGACGTACTTTACACACAATCAACAAACTTTTTTCCAAACACAGGGAGGAAAAATGCAAGTCAGCAGCTATTTAATCATCCCTTTGATTGCTTTGCAGAGAGAGAGTAAGCTCCCTTGTGCAGTCAGAGGGGGAGAAAACAAGGTTAGAATACATGAGGAAGGCAGGTACAACTTGGAAATGCTACCTCGACCCTCTATGAACTATAATACGGGACACCAGGCTACAGCATAGAACTTCTAGAGAATAACTAACAAAGTCACGCACCTTGAGAGGGGCAGTCTGACAGCAGCTAACATCAAATGACAGACGGACTGTACAGAAGGTAGAGGAGACTCGAGAAAAATATGTGTTGCCACTTTTAAGGCATTGAAGAAAAAAGACACCATAGAGAAACTCTAAACTTCTGCTTATCTGTGACCGTGGCTGAAAACTGACTCAACAAAGTCTCTCAAAAGCGAATTCAAGGGCAAAAATCACAGAGCAGAGGTAGGGCGAACAACTGAAAAAGGTGCATGGAAGTCCCTGAGTTTCTCCGAACCTCTCCATCTGGGCTGGAGAGTTGGGTATTTGAATATGTGTCCAACCTGTAAAAGAAAAAAACGACAGAGACAGCAGCAGAGACTGAAGAGAGTGGTAAGATACTGAGGCAGAGTGATGGACAGAGAGTACAAATAGAAGAATAAGAGAAATGCTGCGGTGGAAGAAGATTAAAGACATCCGACTATAGATGAGATGTGAAAGAGAGCAGAGTACAGAAAGAGAGACATGAATAAAGGTGACGCTGACTTTGAGAGATAATAAGCAAGAGGAAGACGAGAGAAGAGGGAAGAGATGAGAAGGAAGAAGGAGAGAGCATAGGAGGTTAGAATCTTGGCGCTGACTTAGATCCATGGCTCGCCTCAACAGAGCCTGAGGAAAAAGCAGAGAAAAACACCAAGTTTCCCCCCCCCCTCCTTATGCAATCAGCCCCAGAGGATCTATGTATCCCACCCCCCATTATCACCTCTTCCTGGACCCCAATTCTGCTTGTGTCTGGCAGAGGTGAGCGCCACTGCCCCTCCCCTCCAGACAAGAGTTCCTGCACAGTGAGGGGATCAATGCTGAGTGTAATAATTCATGAGAGGGAGGAGGGGAGGCTGAGCGGAGATTTTCACATGTACAATGATCAACACAACAAGATATAATCCTTTCTGTGTCTGCTCCTCTGGCTGTGTGAGGGACTGTGCTCATGTCCGTGTGTGCATGCTTGCTCAGGGGGAGAAAGAACGAGAGCAACTGTGTGTCCCCCTTTTGCGAGTGTGAGGTACACTTGAGTGTGTATGCAGACGTGTGTGTGTGCCATGGAGCTCTGAGCAGTGCCGTGAGGAAGTCAGCCGTTACCATGGGGACATTGAAATGTGTGCAGCTCCAGGTCATGTGGTCTAAAATAAGCCTTTTGCTGTTTGTGTTAACATTCCTATGTTCAGGTGCACACACACACACACACACACACACACACACACACACACACACACACACACACACACACACACACACACACACACACACACACACACACACACACACACACACACACACACACACACACACACACACACACACACACACACACACAGCCTGCTTGTCTCACTGCACCCAATTTTAATTTGTATTGGAAATCAGAGGGACAGCCAAGGTGTTTGTCACCTGATAAAGGCAGCGGAATGCCCCTGGGTCAATCAGTGTATGAGTGCAGGGGCGGTGTGTGTTACACTGCTGTGATCGCCAATAAGGGCAGACCCAATGTTTGCAGTAGGTGTGTGTGAAGTGCTTATCGGACCCCGTGCTTCCTTCCCCCATGTGAAAATCTCTCTCAGCCACTGTTGTGTTGCTCTGTCGATGAAGAAAAAAAGGGTTTAGAGGCTTGTGTGTGTTTGTGTGGATGCATGTGTGTGTCGGTGCATTGCAAGTGTATGAGAGAGAAAGAAAAGAGAGAGAGAGAGAGAGAGAAAGAGAGAGAGAGAGAGAAAGAAAGAGAGAGAGAGAGAGAGAGAGAGAGAGAGAGAGAGAGAGAGAGAGAGAGAGAGAGAGAGAGAGAGAGAGAAAGCATGGCGAGGATGACTGTGTGTGTGTGTGGTTTTGTTTGTGTTGAAAAAAGCCATAGGGAGCAGGTGAGCACGTGTCAGTGAGAATGTCATTTTTGTCGAGGGCTTTTGGGGGTTGATAAGGGGGTAGGAGGTTCAGGTGGGGGGAGGGGGGTAAAGAGAGGGAAGGGAGGGGACGAGGGACGGTGAGGGAGTTGGGAAGGTGGGAGGGAGTGAAAGGATCTCAGTACTCACTGTAGGGGACACACTCGTACTGGATCTCCAGGTACTTGTAGGTCCCTGGACAGGGGTCTGGGAACACGTCGGACCCCGCTACCACCACACACTGGGTGCGGTTATTACACCTGCGAGTGGAGACAGGCGGGGGAAGGGAGAAAAAGAGAGAAAATAGAGGAAGTAAGTGATAGAAAAATGAAGAAAGACAAAGAGACATCTTCAGGCTCTGAAAGATGGAAGGAACGGTTGGGAAGGGAGTAATTTCACACTAGACTAGATCATGTGACAGCTGCACCCGAGGGGAGGTGGGAAACAGAGAGGCAGGAAGAGACGGGAGAACGGAGTGGGGTGAAGGGTAGAGAGAAGGAGGGAGGGAGGGGAGAGGCAGAGAGAGGGCGAGTGACGTAAGAGGCTACTCTCTTGGGGGATTGTGAGTGGGAGCAATTAGAGGTGAGAGAACAGGGAAGGACGAGAGGGGCTAAGGCAAATACTCTACACTATACACACAAGGAAAACATTCATTTGCACATTATACCTCAATCTAAACCGCTCGCTGCATGCCGTCTCACGTCTGCACACCAGGAAACACACACATGAACGATATATGTCCACACACACATGCACTCATTCATTCTCAACACATCATCTCTATCCAGCTTTCAGCATTTCTCCCCTGTGCTGTTTCTCACTCCTTAACTCACTCATCCTATCCATTCTAGTAGTGTCTCTTTCCTTTACCCCTTCAATTCTCTCCCTCACCCCCTGCCATTTCCCTCCCTCCTTAGCTCTCTCCCCAAGCTTGCACCCTGTGCCTCCATTACATGCGTGATGGATAGCTGGGAGAGGGCTTCTATTGATCTGAGCTCGGAGGAAGCAGGCGCTCAGCGCAAACACAGAGCAGCTGTAGGAATCCCTATAAACACTCAAAAACCCCAAACCTCCGCATTCACATACTCGCACTCACGTACACGAAATGAACACGCACACATACACCACCATATACATGCACAGACACAGTGGTGTTCCACACAGAACTTCAGTATTTCACCAAGGTATCAACACCACAGGAGGAAAAGCAGGACATTCTGTTGTGAGAAAGGATTGTTCACCTGGCCAACAACAGGCTCTGGCTCACACTGAAAATCCAAACAGATCAATAGTTACCTTTGTGACATTATCTTGAAGGCGTCGGGCAGGTAGCACTGCACATTCTCCATCTGGAAGGGGTCTGCGTCACAGATCTTGTCATCAGTGCGGCCGTAGTTGGCCGTTTCGATCATGATGACATCGCTTCCAGGGCAGCGCAGCTCGATCGGGTAGCCTTCACACGCCAGCTCTCGACGCATCAAGCCGAAGGGCATCATTGACCGGCTCAGGGCTGGAATGGAAAGAGGGAGAGAGGCAAAGTTATTGATAATTCAATGAACCTTAATACTTTTAGGAGGCACTTTATTATTCGACCACATTGTAAATATGATGTGTAGTGACAAACGCAGGCGGAATGAAAGTGGTTCCTATTGTCCTTATGTAAAGCTCAAATAAGCTATTAATGACTCGCCTTCACAGATCAGTAATGTTTCAGATCCGTTGATGCCTGGCAGTGCAGTTTTCACATTGGAACATCACAGATCAAATATTGGCATGATGAATTGCAGCCATTACCAGTTTCTTCAATAAGATATTGCGGCACTTGTGAAGTAAACTGTGAGAGTTTCAAATGTTAACAAACTCCTACACACAGCCAGGCCTCAGCTTCTCATACTCATCCCCTCACCAGAGAAGAACTGAGTGTCCTTCCAAGCATCCTTTAGTGTTTTCCACCCCAACGAGGTGTCAGAGCAGCACCTTAAGATTCTCTCTGAATAGCAGAGGAAGTCATGGTAGAACAAGCAAAGAAAAGAGAACTAGTGGCTTTGTACACCTTCACCCCTGGTGTGTACACCATTTGCACACCCACTGCTGTTAATAAGCCGTCTGAGAGGAAAGTCAATGCACTGACGGGGCCAGCAGCGGGGCTCTGTGTGGGGGAGGTTCAGCAGGGACAGCGGGGTACTCGGGGTTAATCGCTGAGCCAGGCTGAGAGGCATGGAAGAGGGCTGCGAAGAGGCGCTGAGAGAGACACTTGTTGTCTTTCAAGCTCTCTCCATAACTGCATACCTATCCAACTTCTCCTCTATATTCAGTCTCACGCAAAAAATAAAATCAATACAAAATGGCAGCAGACTTTCTCTACAGCACAGGTGGAAGCAGGGACAAAGAAACAGAATTTAGGTAGAGACAGAGTGATTGATCTGGCAGTGAGGGTGTCCGTGGTGTTGAAGGACAGCCAGTGTGTGTCCGTGCTGAGACTTATGCCAGTGGCTGTGAGAGCTGCTGTCCATGGTCCTGAACTACAAAACTTATTCTGGGAAAATAACAAGTGTTGGAGCTTGGTAGGTGTGGAGCTGTCTGCTGTCCTGTAGGAGGGTGGGGTTTTGACTGAGCTCTCCTCTTCATTGTCAATGCAGAGGCCATGACACATATTAGGCTGGTGGGCATTCTGTTAAATCTAAACAGAGTAGTTCACTTAATCAGGCTGTAATTTAGCAGGTCTTTATAAACTGAGGCTTTCTCGCACAGTGCCAGATGGGCTCAGCAGCAGACTAAGGGCACTGAGTCAGCCCCTCTCTCCCACCTCTGTTAGTGCTGAAACCCACAGAGCGGGGCTGTTTTCCTTTCCTGACACTGAGCTAGCACTGCTTAGGTTTCAGCCGCTGTCCATTCAGGAGGAGTGCCCATCTGGGTCAATGTCAATGTCAGTCATCCCCGACATGCTCTGCAGTGGTGCGCTACATGATTCACTGCAATCAGACTTGCTCATATTTCCAAATGCCATCAATTTATGCAGCAGGGACTTGAGTTCAGTTGTGTAACTAACGCCATTAAGGCTGAATGACTAGTACAGACAGACTTCAAATCTTTTATGCCTCGCCAGCATGCAGTGCCAGTGCCAAATCACAAAGGCCTTGATACAAAAGCGCATACTAATTAAAGCACTTGGAGATGCAAACAGCAGGCGAGGCCAGACAAGTTACCCCACACACAAATGCAAAAACCCACAAGAGCAAATTAGCTCATACACGGACATACTGGGCAGGCGAGTGTGTGCGTTCATACTTGCGTTGCATACATACACCCATACACTCGCAGTGTCTTGTAGTCACAGTGGCAGTGCATAGTGTCAGTGTGTGGCCTTGTTCTTTTAACTACCCTGTGGTGTAAGTACACAGCAGCGTACAGCTGGCCAGCTATTAGAGCCACACAGTGAGCCAAGAGGAGTGTAAAACTGAAGGGGGCCACCAGGAGTGATCAAGCTCAGTCCACTTAGCCCCCATCAGAGGGGGCAGACTACAAGTTAAACATACTTTACATACCAAACATACCTTGTATAATAACTAATCCCAAATATTCATGGCCTTGTAATGCTGTGCCCCCTGAACGCTAATGGAAATAGCTACAGTGGAAGGGTTCATCTCTTTGAAAACAGCCAAAGGGGGCAGTTAAATTAATGTATGAGCTGTTGGTTTCATTAGGAGTCTGTTTCAACAGCAACAATTATTTCTGCATTGTTTTTGAGCGATAATTTCATTTCCAGTGGTTATGCTGATCAGCTTGTCTTTGTACAGATAATTTCTGCTTGTTACCATGACTGTCATGTCTGGTATTTAGCAAGGAGATCACTGACTAGATGTTGACACGCCAAGAGTTTATTTAGTCAAGCTGAACTTGATCTTATAAAGACAGATATGTTTTGGAGTAAAGGCTCAAAGTAAATGTAATTAGTGTTTTTGAATCAAAATGATGCAATTTCACAAGTCACATTTTAGAGAGATTGTGATGTATGAACCTTAATCCATTATGTTTTCAGGTTCTTTTTTTTCTGGCCCACTGTTGGAGTTTAGCCATAATTGAACACAGTCATTATTGAGCCAGTACACTTCAATAGTGACAGCGACCATGATAACTAGCCTATTTCTGGCAGCACTGCAACTCCCTACTTCTGCTATAATGGTAATAATCGTATTTCACCCCAACATATTTCAATGTTTGACAAGTTCCAGGTTTAAGGTAAATACAGCAGTTTATATACTGATAAATGGCAAGATTTTTGAATGATGCATTCACAAACAAGTGTGGAACTTAATTTCAGGGTGTGTGTGTGTGTGTGTGTGTGTGTGTGTGTGTGTGTGTGTGTGTGTGTGTGTGTGTGTGTGTGTGTGTGTGTGTGTGTGTGTGTGTGTGTGTGTGTGTGTGTGTGTGTGCCAGATGGCCTGAGGCCTAGCTGAAGCAGAGGCTGGCTTTGAGCTGCGATGAGATGAGCAGAGGATAAGCTTGGACTGGCCATGGGCTACGATTGTCCTTCACTCTGCAGGAATCCATTAAGGTTTCAGGGTTTCTTCGGCCAACAAACACAGACACACACGTGGCCATTTAGTCTTGCCTGTCAGACTCATAATTGCTGGATGACAAAGAGTCTTTCTCAGCAGACGCCATATGTATACACTGTAGGTGGATCTAATTTCTCACTGTGAGAATATGAATTATCTCCCGTGGTATATAAAACTGTGTTCATATATTTCATCCGCAAGAAATTGTTAACAATCCTCCCACATACTGATAATGGTATGAGCCAATTTGATAATTACACAAGCTGATATGAATATACGTGGCAGTGTGCAAGACACACACACACACACACACGGCCTGGTGTCACTCCAGGGCAGCTGGTGTGAGGGGCTGAAGCGGTTGGCTTCATAATAGAAGTTCCATACAAATTAAGAGCAAGAGAGAGAACTGATTGGATTTGACTCATTATCCTCACACAGTAATTAAAGCCTGAGGGTGGATAGTGGCTTGGACCCTCGGACAAGAACATATTTTGCAGAAGCTAAGCCAGTCTTTACACTTACTCGTTCTTTATTTGCCAATAAGAGTCTTCACATGCTCACACATAAAGATATACGCACAAATGTGTGCCAAGATAAACCGTAATTTGGAGATGAGGAGACGTGACCTGCAACTAAGAGCTGTGACCAGCACTTGAGGAAAGTGAAAAGTAAATCTTGTTTGTTATATCCATAAAATGTTTATTTTTACCGAAACGAAAGGCTCCATTAACTGCAGCATGCCTTCAAACATAACTGCACTTTGATTTCAATGTCTCTGACAGTTTGACCTTGGACTGTGTTATCGCAGACACTCTATAATGTGTTTTTTCAGAAATAATTGATTTAAAAGGCTTGGCCTTGCAGGTAGCAGAGACTGTGATAGTGACTTTGCAATTGAGTCACAATAAGAGATTATACTTGTGGAGCTCTGTGGGCCTAAGGCCGACTTATTAGCTGGATGGCTGACTGTCTTTCTGGGGCCGAAATGTGATCAGCCCCTTTTAGCCCTCTGTCTGTTCCAGGAGTCATCTCCTAATGCTACACATTAGCATAGCACTGAAGCAAGGTGCAAAACAGTATTCTCGCCAAACGGTAGTTGAGACACTGGGCATGCTTCTGACGAGGTGGGATTCTTGTTATAGCACCGTCTTTATAATGAACTTTAAGTGGCATTAAGGCTCATAGGTGAATATCTTCTTTTTGCCTGAAGATAGCAGTGGAATATTAAAAAGGATACTGCATTCATCTACATATGCCCTCAAATTCAGCTATGGCCAGTAGAGTCATCTCCCTCATGAGTTTCAGGTAAATCTGGCAAAGAAGAACAAGTCATTTTACAGTCATTAGACAGAACGGAGAGGTCTCAGTGATGGGAATCCATCTCCCACACAGAATAATACCGACCAATGTTTCCAGAACTTTATCAGTTTAGCGCTGTATCTTCTTATCGTCTCATTTAGCATTTCGAGTTAGCGTAATGACTCGCTGGAGCATGGCCTGTCAACCCAGACAAGCTGAGGCAGTGCGGCCAGAACTGTCACATCCAGGCAGCCTTCAAGCTGAAGAGTTGGACAAAGTGACATCCGAGACAAACCTAAATGCCTAACATGAGGGTGCAGGGGATGCGTGCTGCGTGAGTGAGCTTGTGGGACAGTGTGTGTTTGTGTGTAAATGGGTGGCAGTAACGCCGGCCTCAAAGCTAGGATGCTATCTCATCTCTTCTGACTCTTCCGCCTGTCTCCTACAGGCAAAGGAGACGGAGGAGATGAGATGAGGAGCGACTGTATAGGGAGTCACCAGCCAAGCTATACGGTCAGAACACAAAGCAGCGAAAAAATGACACACATCCACTGTGATAGAGCCAAGTCAAGCTAACACAGAGGGATATACATGGGAGGCAGAGCAAGTGAGACAGGGTTACAATGGAAAAAGAAACCATCAAACTAGATGCTGACAGAAGATCAACATCACAACTCTTCTTTTTGGAAGGTCACCAACATAAAAGGAGTGAGACAGACAAACATTTGTGGGAAAAAATACCTCCTTTTGTGCCCATCCAATCAGAACAGTTAGCCTTCCCTCCTCAGTGACCCAGTCCCCTAACTGAACTGAATTACAGCACATCTAATAACATTACATCATTTGTTGGAGAATTAAACATGCCCCCATTGGAAATGGGATATGCACAGACCCTCATGCAACCCATACTCATGCATTTGCGATGATCACCCCAAAAATATTGCCGTCAGAAACAAATAAGCACTAACCCTCATCCACCCTCAACCTCAAGAACTCTCAGTGTGTTGACAAACTTTGCTGTGGGGGGAACTAGCAGGCATAGCATAGAAATTAAGACAGGCGGTAAAAGGGCCAGAGACACAGAGCAACACACACACAAACTTTAGGAAGGAGGCGAGACGGGACGTGCTCATACTGTTAAACCACTTCATTGTCAGACCTGGCGTCTAATTATGCAATAAAAGCGCCTCAGCGGGGGGGAAACGGCATAGCCCAAAATGAAAATCAGCCTGCCTAAAAACTAGGAGATTCACCCGGTGTAAAATATCCTCAATCTCCCCAGGGGTAGGAGCTGTGCTGCAGGCCTAACACAACTCTATTGTGTTCTCTGTTTCCAGCACATATCACAAGAGGCAGGCCAGCAGCAGACAGTGAGTCAGACCTAGATTCACATAAACATTGTGATAGAGTAAAACTACAGGTGATGCAGGAAAACAGCCACAGGGATGAAGGGAGAAGAAGGGTAAGAGAAGTGGAGAGGAAAGTGAGTAAGATGTTGAGATACAGAAGAGAAGAAAGTGGTAAGAAAATGGAGGGAGAGTGAGAAAAAAGGTGTGAAGGAGAGAGGGCGGACTGAGGGAGTGAGTACCATGCAAGGCTTCCTGTCGGAAAGATACGTGTGCATTCAGAAGAGTTGCAAAGTCACATCCAGAGAGCAGTTAGGAAAGATGAGTGTCAAAGCCCAGCCAGTGCATTAGACACTTAATGAACCTTCTTATACGCTAAGGCTAAGGCTTGGACGTGTGCACTGAGTGTGTGTCTGTAGAGGTTTCTCAATACTCTAATTTCCCCTCTGCGACTCCTATCCTCGATACTTAGTCCCGCCCACAGGAGATGCGAGCGGAGGACTGAGGAGGGGAACCGAGGAGAGAGGAGGGAAGCAGCAGGCGGTTAGAGAAATGAGAACACCTCTCCTCTGAGCGGTCATTTTAAAGATAAGATAAGATAAGATGAACCTTTATTAATCCCTGAGGGGAAATTCAGTTGTACAAAGCAGCAACAGGGTAAGCGTGAAAAAAACAGTACAGCAAAGATTCACACAGATCAATAAAATCTAAAATAAATAATAAATAACATAAAATCAAGGAAAAAATAATAATGATAATAATAATAAAAGACTATGAAAATAGGAGATGAATAAAAAATAAGAGTAAAATAACTGTCAGCATATATACATATTTGGTCATCATCTAAGAAGTTATAAAGTGCGGAATAAGTTAAAGTGACAAGTTAACATGGGTTGTGGAAACAGTGTATATTTATGACCAGTGATTTAATTTTATTTATTTTTCATATTTAACCCCTTATTGTGCAGCCTGATGGCTACAGGCACAAAGGACTGTCCGAGGCGCTTGGTGCGTTGTTGTGGAGGGATGAGTCTGTGGCTGAACGTACTCCTCATCTTCACTAGAGACGTCCATTAATGATGACAGGAGGCACAGCAGCCCTCTGTCTGATGGACAGATGTGTTCATGACGACTTATATATTTACTTTGATTCATTGACATTGCGGTATAATGAGACAATAACAGGCTACAGATGCGTACACACACACACACACACACACACACACACACACACACACACACACACACACACACACACACACACACACACACACACACACACACACAGGGCCGCCCCTGGCCAACTTGGGGCCCCAAGCGACATTGTGAGATGAGGCCCCCCCCCAACCGACAGGAGTGAACTTTTTTTGTTTGGAAACAAAGTAGGCTACTTTGCAAATATAATTCCTGTTTATTATTATTATCAACGGTTACTTTTTTATACAGTGAGGTAAATGGTAAATGTGCATGTATGTCGCTCAGTATGCGTTTACAGGTGAATTTTGCATTTCCTGCCAAATACTAGTCTCAAAAAGATAAAAACATAATTAATGCAAATAAACTACTTCTACTAATAATAATAATCATAATCAATTCAATAATAAAAATACTATATTGTTTTATTATAATATAGTTGTAATATAGTCAAGACAAAACATGCTTATGACATGCTCAAAAACTGATATTTCTTAAATCTGTATTCTAGTTCCCTCTGTCAGCAATGTATCAACAACTACACACACATTTCTATCAGTATTTCTCTGTGTTGTGGTTGACATGATGATGACTGTTAGGAGTTAAGGGGAGAGGCTGAGCGTCACCATGAAATGTGCAAATTGACATAAAAATGAATAAAAGGGGAACAAATGCTCCATGTTTTTTAGGCTGTAAACTTTAACTGTTATGTAAGCCAAGTAGACAGACAGTATCACTCTTCCTCCTGTACATTAGCAGATACAAGGCATAACATACTTGAATGAATGGTAAATAAAGAATACTGTAAATAACTGCATCTCCATTAGCCTATATGCTCTGCAGAGACTGCCTTCTTCATGTCGTGAATAGCAGCTGATGTTTTAAGATGGCAATTGGCAATTTGACTTATACAACATTCGTAAGTTGTACATTTGACTCATACAATAACCCACCTTCGAGTGATGCGCTAGTTTCTTCATGTTTTGTTTTTTGCGCTGGACTGAAACTGTCTTTTCACCGACATCTCTTCACCTGCACTAGTGGCCGTATCAAAGCCGTGAGTGGTCAGATGTCGATTCATTGCAACGGTGTCGGGTTACAGACGTGCTCCTCTTATCACCTCTCACTCTCACTCTCGCGGGGGGTGCGGGGAGAACTGAGCGGAGAACTGCGCACAGCAGCTGAGGCCCTCTGGGCGGGGCCCCCTGCGCAAGGCGGGGCCCCATGCAGCCTGCGTGATTGGCCTGTAGGGAGGGGCGGCCCTGCATACACACACACACTCTCATAATAACGTAACACAATCAGAGACTGGATATCCCCCCCCCCCCCTCTCTCTTTGGTCGCTGAAATGGGGAATTTAAATGATTGGCCAAAAGTTGTATTTACAAGTATTAAAAGTTAGCAGAGGACACCAAACCAACTGAGACCCGTCTGTCCGCCGCATCTACGCACTGTACAACACGCACCTACAGCTCCTAAAGCATAATGCCGTTGTGTATTTTATTATGTGAAGCAAATGGTCTTAGAAAAATATCGACTCTTTGTTTGTATATATCTACTAAACTAAAGCAAGAGAGTATGCCTGTTATACTGAGTGATTATACTGCTCTGCTTTCTGCATGGACCTCACAGCTGTTCTCTCTGGAAACATCGCAACGCGATGAAAGCAGTTTGTAAAATAATATCCAGGGGATGCATGCAGAGCTGTCATTGACTGAGATAAATCCGGCCGTGCGTCACGCCTCCACCGAAATGCATCCGCGGAGGAGCCGTGGAGGAACCATCAGTGTATCCTCGGTTATAGCTCCTCTAGAGAGCCTCCTCGACGCTCGATCCTCGGTGTGCATTTAGAGAAATGAGATGTCCTTCAAAATGGCGCGCTGAAATTCATTTCCGGGTCACTACCGGAGGACCAAGGAGTCGAGGAGGGGAAATTTGAGTATTGAGAAACCTCATCTGTGTATTTGTACTGTGCATGTAGTGTGCTTCATTTGTGGTGCTGCTGTACCTACTATTTCTCACATATGAATTACAATTTAATTTGGCTATAAAACACAAATGTTATCCTCTTATCTTTAAAGGCCATCTTGTTCACCTGTAGCCTATACTGTATGCTTCCTCCACTCTGTGTTTTTATTTTTATTTTACCTCAGCAACATCCCACAATCGCTCATCCAATTCCATCCACCTGGAAACTGTCTCATTTACCCTCCCCGCCTGCTTCCTTCACTCTCCCCTTGTCCTGACCTTTCACCTCCTGTTTTCTGTCCTTCGCTTCCCATCCCTTACTCCTCCTTTATCTCCGCACACAGTTTTTTGAGCCTCTCCACTCATCCATCTCTCTCCCTGCGGTTCTCTATTTTCCCTTCTCTCCCCCCTCTCATCCCCCCTCTACTGCCCTTGGCTGCCAGCCGTAAGCTGCTGCTGGTAATTATAAATCTGCAGTCCACAAAACACACGAAAAAGCAAATGCACACAGATCTCGAGCACATGACATGCTTGACACATACACACAAACACATACACACAGAGACACGCACAAGCAGACACACACACACACACACACACACACACACACACACACACACACACACACACACACACACACACACACACACATAGGCTACAAAGCCTCAAAGTTACGCTGCTAGGCCCTGAGAGAAAAGAGGCAGTTATCACACGACTGCACAAACAGGAACACAATCCCCAGTCCTTAATGTAGGAGGTTGTTTGTGGCACACAAATCAATGTACCCAAATGAACACCCCGACACACACAACTACAAGCAAACACAAACGGAATGGGCTCACACACTCACAAACACGCGTACACCAACACTGTGAACAAATGAATAAACAAAAAAGGCACAGCCCCCGTATACAGGCACATGAGAGCAGTGTGCGTCATCTTCAAAGGAAGGTTTGAAAGAACACACCGCCACTCCGCCCAGGCCTCTCCCTCCGTCTCCTGCCCGCCCCCGACTACCAATATATGTTCAAAGGCCATCCATTAACCTTTCACTCACACAGGCCTCTCTGTGATCTACTGCTCTCAGCCAAGGGCTTTGAAGAGCACAGACACCCCCAGCACCAGGAAGGCAGCAGGGGAGGTGGCAAACAACCGAAAGACACAAAGAGGCAAAAGATGAGTGAAAGAAACAGGAAAGGAGGGAATGATAACAAAACAGATGTCGTGGTTATCATATATTAGGCAGAGGGTGAGAAAAGGCAAACAGAGCAGGGTTGGCTGGATAGAAAATGTAGCAAGGCTGAAGAGGACAGAGGTGAAAGAGAGTGTGCTAAGAGAGGAAGACATTTGAAGGGGTAAAAGGAACACGAAGAGAGAGGGAAGGGCAGCAAAAAGAGGAGAGTTTGGGCGAAGGACATCACGACGCAGGATGGAATAACAGCTCAGTTGTTGGAGGAGAAAAAACAGGGAGATTGGATGAGAGTAGGAGAAGTAAGAAACAAAGTGCTCTGCCAGATATATGCTCTGTCTGATAGCAGCAAAAGTTTAGAGCAAAGAGTTCACAAAACACACACATTAAACAATGTGCTTTACAAATTATACAACAATAAGCCGATAGCACATAGCAAGGTTAGCGGCACTATGGCTTTATTGCCTCCTCTAAATATATTATTGCTACAAGGCTGTCAAAGAATCAATTCTTATGAATTAGTGAGTAGTTTGCAGTTTTGAAATTATAATTTTAATATTATAGTATTGTGCGACTAAGCGTCTACTGTATGTGGAAAAATTCAATATGGGATATGGTTTCAGGTCAAGGTTCTTTTAAGATCTTAACTCAACACTTTGACCAACAATTTATGATAGCTCTGTTGTAAAAAAGCATCTGGCCTGCAATGGCATAGAGAATTCTTCATGTGGAAACCCATGAAATATAACTACCCGTCCCTGCTTTATAGAAAGAAAAATACTGCATTGAGATCAGTCCCCTATTACACATTGTCACCATCCAAGGACAGTCGAGAGACTAAAGCACTTTGTTGAGGAGATGTGTAAAAACGTCTAGCCCCCACCCTTAAATAATAACTTCTGTTCAGCGGAAAATGCACAGGAAAAAAAGGTAACGCTGAGAAGGGAAAGACAGATAAAAATGTCAGCGTGTGCTCTAGGACCAGGGGCCTTTCCACACGACTGATCTGAGAGCAAAGGCTTAAATCCAGGGGATATTTCTCCAGTCAGTTTGCTGGTGTCGTGATACAAGCTACACTCACATCAAATGCTAACACATACAATACAATAATGCAAACACAAAAACACACATGTACATACCGTGTACAAACTGTATGTACGTTAAGACAGCTCTCATGCATTACAAACTGAATGGACCCATACATAGCCTTGTTATGATCTGGCTTCCCCCACTGATGCACATAAATACAAACACAAGTACACACACATGCAGACGCCAATGCTTGCGCTATGCTAAATGAAAGCTCTGTGTCAGGGCTTCATCACATACGGAGCAGCTGCCTGCAATGCCTGCCACATTAAGCAAGCCTAATGGGCTTGCAATGCAACAACACCGCATATGAAGGGTTGTACATTTTTGAGCATTCTGTGGAATCAGCGGGACATTTAGTTTATCAGGGTTTGCATGTCACTCCGTCAGAGAGCCTGCCGTGCCAGGCTGGTGAAGCAGTTTTGTATATGCGTCGAGGAAAACATTACTTTTTTTTACCAAGGAAAGTATGAGTTTGCATACACCGATGGAAACACTGTCTTAGTTTAACACAGCCAAAGATAAATGGAGAATTGCATAGTTATTTTAAGAAATAATAAGGCAGGTGAGTGTGGTTGGCGGGACAGAGCTGGAAAAAAGTATGTGTACCGAGCTCATGCTGGTTAGGAACATTTGCATTTAAAGAGCTGGTTCCACCGAGGAATACATGTGTACGTTTAACGGATATATATTAGAATCTGCAGCCAGAAGTAAAGTGAGGTTAAAGCATGGCAGATCGTTGGGACACCACGAAGGAGCAAGGGTACACATTAGACTGTGAAGCCATGTGTGATGATCCTGCAGGTTTCCAAATGAGCTCTGATTAGCCTGAGAGTGATTTCAGCAGCTCTCGTCACATGAAAACCCTGCCCTCTTCCTTCCTGTTCTCCCTCCTTTGCTCTTCTCTCTTTTGTCCTGCTCCCCTGATTACACCACGGTAGAATAAAGAGAATAACACTTCAGCCAAACTTTGGCGGGCAAAATGAACAGCACCAAAACCGTGTTGGTGTACATGAGCATGTGTTTACGTGCCTGATAGAACAAGATTTCGTAATTTCATCAGATCAAATGTTGCGCTTAATACAGATAACAGTCAATTGATTATTAACGCATTATTAATAGTCCCAGGTGCCAGGTCACATAGATAGTTGGATTATTGTAACGCAAAACCAAAGCCACACGGTGCCAGAGGCAAATTGTGTCCGATTGTAACAAGTTGTATGCTGCTCAAATTGAATGTTACAAAAGAGGAAAAAAAAAAAACTGCACCTGGCCAATCAGAGCTTACACAGAGGGAAAGCTAAAAACCAATGCTGACACAGGCATACACAACACATTTAAATGTTGACCTTCCTCGCTCAGTTTATTTGGCTCCTCCTGCTCACTCATTGGCCCCTCCCTGTGACGGCCGTGTCTGGCCCTGATGCTCCTCCCCCTGCTCGTCCTTGCTGTCCGTCACCCAGCGGCTCGTTGGCAGAGAGCTGACCGAGAGCATAGAGCAGATGGTGTGCTGCTGTCTGTGTGGCAGGCCACTAGCAGGACACCCAACAGCCCCTCCTTCCCCCCTCGGCCCTCTGCCTCCCCATGCAATCCCTGCTCCTTTCCTTTCCACATCTTCCAACACACACACACACACACCCCCCAGCATCACTTCAGCCCATCCAGGTCACCTGCTGCCACGCTTACAACGACTAGCACACACATACCACACACACACAGTAAAACACAAAATGTAATATCTTATGGTACATGTCACATTCAAGGAGGTCACACATATGGCACTATTACATGCACGGATTCCCCCTTATATTCTTGCCACGCTCCAACTAACATCGAAATGACAAGAGATTTTATTGACATTCACACATACACGCTGTACCACACATAAAACCTCTCTCCGTCTCCTGTAGAGACAGTTTGGTTAATCAAGTGCAGTGTTTCTAGCCTGGTCAGCAAGTCAGTATACTTACAACCTTGATCACGTAGCTAACGTATAAATATTACATCCTCATTTGCAATAACCTGGTCAGGCCAGTTACAGAGCAGAGCCAACCCTTAGGAGCTTATGTTATTCATTACAAGCTGGCTTAGTGAAGCCAGCTTGTAATGGGACGTGAGAGACCAGGAGGAAAAATGGCACCAAAAAAAAAAAAAAAAATCATAAATTGAAATATTATTGATTCGAAAATAATATGATGCAGTACTATTATGTCTGGGTCTCTGTGTTTCATTAAAGCTTGGCTCTGTGTGTGTGTGTGTGTGTGTGTGTGTGTGTGTGTGTGTGTGTGTGTGTGTGTGTGTGTGTGTGTGTGTGTGTGTGTGTGTGTGTGTGTGTGTGTGTGTGTGTGTGCGCGAGCGAGAGAGAGAGAGAGAGAGAGAGAGAGAGAGAGAGAGAGAGAGAGAGAGAGAGAGAGAGAGAGAGAGAGAGAGAGAGAGAGAGAGAGAGCGCACCCGGTACCGCTACGCTAACGGATATAAGGAGTTTTTTCAACAACAAGTGAACTAAAGGACTCTCTCAGTGTTATCTCAGTGGGTGTCAAACGTTTTGGTCACCATTAATGAAAACAATTATTTCCGAGGCACACGTTTATAATGATCATTATATTATAAAAAAATAAGAGAATAAATGAAAAACAGGTATGAAATACTATATGACAGTAAAACAAGAATAAAGTTTAAAAGGGTGATTTGTAAAATATCCATAAAGAAATAGTAAATCTGTTTACAGTTCTGTTTCATATGGGTGTTGAGAGATGTATCCATAGATCTCTTCATTTAGCTCTCAAAGTGCACCAGATTGATGCTTTTAACTTCAATATTTAAAAATAAATCTTCCTAAATGTTTGAGCACCCTCTGTGAAACGTCAAGCTACCCCACAGCACCCAAAAATAAATATCTGACTTGTGTTGGGGGGGCCCGACTTTTTTTTCTTCTCCAAAGGGGGGGCCTGACAGAAAAAGAGAACCACTGACTTATTGGAAGGGTGTAGCTAAGGGTGTTGCACCAAATCCTGGGCTCTGTACACAAGTATCCCCCTTGAACTTTTTAAGAAAGCGAAAACCTATTGGTTACATATGAATCTTGAGATTGCGATATATCCAATAGTAAACATGAAATGCTAGTTTCCTAGAAAATAGGCAAAATATCGCAAAACATTTGTAGACTGTCTTTTAGGTTTGTGAGACCTCCATATGAAAGGATTCTCTTGTTTTGTAATAACTTTCAGTAGAAAAAAAAACAATTTATTTGACATGGGCAGTGTTCATAAGGAGTGCTCCAGGAAGCATCAGCTGTCACTAGGCTGCGTTTAGAGACAAATCCTAGTGCATAAGGACGGACTGATCCATTATGAGACTGTCGTAACAAGGGAGAGGGACCTCAGAAAGCCTCCACTATTTATTTATTTTTATCCAAAATTGGTGCCCTGGGTATTCAGTCCTACTATTCCCCCCACAATGACACCCCTGTGTGTAGCCTGAGCCAAGGAAGAGCCCATTAATACATTTTGGAGCAGATCCGGATTACGGAGAGAATACACCAATTAAAAGTAACTCTCGTTAACTTTGCAAGATAGGGCATCTACTGCATTCATGTGGTGATGGAATAATCAGGAAAACAAGTTGTTATATGCTCTGAGAAATAAGATAAAAAACATCCTTTAGTGTACAATGTTGTTTTCACATTACGACCTAAAACTCATAATCACACCAAAATCAGGAGAGCAACTTCCTGAACATCCCAGGAGAACCATTGGCTTGGCGGAGGTCGGCCATCTCCAAGTGCCATTCTAGTTTGAAATGCAATATTAAAATAAAATGTGTATTTGTTACACACCTGGTGAGGAAGGGGCGACATTGTTGAAAGCCACAGCACAAGCTAAGATGATCCACACTTCCAGAGCCATGGTGGAGGCTGAGCAGGGGGCAAGGCGAGGGGCGGGGGTAAAGCGTAGAGGCGGTCAGCAGGCACAGGTGAGCGGGGCGTCAGGTCCTCAGCTTACACCCTCCCTGAGGGTGATCCTGCAAGAAAAAGAGATTCAGAAAGGTAAGTGACACATAAACATTTGAATGTGACTGTACATCCATGCAGAGGAATTGTTCGACTGTGCTGCTTTTTCATTCTTCCCCCTCTCAGTATGGCATTTGAATTAGACAGTGTTGACTAATCTATCTGCATTAATCACTGGAATATGTGATAATAACTGCAGAAAACTGAGTGACTCACAAGTGGTATAGCATACTAAATGGTATCACAGCCGGCAAATGGGATAGGAGGAATAGAAGAGGAGAGGAGAAGAGAGGAGAGGCTCCCCCTGTGGTGGACAGGTATAATGATCAGACGGGGAGATCTGAGGCCATTTTGTGCAGGATGGCATAGCAACAGCTGTTACCACTACCAGCTCATCACTCCACAGTGTCTAACGCTTGATTGAATCAGACTACATATGTTTTGAGGCAGTTAAGGGGTTATATGAGACATGTGAAAATGACATGTCTTCTAAGTGTGTGTGTGTGTGTGTGTGTGTGTGTGTGTGTGTGTGTGTGTGTGTGTGTGTGTGTGTGTGTGTGTGTGTGTGTGTGTGTGTGTGTGTGTGTGTGTGTGTGTGTGTGTGCTTTGCGTACAGGCAAGCGCACTCAAAGCAAGACGGTAAAAAGTGGAGATTCAGTCAGCAGTGCCGTAGGGCTCAAACATCTCATTTGCCTAATGAAATAAATCATAATCTGGAACTATAGTTCTGATCTTTTGAAAGTAAAAACTGCTCTTCCCTGCAGTGGGTTCTAGACAGAAAACAGTAGAGATGGTATAGTTCAAGCTAATACTCCTCCTGCTGAGCTTGCTGATGAAACAGACAGATTGGACTGCATCTGTCTATATCTTTGTGTGTTCTGTTGTGTGTACACATTTTTATTTTTATTTTGAGGGAGTTTAGAGGATTAACTTTGATGTCTCTCTCTAACCCTTATTCCCTTTATATGATGGATGCTAACAACATATTCTGTAAAAGGACTATGTCAGCATATATGCCCTCTTTCACAAACAGACAAACACAGGTTCGAGTCAGCGCTAGACGTTTCCATATTATCATGTTTCAGCAACACAAAGTTATCAAATGTTAGACATCTTACAAATAATGGATATGTTGAAAAGTCAATCTAAAGGCCTTTATACACTCACTCATAAATCAATAACACAAAAGTGCAAAATACTTTCCTGACTATATTTTATATTTAAGGCTTTCTGTGAAATGTAAGAACCACTGGTATTTGGTATGCAGGGCCTTTGTCAAGGTTTAAAGCATTTATATATAGTTGCACTCTTTGCTTGGACTCAGTGTTGTTGTAATGTAATACATAGAAAATAAAAAAAATCATATAAATATAGATAAAACTTTCTGCACAAAGTGGTTGGCTGGAGCCTTATTTGGCACCACACAAGCTCAGAATAAAGAAAGTATTTTGGACAATAAGGTAAATGACTTAATGAACTAATTTTGAAATATATCTCAAATTGAAGTTAGAATGCCTTGCAGCCAAGATGGCTGATCCTGAGTGACTGGGTGGCTCCCGCCTGTCTTTATCACCACTGATTTGGCTTCCCCTCCACCTCTCCAGCCCCTCCCCTTCCTGACCTTCTCTGATATTTACCCTTCTCCCTAGTGGCAACGCCCGGCCCGCAGCCACTGTCTTGCCTGGGTGTCGCTGTGTGGATTAGTATGTTGGATGTCGTAGAGTACGAGTAAGACCGAGTGGGCGAGGAGAGGGCAAACAGTGAAAAGGGAGAAAGAATGCAATCAGGACACTGAGTACTGTACAAAGCATATCCGTAGCAGCCGTTCTTCACACCAGCATTTATTTATATTATGTGCACAAACACACAACCTCTTCACTATTGCTGCAGCCTGCGCCTTCATTTGAGTTTGTTTGCGACCACCCTCTATGACCAGAAGCTGAGAGAAAAAGGACACGCTCAGAGGGAGGGCAGGGGAGACAAAGAAAAAGTGGAAAAGCAGTAAACAAATAGCAATAGACATGTGATGTGGTACTGTAGAAGCCTTGGCGTCCGTGCTCCCTCTCATGGCCTTCCCCCCCCCCCCCCCCCTTCCATTCGTGCTCTATTATCAATGGTCAAAAAAAGCGATTCCCTCCTGTGTAGTGACCGGCCGTCTTTTTTTTCCATTTCTAACTTTTGTGGTTTTAATAAGAAAAATCTGTCTTTCCTCTCCTTTCCTCTGACTGTACTTCCATCTGTACTTTTTTAACAATAGCTCTCCTGTGGTCTCAGAAGATGAGGAGAGAGGAGGGAGGGCTGGTACGTGATTGAAGGAGGGAGGGAGAGAAAAAGTGCAGGGTGGATAAATTGATTTTATTTTGTGAGAAGAAAAAAAGCTAGCATTACAGAACAGTATTTCAATGTGATAAGCAAGGAGTACATGCAGAGAAAAGAAGGATGTAAAAAATGAAGGAAAACTGAAAAAAGAGAGGAATGCTTTATGCCGTCTGAGTGACTATTAAACAAGGAACAGAAGGAGCCAAAGAAGTATAGAACAAAGTAAGAGAAGGTTGGCTTTCTGTATAACGAGAAAAAATAAGAAAGAGTGGGAGGAGAAACAGCGGAAAATAGCCAAGTGAGAACAGCAAATGAATAGTAAGAAAACTGGAAGTAATGTCAAAGGAGAAAACATTGCTTCTGCCTGTGTTGAGTCAGTCTGCCTCTGGGTTGGGGAAGTTTAGGAGTCTATGGAGGGTGTGAGAAGAGTATCTTCACCCTCTGTGCTCTCCCTACTTGGAGAATGTTACGCGCCCGAGGCCAGATGCTGACCTTCTGCACTGATCACATCCGCCATTATTATCATCACTGTTTCTCTTGTAATAGAGCACAACATCAAACCCCTATGAGACCGGAGCCCACAAAATCTGCACTGGGGAAAAAGGTGACGAGGGCAGGAAGGCAGATTAACAGTCCGTTGTATTCAAATAAAATAAAACCCAGACATGCAGCTGTTCTAATGAAGCGGTGGCGGATATGGTTGGGGGATTGGACAAATATATAATTTGATGAGTAATTATGGATATGTTGTGGGTTTCTAAAGCATTTTTGGGGGTGTTAATTGATTTGACTAATTCAGATCATTTGCCACTGAAGAGCGAGTGAGAGCTGCTGTTCTGAAGGCAGAGAGAGAGAGAGAGAGAGAGAGAGAGAGAGAGAGAGAGAGAGAGAGAGCGAGAGCTAGGAGCAGAGAGGAGATAGATAGAGAGAGAGAGATCAGGATAAGAGATATATAGCGAGAGAGTATCTTACTCGATCCCTGCGTCTCGATCTATCTCTCTCTCTCTCTCTCTATATCAGAGAGAGACAGCGGGGGAAACAGAGTGTCGAGTCTGCACAATTTCATATGTAACTTTTTTGCGACCAAACCAGAGTTGGTGATTGTTGGAACCGAGAGAAAACTTTTTGGTGAAATGCTGTTGTGTATTGACCTTCTGGGCCACCGTACCCATCCCTAGTAGCAGAGCTACACTTAAGTGCACAGCTCAGTCATACTGTTTGGGATGCTTCCCTCAGTTACTTCGGCTATTCATTTCCATTCTGCCTTGATCCAAAGCAAATAACCTCATTATCCACTTCCATTGGATCATTAGGATAATCACCATGATCATTACGATCTGTTTGCTTTAGCAGAGATGCTCATCGAGAGGTGTCACTAGTCCTTTTTATACGGGTTGGGGGATACTGTTAAAAGCTGTGTGTGTTTGTCACGAGAACCATTCATGTTTACCCAATCACACACAATCATTTCTGTACAAAAGAAAGAGGCATTTAGGAACATTACCCAACCAGAATCAAAAGGAGGCAGAACAAAGAGTTCACATAGACAGTTTTTGCTGTAAAATTAGAAAAGGTGGTGCAACTCTCAGAGCTACCACAGCTTCAGACTTTCTCTCCTCTGTTTTTTCCCCCTCCTAGGGGAATCTGATATCAAGGTGGAAGAGTATGATAAGTGAGTCCACTCATGCATGTGTGCAAGTGTTTTACTAGTCAAAGGGCTATATATTTGCAACTGATTGAACACTGCATCTTCAAGTATATGTTCTACAAAGAGCTTTCCAAGGATTTGCATGTACTTAGCGTTATTATATATACAAATATGAGCTATGTTGTATGAACAAGTGAAAATCATGCAGGCCATTGGGGAGCAAAGCAGGGAACTCGAAAACACAAACCTACATTTATTTGGTTAGAACAACACTTTTTGATTGATTTAAAGATTTGACAGTCATAACTTCTGTCATTCTGTTGCTTCGTGAATAGAGAAGTCTTTGCATCCTATGATGAAGCACCAGCATTTCCCATGCTATTAGGATTGATGTTTATGCCTCATATGCTTCAACAACAAATAGTTGGTTCAGTAGCAAAGCTCCCGCTATGAAGGAAATGATTGCCTCCTAGCAACCGACACAGTAGAGCGTGTAAAAGTGAATGGCAATCACGTCTCTCTTACAAATCAGAAAGTGATGAAAACTGCTGCTTTAAATATTTGTAATCAAGTAAAGATTCAGTTGAAATAAACTTCCAACATCCACTTAGATTGGAATCAACTATAAACAGTACTTTTTTTACTCAGTGTTGGGATTTGGTGCCAGTCAGGTCTGAGAACGGCACTCTATTTCAGAGGAAAGTATCACTAGACTCAGTGAAGGCGAGCCATGTAGTATTACAGTTTGATGAGACTGCAGAGAACGACAAAAACGTATGCTTCGCCTGGGGGGCTCTAAGTAATTCTCCCTCTGACTCATCTGTGCTGAAGCTTTGTCACACTAGATACTCTTTTGTACTTTCTGGAGTTAAGCAGGAGGGAGCAATACACGGAAGTGTAACAATAAATGAGGATGAATTCATTAATTACTTCTTCACCTCCATAAAACTAATCACTCGCCAAACTGAATATAATTACCCTACCTTTCCTTTCGAAACGTTACAGACATACCATGAAATATCATTACCATCCCCATCTGTAATCGAGCTCTGCTGAGTGGGAGGCTGTGTTTTCCACTGTCAAACCTGCCTTCCAGGATGCCGAGGTATGACAGTCGAATTTAATTCAATGATTATTCAAATTTGTCAAAGAGATGATTTGGACACACTTTCACTCTCAGTGCGTGTGTGTGTGTGTGTATGAATGTGTGTTTATGTATGTGTGTGTGTTTCAAAAGGCCCCATTAACGCAGTGCATGGGATCAGTTCACTTTGATAACGAGAACGAGTCACTCAAGGGCAACAGCTTGCAAAATCTGACTCCATTATCTAAGAAATCAAAACAACATAAAGTATTTATTTTTAATATTGAATGCCCTAAAGCTCTAAACTCAGAGAATAACATTATTTTCTCCTCATTTTACAATCCCACCTCTGCACACTTATTACAAAACAAGATCGCATCAATGTCACTGCAAAAAACAGAAAGCAATCCAGCTTGTATAAACCACTGCCCTCCCTCCTGTTATTCTTATCTTCTAGTTGGGCCTATCACTAATCTCCCTAATCCTTTTTGGTGAGGCTATCACTATCAAAGACAACATAATAGCATTAGATATGATTATTTCACAACAACCTGATTATATTACAGTTGCACTAAACAGCCCACAAGGTCTCTGTCCTAGTGAGAACTATAATGTTAAGAATAGAGCATTAATTTGGGATGGGATAATGTTGTTAGGCTAGCAGCAACAACACAAGCACATTCAGGTCATATCATCCCAACACTTTCCCATTAACTGGGCTGGGTCAGTTAAGGCCAGAGCTCTGGTGTGGTAGTATCTGGCTGGCTGCAGCAGCAGGGCTGTTTATATAATGACACCATTGTGCCGGCTGTGTGCAGATGGAACATCAGAGCCCTTGTAATGGCCTGTGTATTAGGGCCAATGTGTTTGATTACTGACTCAGGGAGAGCGGGGATGGGCTGTGTAGTCAACAGGGAATAAGGCTCCTTCCAAAACAGCAACCAAGGGAGAAAAAAAACGATTTGAAGAAACAGAAGAAAAGAGGGAAGAGACGAAAAACAGGGAGAGACTTTAATGGAAGTGTGCTTTAAGGGAATGCAAATGAGACAAGGGAATCTGCAGAGCTGCAGAACACAGCGGAGGGGTATCAAACAGGGCTAGTGTGGCTGTCAAAGAGGTAAAGGAGAAGGAAGGGGGGGCTTTCACTTTATTCAATAGACACTCCTGTACCATATTTTCTTGCTCCAGTATCCACCCTCAGCTGAAGCTCTCTACAAACCCGACCCACATTCCTCCTCATCTCTAGAGTTTACACTTGAACTATTATATGTTTCCAAAACAGAAGTAGTTGTAAAAAATAAAATAAAATGCCTCAGTGCCTATAGAGCCCTGAGTAAGAGTTCAATATTCCTAAGTAATGGTTGCGCATGCTAACCAGAGCGCAGAAGTATCTGAAGGGTGTTGAGTGTGTGTGATAACAGGGCTTCATGTGTGAATGAGTGATAGAGATAGTCTGCCCCAAGCCAGCCAGTCAGTCTGTTCGTCAGCGATGACACGCCACAGCGGAGAGAGTGTGTTCCCCAGCCCGCTCTTCTGTGTCTCCAGTTTGGTTTGTGATTTATTGTGGCAGCAGAGGGCTTGTCACTGTTCATTATTACTGATGCAACAGGAGGCAATGCCACCACTCATCAATGCTGGCCCTGTGATGCCCGCCACAGCTGCCAGAGGAAGTGACCTCAGCACCCACCTGTCTTCTTACACTGGCTGCGGCCCCGCTCTAATGGGATCTAATATCTTCCATGGATAAAACCTCTGACCCAGGCAGTCTAACAAATCCCTAACCAGTGAAAACAAATATTCATTAATTCAGACTGAAAATTGTAATTCGGAAATGATAAATGTGCAATGTCATTTTCGTCATCCAAAAACATCTGTTTTAAAAACCAACTAAAATAAAGTTGAGCAGCCTAGTTTGTTCACATCCGCCTTGTTTCTGCCAGTTCACTTTGTCCTCTCTCACTTTCTCCTCCGTTTAATTTCCCCGACATCCCAACCTCACAGTCAAATTAGATAGACTCCATATCAGTCAACCTGCGCTGTCAACTTTGTCAGCATGAGTTGCGTTGCAAATCAATCGAAGGAAATGAATAATTCACTGTAACCATTAAGTCTACACAACAAGAGTGATAACTGCCGGCCCTGACATTAATCTCATGAGCCACCAACAATGGATTATGATATAACATGATAATGTTATGAAATTGTACTCTCTGGTGAATCTTGCTCCCTCCCGCCCTTTGCATTGAGCTGTTCCCAGATGTCACTTGGCTGTGACTGGCAGCCTGCCACCCTGAGTGCCTGTGCACCGCCAGGCCCGGCTAGATCCATCTTCATTAAGGGCAGAAGCGCTGTGAGTTGTGTGTGTTATTATCAATGTCTATTAATCTGGAAGCTCCAGCAGGGCAACCCCTGCCTCACTGTTGCGCTACGGTACACCATAGCCAAGCATACGCTATGTTGGAACACAATACGGATGCAAGCCACACAGACAGACACATGGAAAGTTTGTATGCACTTACACAAACACACACAATCCTTTTAGACTCCCGCCTATCCACAGCTCTCTCTAGTAATGAGCACAGCATATAGACTTAAACAATTTGCTGATAATACACGCTCGCTCCTACTGTAATTGGGGATGATAGACAATAATTACGTGTAGAAAAAACTCTATCGTTATTGTTTCGCTACCATTGGGACTCACTTGAGGCAAACTGTAAAGCCCCTCCTCAGTGTTGATGTCGGTGTACGGCAACACAACTCGTGCCTTGAGTCACATACATGTTCACACACATGCACACACACTCACAAATGTACACACACAGAAGGGCCCACCGGGGCGCCACATGTGATGTTGACCCAGTTTAGATCTGTGGCAAAAAGTAGAGCAGGGATTCAGAACAAAAAGAGACAGTGGCATTTAAAAATAGGTTGACATTCTTTTCATCTCATTGCTGGGACCCATACAATGAAAGCATCCTTCTTTTGAATCAGTGGAACCATCAACTAATTATTCTGTCACATCTTTAACCTGCCCATTTAGGGATCCACTCTCTATACAAGGTGGTTTCAGTGCAGCTAGTGAAGTCGGGAGGGTTTAACAGATCAAAAACGAAATGTCTTATTGTCGCTGTCGATCACAATGTATATCCTAAGTGTATAAAGTGAGCTTAGTAGTTGGAGCATCTACATGTAGATACTGATATTGTGTTATATGTCCGACTTAAATGAATTGTTTCTACCTCTTTCTTGGTTTCAAACATGCTTCATTCCTTTCAATTCATTTTATTTAAGGAGTGTGCTGTAGGCTGTTAGTGGAACACGAGGCTGACATTGTTATTGTGATGTGGTGCGTTCAGTGTTTGTAAGGACATTCAGGTTTTGAGTCTCGGCAGCCAGATGGTAGAGAGCTGCCTTTTTATTGAATATCTGACTATATTGATGTGATATTATTTTCTGTATTTTAATATTGTGTTCTCTATAACATTGTGCCATTTTTTTCATTTACGAGGTTTCAAGAGAGGCATCTGCCACTTCCTGCACTGATCATTTGTCCTCATTGTTATGTACGCGTACTTTAAATTGTGCAAATAAATTATACTAACTGATTCGTTTTCAGGTTTACGTTTGTTTTCAGGGTTTGAATTTCTGGCACGATAACATCAGAGTGCTGTTTATTAGCAATACCACTAATGTCAGAGCTTCACACTATGCAAATGACTCACATACACAGTCACAGAGCAGTTTGCAATCAGAGTGCCTCATGAGCGTATGCTTCTAGTCTTTAATGTGAGCGCAGAATAATTAAACCCCAGATGTGTATCTGGATTTTTATCAACCCAGTGCATTCTCTTATCGTGACAGCTGGGCATTAGAGAGCCCAATTTATGGTAATTTGAGCAAATCAGCAAAATGCCAACATTTAAGTGAATTTTCCTTGACCCTCTGTATCTGTCTGGAGCTTTATATATACAGTCTATGGTCTGGAGTTATCCAGATGATGTTGTCGAGCATCAAAAGAGCAGAGGAGGTTGCTTGTTTATCTTGATGCAAACATGTCTACCTTTTCCAAATGTCCAACCGATTTGTGTTGTGCAACGGTTTGTGTTTATGTCTGCCTGTGTGGGTGAGTGGGTGAGTGATGTATCTAATTTGATAGTAGTGACCCCAATCTGCCTGCCAAGGTTATCTAGCTTCAGGATGGAAACGGTGGGCATCAGGAGATTCTGACACAGCAGGCCTGGCTGACATGCCCCAATTCTAAAGCATCGCTGTCACTCACTTCCTCTCTTGCTTCCTCACTCTGTCTCCCTTTGTCACACACACATATCCAATCCCCCCCATACACACACACATATATACACACATGCATAAATGAACACTGACACTGTCCCACATACAGCCCAGCAGCCTTCATACCTACTCAAGAACAACAGGAAAAAAAGTCTCCACAAATGAGAGCATGCAGAAGAGCAAGCGTGCAACATTTTCATAAGCTAAATCTTAGCTAGCTGCTAAAAACTCCTGTTTAATTATCTATATCCTCAATTTGAAATAACTGAATAATTGCTTGTGTTTGTATAAAGAAGTCTGAACTAAAGAAGATAAGAATAAAAGAACACCGACATGTTCATACTAGAAAGGTCAAATATAGTCTGTGAGGGAGGTAGTTTAATCGTCGGACAGCAGCCGTTGCACTTGGCTGTGCTCAGCTGTAGGAACCAGACAGGTATATGTTTGACACTAGCATGCACATTTGCTAGAAATAACAATTGGAACCCCACAGAGAGCCTGAGGCTATGTCAGGAAATACTATTACTACTGAAATGATTGTCGAATCTCTCCCCCTTTGTTCCCACCTCCTCTTAATCTGCCTCTTTTTGTGTGCTTTTGAATAACACAAGTAATCACACAAACACACACAAGTGCATGCATCCATGCTGTGAGGTCTCAGAGGACTGATGGGCGGTGGTGGTCTGATTAAAGAGGAGCGGGGGGAGACACAGCCCAGAGCCCAGGGCCTCAGTCAGTCAGGCTGTAACAGGTGCTGCTTTCCACTGCATGCTTCTGTTAATTACCAACAGCGCCATGCTGGAAACGCTTTGCTGCCATCCACACCAGGTGAACACCCATTAGTGCATGGAAAGGATCCAGAGGGCCTGCGCAGACCACTACTGCTCATAGTGCGAAGCTAAGCAAGAACACACACACATGCTATAATCCCATGCACATGAAGATGTTTATTTTGGTGTTGTTGTAATGATTATGCCTCGAGACATGTTTGTACACCCAGACACACACCTTTAAATATGCACACACACACAGAGCTCTGCCTCGACCCAAACTTTTTCTTTCTTTTAAAATACTCATTTTTCCCTCCATCTCCTCCTGTCCCTGGGGGCCTGAGTAAATCAGTTCATCGACACATTTCGTTCTGGTCGGTGGTCTCCATGGAGCCTCCTGTTTCATGTGACCTTTTCCCCCATCGTACTGGGAGTCCCGGACGTCTGGTCACTCTGAATCACTCCCTCCGTCTGCTTTTGTTCTGGTAAAAAGGTACGGTAGAGAAAGGGAACCAAGCGCATAAAAGGAGATGAATCAACAGACATCTCCTGGCGCCTGCTGCTGCTATCCAAGTGAAGGATAGCACTGTTTGTACTCATCCACCTTATCACCCCTCCCCCTCTTCATATCTTTCTTCAGCTTCATGTCTCTGCCCCTCCATACCCCTCACCACCCCTGGTTTGTACTCTCATGCTCCTTCTATCCCTCTGCAGTTCTCATCCTTTTTTCACATCTCATCAGCAGATCCCAGATTGCCTCATTCCCATCAATAATGGAAGAGTTTTTGACTGAATGAAAATGAATAACTCTCAGCCAATCTTTACATTACGTGTCATTTGTTAGACGCTTTTATCCAAAGCGACTTACACACATTCAGTACTGTGGGCAATCCCCACAGGAGCAATTTGGGGTGAAGTGTCTTTGCCCAGGGACACAATGACCTACTGACTGCAGTGGGACTCGAACTTGCTATCCCCTGATTCAAAGTCCAGCACACTACCCACTGAGCCACAGCCTCCCTCCAATCAAAGGGCTTACGGGCATTCCACCAGCTTCTGGCAGCCAATGGAAAAGGAGGGCTGGTGGCTCAAATGAGATCAGATGTAAGTCGCTGCTCTGATCCCAATGAAAGGAAAAGTAAATTATTCAGGTGACACTCTTTTACTGCAAATGTCCCCTAAACTAGCACAACGATGCGCACTGAAGCAAACACCGTCATTTTTCCACACAGTGAAACATTTAAAATGCAAATAGGCATTTATTGACAACAGCTCTCCGTCATAAATTGAAACACCCTTAAAGATAACTAAACACATGCAAATTAGCTGATAAGTAGAAAATGCAAATTGGCTAATTATTTGCATTTATATGTTAATTGACATAGTGGTTTGCTGTAGATTAATAAAAAATATATATACTTTAAGTATAGAATAATCTATATCAATGGCTGCAGATAAAAGATAAGGATAGCAATTAGTTGCTGCTGCTACATATATGTCTCTCATTGATTTAACATGGCACTGACCCAGGATACAAATTGAAGAAATCTTATTCTAATGTTCATGAAGCTGAAATGAGCTTCTCTGATTATCCACGTCAAAGCAGAACGCTGGCTCCGCATTTAGAAAGCATGGGTGTGGGGGGAACACTTCTAGCTGTAAGCGCTGTAGGGTTCTCTCTCTCTCTTTTACTGTCTCTCACCCCTCCCGTCTCTTGGCCCTCTGACCTGTGCAGGGCTCACGTTCCTGACTCCTCTCTCAGCAAGCAGCCGATCGATAGATGGATCTGACTTTACCCTGACTCAATAACCCCTCATGCACATCCTCTTCCTCGGAGAAGTGTGTGTGCGTGTGTGAGTGTGTGTGCCAGTAGGGGAAGGGTTTGGGTCTGCATGTGTTTCCAAGGCATGGTTTTAGGGATTTTTGGCAGAGCTGCGCACGAGTGTGTATGTGTGGGTCTGTGTCTGCCAGCTCCAGTCTCTCACCCCAGGGCCTAGAAGTCACGGCAGTGAGAAAACAGATTGATTTCTCCCCTCCCACGCACAAACAATTAACTACACAGCGCTCAATTAGACACACGCTGGAGACGCCTTCAGACAAGCCTTTTCCTTGACCTGGGATCTGTTTCCTGCAAACTAACCTACAATGCTTGTTCCCCCAACCAAGCATAAGAGGTGTGAGAGTGGGGGAAGCCAGCAAGATTATAATAGGAAGGTGTTTATGTGCATTTCTCTGGCAAAATGATCTCTTCCTGTTGTTCATGGTACTTTCCTAGGATTATCTGTCCCAGCACAAAATGAGTGAAGATTATCTTTAATGATGTCGACGGTGTGCTGCTTCATTATCGCCAGTGTTCACACACTGCTCCACAGCTTGTGCTGCTAGCTGAGTAAGCGAAGTTAGGATGCTAATTTAAAGGCATGGGAATTCCAGTGGAGCGTAGATCACTCTGTATCAGCTGCCCTATGTCCACCTTGGGGACCCATATCCGCGTAACACATGTTGATCATCCAGCAAAGGACAAACAAGGCTGTCATCCCAACGTCAGCTTTCTGTCACTATTCATTTTTCTATGTGAAACACTCCAGTGAGCATGTCTTTCTCTGTTTCTCTCTCCATTTCCTTGAGCCAAGACATTTGTCAGAATTTCAACAGTGTCCTCATAATGCTTCAGTAAACTGACCTCTGTTAATTCTTAACCTAAGGTTAGTCCGATTATTCCAACTGTTAATGTAATTAATGTTTCCACCTTTATCACATCTTCCTTTTCAAAATACAGTCTTTAATAACTTATCCTTGCAATTCTAATGAAATAGCCAATGCAATGAAAAAAATAATAATCCTGCGTACAAGTAGATGTGAACTAAAATAAGTATTTCTTATTAAAAGTAGGAAAACAGGTCATCAGCACTTTAAATTGAGCTGTGACAATTATTTCCGCAGATGCTAGAGTTGACATTAATTGTGATCCACTGCTGCATGGCCAAGTCATTCCAGGCTTTAAGTGTGTCATTCATAACACGGGCTAAGGGAGATAATAGAATTCTAGGGTGTGTGTGTGTGTGTGTGTGTGTGTGTGTGTGTGTGTGTGTGTGTGTGTGTGTGTGTGTGTGTGTGTGTGTGTGTGGTGTGTGTGGTGTGTGTGTGTGTGGTGTGTGTGTGTGTGTGTGTGTGTGTGTGTGTGTGTGTTATGTATGTGTGTGTGTTTATGAAAGATAGACTGGAAATACCTAATGAGAGAGAGAGAGAGAGAGAGAGAGAGAGAGAGAGAGAGAGAGAGAGAGAGAGAGAGAGAGAGAGAGAGAGAGAGAGAAAGAAATTCATAGAAGTACAAGCTCCAGTGAGTGTTAACATTTCTAATTATCTCACTGTCAAGTCTGGAGGCTAAGAAGATAACACCTGAAGCCACCAGGGCGGCAAAGCGGGGACACACACACACACACACACACACACACACACACACACACACACACACTCACACACACACACACACACACACACACACACACACACACACACACACACACACTTCATGCACAGCGTTTAGATTTGTCTCTCTCTGCATGAATGCCTCCACCTCTCCCTTTCTTTTTCCCTCATTTTATTCTCTTTGTTGCACTCACATTCTCGGTGTGAAGTACATGTGAGGTCTGGCTTGTTGGCTCTCCCCTGTTTACCTACGTAAGTGCTGATGTCAGGACGCTGGCCTTATATAGACAGGCAGGGCCAGCAATACAGTTTGTTGCGTGTTCCTACTGATGTTTATCCTTGTCATGCTTATTGAACACGGCTTATGGCCTGTGTTTGATATTAAATCCCATGCTGAGGGGCTAGCTGGTTGCTTCACTGATCAGATAAGCACCAGAGGGAAGAAGGGTGGATTTAACTGGTTTTAGTAATCACAACAGAACATCCCCCCCCCCTCCTCTAGCACGCTACTGTACATCTGGTGTATTTGCATTAATATTGTATGGTAGTTTGGTTCTGCTACCATATCAATGTTATCCCCTTTTTCTATGTAGCCTTAGAAACACCAAAGTACTGCATTACTACTATAGCTTCACCAGCGTCGACAACCTGCTATATTCTACAACTCGCTTAAGGGCTGATGAAATATTCACAGACCTGAGTGTTACAGCAATATCTGGCACTGTGAAGCTTTTTAAGGTCAACTTTCACTGAGACTATCACCTTTTCCTGTTTCCCCTCTGATGCCCTGCAGAGGGCCTTTCGGTAGTGACAGCCGTTCTCCTGAGACTTCCTTCTCTCTGTCACCCAGCCGTTCTCCACCCCTCTGGCCTGCTAACCGCAAGTGGTGGAAAATGTTCCTAGCCAGGGTGAATAGTCAGGGTGACTCACTGGGTGTTGGAGAACTGGCTTGCGCTCTTTGAGACTACTTAACATTATAGAGGCATTTGCAAGGAGGAGATATTAAACACATTAGAGTTAACAGAGCTGTCAGTCATGCTGAATACAGCATTTGCCTCATGCCCTTACTGAGAGGGCTCCATTGTCAATGCCACAATCTGCAAAGTGGAACTACGACAGAGATTCAAAGTATCTACAGTACTGTAAACACACAAAAAGCAACGAATTGTGCAAGAGACTGTTCAAGCATGAATAAAAGGGAGCTTGTGTACAGGCCAACAGATCCTTCTTGTCAGTAAAGAAGCGTAAACACAATGCTTCCCACATAAGCAGGCACACAAATCACAACAGCCTGGTTTCAGTGACCCAGCATCCTGGTCAGCAGCACAGTTCACCCCCTCACACCGCTTCATCCAATCAGCTGCTAGCTAAAGCCTGATAGTGTGTTCTGTGCCACAACCAGCGCGCTTCACCAGCACAGAGGTCTGATGTGATTCATGGTATTTACCCCTCCCTGCTCCCATGGAACCCAGAGCTCTGTTGCTGTGACATCACAGCCAGGGCCCTGATTGGTCACCAGATGGCTGCCCTGATTGGATTCTGGCCCAAACTGTGCGGGCTGAATCACTGGCTCAGTGCTGCTCTGGATACTGATCCAGCCCACCTGCGCAGCGCAGCAAACACACACATAGAGCCCACACTTTGAGACATGGCCACATAAGTAAAGACGCACAACTATCAATGCTCATTCATAAAAATAAGTAACTTAACTGCCAACAACACCTTCTTTTCCTCTCAATCTGTCTTAACCTTTTATATGTATTGTCAATTGATTTTAAAGCGCCCCTTTTTGAAGATTATGGCCCTTTAAAATCTAAGTGCCCTTGTTTAACTTAGCTTAAACGATTCTCCCTCTTTGCTACGTGGGTTAGGCCCCATTTCAACATTTCTGAGCACTGTCCTGGGAGACATAAAGTGAATGAGAAAGCAAGGGCATTCGAAAAGAGAGAGAGAGAGGGAGAGAGAGAGAGAGAGAGAGAGAGAGAGAGAGAGAGAGAGAGAGAGAGAGAGAGAGAGAGAGAGAGAGAGAGAGAGAGATGTTTGCTGTGCTATGTGTCAGTCTTTGCGTACACGTACCAAGGCTTTTTACACATGTATCTACTTTCATTCACTGTCTCACTGTTTGGATATGTGAAGCAATAAGTAGACCTTAAGTGCAGACATTCTCTTTTAAATACACTACAAATGGACGTTAGCTTCTACTTGAGACTTGAGAGGCACTCCTGAAGCTTTCCTGATTGAGCCATGAAACCGGAGCACTTCTCTATTCCCTCCCCTTCTTGTGTTCCCAAAGGGATGCCTGCAGCATGCTGCTCTAAAGATACCCATGGCACGCACATCCGCACCAAAAACAGTCCCCTGAGGACAGCTGCAGGCACACTGCAGTGTCCGTACCTACATCCAGACCACTACCACTACTACTGAGACCAAGAGCTGCACAACACATGTGAAACTACCACACACTCATCTTTCTTATTTCCATAATGAATAATCCTCCTCAGTATTTCTTTCCAGTTTTTTCAATATCTTCGGTTTTCTTTATCCACGTTAGTCTCACTCTCTAGCCCGTTTCCTGTTGTACCAGCAAGCTGATCAAACACTTGCATCTGCAGCTTTTTCAATCCGCCCAGAAGCAAAAGAGAGAGCTGCACAACCCTCTCGTAAGCCTAAAGGAAACAGAAGCACAACATTTGGCAGTGGGACAAACCCCCTGCTGCACCTGTGCCCGTTCAAGCAGATCAGTCTTTAGCTGGGGCTGCCTGCTGCCCCGGGGACAATGAGAGGGGATGGACGGATGGACCGAGGATTTGAGAGGAGGACTTGGGCACCGTTCCCTAAACTGTGTGCCAGCGTTATGGGTCGAGTGGACCAAATGTCTACTCACTGGCACTAACACACAGCTGTTTGGTGATCTGCCTTTGGGCCAGCCCCACACACACTCGTGAAGAGGAACACATTCAACATCTTGTCCAACATTGCCATTTCCTCTTTTCTCTAGACTATAAAAGCAAAAAGGGAGAAAGGGAGGGTGAATAAGGAGGGTTCACCACAGTTTGCAAGCACAGACAGGGTTTGATTTAATATAGCTATAAACACGAAGTAACAAATTAGAAAACTACCACAACGCGACTGCACCTCCATATACACCGCCTTGCTTTGTATTTTAATGCATGCTGGCGAGGCTTCAGACCCATCTCGTGCTCTTTCCCCAAGGTCGTCATTAAAACAGAAAAAGCTTTGCTCTAAATTCAGAGAGAAAGCGTTCCCCCTGGTGCCAAACACCCGCTCCCCTTCCTTCTAATACTTAAGAAAGCTGTTGATCACACCTGTTCCCGCTTCATCCTTGGATGTGGGAATAGTGATGAAGGGAATGGCGCTGAATGTGTCATCTGCTTAGGAGCTGTGACGCTGCGTTTCTATGGCAACCCTCCGCCCGTTGTTACAGTCACTTTGCCGTCTTTTCTTTCCCTGCCAGCTTTTTCTCCGAGACAGTCTGGGTCCTGTGAACAGGGCCTACAGGAGTGGACTCTGGAAAGCAAGCCAAGAAAATAGGGCAGGCTCAGGTCTCTCATGTACGCACCTGATATTGATTTCTTTTTTCCCCTAATGTTTTTGTTCTCTCTCTGAACTTAGCTATTAAGGCTAACATGAAGAATGTTGGAAGCTCCTGTGCTATTCAATAACCAGACCTTGTTAATCACAAAGGAAGATTTCATTCATGACTACATTCTCTTATTGAATATGAGATATGTTTACCTAATTGTGCCCATGTTTCCTCTTTATTAAATGAACATAATAGCCGGTTGTGAGTCACACCGTCCCCAGGGAGCCGGTTGTCCTACAGGGACGTCGATCAGCATGGTGACAAACTATTGTTCCGATCGATAGGGGCCATTATCGATCATTCGTTGATGATCAATGTCTCCTTCTTGTCTGTATCATTTTTGCAACGGGTGACATTAATGAGCCCTTGTGCTCTCATTATCCCAGCCTATTTATACTCTCACTCTCTCACACCTTGTATTTGGCACTCACACATACTGTACTATAAGTGCTCAGGCACACAGAGGGATGTACAATACCTAATGTGTCATTTACTTGATTAGATCACACATAAGCGTGTGCATGTATGTGTCTGTTTGTGTGTGGATGTGTGTGTATGTGTGTGTGTGTGTGTGTGTGTGTGTGTGTGTGTGTGTGTGTGTGTGTGTGTGTGTGTGTGTGTGTGTGTGTGTGTGAATGGGTGTGTGAATGGGTGTGTGTGTGTGTGTGTGTGTGTGTGTGTGTGTGTGTGTGTGTGTGTGTGTTGTGTGGGTTCATATTCACAAATCCTAGAAAAGCAGAACTCTTGATGTGGAGTCTGCGGAATGATAAACCGGACCACAGTCCACACAGGGGAGAGATGGAGAGTAAGACGAGCAGCAGTAGGAGAGGAGAGATGAGAGGGGAGGCTAGAGAATAAGAGACCCCTCTGGCTCTGGAGCTTCACCGGTGAGAGGGGAAGGAGAACGGTGCAAGTAAGTGAGAGTCGGGGAAAAGAGACGGACCGGTCTGTGAGGCAAAAAGTGCGTAGGGGGAATGGCTGATGGAGTGAAAAGGCGAAGCTGGGCAGAGACGACCACCTTATTAAATCATTTACACCTATAACTCCATATATAGTTGCATACATAGACATACTGAGTGCTTAAAACCCACAGTAATAGAGACATGAGGAGAAAAGACGAGAGAGACAGCAGCGCAGAGGGGAGCCTGATGGGAAAAGACAACGATGAGGGGAGGGAGGGTGGATGAGGAGGGAGATCTAGCACATAAAAGAGTTGTAATTTGCCTATAGCGAAAGAGGAGAGTGACAGATAGTGGAAAACGAGTATGTTGAAGGGAGGAGAAAATGATGTGCTAAGGAACGTGCTGGTAGGTTAGAAAAGGTTGAAAAGGAAACAGGGAAGGGAAGAGATGAAATTGGGAGAAATGCAAATGTGGGAGGAGAAAAAGAAAGTGAGAAGAGTGTGTGAATGTGAGAGCTGCTAGGCCTTCAGGACATAACCAGGGGGATAGAAAGATAGCGGTGCAGAGTGAAAGGAGAGCTGATGAAGACGGAGGAGGGCCGGGGTGGGGAGGGTGGTCTTTAATCAAAATGTTTTTCAATTAATTTTACAATTAGGGTGCTGCTCGTTAGCTTTGGCACACATAAGAGATGACATTGCTAGCAGTGCTATGCGTGTCATTAATATAATGATGACAGATTGGCGCTCCTGTGGGACTGCCTCTGCTCCGTGACAGCTGGGCCCTGCAAACAACGTCACCTGACCGGCCTGACATCACCTAACCCTGATTCAACATGGCTGCCAATGGTACAAGGGACATGGCCATTACACAGCAGCTACTGCACACCCCCTTGGCTCTGCCAGGAAGGGCAACGACACAGACAGAGAAGCTGCTCCTTTCCGTCTCCCTCCCACCACCCCTTCCTCAGTCATTCATACAAGGACATAAGACCAAACAAACAGTGGAAGGAAATACACTGCCTCCCTCCTTTTTTACAAAAAATACCCAAGGTGCACTTGTGTTACGGTATCGTACTGTATATTGTCTCACAGACAATCAATCACTTGAGGAACAGAGCACGCGCACACACATCCACATACTCTGCTGGAGCCTGACTCTCTTATACACCGTTGTCATGGCAACCCCATTAAGGGAGGACACAGGCTGCAACTCTGGTGAAATCAGCCAGACTCTCTTCTACCTCTCTCTCTTTCACACACACACACACACACACACACCTTCCTTTTCTTTCACTGCCAGCCATTTGTCTCCCTCCATTACTTTCTCTTCCTCGCCCATTGTCCTTCTCCTCCTATCCTTGCATCACCCTTGGCGCACCTCTCTGCCCGCCTCTCTCCATTACCCTGCTACCTTTTCATCTTCTCACCTACCGCCTCCCACTGCCCAGGCACATGTAAATATGTAATTTCGAGCCACAAATCCTCATTGTGTTTATATGTCTCACCGTGTTTGGTCTGCACCCACACATTCTGAATACCTCTGTCTGTCTGTCTGTCTTTCTGTCTGATTGTCTGCCTGCCTTCCCCTCTCTCTCCCATCTATCCTTAGAGACCCAGAATACATTTGTGGTTGAGGATAGCACATCTTTTCTTGTGCCCTCTCCAATTAAAGTTGAGATTTACAGGGGGAATCAGTCAGAGGGCATACTTGGAGGACAGCTTTAATAAGGGCTCAATGCTGCACCCCTCTCTTTTTCATGCTCTCTCTTCCTTTCTCTCCTTAAGAAGATGGCTTGCCATTTAGCAGGTGCAGGAACAGGAGACAGGAGAACAGGTAACATGATAACCCTTCGTGATAGGAACATTAAACAGTGGCCCAGCCGTTAAAAGCCAGCCATCCAACAATAATCAATGCCAATTTGCAGGTGCTATAGCATAGTTAAAATAACCCCAGAAGAGAAAGCTGAGGAACTTAACTTCTAAATCGGATATTGTTCAAGCTCATGCTTTGAGACTCAGCTGCCACATTAGTTCCAGCAGCCATCCCATCCATCTTGTAGCTCACTAGCAGTTGGTGGGCAGCTTCACAACGTCATGATATTGATGGCTTGCTTTAACAAATAATTGCTTCTTGTTTAGAAACTATTCCAGTTCAGAAAAGATTGCTATAGAAACGCTGAAATTGTCCCTTTCCTTCGTACTAATCGCTGTTAGTGCTTATTCCTTTGAGCCACCTGTTTGCCACAAGCCAGAGCATCAAGCTTCAACCCCCACCCATTCTGATCCACTCCAACTCACTTGATGAGCTAGATAACACAGTATGGTGGAGAGCACACACAGGAGGCCCTCCTGAGAAATAATCTACAGATACAACGAGCGAATACTGAGGATAAGCAGCAGGGCCCAGGGCTAGCAGGCGGCCTGCATGATGAGAGGAGAGGGAGAATAAAAGAAAGAGGGCCATAGATAGAGAGAAAAAGAGAATTTGGAGCAACATAGGAAGTGAGTAAAGGAAGGGGAGGTGGCTGAATGAAAGGGAGATTGAGAGGGAAGGGAAGAACAAGTGGGGGGTGGTCTTCATTAAAGGAAAACGGAGATAGGAGGATTGGAGAAGTATTGAGGTGGTAGGATGTGAGGGCAAGAGAGTGGAGAGGAAGGAGCATTAGAGGGAGACGGAGGCATCTGCTGCTTCTCCACATGGATGTTTATGCAGCCTGTAGCTTCCTGGGAGACACATAGTAGTTTTCTCCACAGAAGCTCCCGCTGACATCACTCTTTGGGCCGGTGTGTTTGTGTGTGCAGAAAAAATCTGCATATATTACTGTTCTTAATAGTTTGTATTACATACTGGCCTAGCATGTGCACCTGTTGTGTGCCTGTACCAGTGTACCGGTCTAAGTATAGCATTGGTGTCCTTCTTGCATGTGTGCTTGTTTGCTCTTCCCAAGCTCAGGCAATGTTTCAGTGTACTGTAAAGCAGCAAGACCCCTTTAGCAGGCGGGTGGTTTTGCACAGAGGGGGATGGTTGGAAGTGGATGGAGAGAGAAAAGATCAGAGTTTATATTTAGCTCCATTCAGTTGGTAGGCCTCTAAAGATTCATCTCACGCCTAGACTACTGCTACTCCCTCCTGGCTGGTCTACCTGCATGTGCCATTCGACCTCTGCAGCTCATCCAGAATGCAGCGGCTCGTCTGGTCTTCAACCTTCCTACATTTTCCCACACCACTCCGCTCCTCCGCTCCCTTCACTGGCTTCCGGCAACTGCTATAATCCACTTCAAGACACTGGTACTTGCTTACCATGCTGCGAATGGATCTGGCCCTTCCTACATCCAGGACATGGTTAAACCGTACACCCCAGCGCGTGCACTACGCTCTGCATCAGCCAAACGACTCGCTGCGCCCTCGCTGCGAGGGGGACCCAAGTTCCCATCGGCAAAAACACGTGGGTTTGCTGTTCTGGCTCCAAGATGGTGGAATGAGCTCCCCATTGACATCAGGACGGCAGATAGCTTGCACATCTTCCGGTGCAAACTGAAAACTCATCTCTTTCGACTCCACTTCGAGCGTTAGAACTATTAACGAAGCACTTTTATACTAATAAAGGACTGGCTTACCTAAAGCCAGTTGAGTAGCACTTGAAATGTTTGGCTCTATGAAACCTGATGTACTTATATGATTCTGTTTTCTTCAAGGTTGTGTCTTCCTGGTCGAATGTACTTATTGTAAGTCGCTTTGGACAAAAGCGTCAGCTAAATGCAATGTAATGTAATGTAATTCAAAGCCCTGCTTAATACATATAGTACGCACTGTTAATACACACTAACCACAGAGTAGTTGAATCTGAGCACAGACACCGTGTTCAGGCTAACTGCAGCAACAGCCTGAGAACTGCCTCTCAAAATGGAGAGGCTGCTACACGGAGCAGAGAGCCTCGCGTTGCAGTGTGGCTGTTATGAATATTTGAAGCAGCCATATCGCTAGGCTCCTGGTTGTTGCTTGAGGGGGGAAACATGGGCGCGGGCACCGAGTGGTTGGCAGTGCAAAGAGGCGGGGACGGAGGGGGGTGGCGGGCAGTGGACGAGGCAGCGGCCCATCCTGAGGCTGGCAGCAGGCGCTCAGTGAATGAAAGCAGGGCAGGTCATGTGTGGGTGGGGAGGCGGGACTCTCCTGCTGCTGAGACAGATGCCACGGTTGTTTGGCTTAATTTCTTGTGCCAAGCACCACCCAGCACTGGCCAAAAACAAACTCAAATGCTTGTGGCCAGTGTATGTGCTTGTATGTGTGTCTGTTTATGTGTGTGTGTCAATAAAAAGAAAGAGCACTGTTTGATTCAGTATCAGGCTCTACCAGGAGCACACACAAGCACAGCAGTAATCGTTTACTGTTCAATCCTCGTCCACCTTCCTCTGTTCTCTGAGCGGCTTTCTCAGTCCTATCTCCGTTTCCCACCATCCATCTTCCTGACTCTTTCTAGTCTGTCTTTCTCTCCCTCTCCATCTTTACGCCATCTTTCCCTCTGCAGCAACACTGGCTCCCACTGCAGTAAAAAAGGGAAACAGCTATAGAGAGGGTGGGAGTGCAGGGACTGAAAGAAAGAGAAAGAGAAGTGAGAGATGTAGAAAGAGCAGTGTGGTATTAGGCTCAGTGTTGCATTATTGGCTCTGGTTGATCTGATCAGAGCAGATTACAGGAATACAATACTCACAAATCACCATTCTGCCTCTTGAGCTTCACTCCCTGTCACTTGCACATACACACTAACTCGCTTCTACACAGACACACACCCTTCCCTGATACGACACCCACACCTGTAGCCTGTCTAGCCATTCTGTATTTGCTGCTATTTATGCCCAACATTCCTTACTACTGCAACACTTGAGCATGCACGTCATTCAACACACCGCTGCCTTCCTTGACAATAATTATCACCAATGCAGCAAGACGTAATTACCTCTCAACTAATAATTAGTTGCAAAAATAACCATGCAACAAAAAGGTTCCTAAGGCTGAATGTATTCCAATATAGCCCTATAATAAAGTTCATTATGAATGAACACTTGTTTATTTTCCTCCACATGCTCTGTAGCTTTTTCTGTCTCTGCACTCCTCCCTTGACTTCTCTTCTCTCCCAGCTGTGGTGGAGGCTGTTGGGTGTGGGCGGGGCAGCAGCCTGTGCCAAGGCCAGTGCGACATGTTTTGACTATTACTTAGACATTAATTCAAGTATTGATCATGTTTGTGTTAAAAGTGAGGAAAAAGAGAGCAGGGAAGTCAGAAGAAATCCAAACAGAATTAATCAGAAACAGCAGCTACCATTGCCATTCAGGAAACAGAAATGTTGCTTGCCCACAAGCATGCACAAACACACACACTGCTCATGTCTTAAAGGACGAACACATAATACACACATATACAGCCAAGCTCCCAGCGCATCTTACTGGCAAACACACGCTGACACACACAGCCACCACTACATTCATTTCATCTGCAGCACAGCAGGTCTTTTTATGCCAATCCATAAACATCGATTCACACTTCGATAGCACTTATTCATTTATCTATTTACTCATTCAATCACTTATACATTTCACATCAAAGAAGTGCCATCTGCTGAGGCTGGAGTCTTGTAATTGATTTTTTTTTTATTTCACACTTATTTGTCACAAACATTCGAGCAAAGTTGATATTGTTTCTTACGGAAGGCTGTGTACTAGTTTGCCATCAATCAAAAGAAACTCTCCATCTCCTCCTATATTACGGACTGAAGCGTTGACATCTTGCAATCGTAACTGTATGTTGTCAATATAAGACTTTCTCAGAGAAAAATGAGCCAAACTAAAGCACAAATGCATTACGGTGCTATAAAAAAAAACTATAAACTTTTGCGTATGTGCATCGCATTACTGTCTGGCCATTGTGCAGCACACTTGAGTAATCACACACTCACTCACACACACACACACACACACACACACACACACACACACACACACACACACACACACACACACACACACACACACACACGCACACACACACACACACACACACACACACACACGATACAATGGTGAAAGCACTAATAAAGCGCATCATGGTGTCTGGGTGGTAGACAGGCTTCAGAGGCAACAACGGTAAAATATAAATTCCATTTAAGACTACAGTAATCCTATTTCCAACCTCTGCCGAGTCTCACTGCTATTGTCACAGTCAAGGGAATCTGTCTCAATTGTTCCATTGCAGGAATTGATGGTGAAACACGATATACAGCATAAATAATGGAGCTTGATCACCAAGAGACAGGCCCTGAAGGAGACTAGGACAGGGTCAGACAAGCATGCTGCAGCCAAGGGTGGTGGACAAGGCATGAGACAAGGCCCTGCCGGACAAGAAGGTGAGAGAGACAGGCGAGCAGAAAAAGTGAAAGGCTGGGATAGAAGAGGGAACGGTAAACAATCCGTCTGCATTTATGTTATGCTAATTCTCTTGACATTAAACAGGCAGTATTGTCTAGGTGCTGCCATTACTGACAGAGATGGGGTGAGCGGGGGGGAAGAATTTGAGTGTAGCACAGGCTTCAACACAGACAATAGCCTCATCCCAAATGTAAATCAACATGCCGCCAGTGTCACACACAAAAACAAACGTATACACATTATTTGGCGTTGAAAGTGAATCGCCATTGGCATCCCAAGAGAAAGAGAACAAGAATAAATGATGTTGCCGCTCTCTAGTAACAGCCTCTCTCTAATCGAGCACTGGTATCACTTAGCGTTCCTCTCCCTTCGAGAGTAAATATACTCATCTGTTACACGAAACAAAATGGTTCCTGCGTAGAGCGTGCCAGGGAATTTGGGATTCTTTAATATAATTAAATCGGAACTAAATATGCAAACCTTTATTTTGGTAGCGCAATGAAGACAAAAGGCCTCATGGAGGATGCTCCCTGGAAGAAGAAAAAATACAGCGCTATCCCACTCGCTATATTACACAGGATATGAAATGAGGCATTCAACTAAAGCTATATTTATGAGCCAAGACACTGAAAGCTGCTCATGTCCAGGACTCATCTCAAATGATGCAGAACTGACGGGAGACTGACACATAGATAGATGCGCAAACACCATCCACCTACTTTACAAATTTGCATTCATTTCACATCCAACTCGAAATTCACATCCAATTTTACAATCAGTTCACGTCCAAGCTGGCACTCAAATTCAGCCACTTGTGCATGCAGCCTGTAAACGCGGGTCAGTGTGGTAAAAGCTGACACTTTCTGTCAACACACCCATCACTAACCCCCATTACTCGCTCACTTAGTCTCTTCCATCAAGCCTCACTCATTCACTTGCCCGCACGCGCAGACCCGCACCAACGCCCCCGCAATCTCCAGAAACATACACAAACACACAGCTATCACTCGCTTGTTTGTTCAGCAATTTGTTCATTTGCTCAGGCTGTCACTTGATCACAATATTCTCACCCACTCATTCGACATTCATTCATTGTCACAGCCACTTGTGCCCTCATCTGGTCCCCCGATCTCTGCCACTACTTCTCAGTCACATGCTCGCTCTTGCTATCGCCCACTCCATCCTTCTTCTTCTCACCCATTGTTCCCGGTCACACACTTTTTCTCTCACTGTCTTTCTCTCGCACTATATCCATAACACAATGCACATCCAATCTGTCCCTCCTCTTCATTAACCCCCTGGATGATACAGTCCCTCACCTCACCGCACTGTTCATCCTCCATAACTCTCCCAAGCTGGAACTCCTGTCTCCCTCTCTGTATAGATAGCCTCTACCCATTCCAATAAAAGATTTAAGAGCTCCTTTAAGTGCTAATCAGGTTGTCATCCGTGCAGCCAAAATCAGAGGCTTGATAAATAAAGGCTTGTCTCTGTTGGCTAGCGGCTCACTGTGTTTAAATAGGTGACACCGAAGTGCATTCTGAGCACACCGGATCAATGCCAGAACCCCTGGGGTCCCCTGAAACGGTGAACAGAGACAAAGCTTAGCATTCGATAATAATGCAGGAAGAGGCCGCTTGCTGCCTATTCCAGAGGAGCTCTCCCTGGGCCTGTCCTCAACTTCCCAGACTTTTTTTTCCCTCATCATGACAGGCCTTTCCAATCCGGCAGTTTGCAGAATTGCATAAAAATAGAGACTCAAAACCCTTTATTTACTTACATTACATGAAAGGTTAAGCTGTTGCACTGAGGGAAGTGCATTAAAAAACAGACATAACAAGCACTCCTATCTCCAATCCCCAACCAGCACACTCTCTGCTGTCCAATCATCCCATCACCTCCCACTACGACCAATTTACCGCTATGCCCAATCTCTCCTTTGCAGTCAGACTGTTCCCCGTCACTTAAAATGGCACATCACCAGCTATCGCAGTCGCCCTCTACGCCATATCACCAAAACTCCCGCCCTCGTCCAATATATCCAGCATCGAGCCTGGCTTGACAGACATGTGCTATCACTGACCCATGCTAGGACAGTACTACAACCCGATGCTCCTCATTAACTCTCCTTAGGCCCCTACCTCCTCTCACCTTGCGTCCTTCCATTAAAGCTCTACACCCTATGATGGAAATATAAAAAGGTCCACCTCTCATTTGGTGGTTCTTTTCCCTCACTTTGATTTTCTGTCCATCAAGGGGGCGGGGATTAGCAGTCTCTTGTTTATCTGCTCGTCAGTTTTATCTATCTATTCACTAAGCCATCCACTGTGCTGCAGCGGCCTCAGCACTGCATTAATCCCCTATCAGCCAGCCAGCCATCCATCACCCTGCTGTCTATCACGTCAGATCCATCATCCGCCCATCTGTCTCATACTGCCCATGCTCAGAGATGATCTCTTTCGGAAAGCCCCACCGGCGAGTTCCAGAGGGTGGAGGGGATAGAATCGCAGGAGGAAATGAGGGGGAAATGCAAAAACAGAAGACAGAGGTGAGGGAGAGAAGATTATATGCTGCCCTTCCTCCCCTCCCCCTCTCTCAGTCTGCATCCAGCTGAAAACGTTCTCTTTATGTCACCACATGCTTATTAACTGGCGTGTTTGTTTCCTTGTAATTTGTTTGTTTTCCTCGCCTGCTAATTCCAGCCAGTGGGAGAAGTGCAAGTAGAGGGGGAGATAGCTGCTGGGGACGGGGGTCATAAATCCCCATGTAGTGAGAAACAAAAGCCCCATCCTTCTGCAGCACGTCAGAGCAAGGAAGGGATATTGTCTAAAGCCTGCAGCTTTTAAAACAGCTCAATATCTCAGTTCATCAGAGGTCATTTGTATTCCATCCATATCTGCTAGCATCGGAGGGTGAGTGAGGGGGGCACACGAGCAGGAAAGAAGGTGAGTGTAGGGTAAACGTTAGTACACTCACAGACGAAGAGGAGTCCACACAGAAGCATGTACAGGGGCAAAAGAGTGTAAACAGGCACATATTGGGAGAACTAGTGAGCACATAGACATTTAGTCTGTAAATGGCAAATGGTAGGTAAGCAAACAGGTATTTATGTGGGCTGAAGTCACATAATAATTTAGACTAGTTGACAATCTGTGAGGGCAGAATAAACTGTTACAGACAGAACTGGGCACAGTTAATGTGATTCATATTAAACCAATAAACAAGAGTTTATGGTGAGAGAGGGCTTTATGATATAAGTCTTGCAGATATTCAGTAGATTTGTGTGGAACTGTTTGTTTGAATAGACACAGACACATAACCTGTTTACCACCTCAAGGCGATTATGATTTGCATACACTCGATTTGCTGGGTAGCCAGTGTTTACATGGTTTGTTTGATGCAAAGTAGCCGAGCAAAACATTTTTTTAACAACAACAAAAACCAGAGGGAATGTATGTCTATGTTTTATTGGGATGATGAATTTACAGAGCCCTGTAACACAAGCTCTGTCACTTGCAGAGTTGGTTGTAACATAAAAGACGCTCCACTGTAGCCCAACATTCCCCTTTGTCTGCCTTTGTTTTACACCGCTAGCCATGTCGGTGTTTGTACAAAAACAAAATCCGAATACAGATGAATGCCAGAGTAGTGCAAAAGGTTGATTTTGGAGTCAAACAATTGAGTTATCCCTACTTCCGTTCTGGATTCAATTCTACTGAGATAATCATGTTAACACGTTAACATGACTGCTGCAATTATTTGAGTACTGCCTTAATGTGGTAATAATGAAGTTATTGGCATGCATGTCACCTTTGAAGTAGTTATAATTCATTTATAATCTAATTAATTATGTAAAAACGCTGCACAGTTCTGAAGGTTAATGTGTATCTTTAATTACATATATAGAATTTCAGGCATCCACAAAAGTATATTTCTTGCAATGCTACACCGCCAATACAAAACATAATCCAATATATTTCTTACAAAATGGGTAGACCTCCGTATCTAAGTCTCTTATTAATCCAAGGATAATCACTTTAGTATCTTAAGTCGTTTGTCTTATTAACTATATGATGTACACTGTAATATAATGCACAGCAGAAATGCCGGTAGAACAGAGTATTGCATTTATTTGAACTTGCATGTTAATCATGACCTGAGCTGCTATCCATGTTATATGATTAAATAAGCACATAGCGTAGCAGTCAACATTTCTGCAGTACAGTATATTATAACATGGCTGACTTTACCCTTCAGTTACTAACAACATAACACTGCATTGTTGGATCTATCAGGTTGTATAACACTTGTTTTAAAATAGCATACACTCTAAAGATGCTTCTGTAGACTTAGAGGCTTCAGAAAGTCATCAGTTTCTTTAGTGACAATCTCCTAATTCCAGGCATTTATTTGTACACCTTTGTACTTAAATACTATTGTAGTATTACAGGTAGGACAGCAAAAGGTCTTTAAGAATATGTGCCGCCAGAATTAATACTGAGATGTTCTACTGTGTAAAATCTCAGCAGTAATTTGGAAAAGGGGGGAAAAGATCTGAGTGATGCTTCTGCTTTTATCCATAATGAGCCTAAACAAACATCTTCAAACAAATGTTCTTCTTCCACATACAGCTGAATCAGATAAGACAGCTGTCAGAAAGCATCCATATCTATCCTTAGCTTTAATTGGAGAACTACTCTCCCTCCTCTGGCCCTTTTTGACAGATACTGCTCAATCATCACACCGGTGCTGGACGCTGCTGCAGACCTACATTATACAGCCTGCAATTATAGAGCATACTGCTGTTACACAACGATACCTCACACACTGCACACATCAAAGCGCAGTTATTGGACATACATATACCCATACTGTACGTTTATGTGTCGTGTGTTTATGTATGCGTGCATGTTCATTAATGCTGAACGGTACTGAGCCTGCTTGTCATCTGTAATTTTATAACGTTCAGTGGCAGCATGATTTCGCATGTGCAGAAAAGAAAAGGTAGAAATTGAAATGTTGCTATTTCAATACAAGGCTGAAATCTGCAGTCCATACCATATGCAATTACTAGTTCCGAAAATACACAAAGAGATAGGGAGACAAACGCTCACACAGCCTCATAAACACGTACCTACATCATTTCGTACACACTGAATTAATCAGCTCTAAGACAAATAGCTGAATAAATACTGTGGGTAACCAGATCAATACTGTACGCTCAATTCATCTGAGTTCACAGAGATGTCAAATTCTGCATAGTTCCATAGCACACTGATTAAACTGGCTCACATTAATTCAGTAAATCAATAAAACCAATCTTTCAAATAAATCAAGTCGCAGGGACAGCTTGAGCCAATTGGAGGCCAAGAACACATTAAAATGCCCTTGCTACAACTGCATATATCTATGTCGTGCAGGCAGCACTGATTTGCTATGTGGATTCCACAATTTGTGGAATGAAAATGATTAATCCATGAAACAATAACCAGGATGCCAAGAAGGCACATGGTAATTCTATAATGATCAAAGACTCAATTAAATCCTTTTCCTTTCTGTTCCCTAAACGCCTCATGTTCTCATCTGCCTTTGGTGGTCAGTTTATGGTTGTATGCGTGTGTGTGCGTGTATGTGTGTATGTGTGTGTGTGTGTGTGTGTGTGTGTATGTGTGTGTGTGTGTGTGTGTGTGTGTGGTGTGTGGTGTGTGTGTGTGTGTGTGTGTGTGTGTGTGCGTGTATGTGTGTATGTGTGTGTGTGTGTGTGTGTGTGTGTGGTGTGTGTGTATGTGTGTGTGTGTGGGTGTGTGTGGTGTGTGTGTGTGGTGTGTGTCGTGTATGTGTGTGTGTGTGGGTGTGTGTTGTGTGTGTGTGTGTGTGTGTGTGTGTGTGTGTGTGTGTGTGTGTGTGTGTGTGTTGGGTGTGTGTGTGTGTGTGTGTGTGTGTGTGTGTGTATGTATGTGTATGTGTGTGCATGCATGTGTGTGTGCGTGTGGGGACTGGCTTCCCTTATGGGGACAAATTGGAGGTCCCCATGAGGGGAATCATTCATTTTAGGGTGAAGACTTGGTTAGGTTTAGGATTAGGGTTAGGGTTAGGCATGTGTTGGTTATGGTTAAGGTTAGGATAAGTCTCCAGGAAATGCATGTAAGTCAATGTAATGTCCCCTGAAGTGATGTATACATGGTGTGTGTGTGTGTGTGTGTGTGTGTGTGTGTGTGTGTGTGTGTGTGTGTGTGTGTGTGTGTGTGTGTGTGTGTGTGTGTGTGTGTGTGTGTGTGTGTGTGTGTGTGTGTGTGTGTGTGTGTGTGTGTGTGTGTGTGTGTTGTCCTGGGGCTGTCAGATGACCAGAGGTTAAGCTGTGGTCTGGAAAGTGTCTTTTGTGGTCAGATGACATACAGTATGATGTGTGGTTTATGTTCATACTCTAATAGCACTAAAAGATGGGAGCAAGTGGTGTGATAGTAATCAGTATTGGATTATAAGCGCATTCATATCCTGACAGACATCACCATCCGTGTAGCCTTTTCATGTTGCCTATCATTTAAGATTATGTTTTGAGAAAACATTATCCCTTTTTTGCCATGCTTCAAATTGTGATGGCAAAAATGCTGCATTGCACTAGTTTTATTTAGAACCAAACAAAAAACAAACTTCAAAAAGGCCAGTGAAGATTTGCTGAGCATGCATGGTCATTTTTAGCAGCATCTTACTTCTCAGTGATACTGTTAAATGTACACCTGGATGCTAGTTGTTGAAAAAAAACACAGCTTTATCCCCTCATGGGATTGGAATATTACAATCTCAATCCTGTTTTTAAGGAGAAAATCTGACACCGTATTCTCTCTGCTGCCTCTGTCCCCAGAGCTAGCACTGCCCGTCTCTACAGCAGGGTCGGAGTCAGGCTGTGGTCCAGCTTGAATCACATGCTCTATTTATCTCATATTTAGTAGTCTGATCTCCAAGGGAGGTCCAAGATGTCCTGACAATTTGACGACAGAGAAATCATTCTTCCATCTTGTTTTTCACTAGTATTTGCAGGTAATACAGGTCATAGAGAATGTGCGTGATAGTAATATTCTAGAGCATACTGACTAAAATATTTATGTAACCTGTTTTTTTGTAGTAAAACATTTAGGGATAAAACAACAATGATGGATGCCCTGCGATTGATTCTACAACGTAAAGTGGATAAGAGTCATATATAGTGTTGTGTTTTTAGTTTTTAGTCTTAGTAGTATCGGACAATCATGTTTGAGCTGGCTTTGGTTAAATGCAGGTAAATAGTCCGTGTGGAGAGCAACAGAGGCAGAACCTATTGGCTGGAATGCAATCTCAAAACCCTTCGGCTATCTTCTAAAGATAAGGTTTTTATTATCTTAAAAATCTGCTTGTAAACTGTCTGCTGTATAAAAAATACAGTTCTAGCCACTGTCTCTCAACTCAAAGAGTTGCTAATCCGATTGATAACGATGAGCAGCGCACCAAAAAATAAGTCTTTGTCCAGAATTCTGATGGCAATATTTGCAGCTGCATGTGAAAATAAAGAGGTTTGAATATTAGGCTTATGTGAGTCACAAAGCCAGAAACATGTCTCCAGATAAATGCTATCGTGTTTATAAATGGGTAAATATGCCGGTTCACCATAACAACTTTAAAAGTTGGCTGCAAATTTAAGTTTGAAAATAAATGTGTGTAATTGCTCTTTAACACCAGTTTGTTTATAAGCCACTAACCTGATTTCCTTAAATGTTTGGGGATTTTAACAATTGTTTGTATGGTCACGAACCTACAAAAATACGAACCTACAAAAATAAACATATTTTTATACTCAGCACTTTAGCAGCACACCGATTAATTTGGCACATTTACAGCGTGAACACAAAGACTAAAATCAGTGTTGTAGTGGATTGATTAAAAATAGCAGCAAAAAAGGTTAATGCACTGTTTCTCTCTTTCACTTTACTGCACAGTGTCAGAGAGGTGAACCTCTGATACCACAAGTGTGGGTTGTATTTTCCTGTGGTTTGTGTCCATATGGGCAGAGGAGCAGAGGGCATGAGGATTGGAGAGGAGTGGCGCAGGGCAGTCTCAGGTGAGACATGCAAAGTCCCAACATAATTATAATCCTTAATTAATCCACTCTGGATACGTCTCTCTCTCTCTCTCTCTCTCTCTCTCTCTCTCTCTCTCTCTCTCTCTCTCTCTCTCTCTTCTCTCTCTCTCTCTCTCTCTCTCTCTCTCTCTCTCTCTCTCTCTCTCTCTCTCTCTCTCTCTCTCTCTCTCTCTCTCTCTCTCTCTCTCTCTCTCTCTCGAAGTTCCTTGCTCTATGTGTTTATGGACTTTTCCATCACAGTGCACCTCCCCCCTTTCTGTCTCATCTGGCATCTGCTTACTGCATGCATTATGCTCTAGGTGTTTTTGCAGCTGTTTATGAATATACGTGCCCTTTGACACCTCTGTGTAGGAGCTTCATCTCCCTTACCTCCCTTACCCTCCCCTAACGTCTCTTTTTTTTGCTACCTGCCACCATCCAACACCCGTATTGGCAGACGGGCAAACAAACAGCTTTCTTTGGTGCCAGTGTTGTTTCTTGGTGTTGCTTCTTTCACAGCACGGAAACACTGAGACGCACAAACACTGAGACGCACAAACACAAACATGCTCACTACAGTGAAACACCAGATACTCCAAGGGGAGTACAGCTGACACAAATACGAACCCACCAGATCTGTGGAAGACTCAGGTGAGTCTCAGGTGATCATCACTGCTTGTAAGGGCCAGACAGCCAGACACACACCTACACACAAACACACACAGACAGAGTCACTGTTTATGTACACGTCTTTCCTGATTCTGTTGCATGACTGAATGTGTTGATAGCCTAGACGATGTTGAGTAACTCCAATATTAGTCATTGAGTGTGAGGGATCAGTGACAAAAAGCGAGAAATGGATTGTGTAAACTGAGGTGTAATGAAGGAACATGGGAGTCCAGGAGCAGCAGATGAAAGGCCTGTACATGGCACTAAGCTGAAGGTAATGAGGACAAAGGTGTCAGTATTGACGCTGGAAGAGTGAGAGTGCCAGGTGTGAGGAGGGGCGACGACTACTCCTGCCATTACTACTCAGACTCCCACTCTGCCCGCTTTGGCCGAGCCAATTAGAGGGGTTCATCCGCCACTCTGGTCTGCACGCTGCGTCAAGCTATCAGAAAAACATAAGGATTGATTGGACAAGCTATTAGGTCAATTGATCCCTGTTTCCTTTCATCTGTGTGCTCCTCTTTTTTCAGATGGACAGATTGGATCTGGAAAGCTACTCCAATTACCCGAGGACAAGGATTTAACGAAGATGGCCTGATGGACCTTCTCAGCAGTGTTCTCTTTGTGTGTGAGGCTTCCTAGAGTTGTTCTTCTTTACTAAAACGTATGAACATGTTTTTGTGTTTCCTGTATCTCCAATGGCATATACCAGCAGTATTCATACTGCTACAGGTGCAGAAAGATCAAGTCCCTCTCATCTCTGATTTCCCAAAATGCCAGACAAGAAGCAGGGCAAACATTATATTGGCGCCTTAAAAATAGTATCGTGACACAGGGCCTTGAACACTCATTAAAAACATGTTAAGAAATGAAATCGGAAACACGTAGTGAGCTGATAACTTGTATTTAAAGTTGCTTTTAACAACATGAATATACAAATCAGGCAGGATCAAAAGGGCAATCAAAGCTGACCTTAATTAACAGCTAAAAAAACTGCAGTGACAAACTTTTTAAACACCAATTCACAGTCCCCTTCCCCCTGACAAATCTGTGTAAAACCGAATGAATTGCTGGTGAGGCTGATTGGTCACATTGATTGAGCATCACTGAGTCTTTTCACTGCTGAGCACCAAGTCGTCTTTCAGTCGATAGACACAACCCAAATACACCAGGCACTCAATCCAATGTGTTGCTACATGGGCCCATCCAGCTAATTTAACACCCACTCCATTTATGAAAAAGGGTCCTCATCGATTTGTTCTGTTCATGTGCTCTAGTTGCTCGTGCTCATTTTCGCCATGCAGGCGCCTACACGTGCTCAAGGCTGGCAGCAACTGAATTAAATTAGAGTGTGGTAGGGTTCCTATAAGATTGGCTTCTCAAAGCTCTCACCTTCAGTCTTTCTTCAGATTTAGCAGAGATCACAGTGACATGTAGTTACAGAATGCTGCAAAATGGACTGCTGCAAAATGGACTGCCCAACATTATAGCAACTCGGCACCACAGCAAAGACTATTTCTGCTTCGTACCAATCGCTCTCCCCTACTGCTACTACACTCTGTACTCTTCACCCTTTTTCTATTTTCTTTCTCTCTGTTGTCATCAATTATCTGTCTCTTTCCAATGTATTAATAGCTGTTCATGCTCCCAAAATGTAATCTAGCATTTAAGTGGAAAACAGTCAACACATTACAAAAAGTCTTAGAAAATATAATAGGGAATTTTTTATTTCAATAACTAGTGCAACAACAGAAAGCCATTTCCACTGTGTTTTATCGGCAATGGTAAAACACTGATCAACAATAACTGTCATTATAATCATAATGGCTTTCCTGTAAGGACAAGCCTTGTCATCTTGTGACAACCGCAGCTGCAACTGCCAGGTAAACAGTGCTCCATACGAAGGGAAGCAGAGAGGGAAAGCTACTAGTTCATTGAAAACAGCAAAAAATATTAGAAACACACGCCACATCTATCCCGGGATCCCTCCACTCTGCACACGGATCACCCACTCAAATGAAATGATATTAGAACATTTGAATCTAGAACCCATTCTGATAAAAGTATCAACCAAAGTGTATCCATTTTGTTTCAAATGTCAGCAAATATGAAATGATGGCGGGACAAATGCAGTACCAAAGTTATTGTGGTAAAGGTTGCAGCCAGTCGTCCAGTTATCAACATGATTTTGAGTGAAATGTCAAAATGACATTTTGAAAAGAAAAATACGTTCCAGATACAATGTTGCAGATCGTTGTTTTGAATGGATTATTATTAAAAATATGGATTATGAACGTGATTATTCAAAAATAAATTCCCCTGTACAATGTACCACGAGAAGCCGGGAATTGGCAAAGAAGCTTGGAAGGCTTGTACTTTAGTCCTAATCAGATATCATATCTGGGAGCTTTTTATCATCAAAAGGCAATGATGAGATTAAGTTTATCATCAGAATATACTGCCGTGCCAGCATCGAGGTAGCCTGTTCTGTATTGTCACTTAAGATTCTCCCATGATCCCCTACTGGAGGTTGAACAGGCAAACAGTGGCAGCATGTGTGTACAGCAAGTAATGGTGTACGACTGTGTTAAGCAAGTGTGTTACTACATCAGCAACCATCTTGGTATGATAAATATATATGGGTGTGTGTCAACCTTACCTTTGGATCACATTTTTTTTAATGTTTTATCTACTTGACTCTCAAACACACACAGGATAAATGCCAAAACTGTGTTTACGCGTTCAAGTTTACTCACAGGACGAACAAAAGGGAAACACAATGAGAGAACAAGTCTAATGGACATGTATTATGTGCTGTTAAGTTTAGCTAAATGTAAGCAGGTTTATATTCATTCATCATCCCTTTTTTTAGTGTGTACTAAAATTCAACAGCAGCATGTTTTCCCCTAAATGTACGTTTTGCCTGGTTGGGCAACAGAATTTTAGAAATACGTACAATTGAGTTGACTGAAATTAGTAGATCATTAGACAATCTCTTCATTTTGTTATCGACAGTGGTTTTGCGTATACTCTTATTTTTTTAATATATCGGAACAGATAAGGTAACAATAGAGGACACCATTTTGATTGTCTCTGGAGCTGGGGCAGAACATATTAAATTGAAGACTATTCTATTCTCAAAAATTGAAAATAAACTTAAATTGTGGGTTTGGTGAATTCTCAGAGCGGTCTAGATAATCAGTTATTTTCTCCCTTTTGAATTATGTTGTTTTTCAAGCCTGAAGCCAATTGCATCTGTACAATAATGTGCTATTGCTGAAAAACACGCTCATTTCCATTTCACACCATGCATGCATGAAAATACAAAGATGTCCGTGTCCTTCACAGGTTAAGGACACATTTCCATGCGGTGTCAAAATCAACAATCCTTTATTGACATGTAGTATTCAATAAGTGTCCCTTGCTGATATTAATAACCATGCAGGGGAAAACTGAGACATAGTCAAATGTTATTGTAACACCTTAAGCCCTCAGCATTTTTTTTTAATCCGGTTATTTTATTCTCACATTATTCTTTGAACCAGCATATATGCAATACATTTAACTGTCTTAAGGGAGTGAAACATCATAGGTCATTTTATGAAATTCATAGCAGAGCAGTATGTTTCTGCCTATTTGCTATTAACATATTCATTAGGTCAGCCTTGTCAAAGAGCTATAGGGTGACATACATATTGCATGAAGAAGAGAAAAAGAAAAGTGCAGAGAAAACATGAGTACTCACTCGACTATTGTGTGTGTATTCATGTGCTGGTGCGTGTTGCATACACATTAAAGCACGAGTCTATGCATTTGTACAAAAACTCATATTTGTTAACTAAATGCAGTTGACAAATACAAATAATTCAGGTTTCTGTTGACAGTATTTCCTTCACAACTAGTGCATTCATCTAAATAATATGCTCGTCAAATTCTGACCACAGTATCGCAGAGCCTCCCAAAACTATAAAAGAGTAAAAAGAGTCTAATTATGATTAGTGACTTATTAAAAGTCTGACTATCATTAATGCCATGCTAATGTATGACTATTATTCACCCATTGAAAGCTGAGAATAATTTTTCTGATGGTGATGTGACACACAGACAAGGGGGAAATAAATCCTTCTGTCTTCCCGGGGAGAGTGTTTGGCAGTAAACCAATTCCAAGTCCGGCTTCTTGAATGCCCAGATAACGCAATCAGACAGTTGCAATATTGCTGCTTTACCACCTGAAGAATTTGAATTTCATTCAGCCCCTTCAGAATAGTACATGCCAATTTTTCCCTAAGAATTGGCAGGACAAACACAATGCGCCCCGGTGAAATGAGGAAAAGGCTTACCAGCAGAAAATAACAGGTTTTTTTAGGGTCTTTCTTGTCTGCCCCCTCGGGTTTAATTTTATCATAATAACATAAAAAGAAAAAATGAGGGGGAAAAATACATCATACAATGTGATGCCTTTTATTAGATGTTTTATTATTAAATTGGGAATTATTTCACAATATTATTAATATAAGGGGGCCTCAGTTTTGATCATATGACCCCTAAATATGACTCACATTTGATTAAATTTGGTTATTGATACGAGAAGATTTTTCTTGCTGTGCCTTTTTGCTGTTGCGAGGTGATACATTTATTATTTAAGACATCATGGTGGCCAATTCTACACATTCTTTAAATTGGGATTTCAAATTATTAAAAGTTGAGGGGAATTAAACCATGTCTCATTTTGTTGGGGACACACTCAAACTATCCTGAATTCCTCCTGGGGCTCCACAGACACTTTTAGAGAACATGGCCTACAGGTAATCATTGTGTAAGTTACAGGAATAATGCTGCAAATAGGGAAATAGGGGACTACAAAGCATAGTTCACTTTAAGGCTGTTCATTTCGTTCTGATGCTTTTATTTATCGAATAATCAATTAAGTACCTATTTATTTCTGTATTTTAAGGAACTTGTGGTCGGATAGAAAAAAAGGAGAACCATGGAGAGGGTTGTTGTAAAAATGTGTAGTCCACATCCCAAAACATCTCCTTTTTTGTATAGCTTTTCTGGTGAACAATTAAATGAATCACTTATTATTGGCTATTTAACAACCTCAACATACGGCTGTTTTGTTCCAGTGTCACCTGCTCACATTTACTAAACCGAACATTTCTTCCACTGCTCTGCTTTTATGGGACAAGAAAAACGAACGATTTACTGTTGACGCGACAGTGAAATGCACAGGCCCATAAACTAGAGCCCTACTCTCAAATCCAACTAATTTAGGGTATCAAGCACGCATGTTTAATATGAGGCGACTGCTGTTGACGCACCGTAAACACGAACTCCGTATCTGTCAAAGCATAAAATATTAATAAATACATCGGCTTACATGCCTGAACACCTCATGCAGCTTGATGCTGGAAGCCTGCGTGGTGCACATTACATGATATTAGTGTCGCTCTGGTATTAAGAACATATAAAACGGTGCTTCGTTCCTACCTTGATTCCTCCAATCTCCTTTTCTTGATGCCTCAGTGTGTCTCATTCATTCTCGCTTCCCTCCTCACTTGCCTCCTTCCCCTTCTCTTCCCCTCTGGTTATCACTCGTTTTCTCCTCTCAGGTCCCGTCTTCGTGCGGATGCATAAGAATTAAAAATGAATAGCCTGCTATCTTAAAGACAAACCGACGAAAAACGAGAGAGGGGAAAAATCCTCCCGACTTCAAATATGATAAAGGCAGTATGGGGAAATCCTCATGGACAGAGCAGATTCTCGCGAAAATGCGCCTGTGTGGGCATTAAAATAAATAAAAGCGACGACACCATTGTCCTGCTTAACAACAGTAATAACATGGGAGTTTCTATGGCGTTACGTGGTCAAGGACATGTCAAACTGCGGTGGAATAATAACACAAATAAAGTTGTTATCGTGTTGTCCGTCCTTCGGTAAGCATGTGAGCAAATGTGCCTCCGTCGCAAAACGTCTGCGTAATATAAATCAGACTCTTGGAGGTCTGCTATGAATCTGCTCGCAGGACGCTTCCTTTTTCAAATTGTCGTCTATTCTTCACCTTTATGTGCTGCTGTAGTCTCAAAAAAGCTAAACGGTTGGAAATCACCCGTTCAAAGTCGGATAGTCTACACAGGCCATCAGCGGTTATGTTGTGCGTCCTGACGCACCGAGTGGATCACTATAGTCTATAGTTTCCCTCTTCGTCGGCAAGCAGCGCACACTCTCATCAGGACCATTTACACCGTATTTTTCAAACGCTGCAGTTCTGCATCAGGCCTATGCAACCTAGCGCATTCATTATTGCCTTGCACACACAGTTTGGTGGCCGAGAGACAGTTTCGAGACAGTTTTTATAACCAACCCATACGTAAAGCGGGAAAATGTGCCACTTCAGCCCGCCCACTACATTGCTTCCTCTCTATAACACTAAGTTATTTCTCATTTTTTAGGTTTCCAAACGCATGTGATTTCCCAAGTTGGGTCAGACTCATTTGTGGTTTCGCTGCCCCTAATTCATTGGGGTAATTCTACAGAAATACATAAAGTAAATATATAAAGTGCCTATCAAATTAAATGTTCTTAGATATGGTTTCTTATATGTTTTTGCATTCAAATAGCCTTCACTTATATTACATTTGCATCCACTGCATTGCTTTAAGATGTTTTTCAATGGGAGAAAAAGTAGACAGAATTTCATAAGACAGAAACCTCAGTTTTGTACATTGTATTTCAGAGAATATTTTAGGTGAGTGATGAATATTTGCTAGAAAAGACTGTACCCTTTTCATATGGATCCATCTACGCTCAGTTATTTGATAAACAAAGCTGTCATAACATGTTTGCGTTAATCTTACATGCACCTGTACAACAACAAAAAACTCATCTGTATTATAAGACTTGTGAATTATCCAGCGCACCATGTTGAATTTAAAAGCATCTCAATGGGATTTCCAGATTTGTTTTCCTTCGTTTTACAGCACTACACACCGTGTCAAAAGAATGATTCTGAGAAGGAATAAAATCATTCTAAGATTGTGTGTTGCCCCTGTGCACAGTTGAGGTTTTCTAAAGATTATACTTTTCCGGTACTTCCACTGACAGACAAGATGCTGAAGAACTAAGATGACCGGGCTGAAGGAATGTCATAACAGTTCAGGAGCTCGTCAGGATGCTCACAGGTGAGAATAAAAACTGTAAATAATCTGACCAACACAAAGTTAAGAACAATATAAAAACCTGTTACTGGAACTGTAAAAATGACTACAGCACATACCAACTACTCTATGGGGAAGAAGTGAGTGAGAGGGGATGACACTCAGCAACAGTTTTGAGCCATGTTAAAACTCTTGAAAGTACATGTTGTTCCTGAGCCTGCTGAACTACCACACCAAGCAGTCAGGTTTCTCATAGTTTTTCTCCTGGTATAAATAGAAAACTGGCCAGACGCCATAGTCTTATTCTACTGTGTGTTAAGAAACAGTGGCAGAGGTCGGTACTATTATACTGCACAAAGTAATTGACAAATCAATAACTCACTTACGTACAGTGTTTGTTTGTAATTAGCGACCTTGCCTTATTTCTCTTGCCATTTAAGTGATACATCAAAGGCCATATGTGTGATACATAGTAGGTACATCAGCCATGTACAACCACATAATAATATAAAATATACCCATTCTACAAACTGCATACCCTTTATGTCCACTGCATAATTTATTCCATATATTGTATCACATTTTATTATACCGCTTAGTTGAATACTAGATTCTGATTGGTCAATTGGGACAATCCAGAGGTTGAACATTTTTGTTTTTAGACCTCTGCTAAAAAGAAGAGACCGTTGCTAAGGATGATCAAGGGACTATGAGCATATCAATCCGCAGAAAAAATTCCAGGAAAATGAACATCAGCTGTGGACAACAAACATAAGACTACTTTTTGAATATTATTTGGTATAAATGTAGAGAGCACAAAACGTCATGTTGTTATTCTCATGATAACATGTCCCCAGTAGGAACGAGGCTAAAAGACAGAGCACTGGAAGTTAGAGAAATCAGCAGAAGAAGATAAACAGGAAGTAAACACTAACGGGAACACGGTGGGCTCTGGCAATGTTTAAAGTAATGGTTAATGGGTAAAATGTGAAGAGGACATTTACAGAGAAACTTGATCAGTGAATCACTTTAAGTTGCATTGCTGTCGTCCGTAGTTCCAAACGTTGCTACGCCGTGGAACAGACTATTATAGCGGAAGTAATCAATCATTTTTAAATCAATAAAATAATTTGTAATCAATATTGTAAGTCATTGTTTAATTTAGAAGGTAGCCGTTTAATGAATGCCTCACTGCACTTTATCCCTTACTTATCCATACAAGATAAACATCACAGCACAGAGGAATGTGTTGCAACAGGAGGAAGAAATATAGAGTTATGATCATATTTAAAAGTTATCTTCCTTAAGCCTTCATCACTATATATTTTCATTAGCTCCTTTAGTAGCCTGACTTAAATACTATATGAAAACATAGTGTAACAGTTGCTGTAAATGTTAAAAGCTGCAGGTATATATATGCTGCTACAGTATACTGTATAAAGAAATCTCATTCCTTGCCAGGAGTACTAGATATTGTGGATTTATAGCAGTGTTTGGTCTATGTGTGTCGGCTACACTACCAGATGAGATCCTCTAACCTACATATTCTTTGCAAAGATTGCACCAATCCGCAGTGCATTTTGCAACTAGCAGCTAATATTGGGCTCTACACGCCCTTACATGTTAGCCTTCTGTCACACAGTCCCCACTCTGTTATGCTGTTCTCCGATTCAGTCAATTGACCTTCATGGATCGCCTGACTCATTGTGGCAATAAACAGCATAATGTAGTTTGTGCTCTCTTGCAGTCATACACTCTATCAGGATTTCATTTTCAAGATCAGATGTTATTAATGCAAAGTCATAGTGCTTTGGGCAAGACTGTATGCAAACATCATCAACGCCGCTGTCCAGAAAGGACCACTGAGAACCAAATGTGGACAGATTTACAGCATCAGGGCATTCTTTGCACAGTCTAAGCAGTTATTCACCCCGGTCTCTTAGCAACAACAATAGTGAATGCACATAATTAAGTGCTGATTGACCAGCTCAACAGAAACAGTGGTCCCTTGTTACAAATACTGCACGCTGCACTGCTTGATCATTCAACTCCAAAATAATATAATCATTAGAAAGTCAAATGGTCAAAGAAAAATCTAAGCTTTGAATGTGGTTTATCAAACCTTGATAAAATGACATTAAGTTGTGAGCACAAATGTTATTTTCTAGTAATGCATGCTAAATATTTGCATATATGGTAGTTTTAACAATGAATATCTTTTTGTGAAACCTCTGCACATGTATACAAATACACTATAGGCCAACTGTTACTTGGCCTGTAGGGAAAACAAAATGTACATGAAGACATTTCCAAATATATGGATTGTCACTGTGCAAAGTTCCTTAGATATTAGTATCATCTACCTTTCCAGACTTCAGTTGTCCCTTTGCAGGTGCACATAATACGATATAAAGTGATTCAAAGTCAAAGTTAAGGATGACATTAAATTGCTCCTCATTTTAGTATTCAGAATGGTTGTATTGTCTGAAGAGGCTCTCAAATAAATGGATGCAACCCAGAAACATGAATAAAAAAACAGATTTTTTTTGGAGAGGATATACTGAATCAAAGTCCTGCTTTTTTTTTTAAAATTGAGACTACAGAATAATTGGTTTCCTACTTCTGCCTTAATAAGATAATCTAGACAAGTATTGATAAATGCAGTGGTTAAAATGCAGAGGATGGGAAAACATTGAATGAAGAGATAGGGGCCTGCGACTGAGTAGCTTTGTAGTGGTTGTGTGCTGGTGTGCAGGGACGTTCTGAATAAATTCATTCAGACTCGACCATGACTGTGAACATTTCCGTCATTGTTGATAATAATTCGTTTTATTCACTTGTGTTCCATGTTGCATTTATATTCTCAATAGAGCGATGTCTTGCATGATAACAGATACATTATCAACAAAGCATCAGTGGTCCTGGTTGCCTGAATATCTCATATTATTTTCTAAAGAAGGAGAAAATGGAGTCATACAGCTGGCATATTTTAATTTGTTCTAGCTCATGTTTGATTAATGCCATTTTTTTCTAGTCAGAGCTCATGTTTATGCAGCACCATTATTTACATAACACCTTGCCCTATTTGCAAATAGCTCCTATTTCCACAGTTGTGATCTTCTTTCACACAAAATATAAAAAAGTGTTTTTGTTGTAATGATACCTTGTTGAGAAAGAACCGTATCAAATAATCACTGCAATATTTTGAAATGAATATATATTTTTTGGGTTAGAATACAGTTGTTATAACTGGACTGATATGACTGACCATTTGTATACTCAAACCTAAATCCATAACTTTAAAACATTCAGTTCCATACAAATCCTTTTTATGCACTTTGATTGTATATAGGTGGCACACTATTCGCCAAAATACCTGCATTTGTTTTCGACACATTTCTATAATGTTGAATCATGGATGAAGATTAAGGTTTAGAAGAATCGATAATAGTCAGCTGCATATATGGTTTGACCCCAAAAAATTGCAAAAAAAGGTTTCTCTTATAAGGAACTTACTGGCGAACCAAAATATTAGATTTTAAAATTATGTATTCATATTATTGCAATTTGAACAAGTCCAATAGAAGTGTAGGCCCCCAAAACATAAGTTTTGACCAAAACATTACTTACCAGGAAGGCTTCTCAATTAGCTAATTTCCCCTCCTCGACTCCCCTCCTCGACTCCTATCCTTGAGTCTTAGTCCCGCCCACAGGAGATGCGAGCGGAGGAGTCGAGGAGGGGAACCGAGGAGAGAGGAGTGGAAGCAGCAGGCGTTTAGAGAAATGAGAAATCCTCTCCTCTGAGTGGTCATTTTAAAGAGAAGTCAATTAATGCAGCACTCTGTCTGATCAACAGATGTGTTCATGACGACTTATATATTTACTTTGAATTCATTCACAGTGCGGTATAATGAGACAATAACAGGTCGCTGAAATGAGGAATTGAAATTACGGTCCAAAAGTATTCAAAGTAAGCATAGGACACCAAACCAACTGAGACCTGTCTGTCCGCCGCATCTACGCACTGTACAATAGGGCTGCACGATTTGGGGAAATAATCTAATTGCGATTTTTCTGACAGATATTGCGATTGCGATTCGATTTGCGATATTTGTTTTTAAGCGACCCAACGGAAGTTTATTGTAAAATGCGGCAAAATTGGGTTGCTTTAAAGTCAAGCTTCAGTTTAAGATTCACCCTGTAATATATGTAAAACATGTGATGGAGCATTACTAACCTGACTCAGATGGTTTGTTTCACCAAACCATCTAGGAAAGCTCCATTGGAAGCCATTTGGAAAGGGCAGGCACTTTCAAAAATACTTGGAAGGTGATTGGATCAATCTGTCTATCACTTTCTATCATGGGCCACTTCTGATTGGCTGGTAGCCTACATGTAGAGAACAGCACTTCTGAAAAAGTTTTTTGCGATTTAATAATAGCATCATTTCAAATCTCGATTTAAAATCGATGAATCGTTCAGCCCTACCGTACAACACACACCTACACACTGTATAACACACACCTACACACTGTAGGCTACAACACACCTACCTACACACTGTACAACACGCACCTACAGTACAGCTCCTAAAGCATAATCAGGCTACAGCCGTTGTGTATTTTATTATGTGAAGCACTAAATGGTTTTAGAAAAATATCGACTCTTTGTTTGTAGATATCTACGGAGCCCCTAAAGGGACATGGAAAAAAAAAAAAAGAGAGAGAGAAAAAAAAAAAAGTCAGGAAAACGGATTTGTTTCTCCGTGCGCACGAGAAACAAATCAGTTTTTTTAGAAAGTTATCGATGCACCAAGGAGGAAGTGGAACACGAGACAACGCATTTCATTGCAGACTGTTATGTTTACGTGGGGAAATGACAGTGCATACATTATTTGAGATATATTTTGAAGTCAGACTTAATTTTATGGACATTTCGGCCAGGGGAGCTATTTGTTTAAGCACCGGATTGGCAAAACACTGGCGAGTCTGTAAACCAGTCTGCTTTGATCTATGAATTAATGTCCGTGACTCTCAGAGTACCTGCTGTCCGCAGCTGTTTTATAGGGAAACAAACACTCAGAACACACACACACACACACACACACACACACACACACACACACACACACACACACACACACACACACACACACACACACACACACACACACACACACACACACACACACACACACACACACACACACACAGAGCCAGTGGCGGACTGGCCATCGGGACGTTCGGGACGAATCCCATTGGGCCGGTACCAAAGTGGGCCGCCCGTCACTAGCCGTCTAAGTACGATATATATCTCAAATAATGTATGCACTGTCATTTCCCCACGTAAACATAACAGTCTGCAATGAAATGGTTGTCTCCTGTGCGCTTCACTTCCTCCTTGGCGCACCGGTAACTTTCTCAGCAAAAAAAAGTGCGCACGAGTTAGTAAAAAAAAAGTCAGGATAACGAGTTAAACGTTCTCGTGCGCACGAGATACTACCTCGTTATCCTGACTTTTTTTTTTCTCTCTGTTTTAAAAAAAAATTACATGTCCCTTTAGGGGCTCCGTAGTTATCTACTAAACTAAAGCAAATAAAGAGAGTAGGCCTGTTATACTGAGTGATATATATTATACACACTGCTCTGCTTTCTGCACGGACCTCACAGCTGTTCTCACTGTAAACATCATGAAAGCAATTAATAAAATAATATCCAGGGGATGCATGCAGAGCTGTCATTGGCTGAGATAAGTCCGGCCATGCTCGATGCTCGGTCCTCGATGTGCATTTAGAGAAATGAGATGTCCTCAACATGGCGCGCTGAAATCCATTTCCGGGTCACTACCGGAGGACCGAGGAGTCGAAGAGGGGAAATTAGAGAATTGAGAAGCCTTCCAGTTATGGTATTTTAAGGAATTTTCGGCCCTCTTGGATGCCATCTTGAACATTTAAAATCTCTAGTGATCAGATTTTGGTAGACTTTTAGTATGTTATTAGGGACACCTAATACTACACAAAACTGTAAAGAAACCTTTTGTTGCAATTTTTGGGGTAATGTGTTTTTTTTTTCATATATGCAGCCGCCTATAGCTTATTTGTGATCAAATGAAATAAACTACTACAGAACCATTATCACTGGAGGGAGTCTCTGTGGACTTTCATACAAGCCCTGTATCGCACATAAGTGTAGTGTAGTACAAGTCCTGTAGGCATAGATATGAACGCAGTGGCAGGAAAGGAAACTACGGCATTTCCAGTAGTGAAAGGGAAGAAACAAATGAAAAGGGTTTAAAGGTCCAACAAAGCCAAACAGACGTCAGTATTTGGAGCCAGCAAAGCGTTGGTGTAACACCTCAGCTTTTATATAGCAACCCTGTGACCGCCGAAGCGCTTTTCCCATCATGCTCTTTCCATTGGATGGATGTTCACAGCAAATGCAGCATTTCAACAATTTCAGAGACCACATCCATAAAGACACCCCAACCACCCCCCCCTCTCTCTCTCTCTCTCTCCCTTTTTCACTCACCCTCTCAATCTTGCTCTCTTTTTTCACTTTCCCTTTTGCAATATGACATAGTCCATTATCTGCTCTTAGTACTAATTGGTGTATTAACGCCATGCTGTGGGTGACACAGAGAGAGAGAGAGAGAGAGAGAGAGAGAGAGAGAGAGAGAGAGAGAGAGAGAGAGAGAGAGAGAGAGAGAGAGAGAGAGGAATACGCAAGATGAATATGGATGAGGCAGAAGCAGGGCGGGAGCGAGGCTCTGGGGGAGGCAAGTACAGAGTGATTCTGCGTGAGTGAGAGAGAATGTGAGGCCAAGGTAAATCTTTTCAGCTACACAAGTGGTTAAGAGCAGCACGGCAAAATGACGAGTGAAGGGGGGGAAAAAAGAGAACCATTCTGTAATGGCTTGTGTTTTTTTTTCAGTTGGCCTTCTCTGTATCCCTTTCTATCCTGCTCTCACCGTCACCACTTTCAACCCAATTATCCACTCTCTCTGGCGCCATTGGCAGCATATGGAAATGTAAATTGCAGGCAAAATGTTTTTTTTTCTTTCCAAAGCTGTGGAAGGTAAGCAGCTCTTGACGATAGGGAGAGTAGGAGGAAGAAAAGGAAGAGATGACAAACAACTGATACTGAGGGACCGCCTTTAGTCCCAATAGCTTGTCAGTATTGCTACTTTATCAGATTCACAAATCCACCCACGGAAGAAGATCTAATAGACTGGGGTTGATTTTATACTGCTGCACATATACAAACAGTGAAGACAGAATAAGGTTTGGGTGAAAGCGGATAGATAAGTCTTTATATTATATTTAGAGTGGACACTCTCAGAGTTGTGAAAATTGACATGTTCAAATATTCCATATACGGAAAAGCACACTCTCTGGCTCACACATGCAGTGCCGAATTCACACGTTTAATTATATGCAGAAGCTCCAACACAGTTGCACCAGAGGTACACTTCCTCTGTGCTTGAGAGGCTTTTCAGACTGGGGCCAGGATGTAAGCCCTCAGGCTGGTGAATAGCTGCTGAAGCTCAGGATGCAGAGATCAAAAGGTGCTCATCATCTCCCATGCATGTGACATTGAGACATGTACAGGCTGATTATTCCGATAAGCAGGTCTATCCTCAGGAGTGGAGGCAAAATGGAGGCGAGTGTTTTGTTCATTATCATTAAGATCTGGCTTTTTTCTCTGTTCACCTCTCTTCTCTCCACATGCTCATTCCACCCCCGCAGTGCTGATGAAGCCAACTTCTCAAATCCGCAATTTGCTCAATTATTTTCAATTATCCCGCCATCGCTGCTTCTATCATTCCCCTTAGATCAATTCTGAGCAGAAATCACTTGTTGATTGACAGCAAAGGCCAATTAGAGGCGGGAGGAAAGCTCAAACCCCTACGGTAATTAGTGCTGATTGGTGTCACACAGACGTTTTACAGGCCCTACCCACAGAGCAGGAACCCTTGTACTGATAGATATCCTTTTAACCATACAGTACATACACTCATGCCTTATCACCAGCATACTGTATATTTTAAATGGATTCCTGCTTGGGTAGCTTGTTTGCAGAATGGCATAATGATGTGCTATAAGGTTTCTTTACATGCCCAAGGAAAATGAAGTAGTGTGAGAGCTTTCAAAGTGTTGAGATGGTGTGAATTTCTGTCTACCAAGAGCACCATGTCTGTGTGCCTTTAGCACATTAACTTCAAGGTAGTGCTGTCTCAAGGCTTTAGAAAACTCTTCAGCAGTAGGCACAGGAATCAATGATGAACTGCTTTTGAGCATGACAGAGAAACTGGCAAATTCAATATACCTTCAGCGGTTTTAACCTTAATATAGGGTATTTCAGGCAAAATAGAAAATCAGTTACTTCATACATTTTCATTTAGCTGTGCATCTGTGCTTACTTAGGTTGTGTATGCAGTAATGTATTACATTTCTGTATTATGGAGGCTGTAATTAATGTTAATACTGTTATTACAGGAGTGACATGGTGTACTGTACAGTGTTATTGATTGTTTTTTATTTGAGGAATTATGGAGACAACTAACAGTTATGGTTCATTTATATACGAGTCAGTTTCTCAAAGAAGCACAGGGGATGGTCAATGCTTAACTAATGTGATGTTTAATTTTGTTTTATTTACTATCTTGTCATGACACTCCCGCAAATGTGCAATAATTCAAAACACTCATTCAATACAGCTTCATTTAGAGTCACCTTGGGTTACTTAAACTTTAGAAAATGCACCCCTCTCAGTTCCCATGTGTCAGCACTTTATTTGCATAATTTATTTAAAGCAGTGTATCTATTTTCTTCAAGACTAAAATGATGTTAAATAGATCATTTTATATGACCAACACCATGATGAATTCACAGAATCATCACTAATAAACACTGGAATTGTGTACTTCAAATGACACCAGTTTATTAAAGTATCTTAATGATGTTATTCTTGATTGTGAGATTTCCATAACCTATGTGCAACACTCATGTGAAAATCTGCATTAACAAACAAACATATTTCATGAGAATATGAATATACAAAGACTTACCCCATTCGTATTTCATGAATGATATGTAATGAACAGCAGGCAGCCCAGTCACCTGTTACTACCAGAGCATTTCCATTTGTATACCTGAATGAATGTAATCATGCACTCTTTTCACTTAATATCTTCGTTTTATAATCACAAGGTGACACATTGTACGAAGATAATGCCATTCTTCGGCTTCTTTAGCCAACATTCCCATTGTTGTAAGATGTTTTCGCAGATCTACGGTTGAGCTGTTGACCTTCTATAGTTTGACATTTCTTTACTAAACCAACTAAACAGTCTCTCTTTTGTGCTGCCCTTTAAGAAGCAGTTCACGTGGGCCACATACTGACTGGTGCTGTTGTTTGTGATGAGTGGGCCGCCTATGCAAGCAGTGGTTACTCAAGACTCCCCTGATGACATTATGGGCCTAATGAGTTTTAATTGGGAGGAGATCTTAACTTGCAGGCCTAATTGCATCTGATTAAAGACAATATTAGTTTTACTGCTGGCAAATTGGACAGGGAGGATGGTTGGAGGGGTTTTTGGAGGGATCGATGGTGTCCTTGTGGAAATATCCTAAATGTCCTCCAAATAATTATGAAGAAAGGGAACAAAAGCATAAGAGGAGGCAGGGCCAGGTGAAGAAATACTCAACATGCAGTGATAATGTGTTAAGGGGATCTGTGAAAGGGAAGGGATAAGATGGTTGGCTGAAGGTTAAGAACTCATCCAGAACAACTCTTTAGCTCTCACCTCTTCCGCGTTTGAGGACACATTCTGTGATTGTGTAAAAAGCACACTTTTTCATTGAAGTCTAAGGAAAAAAAAAAGAGAAAATAATATCATGGATGACTCCATTACACATTTCTTAGCTCTTGATTGCTCCACCTGCTTCCCAACTGCTCTAACGTTCACTCCCCAATAGCTGAACTGCTAGAGCCTCATACTTCTGTAATGTGTCTTTTTGACTCAGTCTAATTTGCCTTATTTCCTTAAAGCTAACTGAGTTATTATCATAATTATGCATTTGACTTGCACCATATGAAAACAGAATCATGCACGTTTGCCTGCATACATAAACACATACAGTGCTTGTTGCCTCTCCATGCCGTCATAAATATGTGCCCTGGCTCTGCGGTGATTTAATGCCAGACACAAGAGAGTATAGTAAATTATGCCTGTATGAGGCTTCATTTCCTCCTCTTCTTAAGCACTTGCTTAATTGCCATTCTCACCTGAGCAATTGTATAATTTCCTTTATTTTTCTCCTCCTCTGCCCAGAATATGAGTCTATAATGAGCTGTGGGTGTCCCCCAAAGCTAAGCCTAGCGCCTTGAAATAGGTTTCACTAATTTACCAATTAGTCATAAGATACAATTAGTGTGCAAGTTCCCTAAGTCCATGAGTGCCCCCACCAACGGCCTCCCCACTTTGATTGTTCAATCTCTGCAGTGATCATCACTCCATTACTTGGCTCGTGCTCTCGCCCTGCTTTTTTCAGCCTCGCTACCAAAGCAAGGTCCCACCTGCACTTTGGATATTACTCTAACCCTTTGTGCCTCAGAGGGAATCGGTGAGGGAGTGGGAGTGTGTGAATGTGTCTACGTCCGCAGCTCTGGGTTTCTGTTTAAGTGCAGCTGGGACCGGTTTCACTGACCAGGAGGATGAGAGTTGGCGAGGGATGGAGGGAGGGGGGGATCTGAAGACTAGAAAACTTATGAGAACCAAGATAAGTTACCAAGTAAAAAAGTGCATGTTTTCTGCTGGAGGTGCAACTCTAATTTATGGTTAGAGAATACTGTGTTGTTTCTCTCCTTGGTTTGCTTAGCCATTAAAACTAAACCTGAGGACAAATATAAAATATGGAAAGAACAACAAATATCAACGCTACTGTGCTCGCAGTTGGTTGTTATTATGCTGTGCGTGAAGGTCTGGGAAAAAAGCAATCAATACATGAGAGGTCATTTGTCAGTGCCTGTTTCTGTGCAAGGACGGTTCTTCTTTTACGGCAACAGAGTTCTTGTATTATAGCTACTGTACAGTAAATTCCCTCCTCTTTTCATCATATTAGAATGCATGTAAGTACTTTTAAAGAGAACATGAAAGGATACATGACTGCTGAGGGAAATATTGATTCGTTTTTTAAGGTTAGTAATAATCCTCACTGCGATGGAGCTTTGTCAGGTTAAAGGAAGTTTGTATCTATACAGAAAGAGACAGTCAAATGCATCAGATTGATGAGCCTTCGTGCACCTTTGGCCATCTCTATCTATCAAAGTAGTAGATATTAAGGTTTGTGAAAATAAGAAAAATATCAATAAGATTGTGTCTAAGGGTGAACATGTGAATCTATTGACAGGTTTACAAAGGGATGAAAGGTGTGTGTGCAAAATGTGTTTTGCTCAAGAATATGGATCATGAAATACAGTGATGATTTAGCTTCAGCCTCTTCTCAGTTATCAGAGACTGAGGCAAGAGTTTGTCAGTCAATTGCAGTCGCCATGAGGAGACACTTAGAGTGTGATCACACCAAACATGTTTGTAGCGGTCTGTTGGAATTGTGGAAACGTTGTATTTATCATTTGAATGGGCCAGAACAATGGCATTCACTCTCCAAATAACAGCAAATAACTATGCTGAGGCTGAGGGAGGGCTGAATATGTGATCGAAGGAGACACTCTCTCTATTAACTGTGCTTGCAAAGTAGTTTGCTTTCATAGTTGACTACAGACAAGCCACTTCCAACAGACATGTGTAAACCGAAGTACAGATTACAGACTTTTTATAGTCTTATTGGTAATGACTCACTTTGCATCACATAGTTAAGCTCTCTTTTATACCTTTTCCTTTTATCATTGCTGATGAATATAAGCCAAAAAGTTCAGATAGATTTTTCAACACCATGGTCATATCAGTAATCACTAATGTGTGCACAGCCAAAAGAACACACATAAACAAGTCAGATAATAATACAACCATGAATAGCTAATTTGAATACAGCTGGAAAATGGCAGGCTCCGGATCAGTGTAACAATTATATGGAGAGTTAAAGGTCCCCTATTATACCGTTTTTCATCAATATATTATAGTTCTCAGATACAACACATGCCTCTGAAGTGTTTGGCTGTAAATATCAAACAGAGCATGGTAGCATCCCATAAACCCCTCTGTTTCAGCCCTGTTTCAAAAGTGCTGATTCTCTGTCTGTTACTTTAGATGAAAATAAGGAGCCACTCCCCACGCCCCTCTGAGAGATATTTGGTTAAAAATAACACAATGGTGCTCTAGGAGGAGATTCAGGTGATAAGGTGGGGGGGGGGGGCGGGAGTTACCTTGGTTGGTTATTGGCTAATGGTTACACAAGCTAAAAAAACGTTATGACATCATAAAGTGGCCAAAATCTGATCAGCTCATTTTCAGGTTTTTATATGAATGGATCAGGACAAAAAGTGAGAGAATCTTTTTTCCTGAAACTTTCAGAATTCTTTATACAGAGGGTGTTACGGTGAGTGAAGCAAGCAGGACCCAAATGCAGATAACGCTGAAAAATGCCTTTATTTCAAGGATAAATAAAAATAACTTGGACAAAACAGAACACTCACCGGTGAACTCATTCACAAACAAAACCAACACTGAACACAGGACGAGACCAGACTAAATACAGGGAGGGGTAATCACAAGACGAGAAACAGCCGGGCAGGGGAGGAGAAACACAAGGGCGACAGGTGAACACAATCAGACAACTAGACACACCAGGGAAACTAACGACAGGGGAAAAACACAGGAAGAAGGACCAGACAATACACAAGGAGGAAAATACCCATAACCAGACATACAAAACTACAAATGTGAAAAATCATAAGAATCCTGACAGAGAGGACACATGTTGATGTATAAAAGACAAGAAGAAGTTGATTTTGCATAATAGGTGACCTTTCATGTAACACATTGAAGAAACGTGGACAATAATCTAATCCAAAACATAATTTAAACAATTTTAATATTATAACTTTTGGGAGTAATCATACAACCTCTGGAGAAGGCACAACTCTTGCTTGTAGATGCATCTAGTTTAGGTATTGTGTCCAACTAGATATATGGTATTGAATTGTTGATAGTTTTCTTTTGTTGCTAAAATCCATTTTTCATTAATACGAGAATTACTTTTTTTTGTTTAATCATAGGCCATGCCCAATGCACTCACTTGCAATACACTCTTGGTTACATGTGTTCTTTATTGTTAATCTCATTTTATTTTTTAAAAAGAAAATGTGTTCCTACTATCGGATATAATGATCCCACAATTCCCCACGGATCTCCCTGTTATATGATGACTCGTATCCGATGATTAGCATGGTTAGCTGGACTCACAGACTCACTACCTGTCAAGTCCGCTCTGGATCAACAATGGTTAATGTAACTCTATCCGTGAAGCTCTCGGACACCAGGAGTCATGGAGCCTTCTCGGTGAACTTGAATTTAAATATCCACCACATCCTCTCTAGATGCAGGAAAACAGGTGGGTGTTGCCACTGGCTCGTTACATAATGTATACATATATGTTTACTTGATTGTATAACATAAATGAGAAATAACAAGGACTCTTCATCTCTTAGAAGGAAGGGCCGAAGAGAATAAAAATAACCTGAATTTTGTAAAGTTATCAGGACAATCCTAAAGTAAATTCTGATTTGTGTACCTGGCCTGATTCAACTCCAGGTTTGAAAATGTTAAATATCAGTGAAAACCTGACACCCATGGGTAATCAAGTATAATTAAAGCAGATAATTTAGTCAATTAAGCTGCAACGCACTTTGAATTATAGGAACATTTTCTTTCCCATCGGTACTTATTGCATTTTGCATTTATTTACTTGTCATTCCCTCCACAGTGTCTCTGACAATGAGCAGGAGGAGAGAGTAGACGAGAGAGAGCCAGTCAGAGTAGAAGAGATGAAGATGAGCGAGAAGATGAGGAGAGACGAGCAGCGAGAGAGAACGAGAGAGGGGAGAGAGAGAGAGAGAGATTGCCTCTCAGAAGAGTCTCTCTCGAGTCTCGTATCGAGCTCTCTCTCTCTCTCTCTCTCTCTCTCTCTCTCTCTCTTTCAGTGTACCGTCCTCTCTCACTCACTTCCACTCAGAGGTTCATTCCCCACATGCTAATGGACCCCCCCCCCCCCCCCCGTCCTCATGTCTATCTAATCAAAAATCAATTAAAAACACCTCGCCGCCAAGTCTCCAGAGCTGAGACTAGGTTGAGGGTGGAACAGAAACGCTTCCCGCACTCTCTCTCTGTTTTCTCCCTCTCGTGATCTCTCTCTCCCTCCTTCTTCCTCCTATGGTCTCCCTCTCTCTCTCCCATAAGCTCCGCCCTCCCGTCTACTGGAAGTTGGCAACATGATTTACGAGAACGGAGAACTTAATTTATATATATTTTTTTCCTCTTGCATCCTCTCATTTATTTATTAGATTTTTCTCCCAGCCGCCTCTTCCTGTCTCTGGCGTGGAGGGGAGGCGGATGATAGAGCAAGAGAGAGGATAGGATTAGATGGAGAGTGGTCTCGGGGCAGACCAGTAGACTGGCAGGCCTGCAGACATGGAACAGATCTGTCCCACACTTAATGGCATTAGTGCCGTCCCTGAAAGGGGGAGGGGAGGCCAGCAGGGAGACAGGCTAACATATTAAAACTGCTTCTATACCAGACGCTTGTCTACTCCACTCAAACTCCAACTTCAACTCCAACTCTTTCTCTCTGTGTGTATTTGTGTGTTGTTTCACAATTGTGTCAATTGTGATGTTGAAACAAGGCCCTTAGCTGATACATGCCATTCTCTCTTAAAACATATTCAAACTGCGGATCCCATTTGAAATATTTGTATTATAAATATGCTCTCACTGCCCTCCCCCCACACACACAGCACACAAAATATAACCTTTATCCTTCACATGGGGATTCAGGCAGAAAGCTCGCTCTCCTATCGTGTCAGGTGCAAATGGACTTTAGCTGAAAAGCTAACATGGCCCTCGGTGGTAAATGACATCTCTGTCGACTCTGTCTATGTGGATAAAACTACAATCAGTTCTTTCACTGCACTCTATCCTTAACTCATTTACACTTACCCTTTTCCCACCAGGACTTTAGACGTCTTACCGATCTGTGTGACTTTGGTGTGATCAGTGCCGGATTGCTGACTGTCAGCACACCTTCCAAAACTAGATCCAAGCCCCAGAGCACCCTCAGAGGCTCAAATTACCCTCTCTAACCTGCTTGGACAGCACACTCATACTAAACACTACTACTGTTCCAGGGGCATTGGAAAATTGCATACAGGAGTTGGACAAGAAATGGAGATAATGAAAGGGAAGAAAAAGACAGTGAAAGGTGGCAGATTGGAGTCAGCAAGAAAAGACCAGGGACAGAAAATAGTCAGAGAACACAGAGAGGAGAGCACTCTCTTTAAACATGCACATATCAAGTGTAAGGGACCATGGAGTGGTCGGGGGAGAGGAAGTGGCCTGGGAATGTGAGAGGACACTGAGAGACAGGTGGAGCCAACATGCTGTGTCTTTTGATTAATGGAGCAGAGAGTTAGTAAATATACATGGGCCCCGCCCTTCAGCTCTTTCAGCTGTCTCAGCACACCACGGCGTGGATGGATAGGGGGGATTTCATTCCGCGCCTTTAAGGAAAGGTTAAGTCACGACAATATTGTTGTGGATCGTGAAGATATTAGCAATACTTCCCCTTCTGTCATGTGAGTTTGATTATCCGTCTTCCTCTGCGCAGATTGAGGAGGAAGAGGAGGAGGAGGAGGAGGAAAAGCAGGTCAGGCGGAGATGGGCAGACACTAACAGCCTGGGGAGTGTTTTCCCTTTATCTCTGTGTCAAAAAGGCCACCTCGGGTACTGCAGGTGTGTTAGGGAACAGCTTTAAAGAGAGCTATTGATCCGACAGAGTACTTCTACTGTATATAGCCGAGCTCTGCCCACAACCTCGCACCCTGAGGGAAACTATACAGGAACAGGCCATGCTAAAGGTCAGACTCTGATGGAGATAGGGAGCTGTAACGGGCTCTGCATACATATTTAGTGGCTTAACTGGCTTGAAACTTTATCATTAAGTCAATACACTTGCTCACACACTTCCAATTCAAAGCAGCAGTTGTGTATAGTGATTGGTAACATTGCTGTGGAATAAGGGAGAGTCAACAACAACACTAAGACTAAAGTCTTTTCAGATATAAGTTTATAAAAAGTTTTTTTTGCAGAATACTAAGGAGTTCAAATAACGTAGTGTTAATTAAGAAGTTACCTGCAGAGCCCAGTAATTATCATAAGCAATTATTGCCTGTTTCAGCTATTCATTTCATTTGATGCATAATCAAGGCGTTTCTGTCACTTAACCAGCATTCTATGTTCGCAAAGATTTTTCAATATGCTCTTCTAAAATGTACTTTCTTACAAACACTTTTTAGAAAAAAAAAACAGTTTCATTTTAAATTGAAGTGTTAAATTGAAGCAAATATTACAAGAATAGAGTCCTCCTTAAAAAGTAAGATAATATAAAACACAACTAAGTTCCAATCAAGGTCACAATATGGTAACAGTGGTACCTTTGTTTGAATACAATTCTCTGAGATTAAAAATATGAAACAGATATTTGAAAAAAATCTTAATTGACGATTAAATCTATTTTATTTAATTCAGCTGACGGTTCAGGCTATGTTGCTTATCGCTCAATAAAACTAATATTCACTGGAGATTTTATTGTGCAAATAGTGAGTAATTTCATTCAGGCGCATGTTTCTTATCTATTTTTTAAACACTGGATACAGAATCGGTTTGTTGGACGCTCTGTTTCACGCAGCTGTATGTGTTTAGCCTGCAGTTAATTCTGGATGCGAGTGAATGTCCATTAAATATAATCTTGTTTTTCAGTCCAGCGCTCAAACCACAACTTCAGAGAATTGGCCAATGATGAAGCCATCATCCATCATCCCACTGACGCTGTGCCAGAACACTTAGAGATAAATATGGAGGCTTTTCAAGTTGTGTACCTGTCTTTGAAAAACCACACAATCATAAACACACAGAGAAAGAATACAAAGAGTAACAAATGTATTTCTGCAAATCAAATGTGTAAAAACAAAAACCTATCTTTTGACTGCCTATTCATCATCTACCACTCACTCCGTCAGCAGCGGATTAGTCACTTTAACCCAGCATCATTATAAAATGTCTTGATGGCAGTGGATGTGCGCACGTAGTCATGCTTCGCTCCTAAAAAGGTATGAAGAAACCCAAAATGGTCTATTCGGAAATGTGAGTTCTTGGTTTAATGAAATAGTGCTTTCAGAGTTGATCTGAGGAACCCACTAGAACACTTATCTCAGCATCAACAGTGCTGCAGAAAAAAGAGCAGCCTTAATCGGATTGCTGGAGCTCTAAAAGGTTTTGTGCACATCGGTTCCTCTGCAGGCCGCTGGGCTCCAGGGCCCGGCTGGGCACTGAGGCCTGACTGCCAGCCGACTGCGTGGCTCGACTGGTTGATAAAGTCCAGAGACTCATTGGTGTCTTTGTTAGCCGCTGCGAGTAAGATGATACTAATTAGAGGCTTTGAATGATTCAATCAGAGAACACTGCAAACAGACGAATGCAGTAGCTCCCAGATACACGACACCCACACCTTTTCCACAGTAAAAAGATACAGTATGCAGATATCATTGTATGTGTACACGCACACATGCAGACACACACTTTAGATTAGCTTTTGTTCTATTTTACTCACTGTACACCTACACATCAGTCCACAGACTCACACAGTGGAATTCATTTATCAGTAGTTCACTGTGCCCTGAAGCTAGTGAGCGCTGCAGCAGACATTGATCAAACTGACTTCTAACATGAAGAAGTTCAAAATCACACTTTTCAAATCCCTTTACTGCCAGCAACCTTCCACTACCGAAATAAACGAAGTCACACACACACACACACACACACATTATTACACCATGTTGCATGTATTCTAGCAAAGCCCAGACGCACAGATTTCTCTTCACATACTGTAGCGTACTCTTACAAAATGCAACATACCCCGAGATGTTTAGCTCACATATATTCAAAAATGGCATCAACGCATTCCTCCACTGAATGACTGGGGAAATAATTCCGAAAATAGCAAAGGTATTTTAAAGGCGACAGTGAAAACAATGACTGGATTTTTTGCTTTTAAAAAGGAACAAGGTAGGTTATCACATTGTGCAGTTACAAATCATCCCCTCAAATTATTATTTTGTGCACTCCATATCCATTATCATGTCCTTAATTTTGTATTTTTCTTTTTTTAATGACTTCATTTGCTCCTTTGAGTTAATAATTCAAAATCAAACACTTAAATTCCTTCCAATTATTAACGTTATCACCTTCATTCCATTTGTCATTGTTACCCCGACAATCTTGCTATAGACGCTTCAATTTAATACTTTTGTATCAGTCTTTTTGGCTGAGTATTATATTATCTTTGGCATTACTTAAACATATTTAACAGGATAACAGATTAACTGAAAGTCAAGCATTGCAAGTGTGAAGGCAAACTAGTTTCAAACTCAACTCTTACAGTTTGCCATTGAGACTCCAGATCTCTCCTTAGGATTCAGATAATCGCTCTAAACTAAAGAAACCTATGTTCCTCCTGCAAACGATTCAAAAATCTCTTTTTGGCTTCCACACAAGTCAAGGAAATGTACCATCTTTTTGCACAGCAGCTCCAGAGTTATTAGCCTTTGTTCCAACTGTTTTGCATATTCAGCCTCCTTTCCAGCCCACATAGATGTTAATGCACTCCCACACAAACAGATCGGTGTGAACAGGGCAAACATATTTTCCATCTATCTCTCTGACACACACACACACACACACACACACACACACACACACACACACACACACACACACACACACACACACACACACACACACACTGTCTCAACTGTCTTTCACTGCTGTCTTTTCCCAAAACCCACTCTCTTCACATGCAACTGTAGGCACACACGTGTCCACGCACACACAAACACAGACATCCACAATGTGCACAAAGTACGTTTTTGTGTGAGTCTCTGGCAACCTAACAGTGTGCTGGATCAGCTGAAATAAGATCCATCCCTCAGATCCCGCTGTACCTCTCACACATACTGATGTAGCCTGATCTCCTGTCAGTGAGACGGCCTTCAGGGAGCGAGTCTGGGGCTCACAGCCTCCAGAGACAATCCTAGCCAGATGCTCAAAGAGCTGGAAAGCAAGGAAACAATCGCCACTACAAACAGCCAGAATATTATGAGGCCAGGGATGCTGCACCCGTGCTGCTTTTGGCTGCTTTTTTTACGACATCACAACACACTTCACTTCTAGCAAGTCACCAGTGTTTTGACGTGAGACGAGAGCAAGATAGAGAGACACCTCAGGCCACATGCTACTGCATGCCAACACGCTCATGCACACCTACTTACACTATACAAAAGGAGCACACACAGACTTATTGCCCTGTGGCATCTGTGTCACAACTGTGGCTGTGAAAACAGACTGTGTCAAAGCCAATCTGCAGTACAAAGCCTGTGTGTCACCGCATGATAGTGTTCAAAGAAAACCGTAGCCGTGGCTCGGATGTTGCAGTGGCTGGCTTGCAAGGTGTTTAAAGAAATGTTGTTTCTACAACTTGGGTCTTATTTTGGTTTGAATTGGCTAACAATATGGTGGCCACAGCAGTTTATTCAGCAGCTGTTTGTAGAGATCTAGACTTTTACATGTAGGTAATTACATTCTCCTTCTCTGTTTGCACCTTCAATTTGTTTTTGGATGCGTGTTATTAGCATGCATGCCTGTAACCGCTTGTGAATGAAGCCAATGTGGAGAATGGTGGAGAGAGATTATCATTATAAATAACAAGCAATAGCAAATATATAGTCATAATGAACTTTTATCAACAAATTAACTATTATTACTTTGTGGAGGGGAATCATCAATGAATATCAAAACTCATGAGTTGTGATTTGTTTTAAACACAGAGGAGCATGTCATGAAAATGAAACAGCAGACTTGCCTGGTTGTGGCAATGTTGCATTATTTCTCCCTGCAAAGGCTACTGTTTTATCAGAGTAGAGGTACATGCTCCACTCTTTACTATATGGTGTATTCCCCTCCTTTCCTCCCTTAACATGGAACGTGTAAATATGGAATTATTGAGAAATTGATCGTTACTTTCTTCTGTCCAGTGTGGCCGCCTCTCCCATTAATCTCTTGTGCCTGTAGAAGAAGCTTAAAACCCATCTTCATTGCAGACAATTGTCTGAAAGACCCGTTCCATCCAAATTGAATTAGAATCAATGTGGAGCATACACAAGCAAGAGCATCATTAGATCAAGAGACGTAAGTAAAGAGAGGGACAGTGAAGGGGGAGACAAGCAGCTGATTGCTCTCCTCCTTTTCAGTACATGTTATCAAGCTTTCAAAACGAGATCAGCGTGAATGAAATGTGCTTTTCCTTCTTCTCAGTTCTTGGACTGTTCTGTCTCACATCTGCCTGTCAGTTGCTTTCCTGCACTTTTACACACAAGCATGCACACACAAAGAAATAACAACTTTTCTAACTGAGCCCAGCCTTGAGCCGTCAAGTCTAGATGTAAGCGCTGCTCATATCTGCAGACAAGAAGAACAAAGAGAGTTAGAGTTGGAAGAGGAGGAGGAGCAGGTGGAGGATGGGAAGGAGGAGGAAAGCGCAGAAAAAGAAGAGAGGAAGCGACGGTGAGTCATGTGCAAAGACACAGCTGGTGTGACTGGGCTGCCTGAGTGAGAGCAAGATGGGTGACAGAGACTGAAAGAAAGATGAAAGGCTGTGGGAGGGTACAGTGGAAGAGGAAGAGGCGAATTACAGTCAAGCTGAAAGCAGGTCAGCGACAAATGGAAATACAAGGTGATTGATATGCCTGTCACAGTGGCAAAAGCCAGAGATATGAGTTAGGGAAAAAATGGTAGCGAACCTAAAGAGGAGTCAGCAGGAGATTAGTGAGTGTTAGATAGCGAGATTAAGTCACAGGGAGATGAAAAGATATTCCGGAGAGCAAAGCTAAAAAGCAAAGGAAGATAGAGTAGGTGGACGATTTAAGTAATTTTGAAACTGATACAGTTTGTAGGCAGACGAGAGTTGAGGGAGGGGGTTGAGACATGGAGAGAGTAGATATGGTGTGAAAAAGAGAGATACAGGGAAAGTACGATATTAGGGGAGTTAGATAGAGATAGATAAGTCGGCCTGGAGTGAGACAGAGTTATCGGCCATGATCGATCTGGCCGGCTGATGCCAAATGGGGGGTGTAATGATGGGTAATGATATGAGCCTGGAAAGGGAGCAGTATGTGTGTATATGTGTGCATCCGGCATCCATGACCACACAGTGGCTCACACTTTCATTAATAGAGCCGATTCATCGCAGCTCGCAGAAAGGGTTTAATACACACCCCCATAACAATATATATATATACTGTCCACGCATGTCACAACCCTAATCTCTCTATATCTCAACCCTTCTCTCTGTCTTTGTATCACTCTTTCTTGTGAGACTCTATCTTCTTCTTCTCTTCGTCCCTCGCACTCTTCTTCTCACCCTTCATTTGTTCGTTTCTTTCCACACCGTCTTTATTTTTTCATTTATTTTTCACCATGAATCTCATCTGATTCTTTCAAATGAATCCGTCAAACAAGTAGTATGCCAAGCCACACACACACACACACACACACACACACACACACACACACACACACACACACACACACACACACACACACACACACACACACACACACACACACACACGTTTATCTGCACACCCTGACCTGCTGACTCTTTAACAGTTTCCACAGCAACATAAAGTGGCTAAGAATAATGTATTCTGTTATGGCTGTGGATGATTAGCATCATTCTGTTTCACCATCAGCACTGGACTCCTTGTCTCACACCACTGTTTTAAAGGCACATCTGAAGTAACGGCAAAATGATTCAATTGAGAACAGTTTTGCTTGAATAATGATGACCCGGAGAGTGGAGGCAAAACTACAGACTGGCTGAATAGTCATAATAATATGTGTCCACTGGCAGCATTTGATGAATGGACTAGTCTGTGGCCATTACTATGGAAACAAAATCCAATCAAATTCAGAAATTTAGGCCAAGATGAAATCTTTCAAAAATGACTATTTTGCAGTAACATCTGACCATACTAAAAGTAAATCAAAAGCAGGCTGAATCATTGATGTGCAGAATAATAAATAGTTGTTCAGTCACTGGTAGACCAGTTGCCTTAACTCACTGAATGTCTGCATGTAATCTTGGTTCTAATTATGTATTACAATTTAACTGAAACTTGATGAGACTGATTTGCATTTTTCTAATTGTAAAACAAATCCATTTAACTTTTATACCTTTTACAGTATTTGATATAATACATTTGGACCGCTCTCTTCATTGAATTACTAACTTGTTTCATATAAAGAGCTCAAACAAAAAACGATTATAAGGCAAAGAGGGCAGAAGGTGAATGCAAAAACAAACACCCTGCTTAACTCAAGTCACACAAAACGAAAGAGACAAATTGCAGAGGAAAAATGGGATGACCTTCTAAAAAATCTATGTCAAATAATGAATTTAGGAGGATAGGTAAAGCTGCATGTTGAATTTTAAAAAGGCGGTGACTTTCGCTGAAACTCTCACATGTTAAAGATCCATCTCTTCTTCATGGTAGTGCAGACACAAGACAAATAAAGAATAAATACACAATTAACCCTCATAATGAACTGAATACAATGACTGTATGGCTTTCGGAGGTGAGATACTCATCAGCAGCTTAATCAGCACTGCCCACCTTACTGCTTGCTTGACAAAGATTTTTCTATTACAGGCTTTTTTGTATGACAGAGGTGAAATCGTGTTTCCCTACCAAATGGTGGGTGGGATGGATCGCTTATATTCAGTAATCCTTGCTCATACTGCTATTTAAAGGGCTACCGTGTTGTTGTAATAAAGGACTGGAAACGAGCTGAAGCCGATCTATTCTTCTTTACATTAATAAATGATGGACAAAATCATTTAATATGATAATACCAGGATAACTTTACCTTTCTTTAATTTGACATTTATGCACATTAAGTGCCTGAATTGACCAATGAAAGCATAAGTTATCAGCCCTCAAACACCCACATTATTGTTTTGTAATCCTGATTTATGTTTAAAAGGCTGAAGTGGAAACAGCTCCATTGAAACAGACATATCAATTAAAAAATATATTGGATTTAAAGTCACTGTAAATGATAAAGCCTTTTATAGTTTCTGAGAGATGGAGCCTAATTGTACGGTTGCTCACATAATTAAAAAAGATTTAGATTTATAGTTATAAATATTTTGAGTTATATTCCTATTGAAGTCAATATGAACCTTTGTCATTAAAAAGTAAAATATTGTTATCAAACCACTTGCTGTACACTTTCTGTCTGGTCGCAATTACTATTTATACCAAGCCAGGAAATGTCCAATTGAACAACCAAACTGGTCGTCTCATTGAAATGTAATTTATACAAACTTTTAACAGTCAGCTGATAATTCAAATGACGATCAGTTCCTGATTAAAGCCTGCTCAGAGCTGAATATAGGAAGCAGGAAGGAACGGACACCAAACGTCTGCCCAATATCTTTCTCTCGCAACTCCTCCTCACAACTTCACAAGCTGTGCCTAAAAAAACACTTGGACAAACTGGCAAGTGAGGATGAGGAAAATAAATGAGAGGGAAAGGCTGGTTAATGAGAAATGCTATTTTTACTGCTATGATGTCCCCCCATCCACATAAGCACACAGCTTAGACAAAAACAAATTAGAGATGTCGACTGCATCCCAAAGACATTAAAAACATATTAGCACAACAACCATTTGAGACTGTGTCCACACATATTCACATGTGTATGCGTCTGCATTTCAAATTCAGAAAAAGTATTCGCAGTGTATTTCTTAGCGCTTGTCCACACTGGCTGGCATTATGCATATCACTGTGAGCAGTTGTTCCTTAGAGCTAATAGTAGACAAAATATCAACATAATGACACCATAGTTTCTGCACGGCTAGATGACTCAGAGGCATAGTACCATGATTCATTTCCCTTCTGAGGAATGTATAGAATACAGATCAGCATCATCAACATAATGATGAACACATCCAGAAGGATCTAAAGCCACTTTGTCTAACTTTTCAAACTCATAATCATCATTTGTCTTTATGCTCCTCAGGTAGTGTCCATCTTCACAGCAAAGTGAACAGCAACAAGAAACTTTTTGGGGCCAAAAGAGGAAAATGGAAAGGATTTCAAGAGTTTTGCGATTACAAATTGCTTACATGTTTTTGCATTAATGTGGACACCCATCACCTCTGCTTTCTCTTGCTTCTTGCTGTGGGCGTGTCAACACTCGTAAAGTTGAGCAAACTTTGCTTGTTAGCACCCATTGAGTAAATAAACAACCCACCACTATCTCCAGGAATTTGTATGACTTTGTGCCAAGCAGCACTTCACTTTAGTTTTTCGTAGCAAAGGTCATAGAAACAAGGAATACCAGAAACTTAATGATCTCCTCCTGCGCAGATACGCTTTCATATCCGGGTAACATAAAACTTGCATCTTCGACTATTATTTGGCACATAAAAAAAACCTCTAAAAATGCTACAACTTGTTGGATGATGTTTTCTACACTTTTAAACATTTGAGCTAACATTGAGGACCAATTCTGGTTCACAGTGCCTTTAAGGACAATTCATTCCTTTACAAAAAAGATAGCAGCACAAATCTTTAATCTTTAATTAACGCTTAAACCCAAGGAATGCACTAATTAAACTTTTGTATCCTTCCTGATTCCAAACTGATTTCAATATTTAATTTAAGTATGGACCAAAAAAACGCCACACTATGGGACCAACAAACAACCGATACAGTATTTTTTCTACAGTTATTCTCATTATTCAAAGGAAAATCGTTCCAGACTCACTAATGTACACACTAATCTGTATGATCCTTATATAATGCACATTGCATAAAACAGAGAGAAGCATGAAGATAATTACGTGAAAAGATTATACACAGAAAGTCAACAAAAAGTATTCAGGGAGCGGTGATAAGTGACACTGAGATCTTGTGCTTTATCTCAGGGAAAACAGAGGAGACAGCAAAGAGGAGGCAATATTGCTTAAAACGAAGAAAATAGAAATGGCTGCAATAACTGACCACTGACTCTAGACCACAGTCAATATATCTAAGTGGATTTTGTACCGCGATGGAAGAAATGCTCCAGCACGCCCACAATGCACACACACCAAAAACGCACCAGCTCAGAATTGGTTTAATTCCACCAGCTGGGTTTGAATGTGAGAATAGAAAGTGACATTATACACACACACTGCTATGGTTTCGTGGCTGCCTGCAGCTTCATTGGGTAGGTGGGGGCAGCAAGGTTGCAGGCTGCAATATTAAACCATCAATCACCCCCCAAATTAGGCATTTTACATCACACAAGCACTTACAGCGCTCTCTCTCCTTCTCCCACAGGTGGGGTCCAAGCCAGGGGAAAAGAGATTACATCACAAAAGCAATGATGGTGTAGCAAGACCATGAATACATTACACCAACATATAAACGCAAAGCATGGGCGGGAGGTGGCAACCAAATCATAAATCATAATGAATAATATCAAATCAACTGCTTATTTCTTTACTCTGAGGTAGGCTACAAGAAGTATGTATGCAGGGCCTTTCAGAACGGTGATTGGCTTACACTAATCACAGAAAATTGGAACAAATGATTTGTATTAAGAGTTGCCGCACAGTATCTCATATCTGATTCATAACACAATGTGTTTTTTGTCTTGTGCCCATGTTAAACACAACAAACAGCTCATTTCAATCACCCGTGGAGGAAGAGACGGCACCGTGTCCACTCTGCCGTTTCCCATGTTTTGATTATAACAAACATCTGGGATATCAATGAGCCGGGAAGCTATTAACAAGCAGAAGCAGAGAGAGCAACAGAAGACATAGACAAGGGTAAAGACGAGGTTAAAGTAGAAGCGAAGGAGGAGGACGGAAACGTGAGGGGCAAAGACAGAAAGGAATAGAGAGGGTGAGGGTAAATGAAGCATGGAGTTGCATTTATCCCAATTAGCTACTGCAGGGGTCTTGGGTGAGAAGGGAGAGAGTGTCCACCCCCATTAACAGTGTTTACTGACATGCCTGCTGATTACAAGCTGGGGAGAGAAACTGATTGCACAGCTCCCCTCTCTAAGCAAACATGAAAAAGAAAACGGCGAAAATATGTCGACCATGTACAGAGACACAACCACACGATTACCCACGATTTTTTTACTTTTTTCTCAGGAACCTGCCTCTCTCCATGACCCTCTCGTTCTCTCTCAATCTGCCGGTGTGCCCACGCTGAAGCTAGATCTCATGTCAACTCTGTAAGTCCCCTCAACTCTCGTCTTCCTCGTCTCAGGCGCTCTGTGTTGTGTGGCGGTGATAATGGAAGTAATTGCACTGGCTCCATGTCTATTTCAGAGAACAGCGGAAGCAGCACAGGCAGGCTGTGGCACTCTGATGCCCGCTGCGTGGCCTAATCCTAACACACTCCTGAGAATCACCGTTGAAGGGCCTGCACACTGTCTCATGGAAACACGCTTACACCGGGGAGTAAGAGTAATAAATGTTTGCCTATGAGGTGATAGAAAGCCTATGGACATTTTTTTTGCTGTAGTTTTCATTCAGCAAGTATTTCCCCAAGCTCGAATATGTTATGCGGTTTCAGTGGGATTTGCTGGAATCTATCTTATGGCATTGCTGAGATAAGCTGCCCGTGGGCGAACATACTGCTGCACTTTTGACCCTCCAGTACAAAACGATGTAACCTCTGTAGCGCACGATTGCATTTGATACATGGAATTGGAAAGCTGAATAAAAGAGCGTAGAAAATATGTGAGTTCCTCTTAAAAAGGGGGGAAGGACAAAGGAATGGAAATGCACAGCAGCATATCGCAACTAAACCAGAGAGAAACAGAATTTGGCATAACTAAAGGCCTAGGGAGGTGAAAAAGGAAGATAAATAATACATACAAAGTACTTGTTGGGTAAATGAAAACATGAAAAAGGGACATTTCATTAACAGGCTTCAGGATTTTAAGAACATTTATCTCTGCAGAACCTACTGTGTAGACAACAGCTGTTCATTCTGTATTTTACATCACAAATTAGTTAAGGCAAATAGGTGAGCAGAATGCACCTTATTCTGAAAATAAAATGCATTGTTTGACAGTAAGCCACCAAGCTTGTATGGCTCTCCAGGCAATAGTCACGCCTGTGTACAAACAAGAGCACAAAGTGAAGCAGAGGACCAAGTAGTGTTGCTCTGGTCCCCCCCCCCTTCTCTGTGTCTGACCTCTCTCAGCCACTCTGTTAGCCCCCAGGTCTCCAGCCTATCTGAAGAGACACCTAGTGGTGTACAAACCCTCCACACCTGGACATGAAACACTCTCTATGCTGACTCACAGTAACTCCACATCAGCGTTACACATTATCATCTCTTAAAAAAAACTTTAATGTAGACATTTTGATCAAATTGAACCACTCACTAAAGAAATGATTGGTGTTATTTGCACATCCCTTGCTATCAGTCACAGACATCTTTCTAAAAAATACGTTGTTTTTTTGGTGTTGGCATGGGCTTTCTGTGAGGTAGGACAAAATGAAGATCAGTCGTTTATATATGAGGTGCCAGCTTTTGATGCTGCTTGGTGTGTGGTATATAGGAGGATTGAGACTCATATTACTGAGCAAGGATGATTAAAAGCCAGCCTTCAGGTAGGCAGTGTAATTAGAAATCAATTAAGTTCAGAATGCAAAAAAGATTGCTTTTGGAGTAGCCTGATAATTGCAGTGTTAAAAGGTAAGCATTCATTTTCACTTTTTGATGTTGTTCTCCGAGTAAACAGATTTTTCGAGGTTTTGGGTATCAGCTTAAAAAACTATAATCCCACCCTCTGTGTGGCAAAGTCTGTGCAAACACCATGCATATCCAACACCTTACATCACATGAACTGCAGGAAAGTGAGAATTAATCAATCACACCTCTCAAGCTTGAAGACGGTCTCTGGAGGGGTTAATAACACTGTCAAATGAATGTGACTGGTTGCATACAGCATGTCATTATTCTCCCAAAGATGGGGTAGACATGACAATTATGATTGGACGGTACCTTTAAAATACCTGTCTCACCTTATAGGTCCAACATTAAATCAGCCTATACATGAACATTACTCCCTTCCAGTCAAAAATCAGTTGAATCATAAAGCTCTTAAAAACCTCATCTGCCATACTCAATGGGCCCGGCTGATAAAGCTAGACACGGTGATATTACACTAGCAAGCCCCAATCAGAGGGGCTGCATCGATCTATCATGGTGTTATCTACGGAAGAGGTATATTACCTGGGGCCCAGACAGCCCTGGGCATGCGTGGATGTATGGGGCCGATAGCAGAGTTGGCTGTCATCCCTCTGGGCTGATTAATGAGGAGCTCGGCCCAGTGTTTAATGTGTTTAATATGGGCCGCTGACGAGGCCGTCACACTGACGAAACCCACCCGTCTCTCTGACTGATGAAGTCACCTGCGGCTCTCCCTTCCTCGCTCTCTCTCTTTCACAGTTACAGTGAAATAGAAACACGCACTGTAAACACAACCCAAAAACCTGCCTTCAAATGCATAAACTCTGCCCTGTTTACCAACATGCGAGCGTTCTTTTAAGGGATATTTTGATTTTTGTAAAGCAGGGTTATATAAACTGAAAAGCCAGTGTATTAACCGATGGAGGAGGATGTACTGTAGCTACTATTTCTGGTGGCTTTGAAAACAGCATAGATGGATAAAATAGCTTCTTACAAGGCAAAAGAGTGAAAATATTCTAAATGTAGTCCAATCTTAAGCTGATTTATTTTATTTTGGTAAGACTTTCTTCTAGTTAGCTCAAATATATGTTGCTGCTACCCCTGTAGACAGCAGTACTTCGCCTATCTTCCATGCCCCAACTCTGTTTCTCCAATATGCTGACCACCATCTACTCAATCAATCAATCAATCAATGTTTATTTATATAGCCCAATATCACAAATGTTACATTTGTCTCAGTGGTCTTCACAGTGTGTACAGAATATCAGTATGACAATACGACACCCTCTGTCTTTAGACCCTCACATCGTACAAGGAAAAACTTCCGGAGAAAACCCCACAGTTTAAAGGGAAAAATGGGAGAAACCTCAGGGAGAGCAACAGAGGAGGGATCCCTCTCCCAGGACGGACAGACGTGCAATAGATGCCATGTGTAAATTGAAAAGATAATACATTTGCAACATAGGTAGTCCAAATGTTTGGAAATGCATGTGTGTATAATAGGAAGATGAATCCACGAGGATATCCATCCAGGACCTATGATCCAGGACCACAGCCACGACTCAAGATCCAGGGCTCGCAATCCAGGACACAGGACCGCAGGATCATCCATGTCTCCGGATCCCGGCGTATATAGACACCAAAAAGAAAGAAATTTGGGGAAGCTGGGTTAATCGGAACATGAGAGTACACAGGTATAGACAGAGAGAAGGAAGAAGTAAGATGTCCCCCGACAAACTAAGCCTATATCAGCAAAACTAGGGGCTGAATCTAATCAGCCCTAACTATAAGCTTTATCAAAAAGGAAGGTCTTAAGCGCACTCTTAAAAACGGATAGGGTGTCTGCCGCCCGAACACAAACTGGAAGCTGATTCCACAAATGTGGAGCTTGATAAGAAAAGGCTCTGGCTCCCATTGTACTTTTAGAGACTCTAGGAACAACCAACAACCCTGCATTCTTGGAACGCAATGCCCTAATAGGACAGTAGGGTATAATGAGTTATTTAAGGTAAGATGGCGCCTGCCCATTAAGGGCTTTGTAGGCGAGAAGAAGAATTTTAAATTCTATCCTGTGTTCTATAGGGAGCCAATGTAAGGCAGCCAGAACAGGAGTAATGTGGTCCCTTTTCCTAACTCTGGTTAGTACACGAGCTGCAGCATTTTGAATCAGCTGAAGCGACTTGACTGACTTCTTGGTACACCCTGATAATAAGGAGTTACAATAATCCAGCCTTGAAGTAACAAATGCATGGACTAGTTTCTCTGCATCGTTTTGAGGCAAGATATGCCTGATTTTTGCAATGTTACGTAGACGGAAGTAGGCGGTCCTTGAAATTGATTTTATGTGGGCGTTAAAGGATAAATCCTGATCAAATATAACACCAAGATTCCTTACAGTCTCACTGGAGGCCAAATTAATGCCATCCATAGTTAGTATATCTCTAGATAATTTGTTTCGTAGATTCTTCGGGCCAAGTACAATAACTTCAGTTTTGGTCGTGTTTAACATCAAAAAATGTAAGGTCATCCACGTTTTGAAGTCCTTAAGGCAGTCTTGAATTTTATTTAGATGATTAATTTCATCAGGCTTGATTGATAAATATAGTTGAGTATCATCCGCATAACAATGAAAGTTTACAGAATGATTCCTTATAATATTGCCTAACGGAAGCATATATAATGTGAACAAAATAAGTCCGAGCACTGAACCCTGTGGCACTCCATGGCTAACTTTGATTTGCGTGGAAGATTCATCGTTAACACGTACAAACTGAGAGCGTTCAGATAGATAGGACCTAAACCAGCCTAAAGCAGTTCCCTGTATGCCAACTAAGTGCTCTAGTCTTTGCAATAAGATATCATGGTCGATAGTATCAAATGCAGCACTGAGATCGAGCAAAACAAGAATAGAGACACGTCCCTTGTCAGAGGCTATTAGAATGTCATTTGTGACTTTAACCAGAGCTGTCTCTGTGCTATGATGTGTTCTAAAGCCAGACTGAAAATCTTCAAATAAATCATTGTTTTTTAAGTAATCACACAGCTGTTTTGCGACCGCTTTCTCAAGAAGAGGAACGGAAGATTAGAAATAGGTCTATAGTTGGCTAAAACCTCTGGATCGAGGTTGTGCTTTTTAAGAAGCGGTTTTATCACTGCTACTTTGAATGATTGTGGAACATAGCCTGATAATAAAGACATATTCATAATATTTAATAAAGAAGTGCTAATTAATGGAAAAACTTCCTTCAACAGCTTAGTTGGAATTGGGTCTAACATGCACGTTGATGGTTTAGAAGAGAGAATCATTGAATTTAATTGTTCAAGGTTAATGGCTGAAAAGCATTCTAGTTTACTATCTAGTGTAATATTAGAACTTATGTTTCCGGGAGCTGTTGATAACACTATACTGGTCAAAGGCAAGAGGTCATTAATTTTGTTTCTAAGAGTAACAATTTTATCGTTAAAAAAAGCACAAAATCATTACTACTGAGTGCTATGGGAATAGAAGGCTCAATCGAGCTGTGGCTCTCTGTCAGCCTGGCTACAGTGCTGAAAAGAAATCTTGCATTATTCTTATTCTCATATATTAATGAAGAGTAGTAGGCTGCTCTCGCTTTACGCAGTGCTTTCTTATATTCATTGAGTGTAATATGCCAAATTAAACGAGATTCTTCAAGTTTAGTGGAACGCCATATCCTTTCAAGTTGTCTCGACTTTTGCGGGTTTCGGCATTATGCCATGGAGCTAATCTATGTTGTTTTATTTTCTTCTTTTCAAAGGAGCAACAGAGTCTAATTTTATTCGCAGCGCATCTATTAAATTAAATAAACAAAGTCTTTGCTTTCAGAATATGAAACTTTTATTTACAAAATCACACGATAAATACATTTTTGAAGCTTGTAAAGGGAAGAAGACAGCTCTCCCTCGCCACTCTGCTGTTCCCCTCCCTCCGCTGAAATTATGAATGTAAGGCGTATAGTAATCATAGATAACACGGCAGGGTCCGTTACAGTTTGTTTTCATCTGGTTTCAAATAAACAAAGTCTTGGCTTTCAGAATATTAAACTTGTTTCGGCAAATTCAGATGATAAATACAACTTTGAAGCTTAACGGCATAATTACAAGCGGAGAACGGAGTAACTTGACGCCACAGCAGGCATAACAACAGCCGGTGTTTCTCGTGAGTGTTTTCCCCGGGAAACACAATACACACAAACGCAAAAATACACAAGTATACACACGAGCTTCCCCCAGACCAGTAATCCAACCGAAAATATCTTCCCTCCGTAGTATTTTGATCATTTGCTCCGCTAATCAATCAGATCGATGGATTCCAGAGATTTTTCTCAAAAATGATGACTCCGTAACAGTCAGTGGGCACCACTTAACAGCCAGTCAGAATGAGAATATGTTTCACATGTGACGTATTCAAATTGTGAGTGATTGAGTGACAGATGAAGGTTGTTTAGGAGAAAATGTCGGAGAAGAAGAAGTTTGAGAGTGGCGCTCGGAAAAGGAAATTGTTGAGGGAAAAGGAGTTTCGAGACAAGCAGCTATTACAAAAAATGCCGAAGCTTGCAGGTTATTTTAAACCTGTAGGCCAGGATGAGGAGGAAGGACAGATGAGTTCTGTACCGAGCGGTAGCGGTGCCTGCCGCGGGGCCTCGGAGCCAAGGCCGTCTGGTTCTGATAGCGATGGAGTAGCTGGAGAGGAAAAACAGACGTGAGGGATGTTGGAGGAGATGGAGAGGACGACGAGGACTTGCTACGTGAAGGGGAGCCAACGGCAACCGGACAAATACATGAGGGAGGCCCGATACACCAGGCCACCAGGGCGGGCGGAGGGGGACCGGAGGAGGGACACAAAACTAGGGCCAACAGGGTGGGTGGAGGGGGTCTGGAGGACGGGCTTGGGCTGACAGCCCAGGGGCAAGGCAGAGCTTGAAAAGGGGGTTATGGAGGGGCGAAGGCAGTGGCAGGAAGAGTCAGGGGGCCGGGCCCGAGGGCGAGGACCGCGGCTCTCAGGGGGCCGGGCTCGAGGGCGAAGACCGCGGCTCACAGGGGGCCGGGCTCGAGGGCGAAGACCGCGGGCTCTCAGGGGGCCGGGCTCGAGAGCGAAGACCGCGGCTCTCAGGGGGCCGGGCTCGAGGGCGAAGACCGCGGCTCTCAGGGGGCCGGGCTCTCAGGGGGCCGGGCTCGAGGGCGAAGACCGCGGCTCTCAGGAGGCCGGGCAGAACCCGGTGTCGGCCGGACAGGAACCGGCGCTGGTGGGACAGGCCTTGGCAGGATCCCCCACGGAAGAGGACCAGGAGTTGGCAGGACCCCCACCAGGAGGGCAGTCGGCAGGACCCCCAACGGGACAGGACACAGGATTGGCAGGACCCCCGGCAGGAGAGCAGCCGGCGGAACCTCAAACAGGACAGGACACAGGGTTGACAGGACCCCCGGCAGAAGGGCAGTCGGTGGGACCCCCAACGGGACAGTACACAGGGTTGGCAGGACCCCCGGCAGGAGAGAAGTTCGCTGGACCTCCAACAGGACAGGACACAGGGTTGGCAGGACCCCCGGCAGAAGGGCAGTCGGCGGGACCCCCAACGGGACAGCACACAGGGCTGGCAGGACCCCCGGCAGGAGAGTAGTTCGCGGTACCTCCAACGGGACTGGACATGGAGCCGGAAGGACCCCCAGCGGAACCTCCATCGGCATAGGACATGGGATTGGCAGGACCCCCGGCAGGAGAGTAGACGGCGGGACCCCCAACGGCACAGGACATGGGATTGGCAGGACCCCCGGCAGGAGAGTAGACGGCGGGACCTCCAACGAGACAGACATGGAGTTGGCAGGACCCCCAGCGGAACCTCCAACGGACCAGGACATTGGGTAGGGACTTGAGATGTGACTCAAGAGGAGACTCGAGAGGGGAACCAAGGGGGAACTCGAGAGGGGAACCAAGGGGGGACTCGAGAGGAGACTCGAGAGGGGAACTAGAGAGGGGACTCCAGAGGGGACTAGAGGAGAGACTAGAGGAGGAACTAGAGAAGGGAAATCGAGAGGGGACTCGAGAGGGGAACTAGAGAGGGGACTCGAGGAGGGACTAGAGGAGGGACTAGAGGAGGGACTAGAGGAGGGAACTCGAGAGGGGAACTAGAGAGGGGACTCGAGGAGGGACTAGAGGAGGGACTAGAGGAGGGACTAGAGGAGGGACTAGAGGAGGGAACTCGAGAGGGGACTGGAGAGGGGACTAGAGGAGAGACTAGAGGAGAGACTAGAGGAGAGACTCGAGAGGGAACTGTTGCAGCTGGGGCCGGGACTGGGGCCGGGACCATGGCTGCTCGGGCCAGAACTGGGGCTGAAACCATGGCTGCTGGGGACTGTACTAGGTCTGGAACCATGGCCGGAAATATGGCTGTATGATCCAGTTCTGAAGCCGGAAACATGGCTGTATGGGCCGGCTCTGGAGCCGGAATTGAAGCCAGAATCATGGCTGTAATGTCCAGTTCTGAAGCCGGAAACATGGCTGTAAGGTCCGGTTCTGAAGCCGGAAACATGGCTGTAAGGTCCGGTTCTGAAGCCGGAAACATGGCTGTAAGGTCCGGTTCTGGAGCCGGAAACATGGCTGTAAGATCCCGTTCTGAAGCCGGAAACATGGCTGTAAGGTCCGGTTCTGAAGCCGGAAACATGGCTGTAAGGTCCCGTTCTGAAGCCGGAAACATGGCTGTATGGGCCGGCTCTGGAGCCGGAATCATGGCTGCTAGGACCGGTACCTGAGTACGAGCTGGCTTCCTGACCTTGCGTCTTTTAGAAGTCTTTTGGAGGCTCCGTGGACCTCCAAACGCCAGGCGGGATCCCAAGAAAGGGTCAGAGAATGGAGACTGGCACTCATGGCTGCGTGAGAAAACTCTGAGAAACTCAGGCAATGAGCCTCTCAACCATGGCATGTTGTCCACCTCCATTTGTGCCTTTTTGAGGACAGCCTCTTTGTCCCTTTTAGCCAAGGTTCTACTCCATTCAGCATAATGACACTGAAGAGTGTACTCTAGGGATAACAAGTCCAAATCAAAATAAAAATCCGCTGGGTCCATTGTTGGTCGGTTCGTAATGTTACAGTGTGCAGGAAGCAGGACCCAAATGCAGATTTAAGTGACAAAATAATTCCTTTATTTCAAGGCTACAATATTCAGAGACAGAACAGAACACTCACCGCAGTTTACTCACAACACAAGACGAACCGACACTGAACACAGGAAAAGACAAGACTAAATACAGGAAGGGGTAATCACAAGACGAGACACAGCCGGGCAGGGGAGGAGAAACACAAGGACCACAGGTGAAAACAATCAGACAACTAGACACACCAGGGAAACTAACGACGGGAGGAAAAACACAGGAAGAAGGACCAGACAATATACAAGGATGAAAATACCCATAACCAGACATACAAAACTACAACACAGACAGATCCTAACACAGACCTAGAACACTGCGTTCACAAACAGGCAGGACTGCTCCCCACTCTGTGACCCTGCTCTCGTGGTGAATAGGAGAGACAATTATGGACTATAGCAAACAGCTCTGTTCTGGGAGTATTTTGGTAGCCGTAGCTCTCTAATGGAAGATACTTATGTGTGCAGAGATTCAGAATCTCCTGTGTAATGAAACAGCTAATATTCTTGTACCTTCTCTGCCCAATAATCAGACTTTTCACTCTCTCTCTCTGTCCCCCACCTTATGATATATCTATTACTTAGCCTGCCTCACTCTTTTTCTTTATTTCAGCTATTCTACTCCCACCTGTTAATTTTCACTTCTTTCTGTCTTTCTCTCTTCCTTACTATCTGCAGCCTTCCCACTCCTTCCAATCACATTTCTATCTCTCTCTTTTCATCTAACACCTCCTCTGCAATGTTCTCATGTAATCATCCCCTCAAGAAATATATTCACCTCCGAACAACTGGGCTCCTATTAGATCATACTCTGTTGTTACAGCTGTTATCATAGCAATTCCTTTGCTCTCGGGGTGGCCAAGGGCTGCCATGTATACAGTCTGCTTCAGGTAATGCCCACACAAGAGGCCTTTGATAGGAAGTAACTAATGGATAATGACTGACAATTGTACACCTTGAGAGAGTGGCAGTTTCTTTGACTTAGCGACACATGTGCAAGACAGGCACAGACGTATTGACACCACAATGTTAACAACATGCTGTATATCGCCTTTTGCTTTACATACACACTATGTGAGTTTTCACAGAGTTTTATTTATGCAACAATTTCGACGAGATGAGTCTTAAACTATTTGATTTCGTTTTTCTGGCAAGCATGCGTTTAGTCAAAGTCAAAGTCAACTTTATTGTCAATCTTCAAGTTTGTGTGTACAGACAGAGATCGAAATACCGTTTCCCACAATCCCGAATATAAAACAAATGTATATAAAAATATGTGTGCAAATATGTATATATATATACACAGAATCAAAGACACATTTGTACATGTGCACACATTAAGACCTAAATAAAAACACAACAATCAATATATACAAAAGAACAGTCACTTCAATATTTGAGAATGTACATTAGTGCAAAATTGTACATAGAATGTGCAGATTGTCTACAGGATTCAAGTTGCTAAGTGTTTGTTGAGTCACCCTTCAATGTGTAGGTTGGACTGAAAATGCCTTTTTCCAATCCAGAGTCCAATGTGGAGCTGCACAGGGAGTCCCAGCTCTCCATGAGGCAGGTACAAGCCAAGGAGAAGAGGGGGGGGGGCCTATTCAGTCCCTGCAGGAAGGAGTAATGGAATATCAGCTCTCTGAGAGGGTTGTTCTGCCGTCAGGGTGGTTAGCTGAGACCCAGTTTAAGAAAGCATTATGGACAGAATCCTAATGATTCCTGGCTCTGTGTCCTACCGTGGGCTTTGCTGTTTTTAATATATATGTATATGCATTTTTAATTATCTTCATGTCATGTATGCTTCCTTTGCATCGCCTGTGAGGGGAAAGACATGCAAAGCATGGATGCTCCTCCTACTGCAGCCTTCCCTGCTCTAGCCACCCGAATCCCATCTGTGCATTTATTCACACAGGCACAATTTGCACAATAGCACACACACAAACAGCTGAAATAGGAACAAATGCACACTCTCACGTGAGCATACAACCACGCATAATTGCATATGCAAGAGCAGAGGAACATATGTAAATCAAATAAATATCTATTGTAGCTTATGCATGATAACCTGATGAACATAAGACAGGCACATTAAGCGTGTGAAGTGAACATGAACAAGGAGGACAGAATCTAGACAGGAGAAAGAAAGAGAAATCCCATACTCCAAACATGACTGTACCTACTGGTGGCTAACAGTGGCAAATGCAGATTTGTCTTAATACATCTATTATACGTTGCTTAGTAAGAATACAAACACACCACATGTAAATATGGTATGGTGCACTGTAAGGGATGTTTTCAGCCCTCAGTTCCCAGGTGATGTATCATAACAATAATCACTGTCAGGACCAGAATGAAGGTGTTTCTTTCAGAGAGGGGGATGACGGCAGAACTGTTGTAATTATGCAGCCGTAATGGAGTCGGTGTCTAGTGAGAGCCTAATGAGCTTACTGAAGTCCACCATTGAGAATTGATTCTTTGGAAAGAAAAAAAAGCAGTTGTGCTTGCAGGAGAGGGCCAGTGGAGGTGAGCTTGCCTCCATTGTTGTGCACTTAATTGACAGGAAGCCAACGTGCACCAAAATTCCCCAAGAGCAATTAATAATAATGAAAGCCCCACAAAATCTTTTCACATTAGAATATCCTGATCTGAAGCCTTTCATTCTTCTGTCAACTGTCGGAGGAGGGTGTCAAATCGCATTTTGTATAGTGTGAGTGTGTGTCAGTGTGTGTGAGTGAGTCACTGCCTTTTTTCCCTCTCTTCTATACTCTGACTTAATATACAAAATAAGATAAAACTGTCTACATCAGCAGGGGAAATTGAGATGTCTTTCCTGTGCAGCTAGAGCTGTCACAGACCTACTGCAGAAGAGGAGGAAAAGAGAAGCACTTAACCCTAAAAGCAAAGAAAATGACTCTGACCTCTTGGTGCCGCCCTGCTTGCCCTGACAGGTAGACACTTATTATTTAGCTGTGTGTTTATCTGTACGCATTTGTGTACGGTGTGTTTGTATGCGTGTGTGTGTAACTGCTGCCGTTTTATATGTATGTGCTTGCATAGAGTTTTTAGTTCCTACAGAGAATCACATCATCTGAATGTCATTTTGCAGCAATTAATACAAACATACTACAAAACAAGCCCACTTTATGGTGATAAATCTTATATAATATCCAAATATTTTACATGTTTGGGCTGGGACATGATCATGGCGTATTTTTCACCTTAACAAAAAACTGACTAATAAAAAAAAAAATTAAAAAAAAAGTTATCTTTCAACACATGCAGTAACCGACAAAGCTTTCAGACTCAATTTTCACACATACTTCACTCAATAAGTGCTCTCAGCTTTTTACACTTTTCCTTCATTGCCAGTATTTTCTCTTTGCCTCTCACTTGTCATGTCTTATCATCTCTCACCATGAGTGATTGTCCAATTAACTAACTATCATAGTAAAAAGAAATGTAAATATTTATTTTAATTAAGAAAACTATGTTACGAAGGGACTTATTTCGGATGGCAGGGACCATATGGACACTGGTGATACGATTCTGGCAAGTAGGCTGCTAACAGATGCCACAGCACAGACCAGTTTATTTTCCATGGTAGCAGAGATTCAAAGTAAACTTAGTCCATTCTTATGAGGGATTTGCTTAATTTTGAGAGACATTGTTGCAGTGGAAGAATTACTTCACTTAGGAAGAAATAACAGGTGTTGAGTGCCCAAACGGGAAAGAGTCCTAACGAGTCCCTTCACAGTTGTTTACTGAATTAGCTAACTTTGTTTGTCTCTGTGAACCAATGTGGGTATTTAAAAGTCAGAGTTGTATTGAGCCTCGTAATAGTTTTTTAGCCACCAAGCCTTATAAATGAATCCCAGATGTCATGTTTTGGGGTTAATGTGAAGCTTAGGAAGTATTTTAGTGGGTTTATCAGAAGCTTTGCCTTGCTGCACATTCACTCACCCAGATCTCTCCCCCCACATGCTCCCTGCCTAAAGCTCAGAAATTGCAAATATGCACAGCAGCAAAAATAACTTGATAAACGTGTGTGTGTGTGTGTGTGTGTGTGTGTGTGTGTGTGTGTGTGTGTGTGTGTGTGTGTGAGAGAGAGACATAATAGTTTGTGTGTAAAATCTGCCCATCTGCCATGAACAGACAATGCCTTTCTTAAAATGTTGTCATATTACGCATTCAAGGCATAGTACTGACCATGTGGCGGTGGGATGGTACATGCAGCAGCTAAAACATGCAAGCTGTCTAATGGGAATCTCATGAAACACATAGACAGCTTCACTGAAAAAACATCCTTCACTCTGAGCTCACACTAATACACACAGTGAGCGAATGTCTAACCGAACAGCTGAGCGTGTAAGGGTTTCGTTACTTTCCCACATTTTTCAGGGACAGTGGGTGCACTGTTATTCCTACTGTACATACAATCCAACGATAATACATATTGACACAAGGAGGTATATGGTTTTCTGATCAATACAAATCACTCACTTTTTAGCCCTCCCCCAGCTCATATCCTCTCTTGAAAAAGGGGCTCATGTTTGACTCATATATACTCGCAAATGAAATTGCTAAATGATGGAGGATGGGGCTATCTGCAAGCTTTGTTAAAAGTGTTTAAACATATCAGTTTCAAGGGATGGAAAGCCTCATGCTTAAGCCAAAAAAGCAAATGACACAGCAGTGTTATTATTGCAGTGTTTTTTATTTTGCATGGTGATATATCACCTTTTTACGGGCTATTTCTGTTGGATCTCATGTCACCTTAATCCTCTTACATGTAAAATTATGACTTAATTCTTTGTTTCCGTTACAGACCACCTTGGAGGGAAGGGAGCATGAGCAGTTGAGTTGGGGGGGGGGGGGGGGGGGCGTTGGCTGTGTAGGAGGAGATGAGTTCTATTAATGTTGTTGCAATTCCTGCTGGTTGCCAATAGAGGTCGATAGAGGTCATAGATTACTTAACAGACCTTAAAATCAGCCTACTGCTGCCTGCTGCCTGAAGGGAAAACATTTATCATAATACTGCAGAGTTTTCCAGTGTTTAAAAACGAATTCAAATGGTTGGATCTGTAAATGGGCAGATGGAAGTGAGTTTTAGCAAAAAACATAGCTTGCAAATTAGCTCTATAGCAAAAGCAGTGTTGGAATGAAATGACAACACTGCGGCTCAGGCACAATGGAGTGTTTTTAAATCTGTTCAGTGAAGGAGAGTGGGAACACTTGAGGATGGTGGCCATCACAAACATGCAAAGCTGAGTTTACACATTGGTGCATCCAGCCACAGAGGCGTGTTGCTATAGAAGCAGGGGCAGGTTTTACAAAGGGACATTACACACCTACACACTAAAGAACTGTTCACTTAATGTGCTCCTGAGGGACTAGCTCACTGCAGCACACACTGTTCATCCCTTCCCCCTCTGCCTTTCAATCACTGTCTTTCTCTCTGTGTCGCTCTTTTCTTTTTCACTCTCTTTTCAGGGTGCAAGTGTCTCATTCTGTGTATTAAAATCTGCCTGGGGTCCTTAACTGTTGAATATTGTATTTGAATATATTAATGCAATTTTTCCTGGGCACTTAAAGCAACTTTTACACTGTCTTTCTCTCCCTCCACCCTTATCTCTTTATTTCTCATCACTCAACAGTTATCTGCTGTTACTGTGGTAACATTTTCAGTATAGATGTGCGCCACATAATCATGATGAAATGAACCAAAAATAACGTTTTACATTGAATAATGTAGTCTAACAACAACACATTTCCTCCCACATGCTCTCCTTATCCTTTCAAATAAATCCCATTAGTGGCAAAATTGGGGACTTTGGAGCTGACAGCAATGACAGTGACATACTTTATCTTGGTGTTTCAAATCTATATTGAGGTTATTAAATAGTTGAATGGAAATCCCACAATGGCTTGACTGGACCGTTGAGGTTTGCTACGTGTGGGTGTGCCAAGGCCAAACATTCATAGCGACCAGAATGATTAAATGTGGAAGAGAACCAGCAATGAATATTAATCATACATAAGAATTGACACAGGACAGAACAGCATTTAGTCTATCCACAAGCTGCTTCAAGAAGACAAAATATACCAATCAAATGAAAGGCTTTAGAAAATGCAATTAAGCAGTGGCCTTGACTTAATTTGGTTCTCTGTAGATACCAATGGTTTTCATTAAGGATTTCATTGAATCTCTCCACCATTCTCATTTTGACACTGACCAATTGAAAGTGGACATTTTAACCTGCAGACTTTGTTCGCAGGTTAAGATGCTATTCATGAGCTGTTTCTCTTCTCCATTTATAGAAACACTTTGCCCTTTAGGTATACTACAGTCCAGCTCTTGGCTTCAATTCCACCCTTCCACTTCCATCAGGCTGTCAAGGAGGAGGAAGGAAGGGACAGCAAGGCGGGGAAAGAAGGATGCGGTCTGGATACAGCACTGTTGAGTCCAACAGGCTCAATCATTTCCAGGCATGCATCATGGGATTCTGCGGGACCACTGTGATTAGGACCTGAATGAGATGCGGGGGTTGTGGGTTGCAGTCAATCTCTTACAGGTCTCTGGGTCTCTCATTACTAATTGATTGGTCACCTGGAGCAGCAGCATCATTCTGCAAAGTGAGCTTCATAATTACACGGCAATAAATAACAATACTCAACAAACACAAAACTATATATATACTCATACACCCACAGGCGACACCTGGACTCTGGGGATTTCTTAAGACAGCATGGAGAATAAAAACACTGCGGTGAAGTGTTTGAATAAACTGCATCTGAATAGAAACAATGTGTTCCTCTGTGACAGTGAGTACCATTACAATGCTTCTCTTTTTTGTTTATTTACTAACTGTGTGTAGTGTTGTGGGTTTGATGGTGTAGATACATTGTTATAAGGAGGGTTTTTGAGGTTGTCACAGCCAACTGGGAAATTATAATTGAGGAACCTTGTGCTCTGGTGTTGTGTTTTTGAAAACACTAATTATTTTCTCATTAGAAGATAATCAAGGATAAACCAGGTATTTAGCTTAAATCAAACACTGATGGGGATACATCCAACACTTTAAACATACTATTACCATAATAAATACTGCTAACATTAGCCCTTTGAGTCAGCGAGCCCTTTTATTTAAAATGGCGCAAAGTCACACCAGATTTAAATTGTTATATAAGGGGGATTAAAAGAAGAAATCATTATATTGATGTCTATTTTTGTGGGATGAGTTGGATAATTTACACACAATTTTATTTTAATGTGTCTACAACTCTGGTGGATTTTCTCACTTTGCAGTTTGTGAGAATTTTAGAAGAGTTGACGCACATCCATTATTAATGATTGTGCTGTACAGCGACAATACATCACCTGTGGCCTTACATGGCTAATTACGCATTCATAGGCCACAAGTAAGCAGGACAAATGATCTGTCTGCACTTGCATTGCTTCATACTAATTACCTAAGCCAGATGCTAATTAGTTTCATTACCATCCATATGTTTAGTTTGAATGTATAAAAAACTGGAAAATCTGTGTTTTACCATTATGATTAACAGTTACAATATAAAAGTATATGATAATGGGATATAGTTTATGTGTAAGAAGCTGTTTCCAGCAACCTAAGGATTCAAATGCACAAATTAGAGGCCAGAAAGAAGAACTCTGATTTATGAAAATTCAATTAGGCCGGGGTCATGCAGTGGCTCTCATGGGCGGCTCCTGGTGGCGCAATAGACGTCAGCCTGAGACAGACTCCCAGACAAACATCTCTAAGAGCACACAACCTGCAGAGATAGAGGTCAGCCATGTTAACTGGATCCCTTAGAGAGCAGAACAGATCTATACCCCGCAGGCAAGCTGAGAGACCACCAGCTGCGATAGGACCCAAGTATTACAGCAGTCACCACAGGAACCTACAACAGACAATTCACTGGTGATGGACATGGAGGGGACGGTTGTTAAAGCATGTATAACCAACTCTTCCCAACACAAAACCAGTAAATTACTCTGACCATGTTGATCACAATCACCAATGGGGTGTTCTTTCCAGACAGTTTTTACTCCTTAGTCAATATGGCAGGTTGGGCACTGGCCATATGCTTCAAAATGTGATAGCAACATGCTAGGGAGATGTTTAGATGGATGGATCAGTTAAATCGGTGGATGGGCCCTCTTATCTGACAATGCAAGCAGGAAAGCAAACCAATTTTAGACCACAGTAAAGATGTTGTTTTTAAAAAGATAAAACACCAACAAATATGGATTGAAGCTGTTTTTGTTTGATGAAAAATGTTGTGAACTTCCAAAATAATCACATCTATCTTTGTTAAAAGAATGTCGACTTAACAATGCTCTTAGGTTATTTGAAATGTTAGGCTGACACAAGTCAGAAAAAAATCCTAGTCAGCCTGCACTGGAATTCTACAAATAGTTTAATACTTATAATATTATTGTAACCCTCATCTTCATCTGTAACTGTAAAGGAATATCAGGTTCAAACCCAATAATAGTAACTCATAAAGATAAATGTTCCATTTTGCTTATTCTAACAATTCAATGAGTGACTGGTGGGTGGTGGAGCGGGAGATAAAGCGATATGTTCTGCTCTGGTAGTAGTTATTGGACAACAGAGGATTTCTAGAGCAAGGAGGCAACAAAAACATCAAACTCTGGATATGCACACAACCTTCTTTTTTTCTAACAATGTAGTTTCAACCAATCTTTGTTTTTTAGAATACACCCTTAACATCCTTAATTGTTCTTAAAAGTATTTTAAACTTAAAACATAATATAGTATTAAAGTTAAGAGCTATAATAAAAAACAATTCATTCAATGCCTTCCAAAACCTTTTTTCATTTTTCCTTTGTAATATTTGTCCAACACTGAAATAAAAACTCATGCTCTAAAAGCTCAATTCTAAAGAGTCACTCAGAATGTGGCTTGCAGAGAGAATATGAGAATCACTCTGATGGATAATAGTGTAACATAGGGTTTTAGGCTATATACCATAGTGGATTTATCATGATTGGTTGTAGTGAAATGATTCTCTCCGGTAATATTGTTCTCTGTGTATTTATAGTAACTCCTCATTGAGCAAGACCAGCTGTTTCTTACACAAACAATTGAGGTCATTCAGGTTAGCAAGCTGGCATTGTTTTATGAAAACAGAATGCTAACAACATTCCTGACAATAAATACAACAGTTGTCAGGTTCAGAGTGTGCAGAATATTCTACACTTGAGCATGTGTGGTGGTGACACAAGAACAGCACACCTGACAAAAACAATTCAATATTAATCAAAGTTAGTACCACTAACAACTATAAAGGTGCTATGTTGGTTTGTTCTTACACAAAGCAATGGATTTTTTTTTTAAATGTGATCCCTAATCTAGTAAAAGCAATACAATTGAAATAAAATGGATGTCATGTCACATAACTTAACCTGAACAAAAAAAAAGATGATACAAACCCAAATCATGTTTTCTCTAGAAAATCCAACTCATCAGTAGAACTTAAGCTTCAACATCTAAATGAGCCTTACTGACAGGGCATAAAGTATAAGGCATACTGGAGTATGAAAAGGGCTGAAGCATATCTTCACGTGAATGAGGCAGTATGGTAAACGGCTCCGAGGGCCCCTGGTACTCTGCTCTGGTTCATCTCCCTGACGGAGCATAGGGTCCGAACACCAGCGCTCTAATGAAAGGTTATGCAGATTCCTCCACACCTGATCCAGTGAGCACGGCAGGACAACAGGGATTGATAAGCAACGAGCTACGGTAACTATGGTCTTCAGTATGCATGCAGTCATGAGGACAAGATTTTTGGAAAAGCATGGGGTATGTGGACTAGCCTATGTTAGTGAGAAAAAGGTGACTTTTATCCTCATTCCATTTACTTTTTTTTAATCTTTTTCATCTGTTTGCTCCAACATATAAGACAGTCCAGAACAAATCCAGCCCGAAAACTTAATAACTTGTGAATTTCAGTCAACATGAATGAAACCTAATAAGCATATCATTCAGTCCTGCTGCGTCACCGTGGCTGTTTTCTTTTTTCTTCTTCTGAGGTTATAGAAGTGTAAAAGTAGTTGCCTTTCCAGGGTTTAGGGTGCCTGTTAATCCCCTGCCTGTGTGGTTATGGAGGTAAAACACATTTCCGTGCTCATGCTCTGTAGCACGCTGCACTGGTGTGTGGCTTAAGCTCCAAGCAACAGAGTAGGAAAAATTCAGCTATTTCTTCCTTGGGAGAGTTTCTTTTTTTTGTTAGTGTCGTGCTGTTGGACGCGTGTATTTTGGGGATTAGTGGCTTAATCGACCTTGTAATGGGGAGATCAGAGTGGCATGCAGGCATGGAGAGAAGAGCACACACATATGCTGATACACACATATACTGTACTCTCTCATGCACAGAGTTATATTTAGGCAAACACACTTAAGCATACAAATCTGCGCATCCTTACTTTATTAAAAACTCCTTTATTTCATAGGCCAGTGCGCTGACTGAAGCCAACTACAACCTTCTACTTCTACAGAGAATTATGTACACGCTCACACTCACACTCACACACACACACACACACACTAATAACCTCTTACTTTTCTCCAACAGCCAGAAAAGATACACTTACACCATAATGTACCAGAGTATTGGACACCTTATCGCTGTTTCCACCCAGCGCTCCCTGTGTAATATGCTGCGGCTCTGTGGGTATATTGCGCTGCAGACCGAGGGCTCTCTGGGGGGTCAGTGTATTGTCTCAGTGAACAATGAGCACTCTGGCTAATGCTTCTGTGGACTTGAAGGGTCAGCCCTGAGTCACCTTCTCCGTCTATGAATTTCCCACAGTACATGTCCATCTCTCTCTCCCTTTCCCTGAGGCTTTGTTTGCCCAATCTGCCCGGGTCACTTCTCTTTTTGACTGGTGCAGTGGGGTGGTCTGAGTTGGGGGAATGCATGTGTTATCTCATATCAGCGGCAGTTGTGGAATCCAGTGTTGCGCGGCTGATAAGATGAACAAACAGTTGGGATCATTAGAGCGAAGACATTGTGTAATCACTGCTCTAATCTCCCGCTAATCCCAACATCTCCAACCAGCCAGGGCTCGGAAACCACACAGGCCCATACACCAGTCCAATAACCAGGCTTCTGTACACACACTCACATTGTACACATCCACACGTTATGCCACTCAGGCAACATAAACTCTCAGAACATAACAAAAACACATGCAAACAGTGCAGCCGTGTGCACACACACACACACACACACACACACACACACACACACACACACACACACACACACACACACACACACACCACACACACACACACACACACACACACACACACACACACACACACACACACACACACACACACACACACACACACACACACACACACACACAACGTTTTTTTGTTTCTAAACTAATAACAGGCAGTGCGCACATGGCCAACCCAGAGGAAAAAAATCAATACTCTCTCAGACAAAATCAAGATTTATTTTATCCTTCTATTTATTCTCTTTGGCTTCCCCCCCATTGCTTCGTTTCCCCTCTCTCTCCCTCCCTCTTTCCTCAATCGACATCAGCAACTTCTTGATCTCAGAGGAAGTCCTCCAGGCACTAGTCATTCACTCCACTGGCAGATCTTTGGTGGTACTCACCCTCTGAGGTTGATCAATTAAAATAATAAGATATTTTCCCAGGGTACTCAGCTTGTCTCCGTGACCCACACCACTGTCATCATGGCCCAGTTCATTTCCAGTCATCTGTGTGTTACAAAGTCCACCTTAACAACAGCAGGTCAAGCCTCCATGTACCGGCCTCTATATTTGTACGAATGAAGCCCCTGCATCTGCTTCAACTCGCTCATTGCCCCAGGACAAGCAAATCCAGTCACAAAAGATAAGCTGGGACTGAAGACCGCAGAAGATGGTGAAATACCCAACCTTCCTACTGTGCGCACACACACACACACACACACACACACACACACACACACACACACACACACACACACACACACACACACACACACACACACACACACACACACACACACACACACACACACACACACACACACACACACACACACACACACACACACACACACACACACACACACACACACACACACACACACACACACACACACACACACACACACACACACACACACACACACACACACACACACACACACACACACACACACACACACACACACACACACACACACACACACACACACACAAACAGAGAGAGAAAAGGAAAAAGGCCAGTGAGGTACCCAAGGGGTAACTAGAAGAGAATCAAGCAAAGATGTTGAAACAGCTTCCAAACCATCCATACTGCCATCTTTTCATCTCTAATGTGAAAGACAAATAGAACATCTCAGTTTGAGGTCTCTTACTGATGGACAATAACAGGAAAAAGTATCCAAACAGAGGAGCAGCTGAGAATGAGGGGCAAAGGAGGAAGGAGATAGGGTTTGCTTTCTTTTGGCTGCAGTGATTGCACACTGGCAGGGAGAGACGGAGAAGCGCTAAGGCTGCGAAGCGAGAAAGACATGGAGAGGCAGATATAATGCAGCATGTTTTTTTCCTCTTTTTCTGTGAAGCTTTGGCACCATCCATCAGAATGCCTCAGTCATGCCAATAAAGCCTGTTTTAAATTAATTGAATTGACAGAGGCAGCCAGTGAGACAAAGACGGTGAAGAGAGGGGAGAAAGGTGTCAAAACAGGGAAAAGGAAAACTCGTTACAACCCAGTTTTTTGTAATACATAGATCTCGCATTTTGTCTCTGCAGTTTGTTTTATTTATTTGAAGTTAGAGCTTAATGAGATCCCAGTGGTACTACGATATCTAAGAATGAGGGAAAAGAGAGAGAGCGAGATACAAGAGGGATGGGAGACAAATAATCTCGGGAAAAGAGGGAAAGAGGGGTGCAAGCAGGAAGAGAAACAGGAGAGAAAGACTAGGTTAGAACAACAGAGGAAGTGTAATGTTGGCAGAAGAGGACACAGGAAATGATACCACACTGCACCAGCTCACTGTGAAGTGCATTACAGCTCTCCTGTAGAGCTCAATAGTTGCTTTTTATCTTTGTTCTGCACCCATTCTGATAGATGTGACGGGACCCCCTTGAAAACGAGATGGTGCATCTCAAGGGGTTTATCCCAATCAATAAAGATGTCTATATATGTACATCCAAACTCCTGGGAAAAGGCAAAGGCATGTACAGCCAGGCTGGTGTAAGCTCAAATAAGATGAAGTCCAATGCAGATTGCATACCTCGACCCTGGCTGAGAGAGATTGGCCACAGAGGCGCGGCACCCGGCCAGCTCTTTGTGCCGAGCAAAAGAATGGAAAACAGATGCCACATAAAATGCCCTGGCATGGGGGCTGTATATTGATTCATTTGCTGTATTTTCTCTCTTTAAACAATGCTGCTTTATTACTTAGCTAAATATGCTGTATGGTTGCATGAGCATGCACACACTGTAGAGTGTGGACTGTGCGAGTGTGTGTGTGTGTGTGTGTGTGTGTGTGTGTGTGTGTGTGTGTGTGTGTGTGTGTGTGTGTGTGTGTGTGTGTGTGTGTGTGTGTGTGTGTGTGTGTGTGTGTGTGTGTGTGTGTGTGTGTGTGTGTGTGTGTGTGTGTGTGTGTGTGTGTGTGTGTGTGTGTGTGTGTGTGTGGATTTGTTACTAAGCTTCCTTGTGTACATACAGGAAGCCCGTTCCAAAAATGTTCTCTCCAGTTAAGCAATTCAAAAAGTTGAAAAACCAGCCCAGTAGCAGGAGCAGTTTTAAGTGTCTGTGATTAAACTGCATATTGCTCCTTTTAAGATCCATAGCTAGATATACTTCCTGTGTAATCTCTAAAAGAATTAATTCTTCTCTGCTACTTGGCAGCCTCTTGCTATCTGAAGTACAGGAAACAGGTGAAGGCCCTCCAGAGATATAAGATCAACTACTGAGCTCCATACTATAGACCTAGAGTGACTCATAAAAACAATCTGCCTGTATTTCTCATATAAAATACAGACCTACTTACACTTTTATTTTATAAGAGTCTGTCAATCTTAAGAGTCTGTCAATCTTAATCTTCTTTTTCTCACCTTAAGTAATGGCCTCACAAGTGGCTCTTAGATGATGTCCCCCTCTCTCTTATCGCCTGCTTCCACTCTTATACACTTGCTACCTTCAACATCAGCAAAGTCTCATAAATGTCAAGCTTTCACTTTTACAGAGTAGGATATTGCTTGACGTCCACCATCTCATGTCAATGCTAAGTCCCTGCGAAGGGAGGAGTTTGTGTAGGTTGTTTTTTTCTGTTTTGTTGCAATGTCAGAAAAGGCTGAAGGGGTAATGAAAAGGTATGTGTGACGAATTGAGGCAAAGGGCGAGGAGGCAAGCTGTGTGGCAATGAAGAGAGGAGAGGAGATGAGGGCAAGGCAGAGGGGGGAAAGTCTGTGAAAAAAATGCAGAGTTGAAGGGTTTGGAAGAGCAGAATCAGCACTTATGCAAACACTCTGAGGAGCTAGCCCCACACATACACATGCACACACACACAAACCTGTACACAGCAATCCAGCGGGTTCTGCTTTAGCACGGTTACGAATATCTTCAATATCAGGATGTCATACTGGGCAGAGTAGGCTCTTGGAACAGCGACTCCCTGTTGCGCTGTGAGGCTATTACATGGTCTAACAGAGCTTGACTAATAACATGGACCGGATCAGCTACTTCCCACTTCCTCCTCAGATCATCACGTATCACAAGAGTTGGTTGCATTTTTACCACCCACTCATGCCAGAAAGCTCTCTCAACCCTAATCCTACACACAGAAACACGCACACATCCATTCTTTATTTTTGTCTTGCAAACCTCCTAACTTCCCATACACTACATACAGCCAATAAAACATAAATCAATTGTTGCCAAAGGTCAGTTGGCCACCATCCACTGTCAGTGTTTTATTGTGCTTTGTTTGGCTGTTTGTTCCCGTTAATCTATTTGAATAGCTGTGGGGGCTTTCCAAAAGCATTTCCCGCTGAATTTACTGTCTTGGTGGCTGAGCACACATCTGTCTTTTCCTCAAACAGAATTCACAACCAAATTCACAGCCCAAATCCTACGCACATAAACACCTCCAAACCCCCAATCCCTGTTCAGTAATTGTGTGAGCATGCATTTGTATTGGTGCAGTGTGGGGTTGAGATGTTTGCTACTGTCACTGTGAAATATGTTTGCCACTGAATTGAGGATTTATTTTTTCCAGTTTTGTGCTGCTGATTGAATCAATTATATCGACTAACCTGAGCGATAAATAGAGATGACACGTGAAAATCATTGTATTAAACAGTAAAGTCTTATCGGATCTCATAATGTTGCAATTGCACCCTGCTGACATGTCTCCCTGATTAGGTTTAGTGCACTAATGCTGCTACCTTAGCTTTTAAAAGAGATCCTTAAGGTTTCGCTTTAGCGCTTTCTGTGGCACAAAATGAGTTTAGAACAACAAGGCAGGGAAAGGGAATAGAATTGGTCGCTTTCTTTCTACAAAGAGAACTATGCACTTCTTCCACAGCCAGGTAAAGGTGGTGATTTGGCAGTCGCTCGCAAAGTAAACATGAGATGCAGTACTGCAAACACTTGAATCACTACACTACAGATGTTCTATGTGTATAGGTAATGCCAGACAATGCACTTTGCTTCAGATGGCACAAGATTGCACAAGACAATGGAAATTGACACTGTGTGTAGAGAAGGAGGTCCTTTGGGAGATATAATGGAACGCCATTAAAAGAGTCACAAGCACCAGGCTGTATGGCTTTATTGCAAGGGGTGGCGCACTAACTGCCAAGTGTGTTTTCACCAAAATGAAGCATTTAACACAAGACATACCCGCAGGCATAATGTCTGTCGCTCCCCGTCTGTCTGTCTCTCTCTCCCCGTCCCTAATACCCACATGTCCACACACACATTAATTCACACACTCACACCCTCCTGTCAAGCCCCTCCCCTGCCTCAGTCCTCCATTTTTTCCCTCCATCAACTCAGTGACACCCAGCAGTGGGCCGTGTCATTACAGAAAAACAGAGCAGGGGATGGAGGGGAAAAGGAGGGAGGAACATTGCAGAAAAAGGAGGAATAGAAATTGCGAGGGTAAAAGGGATGGAATTAAAGTAGGGGTTAGGAGGGCAGGAGCATGAAAAAAGATTGAGAGGGAGCAAGTGGTAAAGTGAGTGAGAAGTAAGTGAGGGACATGTGAGTGATTTCCTCAATGTCATGAGGCAACATGGGGGCGGCTGCAGCTACGGGTGAAGGAGCGGTGAAGCAAGCTTGATGGCCTACACATCTGATGAGAGGAACTGGTCCCCAGAAAGAGCTTAATAATTCAAAGGGAGGTGGAAAGAAAGAGAGTGGAGGAGAAGGAGGTGACAGAATGGGAGCTGCTGGCTGACAGGTGTTTAGAATATACTGTGTATAGAGGGTTGGAGGGTGAGAGGGTGAGTGTTGATCGCCCACGGGTCAGAATTTATCAATCAACAGCAGCGCCACTTCTGCTGCATGTGGACGACAGACGTGACAGAAAACACCTTAACGTTGTGCCAGTGTTTGTGGTCCAGAGGCAGAATTCCTGGCGCAGATGCAGCGCAACGAAATCTGTCGTGCTTTGTTCCCAGGTAAGCTCTTTGTGCAGGACATCACTCTGGAACAATTCATTCACACTGGCAGCCGCGCAGTATGGCCACAATCAGAGCTGCCTACAGCCTGCAGTGCAGACACAAGCAGAGGAATTATATTCTTATGAAAACCACGGGGAGTCCATTCAGTGCCCCAATGCTCAATGCACAACTCCATTCTATATAGTAATTTGTCTGAGTCAGCCGGCACAGTATTCAGAATAAAAGTTAAAAGAATGTGCTGCCGATGTAGCAGTGAACTTCCATTTGCTTAGTGAAAGGTAAGACACCCAGCACTTACATAGCATGTAATGAGGGCGACACAGTAAGAAAAAGGAATGAAGGGACATTAATTCAGAGATTTTGCTTTAAGCTAAATTAATGTTGAGCAGGATGAGAATTAAAAAGGAGGTCACAGTGGGTGAAGCTGTGACAAGAGGACAAAGATTAGAATTATTCATAATGCAGTAGCTTTAAGTGTAATTCTAGGGGCCATATTCTATTCTCACCATGTTGAAAAGTTTAAGAAATCTGGAATTGTTATAAGTTGGATGATAATAGACAAGCTAATTAGAAGCTTACTTCAATTAAGCAATAAGCAACAAGATCATCTCAGCCATTTCTCCAACCTCTAATTTGAGCATAGACACTCATTTATGTGAAAAATGGTATTCATTTTCCCACACACATAAATATTCATGTTAGACTCGCTCAAATGGTGCTTTTCAGCTTGATCGTTTTCCTGACATTAAAGCTGGTGCGTGATGTGGCTGCAGTGCATCCTGCTGGTTGAGCACAAGCACAACAAGCCTCATATCCTCAACGGATGTATATGACCAACTGACCAACTCCTGCTTTGTATATAGTTTGTCATTTAAATCAGGAGCTCCCTGCAAACTCAACTCTGATTGAAGCTAAACTGGATGACCAGGCTGATTTCAAACAGGATTTATATAACTCTAAACTCGGTTACTTTCCCCAGCTCAGAGATTAAATGTAATCTTTGACTTTTAGAAATGGCAGATTTTGAATTATGACTAACCTCCCACTGCAGCGTGCTTAACTGATGAGACTTAAAAACGGTGCTATTGTTGTTCTTGAAGCAACTCCTGAAGCAATTCCTCTGGCAAGCGTTGATGTCTAAATGAATTATTGACTAGCCATTGTACACACACAAATACTTTTGCATGCAGTTCTTACTGTATATAGCAGTTGGGACAACCAAGACAAAGCATATGAAAATCCACATTTCTTCATGTTTCAGATGTGAGCTTGAGATTAATTTTAAAATGCAAACAGATGCACAAACAGCTCCCTAACTTGGATCTGGGATTTGAGAATGCAACCAATATAGGCTACCTAGCAATAGTAGTTTCTTCTCACAATATCTCACAATACTTAGTAATCCTTGATAATAGGTGTTTTATAAAGTAAATAATTATATTAAATTACCCACCAGTCTTTGGCATTTGCTTCTGTATGATTTAATTGTTATAGCTATTTGGCTTTCTTACTCAAGAGTCTTCCCAAAGTAATTCAAGTTTAAGAGAGTAAGCTTATTTCTCGAGCCTTAGATCTTAACTATTTTGCACCCATGACTCCTTAAAGACCTCTGGGTGCAACTTTGTGATATCCAAGCATGGACACAACTAATGACATGAACACCACACTACTCTATTGAGGATACTGCAATGCAATTTGTTCTAATGTTATCATGTATAAGGATTTGATCATTCATCCCTTGAGCAGCCCGGCATCTTTTTGTTTATAAATGATATTCAAAAAGCGAAAACACATTTACTTTTATACTGTAGGCCTAAACGCTCGCAATCAAATGAAGACATAATCAGGTTCAAATGCGTTTCATGCAATATGAAGTACATCAGTCAATGATTATTAATTTAGAAATGTTGTATGGGTCTGGAGGGCCTCACTTCAAGACAAATGGGCTATCTCGGATGTTGCTGACAGTAGTGAATGCTTAAATCCACATTAGCACAGACATCAGTGCTCTGTAGTGTGCAACTGCTGAGCTGTTAGTAGTCCAATCTGGCTTCAAATACAGTACTTATTCACAAAGTTTCCTGATAATATGAACATTATATTACATTATAATGACCACATCAATGTAATTAAGTTATGATAATTTATTTCATTGTCCGGACCGAATCTTAAAACTCCAACAATAATATATTTGATAAGGCTTAACCCTCTCCTGACAGACACTAGTTTATTAACACACAGCCATTACAGTGTTCAGATGGCTCAATAAGAACATAAATATCCTCATTATTAACCATTAAAAAGCCTTAAACTACAATCCGTCAACCACCGTTCATCAATTGGACGTTACATAGCATACATGTTTTAAAGTTAATCTGGCTAATAGCCTTAAAGACGTTAGTAAACAGTATTTTATGAAATATGTCCACAAATATATTGAAATACAATAAACTATGCATTACATATAAATCTGGGTGCAGCAATAGGATGTGATAGCTTTAATGGGGGTCTTATAATGTCTGAGAATGGGGCCATTAACATGATTACTGATGTATCCGACATAATGCACTATTTCAAACGAGAGTACTGTTGTCTAGAATATGCAAAAAGCATTGAGACTTACTGATATGCATGTACTTTTTACGAATCATAATCTGTACATCAACAGAGCAACAAGGAAAGGTTGAAGATAATTTCTCGTAAGAAGAACACTCATTTTAAAGTGTTGTAGTGCTGTGATGTACAATTTGAGAAATGAAAAAACGGTAACACCATGAAAACTATGTATTTAATACATTTTGTGATTCATCCTCAATATTAAATTAGACTGACACTTGTTTTTTACCAATATAAATTGAATGTTTTTGCTGAAACATTAGGATGTTTTGTCCTAAATGGGTTAATTGCTACATTTCTCCTCCTGAGGATCAATAATGTAGATCTGTAAAAGTCAATTTCCGGTCCTAGTATTATCTGAAGTAGCTATAGCTTTGGCATGCATTCCTGAGAGACTGGCCGAAACCTTAGGCAAGAGGAAAGTAGTCCATGTGGATAAAAGCTTTAGAGAGGAAACATTTTTCGCCGTTTTCTGAGCACATCAGGGACAGTGTAACCTCGGAGGCTTGTGCAACCTCTCTGTGATATACAAAAGTCATTGTGAATGAAGTTCACTAAGGCCAGGTACATTTTGCATTCCTATTCAAAGACCTGGGGAGGTGTTTAGATTTGAATAGGGATCCAAGAGTCTTATAAAAGTACTCTATGTTGCTGTTCACTCTCCATCTGCAAATGATCCAGCAGACCTGAGTCTGTTTTTTTTGTGAGTGACAAAAGACAGCCTCTCCTTGACTGCCCGGGTAATGACAGTGCAAGGCAGGATAATATATGTGTCTCTAATTCGGCGTCTGACTGAACTGATTATTCAGACCAGATTGCATTGGAAGATGATTCAAAATTAATCTATCAATTTTGGAGAGGGTGGGTTTGAGCCTTGGAGCAAATTAGACGAGTCCAGTTCAATCTCTCTGTGGGGAATTAAAAGGGCATCTGCCACTGCACATATCTCTATTAGCAGTAAAATTGCAGTCTTCCATGTAGGCTACAATCTAGACATGCATGAGCTCACGTCAAAAAGACTGTTGAAAAGACCAAAGTTCTATTTTTCAGATGATAGGTTGTTGAGGACTATTAACCAAGTAGGTATGTACAAAAGAAAATGACTTGCAAACAAAAATGAAATAACACATAGGGTCAGTTAAAATAGTAAAAAGAGTAAATATTACTGTGTTACATTTTGAAAAGAGATAAGTGTGTAAATAAAGTAAAATGATGATGAAGATGTACAGTATGCTAAAGAAATGCTACACAGTGAAGTGTATAAACATGTACAACACTGAATAAACAACATAATATTCAATTTTACTTTGCAGCCTGTGAATACAACTGATGATTAATCATAAATACACAACGACCTTCCTAACGGAGCCTACACACGGCGGCGTGCGTTGCCGCTTCAACGCTTCTGCCCATTCACTTTGAATGGGGTGACGTCACGATTCGCCGAACTGCATTGTGGGAGCAAAGCGTAGCTTCTCTCGCGGTGCTCGCTGCAAAAGTAGAGCAATGCTCTACTTTTGCCGCCTCGATGGAGGCGCCAGCCAATCAAATCCCGCGTATGCAAATCTGACATTACAAGCGCTAGCCAATCAAACTGCGTGTATGTTGGGAGAGCCAGACCGCAGTTATTTCCCATGTCAAAAAATGGAGGAGAAAATGATCGTGGCGGTACTATATGACCAGTCCCTCTTTACATACAGGGATACAAACCGGAGGAGCCAGGCATGGGGGGAGGTGGCAGAGACAGTGGGTGAAACTGGTAGGTGTTCACCTGTTTGGGGAGTTTATATCCAGTGTACTTCGTTTGAATGGACAGCTAGCAAGCATTGACAGTATATTTAGCCAGCATGGATGTAGCATGAATGCTTTGCTTTGTATGTCCGGGGCGGGACATTCATGTGATTGGTTGTTGGTCGCGTTGTTCGTAAAAAAAAAACAAGCTTCATACACGCCCACCGCCAAGCGGTAACGCACGCCGCCGTGTGTAGGGGCCGTCAGTGTAGAATAACACAAATTACCAACAATAAAACGGGTGCAAGAGGCCTTAACAAAAAGCCAAATGATAAATATCCTCATCATAAAAAAGTGTCACTGATGCAGACAGAAGATGTACAGACCAAGTCAATAAACAATAACAGCTCCAGCCCACTGAAAGAGGGCCTGCTATGACACATAACACAACGCTGTTATAAGGCAGTGGTTGTTTAACAAACTATCATTAAGGTTGTTGTACTCACTTGTCTTCGTTCAGCCATGTCCATGTGCATCGCGAACTCCTGCAGTCTGCCGTGGCTCCTTCGTTTTCCATGCGACACATATAACAATCCACTCAGGCCTCTGGTTCCCTCTGCGCTCCTAAAGTGTGGGGGTCAAAGAGGAGTTGGGAATCTTTGTCACGACTTTGACAAAGATTATTAAAATCAGCAGAAAGTCGAAGATCGTGGAAGTTAAAAATATGGATGCAAGAGGATTTTAGCTAGTTTCAGCATGCAGGCTACCTGTTGATTTGTGTCACTTCACTGGCTGGGAGGCACATCAAATCAGCACATGGCATGCAACCATTTTGTCCTGCCAAGGCACACTGCCTCACATGTCGGTGTGAACGCCTTGGTTATAATCGTAGACTGTTATTATAAATAGGCTTGTTTCTTCTACAAGAGCTTTTTGTACAGTTTTTCTCCTGCGCAGTGCGTATACCTTAAAAGGGGAGCGGCCTCAGCGATTGGAGCTTGAACACGATTTGGTACAGGAAACAAACTCTTTAATTGAATCTTATTTGCGCGCATGTTTTCCTGCTAGGCTCAAAAGTATTATTAAGAGAACCACACATACAACCTGAAATCGCATCGGTGGAAGTAGAACCCCAACCTCTTCGAGATTGAAAGGAAAATGAGCCCTTCTTGGGATGCAACTCTTCTGAAACTGATTTCTTAGTTATTTAACATGTGACTGATTAAGTATTTTCTACAAACTACAATGGAGCCTGCATGTTTTCTAGTTGCAATAGAACATGCAGTGGTGGTGCTTAACAGTGTGTTGATAGCAACAATAACAGAATAAACTGTACCATGTACTTTGTGAGAATTACAGTGCATACCATCTTTAATCCAGTGTAATATGATTACAACTGTACACTCTTAAATAGTCAGTTTTAGACTTTGGATGTTAGAGAAGGTACTGTAATGCAAGTATTATTCTGTTAACATTAAACATAGTTTGATAATTTGCCCTGGAGCAGCCCTCTGGCTTTGTTAATGTACACGTAAACCAGCATCGTGTTAAAAAACGTTCAAGTCAGCATCTTTAAGAGTTTTCCTTAAAATTGCTGAATTTGCTGAGTTAGTGCTTTGCCTTAATTTCCAACCCAATAACAGGAGGTAAATTGTTGTTCCACATTTCGCCTGATAAGAATTCTCCACACTGAAGGTATCATACATTACGGCCTCTACTGAGAGTTCCTCAGCCCTAATCTGCACCACCAAGTAGAATGTGTTTTTCAAATTAAAAAAATGGAAGATAAACAAACGGGCCCTTGATAGTTTAAAAGCATTGCATCCATAGCACATATTGTGAACGTTAAAAAGCAATGTTGTGTAGAAGGGACCTTCACGATGGAGATTACAATACAACAATTTGGATAAATTCACCCACTGGACATCCAATGTTTCCAACTTTTGCAATTCAATTCACAGGAGGATATCTTTGGGTGGTGGTGTAGTATTCCACTTTCTCCACTGGGATGTGCTATTTCATTTTGGCAAAACCTTCATAGTAAGTAGTAGATGCAGTCCACACACAGTCTTTCTTTTTGCACAAATGTAAACCTAATCTGAGCAGATTCTTAACAGCACATTGCAAAACAGCACATTTAACAACTTTAAGTGTTTTCTTTAGAAAGCAAAGGTGCAGAGATTGATATCTCTTGAAAATGGTTTTAATATATTTGCTTATTAGCTAACACTACTCCAACACTTAATCTCAGGGTTTAATGTTATTTTGATTCTGTAGAAATACAAAATGAAAAGATATTATTTCTAATAATCAAAAAAAGTCTTCAGGTATACAGTATATGAAGATACCTGTAATATATATCTGTCAGACAATACGCTTCCTGGTGTGTTTTTGCATTGTTAAACTTTGACAAAAAAGTGATTCTTTAACACAAAATGGTGCATTTATGAATGAGGGGGGGGGGGGGCTGTTGTCAAGATATGCAAATGTTTAAAGTCGTTTTTTCTCACCTATATAAGGGAAATGACATTTAGCACACATACAGTGTAGTGACATTTAGTCAGGGGGTGAGTGTCAGGGAGAATTGAAAAGCATATTCTAGATTATTGGTGGGAAAGAAAAACAACACAGAAAACTGAATTTGGTCCAATATAAACTGAAAACACGTCATAAATTATTCATAATGTTAATAAATAAATCATGTTAATAAATAAATGCTAATAATAAAAGATCATTGAAATTCTCAGTAGAAATGTCTATGAACCGACTTAAAAATAACTTGCAGGAAAAAAAGGAAGTTGCTAAACTTAAAAAAGCAGATATATATATATATATATATATATATGTGTTGTACTATGTTAATATAACTTGCACTGTAACATACAGTACTATGAGTTTCTGGAACACTGTCAAGGAGTTTTCTCTGATATAAAGTATGGTTCATAATAAGCTTTCATCTACTTTTACCTTCAAAGACGGGTAAAATGTTTCACAACAAAATCAAAAAACATAGACTGAAGAAAATAGAAAATAGCATAAATTAATAAAAGCTTTTGTATACAAAGTAGTTTCTGTTAAAATGCTAAAGCTGCTTAAATGTTTAGCAGTGGCTTTCTGAAACTACATTTCGGCAAATATAAAGCACTGTGCCTCCTTTCTGCTTTGGGTCTGTTAGGATCTGTCTGTGTTGTTGTTTTGTCTTGTCTTTTTCTATCTTTGGTTTCCTGTGTTATTTTGTAAAGTGTTCACCCCCCGTTTCCTGCCTGTTGCTTTTTGTCTGTTTCCCTCCCTGATTACCCGATTGTGTTCACCTGGTGCCTCTGTGTTTTCTCCTCCCTCCTCACCTGTCTCGTGTTTATGTGATTAGTCCTGGGTGTATTTAAGTTCTGGGTTTTCTGTCTCTCTTTGTCGGGTTGTCTTGTGTAATGACCAGTTCATCGGTGAGTGTTCCGTTCTGTCTCTGTTTGTTGTAGATTTGTAGCCTTGAAATAAAGGAGTTATTTTCGTTATATCTGCATTTGGGTCCTGATTCCTGCACACCGTAACATTACAACCCGACCAAAATATGGGCCCAGCAGATCCTTTTGAGCAGGAGCTATTGGAGTTTTCCTTTGCTTTGGATGACTGCGCAAAAGGGGAACCAGAAGGGGAAAATAAGGGAAATGAAATGTGTACACTAAAACAGTTTAATGGGTTTACTGACTAAGTTTTCACAGTAAAAAGGAAAAAAAGACAGTTTGACCTTCTGTATTTATTATACTATTCAGGCCATCTTTCTCTGTCTGCTTCCATATCCTAATAGGAACTTGCCGATGATCTGGCAGGATATAACAGCTCTGCCAGCCACTCCCTAGTGTGGTTGATAAGTTAAAAGGCTAGCATTTTGCTTAACCACCAGCCACCTACTGTATCGTCAATGTTTCACATATGGTGCAGTAGAGCAACAGGATCCAGTCCAACCGTATCCAAAACAATATAAAGAGCTTTTAAGGTATATTTTTCAAGGTAGAGGTTTAAAATATATTTAATATTTTAATATTTAAAACAGGCCTTTTTATTGTTGAGCGTGCTTCAATATGTTGCCTTGACTACAGTCCATTTCTTATTTGACCCCTTCCGAACACTTCTAGTTGTTCTGTAAATAAACAGTATTTTCTTGCCTTTTTATTTGATTTACGTATGTGATTGCAAACTGTGTATTTGATGGTAAACTGTGAGAATAAGTGTGTACCCCAATCCTGGATGATTTATTACCATTCCCATCACGACTGCACATTGTGTGCTGTGCGCTCAAGCTGTCACCAAAGAGCAGCTTTCATAGTTCATCATGTGCCGTAAGTGAGAATGCTACAGGGAAAATACCCTATCTGGTGCGTTAGCTCTAGTTCCACCTTTTGTGCTCAGAATAAATATTGACTTTATAAAAATGGTGGTTGGTGATAGTGATTTTGTGTTTTACCGTGTTTCATGTTTTTATTCAGCCAGTTCCAATTTCCTCTCTTCACAGTTTGCTTTTTGATTCACTCTTTGATTCATTTAGTTTTAACTCCACTCATCCAACAATGTATACATGAGCTAGCACCACTACACAGCTATAGGACTGAAAGCTACATTACTTATTCAAAACTATAACATACATACAAACATACATTGTTTTATATTTTTTGAAATAACTTATCAAGATGAAATATTTCAGAACTGGAACACATTTCTTGTAAAAAATAGATTCACTTTGAGTATGTAAATTACAAGCCTATTTGCAGGCAGTTCTTCTTATACTGTAGGTCATGCTGATGTCAGTACATTCAAGGCCTGTCAGTGAGCATCTAAGTAACAAACTGCACTGTCCCCTAAGGCCTGTTGCCTGTCACCTCCATTTTCCAAGCACACAAAGCCCAAAGTCCACCCAATTGTTTAGGAGTGTAAAAAAAGGCAGTGAACTTTGGGACAGTGTATTAAAACCTGAAAATGACCTTACCCCGAAGCTGGAAATCAGAAAGTTGCTGAAAGTGTAACAATTGATTTTGTTTTATTATGTGGCTCTTTTAAACGCTTCAGAATGTTGGGATTTCCTTCAGATTTGTTATCCCTGAGCCAATACAACCCATGAAAGACTGAAAAGGTAAAGTTACTTTTAGCAGGGGATACACCTCGCAGTCAACATCAAAAATGTGTGATGAAGGAAGGAACATTATGTTCCATTTCCTCTTCATTCATTTTTTCGAAACTCAAGAAAAGATAGGTTTGTAGCTTGCACTGTTTTTTGTTGTTCTTCAGTAACAATTAAACTGTTGCTTACATTTTATTTCTTAAATTATTAATAATTGAGTGCTCTAGGGCTGCCTTAAGGGAGTGGAGACTTATAAAAGAAGTAAGTGTCCTTTGTTCTCTTTTTCCAAATGGACATTACCATTGTCTCAAACAGATGCACTCAGAGGCAAACGCTATATACATGTCAATGCCATAGTACTGATTCTCTGCTTATGGGAGGGTGTACCCACCAGCAGGACAATGACCAGTGGCATAAACTCCCCTTGACCCTTGTCTGTCCCACAGTCCGAAAGACGGGAAATATACAGGTAGAGGAACAAAGACAGAGAGAAGAGAGATAGAAATTAACTTTGCAAAAAACCATAGCAGCTGTTTCCTCTCACCATCACCCAACCAAAATAGGAGTTACTTTTTATGAACTGTAGTTGCTGTGCCTGTACTCCCCTTCAAACCTCTGTGTGAGAGGCATGATTCAGAGAGAGAGAGAGAGAGAGAGAGAGAGAGAGAGAGAGAGAGAGAGAGAGAGAGAGAGAGAGAGAGAGAGAGAGAGAGAGAGAGAGAGAGAGAAAAAACCTCCCCAGAAAAAGTAGTCAACTCAGCATGTTACCCCATTAGAGAAGGCAGATGTCATGGAGAGTGAAAAGGGAGAGGTCATGTATAAGATGAGAGACTAGTGATTCCAGCTGTTTGATTTTTGTTGGTATCATACAGTATAGCTTTTTTCCTTGTCCATTAAAGGGACTGGTGGATTTCACTTCACATTTTGTCAGTCACAGAAACGAAAGGAGTATTGAGAAGTGAAGAGTAGGAGACGACAAGAGAGGAAAAAGAGCTGTTGGATCTACATGTAGAAGTTTCCAGTTTTGGATATCTGAACTTTTCTTATAGAGATCTGGACAGTGTTTCCCTTTTCACCATGGTGGGCAGGTGGAACCTCCTGATACTGGGTGAGTCACATCTGTCATCCATTTGCACAATGTTTGGATGGAAAATCATCTGCTGAGAGAGTTTTAAAATGTTCTGTGCTCCGAACTAACATTTTACAATGAGTGTTTATCTATGCTTTCTATTGAAATCCAAGATAACATTTCAGACAAAAAACGGATTTAATATGAAACTTATTCTATTCAACACACTTTATGCTGTAATTAAATAGTTATTTATGTTAACAATTGCTGCATTTTGTCAGGATATTCCTGTGTTCAGTGTTGGTTCGTCTTTTGTTGGTGACTGTGTTCCCCGGGGAGTGTTCCGTTTGTCTATATTATCCTTGAAATAAAGGCATTTTCAGCGTTATCTGCATTTGGGTCTTGCTTGCTTCACTCACCGTAACACATTTGTTCATAAAGCGTTTACAAATTGGTGTTGAAGAGCTTTAAAGGGAAATAAAAGTCACATGAGAACATAGACAAATCAGGAAATAACTGAAACAACAGACACACTTGTATTTCAACTTTTAGTTCAATGTTTTATTACTTTGTTTGAGAACTTTCCATCAAGACACAATCTGCCAGCAATTCTCCCTGCCTGGCATAAATGGTAAAAGTGAGAAACTCAAACTCTCCCAGTAAGGCTACTTATTGGAGCCTCTCTAGCAGTCAGAGCCTGAAGCCTGAGTGTGTGAAAGAGCCCGAATGAATAAGGAGAAAAGGAAAGACGTGTGACGCTTTTCTTCAACAACTTAAATTATCTGGGCCCCACGGCACAAAGGTCCTCTGTTGTTCTTCTTCTTATAAGTGATATTTTTACACTATGAGCTCATCGCATAGCAACCACAAGACTTGCTTCACAGTCACACAGGAAGAAACCGTGTTGCCTTGATACATCACAACACATCTGAAATGTCATGATCGCAATCGTGTCAAGCCACATTTTTAGATTAGATGTTTCCTGTCCCAGATATGAATGCAATTCTAATGTACATCATAAAATCCCCTGCCAAAGAGAAGGTGCAAAATCACTTACGGATGTTATTTGTGTGTTTGTGAATTTTATGTAAATGACTTCCTCCTTAAGTTACTTGGTAGTAAGTCTCTGTTCTCTAAAATTGCTAAGAACATGCTGTACTTCCCCACTTTCCAATACTATTTACTAGATTTAGCTTTAGAAACTACTTTCTTTCAAAGGTCTTCTTTCAGAGGTTTTTCCAAGTACAACATATTTTTTAACCTCTGTTTTACTAGTCCCGCAGTAAACACTTGAGCTCTTGAATAATACAAATAATTATTATTATTTATTACAGTTTCCATATGCTGTACATACCACCAATCTGGTGTAATTTAGGCGACTACAGAGAGCTCTGCACAGTTGGAGGATGTGATGCTTTTTTAGAGCTCGTCCCATGCCAGCTGATGTTTCCTCAAAGGAAGCTGAGTTCTCCTGACACCCACGTGTTGAATTTTAGGTTACAACGTTTTTGAGCAATCTGAGGAAATGAGAGTATAAATTAGGGAATAAACCTTTTTTGCAGTGCTGCTTTAAAAGTGACAACATTTCTGGGGTCAAAGTGGTCATTGGTGTCACCATATCTATACGGAAATATTGAGAAATGTTCGTTTTTCAAGGAGTGTAGATTAAACATGAGTAGCAGATGTTGCATAAATGCTCAGTTGGGTGTGAACTTGTACACTGACAGTCACCTATTCTCATTTCAGCTCTGAACCTCTCCATCGTCATCGTCCTGTCAAAAACGGAATGCCCTGACGGATTTAATTTCTCCAGAAAAAAATGCTTTGGTATACAAAAAAAACTTCTTTGAACACATAACTCACTATGTATAATAGTAAATGATTTATAATATTATGTATAAGAAATGCATTTTATATGTATGACCTTCTACACTTTTTTCTTAGGATAAAACGTATCTTGTTTGCATCAATCCTCTTATCAATTAATGTTTCCTTAATTAAGATATCGATGAATGTGAGTTTGATGAGGACAATTCTGAAGGGCTATGTGGAAATGATGCAGTCTGTCACAACACGTTTGGCAGCTTCTACTGCAGTTGTGAGGATGGTTACAGATCCACATCAGGAGCTGCAAATTTCTCCGCAGCAACATCTGTCAAATGTGAAGGTAAGTAATCATGTAGGTTCAATCGAGGACAACAGACACTCACTTTCAAATGTAACCGAAGTTTTACTGATGCAGTCATGTACCTAAAAAAAGTCCTGTATGCAATTTTTACTTTAAGATTTCAATGAGTGTTTGGAAGACGGAGGCCTCTGTGGACCTAATGCCTCATGTTTTAACGCAATCCCACAATATTCCTGCATTTGTGAGGCTGGATTCATTTCCACTACTGGAGTGGAAAGTTTTCGTAACGGTGACAACATTACATGTAGAGGTAAGATGAGTATCAGTAAGCTACCCTCACATAAAGATAATACTGTGGGTTATATATATATAACTGTTCTCTTATGTGTTTGAGGTGAAAACACATTGGTGATCTCACATCTTTTCTTGTCTCGTTCCTGCACACATAGATATGGATGAATGTCAAGAGGAAAATGTTTGTGGTCAGAATGCAACATGCATCAACACACAAGGCAGTTTTAACTGTGTCTGCAATGCTGGCTTTAAACTGAAATCTGGTCACCAGGAGCAATGTGAAGGTAAGAGCTGTAACATACTGCAAACATAACATTTTAAAATCCAGTAATGAGTCTCATTGTCCCACAAACATGGAACAAACATTTAAAGTAATGTTCAATTATTGATTTTGTTTATTGTTTTTTTTTAATTGTTTTTGATATGGACGTTCAGGTGGACCAGGATATTAATGTTCCATTAGAATTGACTAAAACAAAGTGCAAAAATGTTCCTCTCCCTGGTTTGTCTCCATTTTAGACATATGTATGATTGGCACGACAATCTGCGGAAATGGAACCTGCTACCATGGAGCCAGCGGGCATTACTGTACATGCCATGCAGGGTTCACTAACTATGGCCACAAAGGGTCTCGCTGTACTGGTAAGAACACAGCAGCTCTCATTTATTCCAACATCCATCACATAACTGGTGTTTGCTCAGTAAATATATAAAAATAACATTTTCCTTAGTATAGGCATTCTCAATGATAGTCATCAGCAAACGCATTTCATGATGCAAAACTTCCTGTTTCCTCAGAGTTAAACTGTGATGTATTCAACGATAAGATCAGTCTGACAGAGGTAATATCTGTTTTTATCACAGTTCCACTTGTATTTTTAAGGTCTATTTCCTGATACTATTGTTTAATTCTGCCAAAATTGCTTTCACAGGAATTTCATGTTGCACATGATTTCGTGAAGCTGTTGAAAGAAAGCTGTCTGGAGCTTACAGTGAGTGCAAATCCAAAAGAACTGGATGGAGAGGAAATACTCAAGGTATATTTCTGAGCATTTATAAATTGAATTTGACAATGCAAAAAAAGTATTTCGTTCTGCAGAAACAACGGAAACAGGAAGTTCTGCACCCGTTGAAGCCCTGTCACATGGTGTTCAGATGTCTGTGCTATGTGTAGACTGTTTATGTTGATCTGAGTTAGTGTGCAGCCTGAAAGTCTGGCTCGACCCGACTCTGTCTCCTGTTTCTCCCCGCACACACTAATGTTGCTCCCTCTACCCCTCCTCTCCTGTGGCTGCAGCAACTGTTGTCTGTGATCGACAACCTCTTGTCCGGTGGAGCCTTCAAAGATAAAAGGAAAGTCTCCATCTTTTTGACCATGGTGGAGGAAACTCTGAGGCTCATAGGACCTTTCATTAAGGCCCATTGGACAGCAATAACCTCCACTCACACAGGTACAAAGAAAACTCCATTAGGTTGACATATTTTCTGATGCCGTGTATTTCAACAGCTGGTAGATTTATTTTGTGCTCAACAGACAGTTGCAATGCATGTTCATAAACAATGTTATAATCCATCTGGATCCAGATTTGAAGCTGCTGGTAAAAAAGGGGGATGACTTTCCCCAGGGAACCAAGACTTTCTCATCCAAGGGAGCTCATCTGAATATATCATTGAAAACAGCTGCTGGAGATCCCTCCTATTACCCTGGTAATCATCATGCATATGATTAACAGAAATGTATCAAGTTGTAGATCATTTATGTAATGTGATGAATAACCACCTAATCCAGTTTGATCCTTTTATGCTTCTGAAAGGCTTTACAACAGTGTCACATCTGAGATATGAAAACCTGGAAGACTCTGCAGATGGTTTCTTTAGCGGAATGAAACGTCAAGAGGAACAAAGCTATAAGATCAACTCCAAAGTCGTGACTGTCACTGTCAGTAACAGAAACACAAGCCACCTCAAAGAGCCTGTCATATTGACCTTCGATCATCTCAAACAGGTAGAAACTAGTTCGCCAATAAGGATGATGATTAATCCTTGCGTGAAAATATTGTTTCTACAACAGTCATTAATCTACTTTGATTCACAGTCAAATGAATCGAGCCACACCTGTGTGTTCTGGGATTCTTCAAAAGAAGGAGGGTCATGGTCTGCTCGTGGCTGCAGTGTGCTGACGTCCAACCCTAATTACACCGTGTGCTCCTGCAACCATCTGAGCAGCTTTGCTGTGCTCATGGCACGAAATGAAATAGAGGTTAGCACTCTCATATTACAAAGCAAATCATGATGCCTATTATTCAGAGTCTACAAATGAAACATCAATCCATGTCTGTGTACTGTAATGTCTTCTCCGTCTCTCCCAACAGGACACGTTTGAGTTGCAGCTGATCACCTGGGTGGGTCTGTCCCTTTCACTTATTTGCCTGTTTATCTGCATCCTGACCTTTTCATTGATCCGCTCCATCAAAAGCCCAAGAACCACCATCCACCTGCACCTCTGCATCAGCCTCTTTATTGCCAACATCATCTTCCTGGCAGGCATCTCTCGTACTGAGAACCGGGTAAATACAAACAAAATAACAGCTTGTACTGTCAAGGTGGGTGCAGTAACATTTCTGATACCTTCGAAAACAGCAGAGTGATATGCACATAACAGCACAGCTATTGAAGGATTTATGTGGATACTGATCGCCAAGAAGTTTCTGCACTTTTTTTCTCCCCATTTCTCAGCATCCTATATGTCCTTTTTTTGTTGCTGTCATCATGATCTTCATCTCCTTCTGCATCAGGTTGGCTGCGCAGTGGTAGCAGGGCTGCTGCATTTCTTCTTCCTGGCAGCATTCTGCTGGATGTGTCTGGAGGGCATACAACTCTTCAGAATGGTGGTCCTGGTTTTCAACACCAGCTTTAAAACCCTCTACATGATGGCAGGGGGTTATGGAGTCCCAGCCGTTATTGTCGCTGTCTCTGCCTTAGCTAATGCCAAGGGATATGGTACCAAGAGACAGTAAGTTCCCTCCACTTGTTTGATTTTTTATTTATTCCCGAATACCAGGTTATGTTGACACCTCTGCTAAATAAACTCTCATTACTAATTGCAGCTGTTGGTTAAACCTGGAACTCATTTGGAGTTTCTTTGGTCCTGCCTGCGTCATCATTGTTGTAAGTAGAAATATTGAGTTGAAAGATGTCCTTAAAATTGTCAAAGGGCTTCTTCTAAAAAAATAACGTTGTTATTTGTTGCCTTTCAGGTAAACATTTTCTTCTTTCTCATCACTGTGTGGAAGTTGGCGCAGAAGTTCTCAAGTTTAAACCCTGACTTAAACAATCTGCAGAAAATAAAGTGAGTGTCTGTGTGTGTAGTGGTAGTGTGTATAAATATGGTAACATTTATTTGACATATATATTTGGAACAAAGTGCCCCAGATTTGAACCGTGTGTATCTTTGTTGCCTCCTGCAGGGTGTTCATCATCACTGCAGTGGCTCAGCTGACGCTGTTGGGCACCATGTGGATCTTTGGTTGTTTCCAATTTGAGGGGGCGCCAATAGTCATATCATACCTGTTCACCATCTTTAGCAGCTGTCAGGGGTTTTTGCTCTTTGTCATGCACTGTCTGCTTTCAAAACAGGTTTGTCAAGCCTCCTCCTCTCAGAAATCGAAAAAGTAAGCTCTGCTGGTTTTTCTGGTGTCAAAACTTGATTTGTATTATAATTTTAGGTGAGAGAAGAATATGGAAAGATCCTGTCCATATGCTGTGCACCTGGAAAGAAGAGTTACTCTGACTTAAACTCCTCACACACCAGCAAAGCTCGTGTAAGCAGTTAGTAATATTTTACTTCAGTGTGTCTCATTTACGTAGTATCCAGAATTTTGCAGTACAAACTTAGTAATTTTAACACAATGCAACATAGAAATGTTCATGTATGTGATAGTACAGTTTGATTTCTACTTAAAGTTTATTTTAATAAAAAGAAAGAAGTTCTGGAAAATAGTTGTACCATTTGATAAATAACCATAATTTCTCGCCAGGCAACCGTAAAATTAAGTCAAACATTTGCATGCATGTGGACAGCATAGTTCAACATTTGTTCCGTAATTAGATTGCTTAGGATACTTAATTTAGTTATCGGAAGGTTACTTGGAAAGCTTCCTAAAGGCAAACACATAGTATTTTCCCATGGTTTGAAGATGACATGGTATTTAAGGTAACATGAAGGGTGTCAGAACAGAGCTGTCCTGATAAAGAAAGAATATATACTGAAATGTCTGTTGTGACTCATCGGCATGTCTTTTTCCTATTACTCAGGCATCCAAGAGCACCCAGGACACGGGGGAGTCTCGCATCTGAGGAGTTAACAAGTCTGATTTATTTCAAGAAGACGGCCATCTTAGATGTATAGCTTACTTTTGCCCTGAAACGTGTAGTAGTCAATGCACCAGCTTCATTGCAAAATGATGTAAATGCTTCTTTACATTTTCATGACTTTTTTTTCTTTTTGTTATTGAGTGGGTATTGCATTTTAAGCTATTAAAAAAGGAAACGTTGACTAATTTATTTATTACAAATCAAGAAATAAGAAATTACATTCGACAGTCATAGAATTAAAAAAACTGGATGTTTTTTTTTCAAACAGCACTTTTAAGAGAGAATTGTTGAAAATTGTTTGAGAAAAATAATCTAAAAGTTATTTTAAAATGTTATCACTGCTAAAGAATTTACATAATGTTATCGATAGATATTTTGATCAACACCTGTTTTATCAGGTATATGTTGTATGGTACTTTATGCAACATGCGAAGACAATCTAAAAGGTTTTTCTAAGACAAGCACTTTTTACTATGGAACTTATCATCTAAATATGACCACCACAAAGAAGGACGAATATTAGATTTTTTATGTATTTTTTGTGTATATATTGCTACCAAATTTAGTATTTATAGTAAGTTACTGTATTTTATGCTCCATTTAGCGTGCTTTTACATGTTAAATGTCAACATTTTTATTTACTTAGTTCCAAAACCTGAATGTTCAGAGATAACTTTTGTATTTTTGTGTTTTACAATGTCATTTTCGTTTTAAGCACTGGTTTTAGCAGCAAGTTCTGATAGGTCAAAAAAATGCAATGCAAAAAAACATATATAGGCATGACTGGCCTTGAATCATTTGATGTAAAATATACAATAAAGATTTTGTGAACAAATAAAGGATTTCTTTCAAGTTTTTTTATGCAAGATTACAAATATTAACAAAATATCAACAAAATAAGAGCCATCCTTTATTCATATCATCTGACACTTTTACGTTTGCCAACTGCATTTGACTTGACTTGCACATACAGAGGAAATAGAAGATTATCTCCTCTTCCTTCCTGTTTGTGTGGAATACAGACAGGATGTTCTCAACAGCAACAACAACAAGTCTGAAATCTCCAAATTGATACTTGAATATTAATGTGCAAACCTTAATTAAGTGTACTCCTGAAAGAAGTATTTTGCTGTTAGTTTCAATGTATATAAAACAGATGAATCCCTCTTTAAACATCACAAACCTTGGTACTGACACAAGTATACCAGAAACCCTTGAGGCACCTAATCATCATCATGCGCTTTCGAACTCCTTTGATGTCCTTCGTTGTGCCTACTCTCTGTTTATGTGACAGACACTGGGTGATAATCATCATTGAGTAACAGACTCAAATTTCTTTATGCTTTGAGGGAAATACATTTGTCATTGCGAATTTGAGAAAGTAAATAAGAAAATGTTCGTAATAGCTGACTTTTGTAACTGTTGAATTATTCAGCTTGCACTGAATCAATACTACCCAAAGTAATGACTGAGATCCCCCCTGGTTCAAACGATCAGCAGAGAAGATGAATAGATGCAAGGACTACATCCAGGGAGGGAAAGAGGATGGAAAATGCAGATCCGGTATATGAAGATAAAATAGCTGCCATGTCTCTGGAGAGGGAGAAAGTCGGACCAGAGAGAAAGGGAATCTATCAGAGAGGCAGGGGAAAGAAAGGGAGGAGAACGAGAGCAAATGATTGTGAACAACAGTGATTACGGAACATAGTAAATTATGCAGATCTGTGGACAAGAGAAATACGTTTGTCATCTCTCATCAAGTGTTCAGTTGGAGTCATTTGAAGGTAAGTTTGATTTATAATTCATAACCATTTCTTGGTGATTTACCTCATGACATATATTCTTCTCAGGTGCAAATTACTCTCAAGGACGGTGAATGTTTAAGAAATCCAGGATTTCTCCCTGATTTAAAGTTAATCCACTTTTACTGTGAGTAGTATTTACATATTTGAGAGATGGATAATGCATAAAGGGCACTACCCCATTGTCCTGTGATTTCCTTTATTATAGCTTGGATGTTAAGACATGTTTTGTCTTGTTTAAAGAGCACAGTAAAAGAAGAATAACAAAATATTCTGTCTTTATGTTGAAGAAAAGATACAATATCCATTTGAATAATATCATGTTCAACACGACAGCTTTGTTTTGTTATACTCACTGCCAAACCCCAATACCAGAAATAACAAAAAGGAATTCAAGAACCTTTGAAGGTCTGGAAACTTAATAGATGATGTTGAGGTTTATGTAAACAGCAGATTACGGATTCTGTTCGCTGTGCTGTGTTTGCGAAAGATAGAAGAGTTTCTATCTATTCTTTTGCTGTGCCTCTGTGAAAAGGCTATGTCTGGAGAGTGAGAATCAATTAACCGGTTACAAATATCAAGCTAAGTGTCTGATGCCTGATGTATCAGGATGAAAATCGCTAATGCACATTGGAACATTCTGCAGGTTAAAGTTGAATGAGATCAAAATGATGGCAAAACAAAAACAAGACTTTTCAACAAGGATTGCAGTTTAAAATAATCCACACCTCTAGTTTCTCTTTAGCATTGTAATTGGTGAATAGCTCTAATAATGTGGGTGTGATTCTGTGTTATTGTGTAGCATATTCCAAATTTGAAACCGAAACCCTCTATTCCCAGCCTAGGCAATCTGATGCAGTCTGATGACATTATGACAGTTCATATGAACCGAAATGAAATGTAAACTGGGAATAATTAGTTAAGGAACCAACTAAGCAACTGGCTGTGGAAGAGTGGCAAAGATAACAATTAGCCAGGTAGGATTATAGCAGGTGAGCAATTTGAGCAGTGGAAACACATGTATTAAACTTTTTGTGAAACAGCAGATGATAAATTAAACTACACACATAAAATCAGCAGAAATAACATAAGTTCCCTATATTTCCACACCATAAATGACAGGAAAGTTTAGTAAATGTTGAACATTCTCTCCTCAGGGCAATTGGCATAGGTTGTTCTGTATTTGAGGCCTATGTCGTGTGTCTCGTTACAAATCTGTCCACCGTCTGTGACTGTCAACCAACAGTTATGAAGAAGTAATCACCCTGCAAAATTCTAAAAATATCCTACAAATATGACACATTGCCATAAACTCAATCCCTTATATTGATGGGTTTTTTTCTGTATCTTCTGTTGTGGTTTGAATTTGTTAGAATTTGTGAGAATCCATCAATGTATAAGCAAACACTACAACCTGCATGTGCTTGCACAGAAAAAAAGCTCAGGCTGTGTTTCATCCATTCCTCTTTATTATTTCCTTTGCAGTAGCTTCTCTTCTTATTATGGTCTAAATCTTTAGTGTCACTGGCAGACCACATTTATTTGAGTAGCTCAGAGAAGCATGTAGCATTCACTCATACACAACATTGCATTTAAGACCTCTCCTGTCTATGAATAACTCGAGACACATTTTAAAAGCAGAAATGCACTGCCTTTGTTTGAATTATTGGAAGCATTTATACGTTGCCTGCAATTTTTCCATAGGTAACACTGAAGATGAGAACAGCGTCTATGACTACATTTTCTACCTCTACGCCATCCATCCTTCTGCAGAACCTGAAGATGAACTCCTCTGAGCAGCCGGGTCCCTGGCTGAACAGCAGCACCTTGCTACCTGTGAAATCGTCAAGTTTGGGGATGTCCTGCTTCACTATGACATTTGGCGCCATCTCCAACCTCACAGCTCTGGGCATCCTGGCTAAGTCCCGTGTCCGATTCCGCCGCCCATCCAAATCCCCATTTCTGCTTCTTACAGTAGCTTTGCTTCTGGCTGATCTTGCAGGTCATGTTATCCCGGGCGCATTTGCTTTGTATCTGCACACGGATCAGATTAATCAAATGAAGGCCGTGAAGCCCACCAAAGTATTCTGCCAGATATTTGGGGCCAGCATGGTCTTTTTTGGCTTATGCCCTTTACTGTTGGGTTTTGCCATGGCAGTAGAGCGCTGTGTGGCCATCACCTGGCCCTTTTTCCACGCTGCTATGGTCACATTGGGTCATGTGTGGCGAGTTGTGTTATTGCTGTCCTCTCTTGCATTTGTGCTGGCAGTTCTACCTTTATTTGAGGTGGGCACCTATACTACCCAGTTTCCTGGTACATGGTGTTTCTTACCTATCCATGGTCCGAGGTCTACAGCCGACACCAATTTGGCTCTGGCCTTCTCATGTTTGGGTCTTACCGCGCTTACTTTTTCCCTACTCTGCAACATCCTGAGTGGTCTGGCATTGCTGCAAGCCAGGAAGAAGTCCCACAATGTAAATACAAAATCAGCAGCTCGCTGCACTCGTCGTGCATCATCCACATCTTCCACCTTTTCTCGTTCGTTGAATGTGGAGATGATGGTGCAACTGGCAGTAATCACCGTGGTTTCCTGTGTATGTTGGAGCCCCTTTCTTGTAAGTAGTACTCTTTTAGATTGTATCATTTGTTTCCAGAACCATTACACATTGGTCCGGTGTTTTTAAGAATATTGTTAATGATAATGTAATAGTATGACTGATTCTGTGTATCTTTCCAAATAGATCCATATTCTTGTGATGCAGTTCAAACAAAGAACCTCAACCCAAGAGAAAGATGGTTTCATTCTTCTGGGCTTACGTATGGCATCCTGGAATCAAATCTTGGACCCTTGGGTTTACATCTTACTGAGGAAAGCTGTGCTTATTAGAGTTTGCTGTGCCACAGTGACAGAAAATAGGTCCTTCGCAGACTCACACAGGCAAGCCTTCATGCTGCAATGACCATTTTGCTCTAACAAAAATAAATTATCTTTTCTTGTGTGTGGTGAAAAATATACAACTGGCTGTGTTTTTTCTTTCTAAAAGGCTTTGTGAGGTCAATATTCAGCAAGCCAGGCTTACAATGCAGCAGTGTGAATAAGGGATGCGAACAGACTTCCCCAACATTTCCCAACATTTAGTTAGTAGTCTGTGCTTGTGCTACTATCAACAGCAGCCACCTGCAAAACTGGTGGTTGGGAAATTGGAAGTGGGTTAGTATTGCCCAATCAAAATTGAGAAAACCTTGACAAGCGCCGAGTTTAGCAAATGGCTGAGCTGCTGGAGATTGCTCACACCCGGGATGGGCGGTGCTTCTTTGGCAATGACTGTTCAATATGGAGTACAGAAACTAGCCTGATTCGCTCTGCATTTCACTGCTCTCATTCAGTTTCGGATCACTTTAGCAATTCGGGCTCAAATTATGAACTTTCCCCCGTATATATCAGCCTACTGGACACTGTCACGTACGTTTGACATATTTCCAAATGTCGTTGGAATGTAAGTTGTTTACTAGCTTAGTTAACGATAACAAAAACCGCGCTGACGTAAACTGATCTGAAACTGTGGTAAAACACTTGAAAACTATTGATTGTTAGGCAAAATTGTATATTATCTCGACGTTTTCAACAACCGGAGGAAGATTTCTGGTACTCAATTGTTACCAAGTTGTGCACAGCGACTAGGTTATCGGGTGAAAGGTGACATCGCTTCAGTCTATTGACTCGTAGGTAAGTTATGTGCCATGCATGGATGAAGATATTGTTGACGATGATATATTATGTGACCTTGAGAGATATCAGTTTAAATACGAGTGGTGTGGCAACTTTATCCCTGCTCAAAGCTTTTATATTATTGTTTAAACCTTTCCTAACAACAAAGTTGTGTGTACCAGTTTGCACTAGCCTACATTAATCCAACCTCCTGAGTGTAGGCTTCAGTTTATGCCCATTATATCCTCAAAGCCCATCTTTTTCCCCTTCCTCCATGACAAGAATGCACAATGCGGCGAGTGTCTCAGCCTCTCTGGGGTCCATGGGACTGCTGCGCCTCTTTGGGGTCTCCTGGCCGTGGAGTCTGGCAGCAGGCCTCGGAGTTTATCTGGGCACAAGCAGCTGGAAATACTTCTACATCGCAGCACGCACCGCCAAGAGAGACCTCAAGTAAGTTAAACATGTACAAATATAGTTATGGTCATGCGTTTGGGTTTACATCCTAATTTATCAAATGTTCCCCCTCCCCAGTGGCCTGTATGTGCTGATGAGAGTGAAGGTGGCTCTATGGCGCTACATGCGTAATGGAAGTAACATTCCTTCCATATTCGCTCAGACAGTGAAACGGCACCCAAATAAACCAGCACTGATCTATGAGGCCACAGGGGAAATATGGACCTTCACTCAGCTGGACGAGATGTCTAATGCAGTGGCCCACTGGGCCAGAGGTCAGGGGTGGGTCTCGGGTGATGTGGTGGCCCTCTTCATGGAAAGCAGACCTTTGCAGGTGGCTCTTTGGCTGGGCTTGGCCAAGGTTGGGGTGGAAGCTGCACTCATCAACTTCAACCTGCGGAATGATTCCCTCGTGCACTGTGTTGGGGTGTCCGGGTCCCGGGCCATTGTGTTTGGAACTGAGCTTGCTGATGGTAAGAATGCATCAACAAGGTAGTTGGAAAGGTACATTGTAAAATGCTGTTCTGCAGGATAACATCTTATTTAGGGCAGAACAAGTCAGATGATTACTGGAATGAGTAACGTTTAATTCAATGTTCTTGTGTAACATCAAGGGAGGTGGTGTTGTCACCCTTTTATTTTGTGTGTGTAACATTATAACTGTGTCTCCTGAATATCATGCGGTCAGGACATGCTGTTGCTGATCACATTGCACAGTCATCCCTTTTTGAAGTTAGTCAAAATTCTATTGTGTTGGCTTTCTTTTGCAACATAAACACACCACTGATGTTTGTGTGTGTGTGACTACTTTATTTACTGTAAATAATGTTTTCATCATAGATATCAGTTTACTCTTCTTTAGTCTGTAGGCATCATGGCGTCAGAAAGGAAATTCTTAGATAGTTTGACTTAATAATTTCATATATACATTTCTACAAAATTGTATTTAATTGTCAGAAATATTTAGATTATGTTTTAATTTTAACTAGCATGCCTGAACTAACTTGATGTCCTCTCTTCTTCTCTCCTTTTCCTCTTACTGAATGGCAGCCATGTCGGAGGTCAGTTCCTCCATGAACCAGGCCATGGTACGGTTCAGTACAGGGGATCTCGGTGCAGAACATCTGGCCCTTCCGGGTGCCCAACCTCTGGACCCAATCTTAGCCTTGTCACCTAAACATCACCCCACACCTTGTGTTCCCCCCAAAGGCATGAATGGTGAGTACAGTCACTGAAATCAAGTGTACCTCTGTCTAAGACATCATATGTATCTTAATGAGAAGTTCCTTTTTGAAATACCCTATTCAAACTATGTCCAATATTCGGCTGGTAAACTGGGGTTATCACTAAAATACTTTTTTGAATAATATGTTGGTTCTTCTTTGGATTAATCAATTTGATGTTTGGTCTATAAAATGTCAGAAAATAGTGGAAAATGTTATGCTTACCAAAGACCTATTTGTTATTCTAAAATGTTATGTTTAGAGTCATTAGGAAATCTCAAAATATTCACATTTAACAAGCTGGAAAAATCATTTGGCAAATGTTTGAATAGGTATAGACTAGGGGTGTTGAAAATAATCGTTTCTACGATGCATTGCGATGCGGACGTGGACGATTCGGTCTCGATGCAGTGACGGAAGATAATCGGTTATACCGTAGTAACGTTGCTTCCTGATTTTCCGGCCGTGGCTTTACTATAACGTTTTTTTTTTCTGTCACTTTAATATCAAATCGGTCGGTGACGCAGAGATCAGGGAACAGACGTGACAGCGGCACAGCAACACCAAACACGGCGCAGTCTGCTTTATCCACCAACACAAGAACACCAGTCCAGAACCAACAGCAGAAGGACCCGCTCTGAATCACTCCGTGTCGCTGCGGCTCAGGGATTTATGTATTTCAAAAATAATCGCGTTACAATCATGTCAGGTTTTTGGTGGATTTAATTAAGTCTTGGATTGCAAAGTATGAATGTCCTCTAGCAATTTTCAGACGATATATACGTGTGTAAAGTTTGTGAAGGCAGGAGGAAAAAAGCTTCCGCGATCACCGTCTCCTCTCCGTTCCTCCAAACCCCGCCCTGAAAATAATGAGTGACAGGCTGATAGTGACCCGATAGAAACTTTATTATTCACTTAATCACTGAGATATAATGAAGCTAACTTAATCTCATACATTCATGGGATTTATGTAACAGTAAGACAGAGAATGTAAGTGTGCACCCACATGCAGTATTTTAGTTGTTATATGCTGTTGTAAATACTCCTGTTGTCTGCTGTGTTCAGACTCAAGTCCTGTGTGTGATGCCACATTCAGGACATTCAGTGTCCTTTTTTTAACAGAAGACTGCTGCTAGACTGCAGAAGCATTATTTTTTTGTTTTTGAGGATGGAACAACTTCACACACAGATATAGGGAGGCTAGACCTATACAATTCATTTGTTTTGGTTTATAAATGAATGTCAAGACATTTATGTTATTGATTTCTGAAGCACTTTCTAAATAATAAAAAGAGAGTTCATAGTATTTACTGCATGTATGCATTGATGAAAAATAAGCCATGTGCAGTAATATAGAAAATTGAGGATGCAACGCATTGGTATGAATCGGGATATCGAATTGAATCGAATCGTTGACAGGATAATCGTAATCGAATCGTGAGACCAGTGAAGATGCACAGCCCTAGTATAGACTAAAAGATTTGCAGCTTACTGTTAACTCTAGCGCTATACTAAATTCCCAAAGTTTGTGTCCTACATCAATTTATTTTTTTCACTCTGCTGTGTAGCTTCTGAAGTAAAATTGATTCCCAGTCATTATGTGACTCAGGTGGGATGAGGGGAATGCATGGCTGTGAAAAACCTTAAAAGTCATGAGTCATTTTGAATTCAAGACAGATATTGACAGTTTTCTCTGGGCAGCAGTCAGTAGTTGGTATGAATGACTCACTAAGATACTGTCTGAATAACAATTCATAACCCTGAATAATGGTAAATCTGTCTCAGATGAATATTATATAAAAGTCATCATTACAGGTCCTAGCTATAGATATACCCTTTCCAAACAAACTAGAGGTCTATGATGCCCAGGAAAAGCAAAGCCGAAAATTGCATTTCAGGTCCCATCATTCTTTAGGTTTACTGATGGCATTCCAACAGTAACTGAAATGCTGTGAACCTATATGTTTCTTTATTAATGCTCTATTGTATTTTTCTTCTGCAGACCGTCTATTTTACATTTACACCTCCGGTACCACAGGACTGCCAAAGGCTGCCATTGTTGTACACAGTCGGTACGTTGCTCTCAATAAAAGCACCACTCTCCAGAATTGTTACAGTTGCTGCGCAGTTAATGATAGATGTCTGAGAACCTCTCCTGTGTTCCCACTGCAGTTACTACAGAATTGCTGCTTTTGGATATTTCGCCTTTCGCATGAGCCCAGTTGACATCATCTATGACTGCCTGCCTCTCTATCACTCAGCAGGTATTTGATGGCAGGCTCCAGCTCTTGAACAATACACTTCACCTGTTTTAGGTGTGCATAACCAAAGTGTCAGCTCTTTCTTTTTCCCAGGTAATATCATGGGCGTCGGTCAATGTCTGATCCATGGCCTCACTGTGGTAGTGAAGAAGAAATTCTCTGCCAGCCGCTTCTGGGAAGATTGCATTAAGTACAACTGCACTGTAAGAGGTTTTCTCGGAAAATATCCAGAATTGTACTTAATCAATAAAACATTTATACTGAACAAGCCACAATAACAACTATGTTATCCCGTTGTAGGTGGTGCAGTATATTGGGGAGATCTGCCGCTACCTCCTGTCTCAGCCAGTACGGCCGTCAGAAAAAGGACACAAAGTTCGGCTGGCGGTGGGGAACGGGCTGCGCCCCAGTGTGTGGGAGGCCTTCACAGAGCGTTTTGGGGTGGCACAGATTGGCGAGTTCTATGGAGCAACAGAGTGCAACTGCAGCATCGCCAACATGGATGGCAAGGTCAGCAAACACTGCTTTTTTTTCACTTGTGTGACTTCCATGATAAAATGGGACTCGGATGAGAATTGAGTTTATTCTGTGATGCCAGGTGGGAGCCTGCGGATTCAACAGTCGCATTCTCCCCAATATTTACCCAATCCGTCTGGTGAGGGTGGACGAGGACAGCATGGAGCTGGTTCGAGACAGCCGGGGGCTCTGTGTGACTTGCCGCCCTGGTAAATAATATGAATACTACCATAATGATTTTTTTTCTAGATTTGGGATATGTTTTCAAATGTTTTAGTCTTCTGAAATCACGCCATTAAACGCCTTCATGTCTTGCAGGGGAGCCAGGGCTTCTGGTGGGTCGTATCAACCAGCAGGATCCATTACGGCGTTTTGATGGCTACGCTAACCAGGACGCTACTAAAAAGAAGATAGCTCACAATGTCTTCAAGAAAAATGATTCTGCATATTTATCAGGTTACCAATCTCTTTAAATATTTTTGTAAATCTGCAAAAAGTCGTGTTATTCTTCAAGATAAAGAAACACTAACAAATAATGTCAATGTTGTATTGCCAGGCTTCCTTTGTCTGTGCTGAGTAGGGGTAATTTGTATTTGACCAGACATGGAATATTTTTCAAATTTACTACCCATATGTCTTTTCCAGGTGACGTGCTGGTGATGGATGAATTTGGCTACATGTACTTCCGTGACCGTGGTGGTGACACGTTCCGCTGGCGAGGAGAAAATGTCTCCACCACAGAGGTAGAGGGCGTCCTCAGCAGTCTTCTGTGTCAGACTGATGTGGCAGTGTATGGAGTGACAGTGGCAGGTAATGGTTAACTCTGCCTGCTTAACAATTTCCTTCGGGATAAATAAAGTCTTATCTTAATGCTTTCAGCCTCACGTTGCAACCATAACTGTTATTTGTATTTGATGCATATAGCTTGTAACTGTGCTCACTACTTGACGAGCATGTATCTCCATGTGTCTTGCCAGGTGTGGAAGGTAAGGCCGGCATGGCTGCCATTGCAGACACAACAGGAACTTTTGACTGCAACAGCTTCCTGCAGAAAGTCCAGCATGCTCTTCCTTCGTATGCTCGCCCCGTGTTCCTGCGAATTTCACCACAGGTGGACACCACAGGTACAGTGTCCTGATATCCATTCTGAATGAAAGAAATATCAACCTCACTTTAGATTTGTATATCAACAAATCATAATCTATTTAATGTATCAACAGGTACATTTAAGATCCAGAAAACCAGGCTGCAGAGGGAGGGATACGACCCGCGTCGCAGCACTGACCAGATCTACTTTTTAAACACTAGAGCCGCGTGTTACGAGGCTGTAGACGAGGAGCTATATAATGCTATAGCCGAGGGAAGAATGTCTCTATGACATGGAGGCCGTTGCAGGGCAGTCGTGTTGCCTCAGAAAATAGATGCTGTAGAGAGAACATATGCATACGCTGGTGTAGGGATCAGTCGGTTTGGGTGCACCACTGACAGGATTATAACCTTTCAGGAAACAGATGAGAAGACTACTTACATAGGCAGAGTATTGTAACAGATGAAGTTTAAACCTTGTATGATTAACACACCAGGCAATAATGTAAGGGCATTTATTTCCTTTAATAATTTGTTGTGTAATAATTATACATGAACACCTCAAAAAGCCTTTAAGCATCACCGCACAGAGTGGGTATAGCACACAACCGATTTGAAGTAGGATACATGCGGTAGCATCAAGTCAAACTGTTACAGGGTATATTCCCATATATGAAGAAGGCTTAAAGAACAATTATGTGTAGGTTCAAGCAATACTTGAGTGTAGAGCTATGGAGTTACTGATGTGCGTTTGGATGAAGCTGAAGGCCAGACTTCCACATGCAGCTACTAGATAAAGCACTAACCGTAGTCTCTTTTTAAAGGAAAACTAATCGCACTTATGTCATATTTAAACCTCTGAACAAAACTGGCACTTGTTTGCAGATACACGAAGGTTGTGACAGTATGTGCCTTATGTGAAATATCAGATCTGTGTTTCAAATGTTTGTTTTTTTTAATTAGCTTTTCTTAGAAAGGAGCTCAACAGGTTGTGGTAATCACGAGTGATTTTTTGCCATGCAAAGCTGAGCCACAAGTGTCATTTTATAAAACAAATCTTATGAGTGTAATATATGGATATTTAAAGCTATTTACAATTTCACATCTCCAAGACTACATATTTTGTTGTAACTCAAATTAAATATTTTAAAACAAGTTTGTTTCATGTCATTAAGAACGTTTTTTTTGCTCACTTGGAAATGTAGTGCTGTAATTTTCCACAATCGTCTCTTTTTAAAATAGAAAAAAATATATTTCACATGCCTAAGCAGTCATTCTGTTTTTTTTTTGTATAACTTTATTAAAAACCTTTGGCAATGTCACCAAAATAAATGATTAATCCATTGACAATAATATTCTTGTGGGCAGGATTTTCAGCGGATGCTCTTTGCAGGCAGAGCAGAAGTAGGGAAAGGCTCTGAGTGATATGATCCCAGTGAAGGTGTAGAGCGGTGCTCTCTCTCGAGGGTCATAGAAGGTCACCTTGCCCCTGTCCATATCTAAAACTACTCTTATCACTTCTGGCACCTTAGTCATGTTCAGCGGCTCCCACGGTGCTGTGCAGGCCTTGTGCTCACTGTTGCGAAACCTTATAGTCCAGAATCCCTCTGCTGGTGTCAACACGTGCTTGCCCTTCCTGTTGATGGAGTCGCTGGCTACTCCCATCACCCAGTAGGTGTTGTTCTTCACCTCCACATCCCAGCTGTGGCGTCCAGAGGTATACCCCTCAGCAGCCAGCATCTCAGCACTGATGTCGAAGCGTTCTGGGTTGTCAGGCAGCTTGAAAATCTGGGTAGAGTTCTGCACAACTGTGAGATCCTCTGAGAGGATGAAGCAGCTGGCCGCTGTGTTTGGATCCAGAATCACAGGAGCTAGAGAGAAAAGGAAGAAAAAAAAAAGCAGAAGTTATGTTAAATAGTCTGGGAGAAGAGACGCTCAATAAAACATGGCTATTTATTTTTGGAAAAACTCACTATATTTAACTATATTCTTCATCTTCTCCCACACTCTAAACTTCAAAGAGCCCAAGTGCTTGGCCACATCAATTAGAGCATCAGGTACATTTTGGGGTTCAAGGGGAGATCGCCAGGTTCTGCAAAGATACTTCAGCAGTTAGTTGTTGAGAATTGTGTCTGTAGGGCTATATTATCATAAATATATTAGCTTAGCAGGATCCTTGTGGCATTAAAACTTACCTCCTTATTGTTTCCTTGTAATTCTGAAAAGAAAAAATAGAAGAAAACTGCTTAGGACCAATTTAGTTTAAGTTTGTCATTCAAATTGTCTGAAGAAACAGTCTCATCTACCTTAAGAAATGGAACATCTTTAGAGTTCATCTCCTTTTCCACTAATCTGATGGTGTTTGAGAGAGATGCAATTTCATGATTCATATCCTCAAACCTCTGGTTAACCTCCAGCTTCTTCAGTTCCTTCTCAGCTTTTAACGCAGAAAGTCTGGCAGCCTCCTGTTCCTTCAGGAAAATGTGCAGGGCTTCAAATTCATCCTTGATCTGTGTTTCGGTATGTTCAGCCTGGCTCTGGAAAGATACATGATTAATGGAGGATCATTGCCTCCTCACCTTGGCTCTCACAAAAAGTAGCATTTTGTACTTTTACCTTGATATGTTCTGCCATATCCTCACAAGCCGTTTTTGCTTTCTTATACACCTGCAACTTCTCTTTCAAAGGCAGCAGTGCACTCTTCAGTTCCTCCTACAAAGACAGTGACATGTCATGTACACATACAAATAAGGTCAGTGTGGCAAGTACCCCAGCTGTCAGCACAATGTCAGGCTTTCAGCTGCCACATACTCTTCCATTGCTAGATTCCCTGTTCACAAAAAGGCGCACAATACAGGTGCATAGATGAAAGGGGAAGAATGATCTTATGCCCTGTTGATATGTCACAATTGAGCTCATGCACCTCAGAGTTAAGGCAAGGACACAAAACGCCAAGAAGTTTATTTAATATTTTGTACCCATGGTTTCCCTTTCTCGAGAGAAGGCAGAGGAGGGTGGGAGTAGAACAGTGTCACAGAAACCTGGTGGGATCAAGTTTCAATCCTCTCGGGACCCCAATGGCAATGGCAAACCAAAAATATAATCTATTATTAGAATGTGAATGAACTCTGCCAAACACCTACACATATCAGCTTATCAGGCTTAGAGAGGCACAAACACACTTTTTTAGAAATTGTGAAAAATCAATGTTGACAAGCTATAAATTAAAACAATGTCCAGGTACAAAGAACCACTTGTATTTGTTTGAACTATTGATCTGAGATTTTAATTAGTACATTAGCAAATAACCAGTCAATCTGAAATGGTGTTACCCCTGTGAAATACTGGGGTGACCAACCCTGTAACTAACTTACCTTACAGTCATGAGCACCTTCACCAATGGGATAGAGTCTGTGCCCGGTGTGTGCGGCTCCTTTCCCACATAAACCACAGATTGGCTCCAAGTCCTCCAAACAGAACAATGTGAGCTTTTCTCCATGCTCCTCACAAGCCTCTGGGTCATTATTGCTCCTGTCCACCTTGAAGGATTCACAGGTCTTCTCCAGCACAGAGCTAACCACAATTTGATCCATGGAGGAACGGAGCCAGCAAAGAGGACAGTAATGTGAATCCCCGCTGCCCTGAGTCTCCCAGCTGTCTTTCAAACAGGCTTTGCAGAATCTGTACCTGCAAGTGAGCACCACTGAATATGACCACAAACTGGACAGGAAAGGTCATCCTCAAGATGAGCACGTCTGGCAGCCATTTTTCTAAACAGGGCTTTGATGAGAAGGCAGGATTAGAGGCCCCTCCCAGGTCTATGGAAGGCTGCCTCATCTTGACCTCAGAAATAAGTGTTGATACCTCAGCTCCCAAAGGCATATCCCGTGTTATCCTGTGCTTTGTGGAGCATGCACATTGCGCCTTCTCAAATAAACACCACACCCCAAAAAGATGAATTGGCTTAACATTTAAGAGGATATATCCATGTAGATCAGAGTGATGAGTACCCTGACTATAACACCACGATGACATAGGCCTATGGTATGCTATATTCACCACTAAGTTATGTGAGAGGTCTGTTGAAACATCCTGTCACTGTGTAATGAAAGAGTTTGAACAGACACAATGTCCAAAAAAAGACTCTGGGGGAGGGTATAAATAGAGAGAAGTAACTGATTTGGACTGACGCTATGTGGGTAAAGATATGTCCTCCGGCTGACCAGTAGAATATTTCCACTCTGAAGTTAGGCTTTGGCCTACACATTTTAAAAATTGACCCATGGTTATTTTTTTATAACACCCCATTTAAAACCTACTTGTGGTATAAAACACGAATGTGTTTTTGGGCAAATTGAGGGTATTTCAAAACAAGATGTGCACACAGTAGTGAAGGTTAATTTTAATAATTTTTAAATGTATGAAATACTGAATTACAGTTCAACCGAGGTCTTGCTAGACCTCGGTTGAACTGTAATTCAGTATTTTGTTGTGAGTATTAGTTAACATAAATGAGTGCTGTGCCAAAAATAGTACAAGAGTTTGTAGAGAGAGATGGAAAGGGAATACAGTCCTTCCATTAGGAAACACTGTGTTGCTTTAACTCTTGAGGTTTAACACACTGTATGGTAGACCATATACTTCCCACACAAGGCTTATTAACAGGCAGCTTTAAATCATAGTAAAGACTGTTATTAGAGTGCACATTGTATCTGTAGCAAGCCAACATTACAGGCTTTATCATATGTATTGACATTTTAGAATAATAAAGTCAGATATAATTACATTTTGATGTATAAAATCCCCTAAAGGCCTTCTAACATACAGGCAAAACTGTTCACATTTCAGGTTAGGAGTTTGATAAGAGTTATTTGGTTTGGATTGCGTTCTGTATAGTGTGAAGGTAAACTTCTGTTGTTGCAATGTTGAGGTAGAATGAAGGAGTCTGGAACCGTTGTTAGCCAAAAGCACCGAGAGTTTATTGATCACAGTACATTAATTACATACGGCCGGGGAGATCACTTAGTTGCACACCGTCCCGTGTTTCACCAGCGATCTCTGAACCAAAAGACACAAAACATCTAACCAACACGAGGAGAGGCGGGCTTCCAGAAAGCCCGCGTATAATCAATAGCCGATGCGAGACAATGGTCCGCTTGTCTCAAAGAGATGCTGCCAGGTCAACCCTCCCCCACGGACATAGGAGAAGCGTTTGACCTGTGACCTCAACCTACAGAGGAGTCTTTGAGTGACTACAAGCAGATGTTTGCAGTATCACAGACTCTAAGGAACCATAAAAGACTCTATAAACAGATCAGATGAAAATATTCTCTTACATATAGGACATTGACCCTGACCAATCCGACCAAATAAGTGAAATTTGAGATGCCAAATGGAAAATATTATTTGTTCAGCAGTTCAGTCACTGATAGTGTAACAGTGACCCGCCAAAAGAGTCAACAACAACCCCAACACGCTACAGCCTGCTAGATTACTGGGGGCTCTGCATGCGGTTACTGGACAGGTAACAGATGTTTATTTTATTTTGCATTTCTTTTTGTCAGTTGTAATGTTTTAAATATATAATAACTTTTATAAGATAGGCTTATCTAAAGTTGTGGCTAAGAAACAGTTATAGTGTTATTAGTTTGATTAATAGTATTAATTTAGCAAAAGTTTCTCTTTTAATCTTCAAATGAGTCAATTGAATGAACAAAATGTCTGATTAGTAAACATTAAAATAGGTGGGAAAAGCGCATTGGATAACCATGATGTGCACATGTTTACACACAGAAGTTTGTGGGTGTGTGTTTGGGTGTTAGTGTATTTGTGTGCAGACATATGAAGACATTACTACAGTGCACACTCTACTGAGCACATTGGGAGTAGCAGGAAGGCCATAGCTGTGAAACTTTGACAGTTTTCCACACACGTTTTCACACTACAAGACTGTTCAAGATGTACAGATGTCCAGCATTTAGTATCTTGATCATGGTTGTGAATATTCATATTCATTCTTTATGTTGAATTAACCCAGAATGTACACAGAAATCCACATACCACCTAGGAACAAGGACAACACAGCTGGACAGACATAAGGTATAGGCATGATTTGTGTACAGAAGCATTTTATAAAATAGATGTTTCTATTAATATAATCTAAATGCATATCTAAAAAGCACCAATAAACAATAAAATAAAAATGATGTTCTTACAATTGCAGTATTTCTGTAAGTTGTGTAACAACTAAATCAATAATGAATGGATGTATACCTGATCAGGATGGTTATGTTCAATATCATGTACATTTAAGGTTGACTATACAGTGTGCAGGGTTTGTATTTACTGAGACAGAGGTTTTGTTTGAAATCTCTTTCTATATATCTGTAAAGTTATAATCTATAATAGGAGAAGTGGACTTTATGGCGTTACAGGGTTCAGGGTATGGGTAGGAATGATTTAACTGACGGCCTGTAGAGACCTAGCTATAAAACATTATTCCCAAAACTATTAATTCATCTTACCTTATGATTAATGAAGGCTTCCTTTATGGAATACACTATATGATTCATGTGCCGGCCTGATCCGTGGCATGTTGAACAGACAGGTTCCAGATCAGCTACACAGATGCGAAAAAGTCGCCTTCCATGTACTTCACATGATCTAAATGGAAGTCCAGGGTTCGCTTTGAAGCAGAGAGGACACTCCTTAATACCATGTTGTATCCAGAATCGCTCCAAACAACAATTACAAAAACTATGATCGCATTCAATGCAGCAGAGGTCCATGGAAGACAGGAATATTTCCCCACACACGGTGCAGGAGGAATCGTCCAAAAACTCAACCTCCATCTGTGAATCTCAAGGCTACACTGGTGGGTCTCTACCAGGGCATAAAAACGATATTCCCTCTGAAAGTACAGTATGTACCATGAGTGTTCAAGTGTACATCAAGTCATGCAGCAGGAGAGAGAGGAGAGTCTAGACTAGAGAATCCGGCATCTCTAGTTTCACTAAGTTTAGTATCACCACATTCATAATCACTTTCAAACCATGCTACTAAAAAACTGAATCGATGCATGGGAGTTCAATTCAAATGTTCACAATGACAACAGAGTACTAGAACAAACAGAAAAACAACATAATAATTCACTCATAATGGGCTGGCTACCCCCAGGGGATCGAGGGAAAGCTTAATATAAGAAGTGATGACCTGCAGGGGGAAACTCCCTAAAGGTTAGGGGCCCCGGGAAATGGCAGCCACACGTAATATTAATACAAATAGACAAGAGGATAAGCATTTAGAAAAATAAAAGTCTCCTTTTTACTATACATACTCTAAAAAGGTAATTTATTGTTACTATTAATTTGCTTAACTGTCTGTATTACAAGCTCGTAATCACAATGGAAACCTAAAGGCAAAGTTAACACGATGCATTAACTCAATTATATTGATTTATTGGGGACATTTGGAGCTTGTTATATAATGAGACTTATTATAATAATAAATCCAGAGCAAAATATTGACATAGCCATTTTATAGCCATAGCCGGTTATGCAGGATTTAACACAGAAAGGAAAAATTTCATTAGTAGAAGCACTCATTTGTATGCTGCTTTCTTCTGCCCTTACTTCTTCTAGTATTTCTGATGCCTTTTTCTTTAATAAATAGAAAAATAAGTACATTTTTGAATCACATGGACCACTTTATTGATTTTCACACAGCAATGACAAAAGTGGGAACCTTTCGAGATTGCATGACAAAATTAAACTGTACAGAGAGAAAAACATATACAATTAATAATATATAAGACATAGAAAGTCACACTTCTTTAGCTTTTAGCTAAAGAAGTGTGACTTTTCTGGTCAGCTGCACCAACAAAAACAATGAGGTATCTCACCATGGGTCTACCCAGAATGTGTGTCAGAGTTCAGTCATCCATGGCTGCCTTGGTCTAAATCTGAGTTCAGCTGGGTCAATACTCTTCACGTGAGATTTATTTTCTGGCTGACAAGAGATTAAGGCAACTCTGAAGGCATGCTCTATATATATACTGCCCGGCAGGATACAAAGTGAAACACTGTGGTTCACTTGGACATTAAATGTGTTTATGTATTACTGTGTAATATGTGTAACATTGCTAATACTTAGTTTAATAAATCAATCTAGACTGCTGACAGGGCATAACAAAAGACAGGTTATGGCCAAATAATCACCACAAATGTTTGCGACATATGGGATTGTATATGTTCATTCACCAAATCTTCACAGAAAGTAATACAATGTAATTTACATGTGTATAGTCTGAAGTGTATTAAATGTGATTTCTATTTTAAAAAATTGTTATGTTACATTACATTCTTAATTTACAAACAAATCATTGTTTCCTGAAAATGTATATTCAGTGCTCTGAGACGTTTTTAATCATACTTAATACTTTTTGGCTTAAACATTAAAAACCTTTTCCAGAATTATTATATGTATATATTTTGCTGGTCCCTAGCATTTTTCTTAAACCCTCCTCTTGGTCACTATGGTACAATAACTTCACATGAGTTTCCTGTCTGGGTGATCAGAGGCACGTCCGGAGCGTTGGTGCCGGACCTCCAGGTGTTTGCTCTGAACGCGGTCAAAGTGCTGGAGCAGCTCATTGTAATCCACCTGAGTGTGAGAAGCACGTTTGGAGGCCACCTGCTGTTTCGAGTCCATATACTTTGACTCATCCACAGTCCTCATGAGCTCCGGGTTAGGGACACACCTTAAGCGGTGGGAGAGCAGCTGGAAGGCCTGGCTCTGCGGCAGCAGCATCAGCAGGCCGTACAGAGCCTTTATCAGGTAGGGGTTGTTCTCCACATCTAGCAGCTGCAGGCGCAGGTAGGTGAAAATCGGGCTTTCGATGAGCTGTACAAGCTTGTCGACCTCCATCAGGAAATCTACTGTGACCTCCAGGTCTCCAAACTTCTGGATGAGGTCATAAGCATGTTTGTAGTTCTGCGTAAGGAAACAGAGCGACACAGTGGCTACAGGGTTGTGGCACCAGGAGCGATACAGGCAGCAGAACAAAGCACAGCTCTCCTGAGTGTGCAGGTCTTTCAGCTGGTTGCGTAACTGGAAGAGCTCAGCCGAGGTGAGCAGGATGGTGTTGAGCGTCTGGACCATGGTGGAGGCGAATTTGAGGTCCTCTTCCTTCAGCAAGATGTCAGCCATAGAGTGGAAGATGTTTTCTGCGTGAAGCAACAGACAGAGCTGTCTGATAATAAAAGCTCCTCTGTTCTCCAGAAGCTTCCTCTCCAAACTGAAGCGTTTCAGCAGGTTGATCATGAACTTGTAAAAATAGGAGTTCATGCTGGGGGTGGACGGGGACGAGTCTGCTGCTTTGGAGCCTGTGATAGGCTGCTGACCTGGCTTGGCGCCCTCTGGGACCTTGAGCACCAGTTTGTTGTCAGCGCTGTCACGGGAGCCGCCTTGGTCTGATTGGCCAGCAGGAGATGATGCGATCTCAGCTAACACCTCCAGATCTTTCAGTATAACCTCGTCGGATTCATCAGACAGGGTTTTCAGCAGCATTGGAAACAGACTGTCTGTGTGGCGGAACATTTTGCGTGGCGTCTTAATGTAGAGGTGGTAGAGCCATTTGAGAACAGCGATGCGGGTCATCATGCCAGTGGAGGAGTCGTGGAGGTGCCGGCCCAACACCTGAACAATACCGTCCAGATCCAGAGTGACCTGAGGCCTGTCTGCACTGGCCGGAGTGAAGAAGCTGATGTTACTGAACCCAACAGATTCTTGTGATGCATTCAGCATATCATTGCTGTCTACCTCCGTCTTAGGCTGGCCATCCTTCTTTGTTGGCGACTCTGTACTTTCACTTTTCTCCTCCTCCTTGTCATCCTCAGGAGTCACCAGCTTCATCAGACTGTGATTACAGGCACTGGCTGCTTCTTTGGTATTCTTCTTTCTGTCGTCATAGGAAAGGCAAGGCAGCACTGCAGTCAGGATGCCAGAGGAGTAGGGGAGAACCGCTCTGCCTGCCAGCTGGATAAACTCTCTCATCCAGGTCATGGCGGTCAGCTGGATCAGGTCGTTAGTGAGTTTTGTTTCATCTGCAACCTGACAATGGATGACCAGGATGTTGGCCATCTCTGCAAATTTCACGTCTGAGGGTGTTTTCTTAATCTCCTTCAGAAACTCTCCAAGCACCACCTCACACGTCCTACGGATCTCCTTGCTGTTGTCTCCCAGGATCTGGAAGAGCCCATCCAGGATCTCAGGGAGGTAGTCCAACAGGTTGATGTTTGGCACAGACTCCAGAACATGGATCCAGGAAATAATAAACTGCCGAGCATATTGATTATTTGAATAGATTCTCTCTCTGAGCAAAGGGACAAACGCCACTAAGTCAAACTTGTTACTCTCTGTCACAATGTCTTTCAGCAGTCTGTCAAGAAGTTCAGACCCGCTTTTCACATTTGGGTCTGGGTCTGCTGCGAGCTTGCTAAGACCATCAAAGAGCAGGTTGAAGTGGGGAAGCACTGCTCCCCTGGCGACCTTCACTATATTATAGAGGGCCTCACAGGCATAGTAGCGCAGACGGCTGTCTGAGTCATTAAAGCACGTGAGCACAGGCTCTATAAGCTCCTTCAGATACAGACCTGAGTCTTTGCCGAGGGCGATGGAGCAGGCTGCCAGTCCAATGAGACCCCCCTTTCGGCTGTGGGGGTGCTGGGAAAGCGCAAATTCCGAGGCCAGGATCTGGATAACATGTCTGATTTGAGTGGAGTTGTTCTGAGCCACAAACTCCCGCACCAGTTTCTCAATCTCGAGAGCTGCGACTTTCCTCTTCTCGTACAGTTTATCATTCAGAGCCCTGACAATGTTGGGCGTCAGAGGCGAAAAGTCCTTCTCCGTGTTCATGTTTGCAGCTGTAGTTGTAGCGGATCCCGTCTACTCAAAATGTAAGTTATTATGTGCAAAAGCGGTCTGCATTTATGACAGTTTATAACAGAAATACAGCGGTTTCACTCGCAAACCAGGAAGCCCTGTGATACAACACAGCTGACTGGATGCAGCTGACCGGTTACATCCGCCGGACACACGTCATGTGTGTTACATTTATTTAGGTCCCACGTTGCGAGTACCGTTAGCTCAAATTAGCTTCGGACACAGTTCATTATTGTTATACCGTTTGGCGTTTGAATCGTATTCATACTTTTTATTGTGAATAGTTGTTACAGCCAGGAGCTACCATGGCGAGCCGCGTCTCTTTACACTCGCAGCTCACCTCCATCATGGAAACATTGGCCATGTCCGCCCTGAAGCAGGTCTGTAAGGTGGTGGATGAAGACTCTGCGGAGCTCCATGTGGGGTTCTCTCTGCTCATGGCGGCGAATTCAGCCCTGAAAGAGAAAGTCAACAGTCTGGAGTGCGAGCTGGCCACTATGAGAAGTGTGTTGTGTAAAAGTAAGCGCAGCGTCGGCGTGCAAACTGTCTGCCATAAGGACGGGGACGCTCATGGTAGGCCTACTTATGTTTCACACTTAAAATAGCTCAGATAAGAACATACATCTTCTGCATTGTTTCTGTGTTTACTAATGTGTCTTCCATGTCCTACTTTTATGGCTTGACTTTCCAGTGTCTGGGTCGCCCATCATAGAGGGGATCTTTGGAAAAGATTGGTGTATGAATCTGTGGAAAGACACAGACCCATGCAGTCTGGGGGGAGACTCACCAAAGTGCTCTGACGTAAGTGGGTGATTCAATAGCTATTAAATGTGTGAAACCTGTAGAGTCTTGAAAAATAAACAACTGTGGATAGTGCAGCTGTAATTGTGAATCATACAAACTTCATAATATGTAGGTTATAAATGTGTATAGCCATGGTTGTGTAATAAATTATTAAATGTAAACAGTACCTTCGAATAATGAAGAACAAATACCATGAATGTGAACACAACAACCTTCACAACCATCATTATTATTCATATTATCTTAAAGTTAGGAAAAATGTCCATCGGAATTTCCCAAATCCCAACATTCGAAATGTGTTGGTTTTTCGTCACCAGTCCAAAACTGAAACTTTAAAAACAAATATATTTTGATTATGAGAGAAACAGCAAATCACAACATTTAAAGAAGCTACATTTTCCATTATTATTAACGTAAATACTTTTTCAAATATCAACAACTCAACTGATAATGTGAACTTTAGTCTGGCAAAGCATTGCTGTCATTAAAATAGTTTAACATTTAGACTTTTTTTTTATTTGCAGTCTGTGGATACACAATCCAACCAGATTACTGTAACTGAAATCAAAGAGGAGGATTGTGTGGAGGAAGCTGCCAGCAGCTGCCAGCAGGAAACACTTTGTAAAGAAGGTAAGAGAGTGTAGGAGCATTGACATAAAGAATACAAAACCGATTCAGCAGCTTTTGAAGCATTTTGAGTGCTTCACTTTGTATTTTTTCATGCAACAGATCATGAAGAAAGCTCAGCAGAGGAACCAGAGTCAGTCGGTAAATCGGCCCATGGCAGCACTTGCAGCCTGTCCTTAGATCAGGATGGAGAACAGGTTGTGTGTGCAGGGGGTATGGAAGAACCAATCATGAAGCTGACATCCATCAATGACACAGAGGAGGCCTTCAGCACTCTTAATATTCCAATTGAAGAGGAGGACGATATACCTCTCCCTGAAGAGAGTCAGCAAGAGCTTATGAAAAACACTAAAGGTGGTCGCAGAAACTCTGAAAACATCCCTGCTGTGGCTGATGAGTTACTTAATGACTTCAATATGTTTAGTGTACAAACTGCCGGAGTTCAAGACAAGGACATATTTACGTGCCAAATATGTAACAGGACTTTCTTCCACAAGCGCACTCTAACAATACACATGAAGTCCCACAAGTCAAACTTTTGCAATATTTGTAAGCAGAATATAACTCGCAAATACAAATGCAAGTCGCACATCTGCATACCTCCGGTTCAACCTAACGGAGACGGTAGATCATGTGAGTTCTGTGGGAAGACCTTTGCAACCCCATCAGCTGTGAGGATTCACAATCGAGTCCACACTGGAGAGAAACCACACAGGTGTAGTTTTTGTGGAAAAGGGTTCGCCCAGAAAAACAATCTGACAACTCACCTACGTGTCCATACTGGATATTAACCGGACTGTATTATAATGTAATAGTTGGCCAACGAACGAATATTCGAATAGTCGAATATTCGGGTACAGCCCTAGTATGTAGACTTGTAGTATCTATAGGAGTCTTTAAAAACAAACAAGTATTAAGCAAGTCACTGTTTAGTGACAAGTGAAGGAGTTCACTTGAAGATGGATGGATGGACTGTTTAGTTATTTCTGTTTTTACAATGAATGTTCATTTTATTAAACTTTTATTTGACAGAACTTTCCTTTTTAAAATATGAATTATGTTATGTCTAATCTAAACTTCACTTCAACTTGAATATTCGGTTTTATCAGTGGTGTCTTGCCATTTTTTATTTCGTACTTTTATAACCTGAAAAGTACACATCTGATGCAGCTCTGAGGCATGCAGTTAGTGAAAAGGGGGGGTAACCGCAGCATCCGGACTAATACCGCTGATGCACTGGTAGAAAGAACATAATTGCGAGGCCTGGTCTCCTGAAAAGCAGGTGCAGCCTACAAACAAGAGCAGGGAGGAGGAGACACATGTTGGCACAGTCATGCATTACAATCATAAAGCAGAACAACAAAAACAGTTAGCCAAAAGCAAAGCAGCATGAGCAGAACACTGAGAACACGCTGTGGTGTCTCATAGCAACGCGGTGCAAATCATTTATGACTGGATCATTTATTAATCGCTGTTAAAGCATAAACAGTTAGAATGCTTTAGTAAGTTTTGCTTTAACTTTAATAAAATGATCCTGTGAGGATAATAAGTTAATTTGAAGCAGACTCAGTGTCAGGGTTAGGGAAAAATAGGACCCAAATGCAGTAAAAGGACTAAAAGGTCAGGTAACAAAAAGCGAGCTTTATTTTCCTGAATGACAAAAGAAAACAAGAAACAACTTAACCAAAACCGGGGGAGTACGAGGAAGGATCAGGACAAAAGACCTCAGGAACAAACATGGAGCATGGACAAGAGCAAAGAGACTAACAGGTATCATAGACGAGAAACGACGACGAACAGACATGGAGCACAGGGGAAAACACGACTAAATACACAGAAGGGTAATCACGGGACAAGACACATATGGGCAGGGGAGGCAGAAACCCAAGGGCAGCAGGTGAACACAATCAGACACTCCAGGGAAACTAAAGACAGGAAGTAGGACCAGACAAGACACAAGGAGGAAAACATTTCAAAATTAAAGGTGGAAAATGAAAACAACAATCCAAAACCATGACACTCAGTCCAGTATGCAGCTGTGAAAGGGTCTCCATCCTTTAATATCTGAGCAGAGGCCTTTTTCACAGACACATGTAGTTCAGCTGTCGCTGGACTCCACTCAGGTTTTCACAGAGCTGAAACTCAATCCCATCTACAATCAGAGAGCAGACTACGTTTAGTTTATTTAAATCCCAACTCAAAACATGGTTAGTGAGGAATCAGCTCTGAAACACTGACACAATCTTCTGCTCCTTACAACCCAATGTCTGTGTTTTAACATGTTCTTTTGTTTTGTTTATTTGTTTTGTTTTATTGTTCTGTCTTTTTATTTAAGTATTCCAGTAATGTATGTTGCATGTTTTAATTTGATTGTATTTACTTGTTTAAAGTAAATGTGTTTTAGGTTGACTTATAATATCTGTCCAGGGACAACAGATGAAAAATAGCCTCTTGGCTAACCTCTGGCACATTTACAGGAATGTTAATTAATGTGCACTGTCCTGTCCCTGTTAAACAAATGAATAAATAAATAAAAATAAGTGTATGCTCCTCATTTAGGTGATAATTATTTAGCTAAAAAGTTTTCGGATCTTAAATACTGTTTCATAGCAAACAAAAAAATGAATAGAATAGAAATAGAATAAAGGTTTCACAAATCTCAAACTGTGTTATAAAGAATCTTTAGCCTCTCTGGGATAATCCAGTCCAAATAAATCGGCTATGCAGCGATTTAAGAGGTACAAAAAAATAAATGTATACAGATAATTGCTTTGTTAGGTATGATGATAGTTCAGTATAGAATATAATAGCATTTCTTGAAAATAGTTCACATTTAAAACCAAAACAACACAATTTGACTCGACTGACACCATTTGTCTTTCTGCAAACATACTGCAGCCCAACAAATACATTTATTTCAAACAGTAACACCATTTGAGCCAGAACTCAAGGTTGTAGTTAAGTACTTGAAGAATCGCATGCACAAAACAATCTAGATAGATAAAGAAATCACTACAAGTAATACGAAAAATATTATTTCTGATTTTAGGGTGTACTTTAAAAACCTTGTTAAGGGAATAACATATTTAACAATGAAAACCCTAAGCCATCAAATAAACAACAACAAAAAAACATTTAAAACTGCAAACTAACGACAGTCTTCTGTTATTTGGATTCTGCAATATTTCTCTTAGCAATAAATCTTAAAATACATCGAACAAACTACTATTTTCTCAGCAGCATCATTTCCCATACAGGCTATTAAATTGGCCTTATAGATAGGAGTTTTTTTATATTAATCTTACATCTAAATTGTAGTTTAATTTCAAATTGGCACGTTAAGCCACTGAGCGTGACAGAGAGCACTTTAGCAGAAGTGATTTGATCGGTTAATTGAAACACTGGTGTTGATTTAAACCATACTTGTATGCATAACATTTCCGACAGTCCACACAGCTGTAAGGTTTTTTGCCGGTGTGTGTTCGAATCTATGGTTCGAATATGTATGTTCAGAGAGCTTTTCTGGGAGAAACTTTTGCCACATTCTGGACAGTTTATAAGGAATACAGCGGTTTCACTCGCAATTTCAAGGTGAAATCCGAAAACACTCGCCCCGCCCCCTTACTGTGTATCGCTCACTGATTGGACGATGCAGCGCATGCACTGGCGCTGGCACTGATCTGATGCTTCTTGACATGAGAGCAGTTTTATGGAAGCAAACAAGAGACAGAAGTATTTGAATTTGATCAGACACCGAATTTATAGCATTGAAAATAAATACTTTGAAAATCAAGTATCTGAATTTTTTTTGCTCCGAATTTACCTATGTGAAATAAAAATGTAAAAATTCAAGTTAAAAAAATTAGAATGTTCAAATTCAGATCCCAAAAATTCAAGTGAAAAAAATTCGACGTCAAATATTTCGGTGTTTAAAATTCGATGTCCAAAATTGCGATGCAGCATCATCCGGGCTACTCAGACAGGATAAGAAATCGAGCCCTAATGCAATCAAACCGACTTCTGGCCTATCAGAGTACGGCTTTGTCAGTCATGTGATCACAACAACCCGGGAGAAAAATGACGGAGAACAGCGGGGCTCGCCGCTCGGGTAAGTAGTCAGTTTGTGCTCTTTATTTTACTTGCTCGACAGTATTTGTATCTTACATTAGCTAGCTAAATGAGTGAAGTAGCCTTGTGCCTTGCTGTTAGCAAGCTCCGTTACCATTAATTGAAGTGAATCACGTTACCGTGTGTGTGTGTGTGTGTGTGTGGGGGGGGGGGGGGGGGGTGACGGTTTGCAAAGTAACGTAACGATCACTTCGGTTAGATAAGTCAAGTAGACCATGCTACACTATACGAAATACACTCTTACAAAAGCCCTGCATTTAAACATGTTAATGTTACTTTAGTAAAAGTATGCTAGTATAAGTAGGAAAGTGTTGTTAAAGTATTTAAAGTAGACACAAGTTATACTATTATATTATTTGATTTATTGTTATTACCGATGCACGAGTTGACTTAACTGTTGTAGTTGGAGCTCATTTTGAACAATGAGCTAACTAATTATTAATTTCATAATGGTTTAATGTGCTGACTATTTTCTACATTAATAGATTAAGGTCTGGTTTGTTCAAAGTCTCAAAATAGTAGGACATGCTGTCATAATTACCCAGAGTCCGAAGTGACACCTTTACAATGTTAAAGCTGTTAGATAAATGTAGTGATGTAAAAACTAAAGTATTCAAGATAGTGTAGTGGAAAAGAGATGTTTTTTTTGTTTTTTTAACGTTACCAAAACAAAATCTCTTGTTTTGGACTGACAGTAATAATTCAAGAAATAGTAGATAAATAAATACACATCAATTTGTTGTGGATGGAACACAACAAATGGTGCTCTTACCTGTGATGCCTCCTCCAAACATTATAACCAGAAAGTATCATTAAAACTATAAGTAACAGTTCTAGCTACTTGACTTCAGACAAACAATTCAAAAGACAAAATCAACACAATTTATTGAAAGACCAATCTTTATTTCTCTCCTTTTGTTTGTGTTATTAAACCCTGTCAATCTAAAAAACTGAGCAACTCAACAGTTAACTTTATATTTCTTATCGTCCAAAGCATCTATTACACTATTTGTTCCCCTCTCATATTCACAGGATGGATGATTAGAGACTTTGGGGTAAACCTCAGCTTCATGAACGTCCTGTCTGTTGGTTTGGCCAGAGAGGGCTGAGGGTCTTTCCCTCCTCGCAGGGAAAGACCCTGCAGGCCTGAGGGAGGAGGACCAGACCTGATGGAGGAGGACCTGCACCAGCTGCACCTACAGAACTTAGCCCATGCTGGGCATAGCTGTTACCACCTGCACAGGCCTAGCCTGTCAATGAACAGATTAACATTGGGTGTAACTTATATATATTATTTCGTTTTTATTTATTTTTTAAATGGTGATGGTTCATGCTCGATAACTTTTAGTTCACATTTCAATAAATTGTATTTGCACTCCTTTTGTCAGTTATTCTTACTGAAAATGTTAGATTTCACATCTGAATGAAGATTGGCCCCATTTATTTATGACGTTGCAAACTCGGCGGCACAAGTATTGTGAAACTCATAAAGTGAGGCGAATGCATTTGATCAGCTGACTTTTATCACATCAGCTTCTCCTTTCCCTCTTGGATGTTCTTCTGGACCCTCAGAGAAAGAGAACATGGTGAAGCAGTCCTGTCTCTCAGGCATGTCCTTTCCTAACAGAAATATCAAAAAACATATTATTGCAGAGCAAGTGTGTTATTTAAGAAAGAGGTGTGTTTGTTTGTTCATAAATATAATGATTTTCTTATTTGAATGTGTTTTTTAAATCCAACAGTGTACTACAAAGATAATCAGATTATGAATAAACCGTTCTAAATGCATCAACATTTAAATAAATGTATTATTAAAATAATATTTAACTGTTATCAAAACTTAGTGCAACTGTAGAAGCTTGCTCCGTCCGGTTGTCTCACTGAAAGACAAAGGGTCGCAGCTCTCACTATGTTCAATAATATTTGCCTTAAATACATTGAAATGTGAAAGTTGAACAAAAAAGTGATGTTGCTTGGTAAAATGTAAATGTAACCTTTTTCTAAGAAAGTACACTCAACATCACTGATGTGTGGGTGATCTAGTATTCAGTCATGTTTAATGGCATTTATATCAGTGTATTAAGAGTCATTACTTTATGCATTCTTTGTAAAGCATGAAAAAGGTGTACCTTGGAATCCGTGCTGAAGTTCTCTGCTGCTAGGAGTCCAGATCTGTCTCTCCTCCTCTGGTCCAGCCTGTCTGGATCACCTTGAGGACACTGAACAAACAGATGTAAAGTTACATGCGTGGGTTACAGACTTCTTTACATGCAAACTACTTTTTATCTTCTTTTAAAAACAGGTCATAATCTTATTGTTATACTTCAGAAATTGCTGGATATCACAGTCCTTATACTGTATCAGTTTGATTGAGTATTATTGTGTAGGTCCTTTTTATTTTACTGTTACTTTGGATGAGGTTTTCATGAGTCAGTCAAATTAATTTGTTTTCATATGCCATATTCATATGTATCACACACGTAAGGGTAAGACACAAACCTATTGAACAAATGCAATGCAATGGATAAGCTTAATTTCCACTGAAGTCACAGATAACGTCATATATCATATTTAAACAAATAATTTCCTTGTCACTAAAGCATTGACTACGCTATTCATCGTCCTTAAATGCAGGCATTAAGTTACATGTTTCGTTGTACAGCCACGATGAGGCTGTTTCTCAAGTGTGATGATAATACAATTAAAAGAGGCATTGGTAATAATATTAAAAACAACAATGTTTGGGTCGTTCGTCGGATAGGCGGTTAGCTGCAATAAATAACTCCAGTTCAACAAACCATATTACAATATCTAAGGGAGCGTTATTATCTTGAAATGTGACATTCATATTTTAAAGATACACACATTTCATTGTGAGGTTGATTTAATATACACTAAGCCTCTCTTCAACAATACGTTGACGTTAGCTAGTCTATGTTATGCTATAGTAGAGCATAGCGAATTTAAATGAACCTTAACAATGCATACAGTAACCTAACTAGCAAACTAACTATCTAACGTACAAGGATGACCTTATTTTAGCAACCTCGCACAGAAGCCTTTTGGTATACAGTAGCATCCCACTTAATGTTTTACACTCTTGGATGCTACGCATAGCATCGTTAGCACAGATGGAGCTACGATTGCTCAAATGCTAACCCAACTCTAAACATTCATTAACGTTAGCTTGATAAAAACACCAGTAACATAACATAAAGTACGCAGGGTTGACTTACCGAAGAAACTGCATTCATGGACGGTCTGTTTTAACCGCAGATAAATCTTATATTTGCAGGACGAATAGTCCACCAGGAACCAACACAACAAACATGGCCGAGTTCAAGTAGTGTTCTCCTCATGAGCTGAGCCCCTGTTGCATCACGGAGCTAAAGGAGCTAGCAGAGAGGAGCTAGGAGCAGCAGTCCCGTTGTCATGAAGGGGGAATCTAGCTATATACAGAATATGTTTGTGTGGATCCAGGCTAGAAACATGTTCATTTTCTGATGTTAAGTTGGACATTTCAACATAGGGTCTACGGGAATTGCTCCCATCTGCATCCATCGCCTACAGTTTGCAGCATTGGGCTTCACCGCACTGTCCCGGGGTTTGCCGCTTGGCTCTGATAGGCCAGAAGTCGGTTTGATTGCATTCGGACTCGATTGCTTATCCTGTCTGAGTAGCCCGGATGAGGCTGCATCGCAATTTTTGACGTCGAATTTTATACACCGAATTTGTTGACATCGAATTTTAAACACCGAAATATTTGACGTCGAATTTTTTTCACTTGAATTTTTGGGATCTGAATTTGAACATTCAATTTTTTTTAACTTGAATTTTTACATTTTTATTTCACATAGGTAAATTCGGAGCAAAAAAAATTCAGATACATGATTTTCAAAGTAATTATTTTCAATGCTATAAATTCGGTGTCTGATAAAATTCAAATACTTCTGTCTCTTGTTTGCTTCCATAATGCAGCATCATCCGGGCTACTCAGACAGGATAAGCAATCGAGCCCGAATGCAATCAAACCGACTTCTGCCAAGCGGCGAACCCCGGGACAGTCCGGTGAAGCCCAATGCTGCAAATTGTAGGGGATGGATGCAGATGGGAGCAATTCCCGGCGTATACCCTATGTTAAAATGTCCAACTTAACATCAGAAAATGAACATGTTTATAGCCTGGATCCACAAAAACATATTCTGTATATAGTTAGATTCCCCCTTCATGACAACGGGACTGCTGCTCCTAGCTCCTCTGTCTCACTGCTAGCTCCGTTAGCTCCATTGGCTCCGTGATGCAACAGGGGCTCAGCTCATGAGGAGAACACTACTTGAACTCGGCCGTGTTTGTTGTGTTGGTTCCTGGTGGACTATTCGTCATGCAAATATAGGATGTGTCTGCGGTTAAAACAGACCGTCCATGAATGCAGTTGATTTGGTAAGTGAACCCTGCGTACTTTATGTTACTGGTGTTTTTATTAAGCTAACGGTAATGGATGTTTAGAGTTGGGTTAGCATTTGAGCAATTGTAGCTCCATCTGTGCTAACGATGCTATGCGTAGCATCCAAGAGTGTAAAACATTAAGTGGGACGTTACTGTATACCAAAAGACTTTTGTGCGAGGTTGCTAAAATAAGGCCATCCTTGTACGTTATATAGTTAGTTTGCTAGTTAGGTTACTGTATGCATTGTTAAGGTTCGTTTAAATTCGCTATGCTCTACTATAGCATAAAATAGACTAGCTAACGTCAACGTATTGTTGAAGAGGCTTAGTGTATATGAAATCAACCTCACAATGAAATGTGTGTATCTTTAAAATATGAACGTCACATTTCAAGATGGTCCAGAAATAACGCTCCCTTAGATATTGTAATATTATGGAAGCCCATTTCCTCTCGAAATTATGAGATAAAAAGTCATTATGAGATAAGAAAGTCATAATAATGAGATAAAAAGTAATAATTATGAGATAGAAAGTCATAATAATGAGATAAGAAAGTCGAAATAATGAGATAAAAAGTAATAATTATGAGATAAGAAGTGTGCATGCGCTGCAGTGGCGCTGTCTTCAAAGGTCCCTTCATCACCTTGCTGCTCTCCACCATGCAAACGGCATCTAGTCCTAAATAAGGTAACTATTACATGTGACTTTTGTAAATGTTAGATGTTACATATAGCCAGTGCTGGAATTGGGCCGGTACTCACCGGTACGCAGTACCGGCACTTCTGGTTCTGACCCATGGAGTACCGGTGTTACCGTTTAACTGGTTACACCGGGGAACTCGTTACGTTACGTTAACGGTAGAAATGGGGCGTGTACTTTGAGGAGCCATTGTCGAATAACCAGGAAATACACATTTCGATCGCTTCTTTTGTTGTTTACATTTATCTTTTGGTATATTTGGCTCCATAGGAACACTTTGATGCACATCCAGTACCAGTGTGTGAGGTTGTGGTTGCGATGCCGATATCCGGACGCGTACAGCGAGGACTACAAAATGACAATGAGGTGACTGGGGATGTCTGTTCAAAACATTGCAAACGTGAATAAATCATTTCAAATATGTATTTGTCTCCGACTTTCATTTGTACATCGTTGTTAATGTGATGTTTAGTAGCTTTGATAGCTGTCCATACCTCTAGACAGCCTAAAAGTAAGACACAAGTTGTTTACTCACAGCCCGAATGCAGCATCGAGATCCGTGGCCAGCTGTGATCCTCTCCGATTAACTTGTGACAGGACTTCTTTAGCTATTCTCCAGCGAGCAAGGTTTTTATTAAATACCTCCATTCCTCTCATCACAAGACTCTACACTGTGCAGAAAAAAACCAACATAAATGAAAATAACCTTGCTGGATAGCTTGACATCAAGCATGCTCATTTCTGATGTGGAGCTAATCTGAAGTAAACATTGAATACTGCTTTCTATTCCTCCATCCTGTGACTGTGTAACTCCCTCTCTTGGATATCAGCATGTGAAGGACACTGTTCAGGAACTAGTTGATGCTCTGTATGTGATGACTACTTCCATTCTGGAGAGGATCACAGATACATGGATCCTGAGGTTGAAGCTCAAACTGGTGAAAACTGATATTTTTCCAACAATTTCCAATAAATGTTATTCTGAAACATAACTATCACTGTTGTCTTTCCTTCTATAACACTGATGTAGGCCAAGAAAAACGTTGCATTGCATAATATCTAAACTTACATTTGGCACTTTAAATGTAGCCAAAAATATGTGAAGCTTGCGCTTAGCCCACCAAAAAGTGCATAGTTGCAACTTAGGCAGTTAAGCATCTTATATCAGTGGGTCCTAATGGTGCAAGATGGGGAAGGCAGACATAATTGCTTAAACATATAGGCTTAACCCTTTAATTGGCAGACCAAGAAATAAATCTATGGAAAAAGTATTTGTTTGCATTTTTTTATCAAATGGGACACAAACTACTTTTTTTTTTACTGTCTACACAGTTTTGTTTTTATGAGCCTCAACCAACTGGTCGTGCTGGCATTTTATGGTAAAAGTGCATTTTCAACAATCATCATCAGTATTTGTATGCATCAAACTCAAATAAATGTTTTTCTTTTATGTAAAATGAGCAATATACCAGATATATTCATACAAGATAATAAAGGATAATTGTCAACAATTTTCTTTTTTTCAAGCCATCAGCATAAATATCGTGGATCATAAAATCCATCAGTTGTTTAACAACTCCTGAATCCATCCCCTCTTGGTTAGCCCTACAGCTATTCTCTCCCACACACACACACACACACAGCCGATCTTTCTCTATGTCTATCTCTACAGTATCTCTATCTATGTCTCTGTCGCTATCTATCTCTCTGTCGCTATCTCTCTCTCTCTATAATCACAAACCAAGAAAGTTGTGACACTTCCGCCGGTTTATATAATGTACAATGTAGGATAGATGTACAATGTACAATGTAGGATATAAATAAATATAAATATATATAGCATGTATATATATATATATATATGTATATACATATAAAATAACAATTTCATTATATGGATTCAACTTGTGCCCCCCCCCCCGCTGGACTTGTCTGTGGTTTAGCCGTTACTGTGACATCAGTATCAGCCATGGAAGATAGTTTGTTTGTTTCATTCTAAGCTATCCAGCAAGGTTATTTTCATTTATGTTGTTTTTTTTCTGCACAGTGTAGAGTCTTGTTGTGATGAGAGGGATGTTGGTATTTAATAAAAACCTTGCTCGCTGGAGAATAGCTAAAGAAGTCCTGTCACAAGTTAATCGGAGAGGATCACAGCTGGCCACGGATCTCGATGCTGCATTCGGGCTGTGAGTAAACAACTTGTGTCTTACTTTTAGGCTGTCTAGAGGTATGGACAGCTATCAAAGCTACTAAACATCACATTAACAACGATGTACAAATGAAAGTCGGAGACAAATACATATTTGAAATGATTTATTCACGTTTGCAATGTTTTGAACAGACATCCCCAGTCACCTCATTGTCATTTTGTAGTCCTCGCTGTACGCGTCCGGATATCGGCATCGCAACCACAACCTCACACACTGGTACTGGATGTGCATCAAAGTGTTCCTATGGAGCCAAATATACCAAAAGATAAATGTAAACAACAAAAGAAGCGATCGAAATGTGTATTTCCTGGTTATTCGACAATGGCTCCTCAAAGTACACGCCCCATTCCTACCGTTAACGTAACGTAACGAGTTCCCCGGTGTAACCAGTTAAACGGTAACACCGGCACTTCTTGCTCAGTACCGGCATGCTGGCGGTACTCCGATACTCATGCACCGTGCCAGTACTCAACACTCTCCCGCCGTTCTTATTATACATCCATATATATATATATACAGCCGCCCGGTACTCAGTAGATGCGTCATGAGGTGCCGAACGGACATTCTCATCGCTCTAACCGCTGGAGTTTCACAGCGGCTGTCAGCTGTTTACTCCTGTCATTCAAACAGAACGTGCTGGAGAGGGGGCGGGGCTTATCTTCTCCATGTAAATACTGTGGTGGAAACGACTATGTCAAAATTAACCTATTTGACCGTGATTTAATAGTAATACACGTTTCAAAATAATAATAATAATAATAATAATAATGCCGAAGTAACAACATACTGAAAACTGTTAGTAAAACCATGTTTTAATGCTTTACAATTTACATACCTAGATGCACGTGTGTTGTGTTTATGCAGTGCAACTCCCACCCAGTGGGTGGCTATGTAGAGTGATAGAACAGAGCAGGCACGCCCCCGAGAGAAGGAAAGCAAGTCACGTCACAAATTAGCATTTCTAAAATGTTAGCGTGGATTAATAAAAGTGCAAAAAGACAGCGGTTGTCGCCGGAAGAAACTTCAAATACAGAGAATGCTGTGCCTGTGTTGGAAATTGTGTCTGATGGGGAGCTTTCTTTGGTTGATCCTCCTGCTCCAAGTTCTAGTGCATTAGCATTAGCACTAGCTCCGCCGCCTCCTCCAGAGCCTCTAACGTTAGCTGCTGCTGGCGCAACTGCCACCACCAACACCGGGCAAAGCGATGCACCTGACTGCTGGACAACGGACCAGGTGCAATATGTTTGCAAGACCAATGCATGGCTCCTTCTTAAAGATAAGAAGCTAGGATGTCGGATATGCAGAGATGTCAAATCTTTGGGAATACACACTGGACAAGGACTGAAACTGTCAACTGAATGGGGTGAGTGTGCAGTGTCTCATTTCGGTGTTGACAAGGGCAAACAACAAGCTAGCCTGAGAAAAAAAATCAAAGAACATAAAGAATCACAAGCCCATGTAAAAGCTGCTGACATCCTTACATCTGCTTCACGTGAAACTATTCAACATCAAGTGCAGTCTATGCATAAATCTGAATTAGACACCACTATCAGAGTTTTTCGAACGGCATATAAAATTGGCAAACATAGCCGGCCATTCACAGACATGCCAATTGATTTGAATGTACAGAAACTGAATGGGCTGAACGTGGGCAGGGTTTTGCACTCCAATAAAACCTGTGGCGAAATCATCGACCACATAGCTCATGAGCTGAAGAAAAAAATGGCAAAAGACATTACAGAAAACCAAAGAAAACTCTGTGTTTTGGTCGATGAATCTACCACTATTAGTGGTAAAACGGTGCTTGTTGTGTGTCTACGCTCAGCATTAGCTGATGCTGAGCCCGAAACGTTTTTTTGGGAGCTGATCGAGTTGGATGGAACAACGGCTGATGACATCACAAAGGCGTTAATGGAGTGTCTTGGAAGAGATTTTAACGAGGACTTTTTAGGTCAGTGTTTTGTTTCTTTTGCATGTGATGGGGCTTCAGTCATGCTAGGGATGAGAACAGGCGTTGCTACCCAGTTGTGTAGTAAATTCCCAAGCCTGTTTGTGTGGCACTGCTCCAATCATCGTCTAGAGCTGGCAGTTGGGGATGTGGTCAAGGAGGTCTCAGGGCTCAATCATTTCCAGATCTTTTTTGACAAACTCTATTCCTTGTTCCATGCCTCCCCCAAAAATCAGAGGCAGTTAGCGCAGTGTGCGCAAGCAGTCGGACAGCGTCTCCTGGTGATAGGGCGTGTTTTGTCCATCCGCTGGGTGGCTTCAAGTGAAAGGAGCGTCAGAGCAGTCTGGGAAAACTACCGAGTGCTTCATGATCACTTCACAAATGCTGCAAACGACACGAGCAGGGATTCCAGAGACAGAGCAAAGTACAAGGGCCTGGATGATGTGCTCACATCTGCAACGTTTGTCAGCAATCTGGGACTGATGTACGATGCGCTCACAGAGCTCAGCGACCTCTCTCGGCAACTCCAAAAAAGAGAGATGACACTGCCTACAGCAGATAGGCTCTTAACTCGAGAAATACGAGTTTTTGAATCCATGGTCACCATGCCTGGCCCACACATGACTACAGTTCATACAGCTCTAGCTGAGAAGTCCTTCAAGGGTGTTGCCCTGCGTGAGAATGGCAGGCTTGTACAGATTCATGCAGGTCAGTTTTTCCGCAGTATGGTAGAGAATCTGAGACACAGAATGACTTCCACAACCTCCTCTCATGTCAGCACAAGAGAAATCCCATTACATGGCCGGGAGGCCCGGGACAATCAGCTAATCCAGGACATGAAAGTTATCCATCCTGGAAGTTGGCCTGAAGAGGAGTTAGACGTACAGTATGGGGACGTAGAGGTGCTACGTTTGTGCGAAGTGCTGAAAGTGGACAGAAGAGAGACTGTTCAGGGCTTTTGCGGATACAAGGAAACCAGGGCATCCCGTACACCTGCTGCCATGGAGCCTCTACTGAAAGCAGTCCGAACCATCGCTGTCTCCACTAGTGAGTGTGAGCGGGCATTCAGCTGCATGAACGATATCCTTACTGCAAAAAGGAATGCTCTCTCTGTCAGCCGACTGTCCAGCCTGGTTTTCATTAAATGTAATGGACCATCACTAGGACAGTTCAATCCGGAACAGTATGTGAGGTCCTGGCTGGCAAAGGGAAGGAGAAGTGCTGATGAAAGAGCCTGTCCAGCTCCAGCCCCTGATACTGATGTCCCCAAGGCCTTCTGGAGCCTTTTCTAACAATGTGAAGTATATTGCAAAGCAGCTCACCCAGTGAGAAGACTTTTGGCATAATGTGCCGATTTGTACAGATCCTGGAGATAGAAGGACTTCAGACCAACCAGGGAGTTATCTGATCAGCTTGGTGTTCAATGTAACTCTTTACCATGGCTCAGACTTTGTTACTTGCAGTTACAGTTTCTCATTTTAGATTGTGCAAATTTTGCATTTGTTTTTACATGTTCTTTGTTCATGCTCTTTATCATTTTTCTGAGTTGGAAAGTTAGATTGCATCATAGTTTACTTTATACATATTTGTATTCTTCAGTGGTGAAGTATATTGCAAAGCAGCTCAGCCATGTGAGAAGACTTTTGGCACTTTTTTCGTTTTTCGTTTTCTGAGTTGGAAAGTTAGATTGCATTCAAAATGTACAGAAATACTTAATTTTGTTAAAGCTTTTTATAAAAAATGCTTCTGACCAGAGCTTTGTTTCCTTGTCATTAATGTTGAACACCACCAGAGGGGCTCTCACCTGAAAGGTCTCTGCTTCATGTGTCTTCAGCAGAAGATCTAGACTTTGATTGCTATATTTTCAGTTAATATTGACCTTACTGGGCTTTAGCCATATCCGCTGCCTATCATAAAAAATGTTACAGTAGTAAAGAGACAAACCCACCAGCATTATAGTAGCCAAATTCTTGTTTGTGGGCTGTATATATAAAATTGACTTGAAAAAGTTGCTGATTTTAGAGTACTGGCACCTTTTTCATTCCAATTCAAGCACTGCATATAGCCTATATTGCAGCTAAACTACAACAATGCAGTTCATAGCTTTGACATTACCTGTTATGAACTATAATATATATGCCTATAGTTTTGTGGTAACGTTCACGCCACTAATGACAATAGTGTAGGCATACTGCTGCTGTGAGTTGCTAGCCTAACTCTAACCCGTAAATGTTATCTCAGCTACGGTACACCACTAATTATAGTAGCCTACATGTAACGCAGTGGTTAAAAAGTAATGCGTTAATTGTACATTGCACTGTCGTTCTTTATCGCTTTTCAGTTTGCTATTCTGGGGGAAATGCTAATGCCATAGCGATTATTCAGTAACATCACCAAACCGAAGTGGTACAGTCAGATAGCATGGATAGCATTCATTATGCATGTGTTGAACTTTCCTGTCGGCTCCCAGACCGTAGTCGAGGAAACAGGGGATTACTCTGTGGTCTCCCAGGGCCGAAGCAACAAGCTTCAGGTTCAATAATATCGAAATTACTGGAGAGAGGCGAGCTCTTCTTTGGAGGCCGTTGCATTTATTTAGTTCTTCTTGTTACACAAAATACTTCACAGACCTATATTTTCTGCTGCTCCGTTTTACTTCCAGAAACATAAAAACGCTCGCTCACTCTCGCACCATGCACGCACACACACACACACACATGCACGAGCCACACCCCTCTCAGTTACGACCACTACCCAGATTTACGACATGAAATTAACAAAGTCTTAGATAGCAACGTGTGGGTAATGGATATTGTCTAAGATACAAAGATTTCAGTTTACAGCAACTAGACAGAGGTTCACGTTTAGGATTTGTAGGTTTTCCAGATTATTGTGAAGGAAGTAATACAGCTTGTTTAACTTTACTGAGTGCCACCGCATCAACATCTTGTCAATATTTCTTTACTGCTTTTAGCCACTTTTGTTGAACATTGTATTCAGTTTAAGAACATGTTTACGTTTCAATGCAGATAACTTTCTGTGAATACCTCAGTTAAGGAAGTAGTTTAAGATTGATAGACTTCACTAATAACCTGAGTCTAAATCAGTTATTTCAGACAACAATGTATATATTCCTTTGTTAAGCACTATTATATTCAGGTGCTGTTCTTGTTATTTACCAAAAGACAGTTTGGCATTTAAACCACTCATAAACGTATCGATGGATTACGATTAAAGGCTGCTGATGCTGTAGCAAGTTAGATTAAAATGCAGTCAAAATGAAAACAGCAATTTTGGTTTCAGAGGTTTATTGAAGTCACTCGCGCTGTCTCACTCTCTTTGCTGCCTGCTCTTCCCTGGCTTAGCACACCATTCACCATCGTGAAAGCAGTGGGAGGATGGAGGGATGCAGAAGGAGAGAGGATGAAAGGGAAACAGCTGCTGCCTTTAAACTGATGTTCTTTTTATCGTGATATGATACAGGACATGGTCAGTGACTCAGCCATCAAAGAGCTGCTTGGAAACAATTATATCCAGTCAAAATGAAAACAGCAATTTTGTATGCTATCTGTTTAAATAATTTAATAAATAATTCTATTAATACATGTGTGTATTTTGCATTTGTATCCTGTTTTTACACAGTCAATCTAAGGGCAACACATGACTTTGTTTGTGTGTACATAAAAATATATGTACTGAGAATATTTGGTACATCTTTGACGTGTCTCAAACAGCTACAATTATATGTTCATTCATCACAGGTTAAAGTATATTATAATTCTGACAATTGCAATCAGTATATATATTTCAATTTGTCCTGGAATGAAACAGGAAACAAATACATATTTCTGAAATATAAATTGTGACACTGCCCCAGGAAAGTTAATGATCCAGTTCATTGTTCATCAGTTGTCTGAGTTTGATATACAGGTTAACAGTTTCAAACACATCATTTGTTAATTTCAGATTATACTCTGACATTAGATCCACACAGATATGGAACACATCTTCATCACATGGGAAGTCCTTGAACACACACTCATCAAGGCAGACTTGAACTTTCTCCAGGTCCACGTGGTGCAAACAATCTCTGAATCCATACAGATGAGGGACTGCATGCAATATGGAGAGGCGTCCATGGGGTGATCGTGAGTTATGGACTTGACGGACTCTGTGATTGTTCCAAGTCAATACAACCTCATTAAGTTCTTCCTAGGAGGCAAATAATATTCAGTCAAATAGAATGTATAAAATTACTGGGCAGTGGTGATTACTGCCTTAGTCAAGTTTAGTCTTGACCCATGGTTTGTTATATTTGTGAGATTTGTCTTCTAGTTGTACTATGGTAGGTTGGCACAATCATATTAATACCTGTAAAATGTAAACTGCAGCAGTGCAACTAATGTTATATCTTAACCGCTATAAAAATGTGGTGGATAAACCCAAAAATAAAAATTCTTAAATACCTACTTATTTGACACAGCTACTCTGAATACCCACATATTTTTGTTAGCCATAAATAATAACTTATTATTCACTCTCTCCACGGAAAACAGGCAATTTATATTTTACACATGGTCATTTGTGGCTCTTAAAAAATATTAACCCAGGGGCGGATCTACGGGGGGGGGCAAGGGGGGCAGCTGCCCCCCCCCACTGTAGAGCCTTGCCCCCCCAGCTGCCCCCCTAACTTGTTTCCCTAAAACTGTACTAAAACAAACCTACACTATTTCCACAAGCAACGAAACAAGCATTACATTAGTTAAAAGTGAATCATTTTAAATATCATTTTAGGCCCGTTAAAAACGCAGCTACGGCCCTGCATTAAACTGTGGAGCGGCGTTCACACAGACCGCGGCTCACAGAGCTGCAGAGAGGGAGCGAGCTGTCCCAGCGCCTATGGGTCAGCTACCCCTGGGAGCATTTCCCCTTCCACTAGTTTTGTTTTTACTAAGGACGATAGCTTGAAACTAAATATTAATAAAACGCTGCCGTTTGAATCGATAGCGTTTAACAGATGGGCGCTGTTTGGGGCGTTACGTTACAAAATACTACGCAGACAGCGTTAGCTGGGAGATCGATCACTTTGCTAAACTATGCGGTAGCCTACTATTAAATCCACCTAAACTACACATCACAGCAATGAGCAGGGCCGGCCCTCGGCATAGGCAGTATAGGCGAATGCTAAGGGCGCATCAACCCATAGGGGGCGCCGAAAATTGAAAAAAATACAAAGTTAGAAATTAAAAAAATATTTTTTTTTTTATTTCATAACACAATTTCCCGATTTTGGATCAACAAAGTACATCTTATTATCTTATACTAACAGAACTACGCCTATATTGCATACAGCGCCCATAAACTATGGCACACACCCCCCCCCAAAATCAAGTTGAACTGCCCCAGTCCCAGTAAAAACCAGAGGTTTATGTGAAATTGTTCTTTTTTTAAAATAATGGTTTTAGTGTGCAATTATAGGTTTTAATTTTGTATTTGTATTCATTTAAAAATAAATCAAACTCCCAAAAAACGTACACAGCTTCTGTGTGTTTTTATTAACATTGGAATTTACTGTGTAAGTGGCCGCGGTGGGGAGAGCTTTAGAGAGCTCTCTCCTGAAAGACTGAGAGGCTCTGATAAGCTCAGCTCAGTGAGGTAAAGGCACACCTTTATATGATCATTATAGTTATAAAAAAATAAGAGAATAGGTGAAAAACAGGTATAAAATACTGACAGTACAAAAAAGTTGTTATTAATAAACAAGAATACAGTTTGAAAGGGGAGTGATTTGTAAAACATCCATAAAGAAAAAGAAAATCTGCTTACAGTTCTGTTTCATATGGGTGTTGAGAGATGTATCCATAGATCTCCTAATGTTGCTCTCAAAGTGCACCAGATTGCCCCCCCCACTTAAATCATGTTCAAATGGATAGGAAACTAAATACAGTTGAACACATCTTGTGTCAATATCTTTGTTTTGGTGGTCATGCCACAACCGTGCACGCGCGAATCATAGTGAGTGTCTGCATTTTTGGGGGTGGGGGGGGCTAAAATCTTGCCTAGGGCGGCAAATTGGTCAGGGCCGGCCCTGGCAATGAGGCCAGATCAATGAAACCAGGATACATCCTTTACCATAAAAACTGGATCTAAACACAGCTGCCTGTGTGCGTTTGATAAATACTTTCTGATGATATGCTACTTATTAGCTAGGCTACATGGCCCTAACGTGTAAAGTTATACAAGTTACCAGTGCTTTTCACAAGTAGACTCTTGCAGGCCAGAGTATGAGTGATTCAACAACAACAAAAAGACATATCTGAGAAGAGATCAGGACGAACAGAAAGAGGAAAAGGAAAAGAGAGTTCACTGAAGAGACCAGGAGGGTCAGAGCAGGAGGAAGAGGAGGAGATGAAGACATTAGTGAAGAAGAAGAAGAAATATATGTGAGGAATAAAGATGAAGTGTCAGAAAGAGGGACAGAGGCAGGGATCAGGAGGCAGATGAAACTCCAGCTGGACCACAGTATGTTCTTATTCTCCTTACATATTCCATTACAGCAGCACAATCTAGCAGCTCTTAGTATTGACAATTATTGATTGAAATGTGTTGCTGCACAGGTCACCTTTAGCTCTCTGAAGAGATGGGTCATGTCATTTGTGTACTTAATTATAACTAAGTACTTACAGTATGCAGAATTAGAGTATTCTCTGAATCGGGTGCCTTTTGGGTCTTTATATCTTTGAAAAATGAAACCAAAATGTTTGGTCATAACATCTGGTAGTGGACTACTTACATTTTCCCACCGCAGGCACAAAATATAAATAATTACTAGGAATTTACTTGAAAAAAATGTAACAGGGTTGAAGTTTTTGACAAAAAGTAGCCATGATACCTTTTTTAGCTAAGATATGGCACCACATGGAAATCAAGGACATTACAAAATTGTAATATTTTGCAAAACTATTGTTTATTTTGTAATAAACTATTATTAATTCATATAACAGAGTTGAAATGTTGAGCTTGTCAATCTTAATCTGAAAATACAAAAACTGAAATATAGGTAAGAGAAGAAACTGACACTTTTGTGATGTAATTCCCTCAATGCAGATCACACATGGACTGATCCATTATTTTTAATAGGAGGGTAAATGGTATGGCGTGACAGGGTTGAAACAAACTGAGGGACGTGTGTCAATATTGCAATTTCATAGATAATTCAAGTATTTTTTCAGAATTAATTTTTGATCAGTTAAAGTTGACAAGCATATGATTATATTAGCAACATTTTTGGAATAATTGGCCATTTTGATTTGTTTAATATTAAATGAATATGTAATAATGCTTAGTGAGCACATGCAAATATGTCTGTCTAATACTAAGACAACACATTTTTTGTAATGCAAAACAACCTGTTCCATTAATTGCTTTAAAATACATTTTGTAGTTTCCTTTCATTTAAAATTATTGAAGTAAGCTTGGGGGACTCAAAGGGCACCCGATTGTTTGTCTGAACACCTTGTTTCTCTTGTGCATTAAGAACACTTGTGTTAGTGCATGAATTAACAATAAATAGGTTATATACAGTGTAAAATACCACGTACTGTCCGCCCTCCCATGCCACCCTGGCATGACCTCTTGCCCCCCCTTTGCCACCCCATGTAAAATTTTCTAGAACCGCCACTGTATTCACCACATTCAACATTTATTTATTTCATAATGTGACAAGTACCTGTATTTAGTATTATTTGTAGAAAGCAGAACTGGATCAAGGACTTGTCCAAGAAGTTGTCTGAGAAGTAGCCATCTACACTCAGTAGAGGTTTCTCAATACTCAAATTTCCCCTCCTCGACTCCTCGGTCCTCCGGTAGTGACCCGGAAATGAATTTCAGCGCGCCATGTTGAAGGACATCTCATTTCTCTTAATGCACTTCGAGGACCGAGCATCGAGGAGGCTCTCTGGAGGAGCTCTAACCGAGGAGACACTGATGGATCCTCCACGGCTCCTCCGCGGATGCGGTGGAGGCGGCCGGACTTCTCTCAGCCAATGACAGCTCTGCGTTTGTAGCAGTGGCCGCAGAATAAATATATGAATTTAACAGTTTGGTTAAACCACTAAGTCCGACAACGCCACCCCGGGAATTTCACCCAGGGAAATGTGACAAGTTTTAAGTCACTAGGACACACAGGTTCGGTTACTCATGGAACAAGAGACGTGGTTCAATTAACAAAAATAGAACAGTTTATTTGTATACAATAGTAAAAATACAATTTATAAAAACAGTCACACAGGGCTATATCCAAAAGGGAGAACGGACAAGGGGGCTGAGGCTTACCAGTGGGGGAGAGGGTCAACGAATGAGTAGCGGGATCCCACAAAAACAAACTTAAGTCACCCCGGTCACACGTGTTCCACACTCACACAATCACACGGAGAAAAGATCCAAAAACCCGGGGGAAGCACAGCACACGGAAAGGGGGAAGCCACCACCTCGGACACCAATACCACCACCTTCAGCTCTCAGTAACTAAAACAGGAAAACAAGGGAAAACACAATAAGTGGGGGACAAAAACACAGAATGAAATAAACCAAAATAAGCCGCAATCATGCGGCATAAACAAAACTATGCAAAAAGCAAAGAAAGAAAACCTAAACCAAAATCATATAAACAAACAATGATTTGACCAAAGATATATCGACACTAATTAAGTATAAAATAAGCCAAAAGAAAGAAAATAACAAAAGAAAATAGGAATAAACTAAAATAAACTATTAATGAAAAGGAACAAAGTAAACAAAATAGTTGAAATTGGTGAAGGAAAGAATAACTAAACAGAAGGAGTTAGCCCAGCAGTCCAGTCACTAAAACACCACTAGGGGAGCGGACCTCTAGTACAGAGTAGGCCACGCTAAACCGGCCCAACCACAGTAGCCAAAAGCGAACAATCTAAGTAGTGTCCAGTAGCACAGGATCGGTCGGGCAGGTGATGATACTGCCGTAGGCAATGCCAAACCGGACCAGACACGTTAGCCAGACGCAGACAATCAACTAGCACTTAGCAGCACACAGGATCAGCAGTACGGGTGATGACCCTGCGCCAGAAACCCGTCTCTTTTCGGTGCAGCAAAACAGCAGCGGTTCTTTAAAGCCTTAGCTTGGCCCTAGATTAACAATAAACACACAAGTATAATATTAATGTTCAGGAAAGGTGTGGTAAATGGACTGAACAAATCGCCGTACATACCGATTAGGCAGAGAGGAGAGAGTTTCATGCTCTCTAAGTTACGGCTACTTGACGGGCATCGCCAGGAAGACCCTCCGCTATACAAAACAAAACGTGACTACACGTAAGTATGATAAATTGCGAAACTTTACCTGAAGCCAACTATTCTCCTACAACATACCTACGCCGGTGGCGGAAGCAAAACACGGCAAGAACGGAAGTGGGTTGGTCTGGGCACCAGCGAACAAGAGGCCGCCAGCTAGAAGCCTCTGCTCCTTTATAGGGTGCCCCCTGGCGGTGATAGGCTAAAAATAATATGCCTTACAACACTATTTACTGCTCATCCTGCCACACATGCATCCCCTTGATATTATTTTAGAAACTGCTTTCATCGCGACGCGATGTTTCCAGAGAGAACAGCTGTGAGGTCCATGCAGAAAGCAGAACAGTGTGTAAAATGTATATCACTCAGTATAACAGGCCTACATTACTCTCTGTATTTGTATGCTTTAGTTTAGTAGATATCTACAAACAAAGAGTCGATATTTTTCTAAGACCATTTAGTGCTTCACATAATAAAATACACAACGGCTGTAGCCTGATTATGCTTTAGGAGCTAGGTGTGTGTGTTGTAGCCTACAATGTGTAGATATGGCGGACAGACGGGTCTCAGTTGGTTTGGTGTCCTATGCTTACTTTTAATACTTGTAAATACAACTTTTGGCCCGTAATTTCAATTCCACATTTCAGAAACCAGAGAGAGGGGGGGATATATCCAGTCTCTGATTGTGTTACGTTATTATGAGAGTGCTCTCTCATACTTGTTTGATTCTGAAATTGTATATATTTATATAAATATATGTGTGTGTGTATATGTCCGCATCTGTAGCCTGTTATTGTCTCATTATACCGCACTGTCAATGAATTAAAAGTAAATATATAAGTCGTCATGAACACATCTGTCCATCAGACAAAGGGCTGTTGTGCCTCCTGTCATCATTAATGGACGTCTCCTTAAAATGACCGCTCAGAGGAAAGGAATTCTCATTTCTCTAACCGCCTGCTGCTTCCCCTCCTCTCTCCTCGGTTCCCCTCCTCAGTCCTCCGCTCGCATCTCCTGTGGGCGGCACCAAGTCTCGAGGATAGGAGTCGAGGAGGGGAAATTTGAGTATTGAGAAACCTCTACTTTGTCAAAAAGGTCCATCCAAAACTGGACACACTCACTTTGCAAGGTCAGCCACCATCGTTCAATACGCTGGTTTACAGCGCTTGGACCAAAGGTTACATTGTCTGTTTCAGCTTGGTTCTCAGAAAAATGCAAAAACTGCTGCATTTCAGCCATATGGCCATTTTCTGTTCCTAAATCAAGTCTGAGTCTGGCAGGGCACCCACCAGCATCAATAAAGTAGCCAGCGATGATCTTCGGGTCTTTGTTTGTTTTGTAAGCTTCAAGCCATATCATCTTTCTGGAAAACCCGTCAATGCCACTGATTGCAATTCCAAATGGCTTAAGCTTGTCGTAACATCAATGTGCCATACATAGTTTGGACCACAGCTGTGGTAGATGCGCCTTTGCAGTCTGTTTCTTGACCTCAGATCAACACCTTCACCATCCAATAACTGTAGCAGTATTCGCACTATTTCTCTGTCAGTCACAATTCCATGTAACCAACATTTTTGGTGCATCCATCTGTAACCATGACACTGACCAGATGTTTCCAGTTGCTGTTCAATGAAGATTGCCACATCGGTTTTATTCTTTCGATGCCAGAGCTGCTTCTTATGGAAGCCCATTTCCACCACTCATAATAATGAGATAAAAAGTCATAACTATGAGATAAGAAAGTCGATATTATGAGATAAAAACATTACCTGTTATGAACTATAATATATATGCCTATAGTTTTGTGGTAACATTCACGGTTTAGAGTTAGGCTAGCAACTCACAGCAGCAGTATGCCCACACTATTGTCATTAGTGGCGTGAACGTTGCCACAAAACTATAGGCATATATATTATAGTTCATCAACAGGTAATGTCAAAGCTATGAACTGCATTGTTGTAGTTTAGCTGCAATATAGGTTATATGTAACATCTAACATTTACAAAAGTCACCTGTAATAGTTACCTTATTTAGGACTAGATGCCGTTTGCATGGTGGAGAGCAGCAAGGTGATGGAGGGACCTTTGAAGACAGCGCCACTGCAGCATAATTATGACTTTTTATCTCATTATTTCGACTTTCTTATCTCATAATTATGACTTTTTATCTCATGATTATGACTTTTATCTCATTATTATGACTTTCTTATCTCATGATTATGACTTTTTATCTCATTATTATGACTTTCTTATCTCATAATTATGACTTTCTTATCTCATAATTTCGACTTTTTTATTTTCATAATTATGACTTTTCATGGGGATTTTAATTGTTTTAAATGGTGGAAATGGGCTTCCATATATTATCATCACACTTGAGAAACAGCCTTATCGTGGCTGTATACGGAACATGTAACTTAATTCCTGCATTTAAGGACGATGAATAGCGTAGTCCAGTGGTTCCCAACCTTTTTTCCCAAGAGCCCCCCCAAATGACTGCTGTTGGAAGCAGTCATTTTACATTTTAATTACTTTTACATTTTAATTACCCCCCCCCCCCCCCCCCCGTGGGGGGGGGGGTAATTAAAATGTCTCAAAAAAATGTCTCTAAAAGTCTCAAAAATGCTACAACTACTGTCACAAACTAGATTAATGTGAAGTATTTTGTTAAAGGAGGATGAAAGCGTAATTAAGGAGCACTATCGGAGTGACTTTGATGGTTATTGGACTCAGGATTAATTCATTTGGATTCCCGCTGTATGAAGAAATTAAAGGACGGCGCGGAAGTGCAAACAATTCAGAGGGATTCAACTGTTTAAAACACATGCTCAAAGTAAGCCGGATTTTGCCGATGTGTTTATGTGGATTCAAAAGTCGGAAATAATCTACAAAATGGAGGAGACCAATCTGATCGGAGCAACTGTGACAAATAATCCAACTGAAACCGGCAAGGACAATGACTATGTTTTAAAAATGCGCTTATCCAGACAAGCCTGGTTTGGACAATTTACGGGCAGAAGAAACATTTCTATTAAAGAAAGAATTATACATTTCTGTCTTTTTATGCCTTTAATAGCTACTAACTTGAATTGTTATTCTAATTAATCAATTATTTTTTATATTTTATTGTATTGTAGAGACAAGGCTTTTAGTGACAATCATGTATTGCTTTACAATTATATGTAAAAAAAAAAAGAAAAGTCTAAATATGATATTTGGCCTCAAATCATCTGAGGCCTGATGCCCCCCCCTGCGATCTTTGGCAGAGAAGTTAAATCCATTTCTCACTTATTCTGACAATGTACTTAACCCCAAATAAAAGAACCCAATATATAGAGTTGTTAAATAATAATGAAGTCACGTTGTAATAAGAATAACTCATCGATCTCTCGTTTTATTTTTGAGCTTTGCCAAAAGCCACTGTGTCAATGTTGTCCTACTTGGGTTGCCGTCCGGAGTTGTCCAATATGGCGGACCATCTCGCACATGCGCACTGCAGATCGGGCAGAGCTGCAGATCGGGGCTGCTTCTCAGGTCGATTAAATGAAATCCTTGCTTCCCTCACTTGCGTCGTTTCCCTGCGTTTAGTCCCTCCCACCAGGGAAGCATGGAGGGACTCAAGGAAACCACGAGAAGCAGGGAAATGAGTTTTAAGAGCAATGGGACGTCCTTTCCTCCGGAGCGTCACGTGAAGCGACGTCCGTTTGTGATGACGCTGCACAGCTGTTCGTCTGGCAGCAGCCAGCTCTGTACCTGTACCCGTTATTTCCAAACACCCCCGCCTCTGTTAGTGCACATGTACTGACATAAACATTAGTATCATCTGTTGTAGATCCAAATACATGAAATAAAATAAGAAGTCATTCTCAAAAAAGATAAACGCCATTCTTAAAATGTATTTAAACGAACAATAGTTTGATTAATATTGATTAGAGTGCACAATAGGAATACAATTATTCAGAGAACAAAAACAGATATGTTATCTATCAAAACCCAGTTAGATTAACATTCATTGGACTGCACACTTTGTTTGTTTGTGTGGAGCAAATTAACATTTTAAATAGGACTTAATGACTGCGGTTTGGCAGCTGAATTAAAAGCTAAGCAGGTCAGTGAAAAACTACAAGCTGAAACCCATTAAGGTAATTTAGGAAGAAGGTTCCAATATACATGTTGGATAGAAAGAGGTTTAACCTTTCCAAACACAACATGTCTGATGCAGGAGCAGTCCAGGCGCCGTCGGGCACGACTACAACAGGCTATTGGTTTCATGGAGGTAAGCATCACTAGTCTGTTGCAGTATGAATGGTTTCACCAACAACAGCAATTTCATGTAAGATCAATTAATTGTCAGTTTAATAAAAGCTAGGTGCTGAAGGTAACATGTATCTTTATTTTGCAGACGGATGTCGATCCCATAGCCATTTTAAACCCTCATGTGCCAGTCCTTGCGGCGTTCTTTGATGGCCAGAAGGACCTCATGCAGGACTACAGACTGGGGCGCCAGTCTCTGGAGGCCCTGCTGAGGATCCTGCCATCAAAGAACACACAAGGCTGGTCACATGAGGTGAATATTTTAATTACCCTTTATTGTTTGGCACACGGCTTGTCATACAGTGTGGTGTCCCGAGCCTTTGATGTCCCCAAGTCGACCGTCTGCAGACTGGTGCACACTGGAGTACAAAAATTGCAGTCCTTCGGAGAACTGGAGGAGGTTGGCCAAGAGTTTGCAAGGCTGGCCAACAGCCCAGTATTCTCCAGGTGTGTGGGGGCCATTGATGGCTGCCATGTCCGCATAAAGACCCCCCCAGGACCTCTGGGCCAGGATTACCTCAACAGAAAGCTCTTCCCATCCATACAATTGCAGGCAGTGTGTGATGGGAAGGGCTTCTTTCTCAACACCTTTGTTGGGTATCCTGGCTCAGTCCATGACACCAGAGCCCTGAAGAACAGCGCCATTTACAAACAGGCTCTGTATCCTCCCTCAGGTGACACCAAATATTCTTGTTAATACATCAAAATCCATCAATGACTTTTAGTATACTAAATATGTTCTCTCTCTTTTTAGGATTCTTCCTTTTGGGTGATGGTGGCTACCCCTGCATAGAAGGACCTGTGGCCCTCATCACCCCATATAGAGAACCACTGCAAGGGAGGGTGCAGAGCCGCTTCAACCAGCATCATGCCAGGGCTCGCTCCATCATAGAGCGGGCCTTTGGCAGGATGAAAAGCAGGTGGAGATCGCTGTTCTTCAAGGCTCTGGAGGTCCACCACACCTTTGTCCCCTCAGTCATCACCGCCTGTGCAGTGCTCCATAACATCTGCCTCACAGCGGGGGACATCCTGGAGCCTGAAGAGGATGTTGGGGACATTGGTGTGGTTCCACCACGTCTGGTGAGGGGGGATCGAGGCGGACATGGCCAGCGAGACCGACTGGCAGGGCTGCTCTCTGCTCCATGTGTGCAACCAGTTGAACTACAAGAACATGATTATTTGTAGGACTTGGGGACACGAAGGCCTTGGACACCACACTGTGTGAAAAGCTGTGTGCCTTCATTTACGGTTTATTGCGTTGTGATGTTTATAATTTAACAAATAAAGGAACAATGTTTTGACAAACAAAGTGTATCTCAATGGAACAATAACAACGTTGCAAAAACTTAGAAACAAAATCATTTATTTACCAATTTCTCAAATAAATCCAAAAATCTTTTTGTGTTAGCCTGATTGGCCTCAAAGCGTTCCTGCTCTCGTTGGGCCTCCTCTTTCAGAAACTCTAATAGGGCCCCCCTACTTGCCCTCTTCTTCTTGGCAGGCGGGGGACTGAGAGAGGTGGATGGCTCTTCATCCAGTGTAGTGGTGCTGCTACTTTTGCCAGGCTGCCCAGGATCCTCCTCTTCCTCCATTGCCTGGCCACAAGGAGCAGCCCCAGCTCCACTGGATGAAGAGCCAATCCCACTGGGGGCCACGTCAGCCGAGTCCATCAGGACTGGAGGCTCCATGGAAGGCCGACTCCCAATGGCTTCATGCATCAGGGAAAACCACGACCATGTGGCTGCCGTGGCCTCCCCCGCATCTGTCCCCGTCCCTGTAGGGGGGGTTTTCAGCTCCTGAGGGAGAACAAGGAATGTATGAGTCAGATGAAGACACAATAGAAATAGCTGCATTGTATGCATCTATAAATACAATATCTCACCTTATATTCTCTTTTCAGGTTGTCCCACTTTTTTTGCCAGTTGGGTGGGAGTGAGCAACTCCTCCAACTCCATCTTCTGCAGAACCTCTCTGTGGAGTAAACCATTTCTTAAATTATAGCATCCAGGCATGCAAAGTCTGATTACTTCTGACAATATGCTTCATGCATAATAATTCCATGACACACTCAGGTTCACTGTGGTTCATTCACAGTAGTGGTTACATTGATTATCATACCATGCACCAAAACAACATTGTCAAACAACTCATGTAGAACTGTAGCTCACCCCCAGGCCTTCTTGGCTGTGAACCTCTTTCCTGTAAACAGGTGCTCATTGTCAGTCCTCTGTTGAATGAGTGCTCTGGTTTGGGCCTCCGTCCCTGTTTAAGGAGAATTATGTTATACATACATCAGCAAAAGGAAACCTTAAGCCATTAACATTTCACTCACATAATGCTGCATATAAATGATTTGAATGTATTGAATTATTTATTACAAATACATTGTTACTGCCAGCCAAATGAATGATGGTACCTTAGTTACGTCTGTATGTGGCAGGTAGCCTAGTTAAATGAAGAAACAAGTGGTTTCCAACCGAAATATGTCCGATAAATAACGAATGCTGCGTGTGTATACGCACGTTATGTAGCCTATTGCAAATATTGCCTTTAGTTGGGCATTTCACATGAACATTGTTGAGAAAATATAAAGCGTTCAATAACAGAAATATATGAGTTGTGGGTTAAATACATGTGAACAGATGTTGCATTATCGTAACGGTATCGTTGTAGGCATACAAATAACATGAAGTAATAGGTACACTACTTACACTTGTGTAGTTTTTCTGCCGCCATGTCTTTCAAATGTGCCAGCTGCATGCTGGAGGCAGGGCTTTTAAACCGAGTGAAATCAAGGATTCATGCCTCAGCTGTGATTGAATGGAAATGACAATAAATGAAACTGTAAAACGAAAAAAGCGATCATGAAAATGTTTCCAATAATGATTTTTGACCACTTTTGTTTAGATCACATATTTGTAACTAAATGATACATTAATTGAAACAAAACACGGTATAAACTGAGGAGTGAGTCCCGTGAGGTTCATGTATTTTCTTCACTCCGCTGGGGTATTGCTCTCATGTCAAGAAGCATCAGATCAGTGCATGCACTGCCTCGTCCAATCAGTGAGCGATACACAGTAAGGGGGCGGGGTGAGTATCTGAGGATGGTCTGGTGGTTCCTCGGTTATCGCTCCTCGCTCCTCGATCCTCGGTCCTCCGGCAGAAATAAGAGCCATGGGAAAGAGCCATATGAGGAAATGAACTGCGGTCTGGCTCTCCCAGCTTGCACGCGGTTTGATTGGCTAGCGCTTGTACTAGCGGGAATTGCAAAAACGGGATTTGATTGGCTGACGGCCCGTCTACACTACAGGCGTCAAAAAATGCTTTCAACGCTTCGTCCATTCATTTGAATGGGGTGACGTAGGATATTTTCAAACTTCGCCGAACTGCATTGTGGGTAGCATGGCAAGGCGTTGCAAGCATCGCGAACGTCTATCGGCGTCAAAAGTTGAACAATGTTCAACTTTAGAGGCTCGATGCTTGCTCGAAGCTGGCGTCAGCCAATCAAATCCCGTTTTTGCAATTCCCGCCAGTACAAGCGCTAGCCAATCAAACCGCGTGCAAGCTGGGAGAGCCAGACCGCAGTTCATTTCCTCATATTCCAAACGAGAAATTACGGTAGCAAATCACCCGGTTCTTTCCGACCAGAACTATTTACCGGGATACAAACCGGAGGAACCAGGCATGGAGGGAGGTGGCAGAGGCAAAGTTGAACATTGTTCAACTTTTGACGCCGATAGACGTTCGCGATGCTTGCAACGCCTTGCCATGCTACCCACAATGCAGTTCGGCGAAGTTTGAAAATATCCTACGTCACCCCATTCAAATGAATGGGCGAAGCGTTGAAAGCATTTTTTGACGCCTGTAGTGTAGACAGGCTTCTCAATACTCAAATGTCCCCTCCTCGACTCCCCTCCTCGGTTCCCCTCCTCGAGACTTAGACCCGCCCACAGGAGATGCGAGCGGAGGACCGAGGAGAGAGGAGGGGAAGCAGCAGACGTTTAAAGAAATGAGAACTCCTCTCCTCTGAGCGGTCATTTTAAAGAGACGTCCGTTCATTATTACGTGGCAACAGCTGCATCAGCTGTCGAGTGTTTTGTCATAGCGCTGTATCTCTGTTAGATCAGCTGAACATTATTCCCCCACATATTTACTTTGAATTCATTGAGAGTGCGGTATAATGAGACAATAACAGGCTACAGATGCGGACACACACACACAAATATATTTATATAAATATATACAATTTAAAGTATGAGAGCACTCTCATAATAACGTAACACAATCAGAGACTGAATATATCCCCCCCTCTCTCTGGTCGCTGAAATGGGGAATTGAAATTACGGGCCAAAAGTTGTATTTACAAGTAGGCCTATTAAAAGTAAGCAGAGGACACCAAACCAACTGAGACCCGTCTGTCCGCCGCATTTACGCACTGTACAACACACAGGGCCGCCCCTGGCCAACTTGGGGCCCCAAGCGACATTGTGAGATGAGGCCCCCCCCAACCGACAGGAGTGAAAAAAAATTGTTTGGAAACAAAGTAGGCTACTTTGCAAATATAATTCCTGTTTATTATTATTATCAACGGTTACTTTTTTATACAGTGAGGTAAATGGTAAATGTTCGTTCAGTATGGGTTTACAGGTGAATTTTGCATTTCCTGCCAAATACTAGCCTCAAAAAGATAAAAACATAATTAATGCAAATAAACTACTTCTACTAATAATCATAATCATAATCAATTCAATAATAAAAATACTATATTGTTTTATTATAATATAGTTGTATAGTCAAGACAAAACATGCTTATGACATGCTCAAAAACTGATATTTCTTCAATCTGTATTCTAGTTCCCTCTGTCAGCAATGTATCAACAACTACACACACATTTCTATCAGTATTTCTCTGTGTTGTGGTTGACATGATGATGACTGTTAGGAGTTAAGGGGAGAGGCTGAGCATCACCATGAAATGTGCAAATTGACATAAAAATGAATAAAAGGGGAAAAAATGCTCCATGTTTTTTAGGCTGTAAACTTGAACTGTTATGTAAGCCAACTAGACAGACAGTGTATCACTCTTCCTCCTGTACATTAGCAGATAAAAGGCATAACATAATGAATGAATGGTAAATAAAGATTGCTGGAAATAACTGCATCTCCATTAGCCTACAGCAGAGGTGCCCAGTACGTCGACCGCGGGCGACCGGTCGCCCGCGGGGGCAATGCTGGTAGATCACGAGTCATTCTTAAAAAAAAAAATCCAGCTCCGTTAAAATAGACAAAACAGGTTTTGATCCCTCCTCCCTTGGCCTCCCTGCCACTTAATTCAGGAGTTTACTTGATTGACAGAAAAAGCGACCTATCGCTTTCCAGTCTGTTAACCCAGAATGCAAAGCGATACAAAATCAGTCAAGTGCCGGGAAAACTCAAATTAAGTTAAAGATACTAACAAGAGACAAACAACCAAATGAGTGCGGGACCGAGCAAGAAGCTAAAGACAAACCACTTCCACACAGAATGGGAGGAAGAGTATTTGTTTGTGATGTCACATTCAAAGGTTATTTGCCTTATTTGTAAAGCAAGCGTCGCTCTGCCAAAGAAAGGTAACGTGGAGAGGCATTATCGGAGTGTTCACAAGGCATATGACAGCGACTTCCCTCCGAGTAGCGAGTTGAGAAAGAGAAAGGTCATGTATTATTGCTACACAAATATTATCTCGCAGTCTTAGTGTCGCCAACTCGTTTCTAACATGCAAAAAGACAAACAAATGCGTCTATGGTCGGTGTATTTTCGACCTTTCCGATCCAGACGAGATCTCTCTCCCCCGTCTGTGCGCGAGGGGGCGGGGCAGTTTACACACTCGGCTGCTAGATGCAGAAACACACGGAGGGGATGGCGGAAAGAAGCGCTCCAAGGTGTGGTTAAATGTTACCCGTCTTGAAGTGGACAATGCTCGTTGCCAAGAGAGTTTAGCATGTGAGGGCGGGAACACGAGCAATGTGTCTAAACATTTATCAAAAGTGCACCACATTCAGACGGAGAAATGCACCGGGTTCGACTGTCTTTCTAGCAGCTCTGTAGCCCCCCCATCCACGAGTAACGTTTCCACGTCAGGTGTTATGCTAGCAGCACCACACGGAGTTAACACCATGATACAAACACGGGTTAATGATTAGAGGTAACTGAGTTACTCTTTATTTTGTTAAAGTTTCAGCTATTCTGTTCACAGTTGTCATCAGATTATTTAATAGGATTTGTTAAAACATTGTTGTTTCTTTTGATGCGAAATATTATTTATTTTATTTAAATAAAAAGCAATGTTAATTTTGTAAACAATTTGTTAATTTAATAATATATGTATTTTTGAATCAAGTATTCATCTTTATTGTCTTCATTGTTAGTTTCCACATGCCTAAAACAACCTCAAGCTAAATCTAAAAGTTGATGGCTAAATAAGAGCGTTTGAGAAATTGTGCAAGGCATACAGTAATAGTCTGAATAGTCGATTAGTCGTTTCATTAATCGATAGATTAATCGATTATCAAATTAGTCGTTGCAGCCCTATTATCCCATGTATAAATAAAACGTGTTATTCAGCAACCCTTGCAATTTGGGATTTTATTTTTGGTTGGTAGACCTCGGTGAGCTGGTCATTTCAAAAGTAGCTCACCAGCCCAAAAAGTGTGGGCACCCCTGGCCTACAGTATATGCTCTGCAGAGACTGCCTTCTTCATGTCGTGAATAGCAGCTGATGTTTTAAGATGGCAATTGGCAATTTGACTTATACAACATTCGCAAGTTGTACATTTGACTCATACAATAACCCACCTTCGAGTGATGCGCTAGTTTCTTCATGTTTTGTTTTTTGCGCCGGACTGAAACTGTCTTTTCACCGACATCTCTTCACCTGCACTAGTGGCCGTATCAAAGCCGTGATTGGTCAGATGTCGATTCATTGCAACGGTGTCGGGTTACAAACGTGCTCCTCTTGTCACCTCTCACGGCCCGTCCACACAGCGGCGTGCGCCGCACTCTCACTCTCGCGGGGGAACTGAGCGGAGAACTGCGCACAGCAGCTGAGGCCCTCTGGGCGGGGCCCCCTGCGCAAGGCGGGGCCCCATGCAGCCTGCGTGATTGGCCTGTAGGGAGGGGCGGCCCTGACAACACACACCTACACACTGTACCACACACACACCTACACACTGTACCACACACACCTACAGCTCCTAAAGCATAAGCCGTTGTGTATTTTATTATGTGAAGCAATGGTCTTAGAAAAATATCGACTCTTTGTTTGTAGATATCTACTAAACTAAAGCAAATAAAGAGAGTAGGCCTGTTATACTGAGTGATATATATTATACACACTGCTCTGCTTTCTGCATGGACCTTACAGCTGTTCTCTCTGGAAACATCGCGACGTGATGAAAGCAGTTTCTAAAATAATATCCAGGGGATGCATGCATAGCTGTCATTGGCTGAGATAAGTCCGGCCGTGCGTCACGCCTCCACCGTTCCCGGAAATGCATCCGTGGAGGAGCCGTGGAGGAACCATCAGTGTATCCTCGGTTAGAGCTCCTCCAGAGAGCCTCCTCGACGCTCGATCCTCGGTCCTCGGTGTGCATTTAGAGAAATTAGATGTCCTTCAAAATGGCGCGCTGAAATTCATTTCCGGGTCACTACCGGAGGACCGAGGAGGGGACATTTGAGTATTGAGAAGCCTCTAGGGAGAATGAAAAAACATGGATAAAAATCAAAGAAAACGAAAATAAAAAGGTGGGGCCGAGAAGGCAAGAAAAAAAAGGTGAAGTCACTCGCAGGTGAAGCATATAAATGTCGCAAATTGACAGACCTTGTTGGCAGTAGCGCTGCTACAAGCACTATCAGCAGCAGCTTAGAACAAGTGCAAGATGATGAAGAGAATGATGAGGGCGCGAGTTGAGGGGGGATGGCATCCCCCCTGAAATAAAAACGGTCAAAATCATCCCCCTTCTAAAACTGCCATTCCCCCTTTCCATCCCTTATGTAATTTTATCAATGAACATGGCACTGGTATTACTGCTATTTCAACATTCATTTGGCGCATTTTGAGTAAAATACTGTGAGCGAGGGAGCACGCACACACGAAATGACATGTTTACCAAGTCGCTGACGCTATACTATGCGAGTGCCCTAGAGGGCGCCAGAGCGCCGTGATGCGCCTGTTTGATCGATGCCAGAAGCGCAGGTAACGGTCATCACAATGGCCAAGCGACCAGGAGGACAACACGATCTGAGAGACTTCATATTTAAAAATACTAAAAATAACATTTCAGGTAAGTCAAGAGTCAGTCATCTTAGTCATTACTAATTACTTTAGTCACCAAAGGTGGAATCTATGGACATAAGCAGCAATAACAACTTAGTTTGGAATTTAGCTACATTTTTCTCTCGTGTTAGCTAGCTGGTAAGACTCAAAACTGTTGATGAAATGATACCACCAGCACCAGTAGAGCTGAAACCCCTCCTTCAAGCAGTGCACACTCTGGTCATCTCCACAGCTGAGTGTGAACGTGGGTTTAGTCATATGAACATTTTAACCACAACTAGAAGCTCCCAGAGGTAAAAAGCATGTCAGCCTTGCTTTTCATCAAGTGTGTTGGCCCTCCACTGAATAAGTTCAGACCAGAGGTATACATCAAGACTTGGCTTCAAAGCCATTGCTAACAATCCGAAAGCAAGAGCCAGAGAAATTGAGACCAAAAAGCATGATTATGAACATCTTTGGAAACTTCTATGAGATGGGAGAGAGTGGAGTAGGCAGCCATTGACAACATTGGTCCTATTTTGTATTATCTGTATACTTTTTTTATATATTTTAATATTTTGTAAACAATTTCAATTTGCACTTAATGCCCTGTTAAAAAAAGTAATATTGGGAATGTTAACATAAAATATTTGTATTTGAACTGCAATAAAATTATGACGGATCAACATTTTTCTAATTTTTTTCCTCAAATGTTTTATGAAGTGTTTAATTTAAATAATGATTTAATTAATTACGATACAAATGTAACCCTTTAGATACCAGTTTTGATCGTATACCAGTAACTGCTTTTTTGAAAAAATACACTATAATTCAATATTCTAAAAACTATTTTGACTTTATTATTAGTAATCAGTTGATCCATCTGAATAATAAATGAGGGACTGTTAACCTACAAGATTTGTACCATAGACTTCCATTATAACCACATTTTTGTATTCCCTCCCCCCCTTTAAATTAAAGTGAAACAAATATTTTGCACTAATTGTCCTCTGCATTTGACCCTAAATGTTAGTGGTGCCATGGCAGCCCGGGGACCGACTCTAATTCTGAGGTGCCTTGGTCAAGAGCAATGAAAGGAGTATCTGAACATCCATAACATGCATGTTGTTTTAGGAGTATAATAATTATCTTTATGCTGGTTGGTCTCCCACCCTCGGCGGGTTATCAGCACAAATGATGTCCTCATATGATAAAATCCACCATCCCCCCTGATTTTTTTTTACAACTTGAGTACTGGATATACAGCCAGCCTCCTGCGTTCATGATGAGGGACAGAGTTGAGCTGGTGGAAGAACCAGCTCAACTGGCACAGCCAGAACGACCTATCTTTCTCATGGCTTGCTCTATAATGATACTACAATTCAAATGCAATACCGACAACAACTCAACAGCAACAACGCAAACTACGACAACCCACATTGCGCATTGTTTAGAGCGGTCATAAAGTGTTGAAGCGCTCAAATTCGAAACAGTTTCAACCTGTCACCTGTCAGAATCGAGACGAGGCAGTGCATTGAATTGCGTGAATGGACCGCAATTATACATTATACATCCATGCCGCAAACCAGTCAAGTGATTCATTCAGGAAATGAAGCAGTTACTGGTTCGGACGTCACATCTCACGTGATTTGAAGCTGTTGCTGCTTCTGGCGTCATATGTCACGTGATTTGAAGCAAGCTTCGAAGCACTAGGCTTGTTTGAGACGCGTTGCGGCTCGCCTCGAAAGTAGACGAGAGTAGCCCATCGCAGCCGGGGGAGGTCTCAAAAAGCTTGCCTGAAGTCGGACAGCTCGGAGTCGGCTTCTTCTTCTTCTCTCGGTTTTTTGGCGGATTGCAAACAACTTTAAGGTGCATACCGCCACCTCCGGAGTCGGCTTGACTCGGTTTGCATTTATAAAGAATGCACACATGTGTTTAATCGTTAATGTCAGATATGTACTAAGTAAATACATTTGTTCCTGCTCAAGATTAGATTCAACTTTATTGTTATTGCACATATTACAGGTACTGAGACAACGAAATGCACTTTAGCTTCTAACCAGGAGTGCAACAAGCAGTAAAGTGAAAAGTAATGTACACAATCTACAGAATAAAATATAGAATGAATTGAATGATGAATAAACAGTGAGGGGTATGAATACACTAGATATACACAGCAGCCTGAGAGCAGTATGAACAGTGTGTATGAATATGCTAAGATATATAAAGTATGAAAACGGTAAGCAGTGCAAGTATAGAAAATATATGGATATTAATTTAATGATGATAAATATTGTGGAACAATGATGAAAAATGGGAATGGATGTGGCGACGTAAAACTGACACAAAACAACAGCAAACTTTTGCCGAGCCAATTGGAGAGTTTCATCACCAGCACGTGGTAAAAACCACCAATGAGCGCTCAGCTCGAGATACTAGCGAGTCGTTTCCCATCAAGCATTTCGCTTCCGCAGCCCGTGGAGAGGAACTGCGCCGCCTCGCTGCGCCTCGCTGTCAAGGCTGCGGGCGTCTTTGTCCCGCGAGATTTCAACGTCTCATGTAGGCGGGCCTCCAGAGCAAGTCGGACAAAATGACTAACCATCATGCAACGCACGAGCAAGACGTTGATCGAATTTGCGCAGGTCTGCGCAGGTCTCGCTTGTCTCAAACAAGCCTACTGCTTCTATGGAATAGGAAGTCCAGGGTTGAAGCTCTGTTCGAAGCTTCAGTGTCAAACTGCCATCACTAGTTGTTACAGCCAGGAGCTACCATGGCGAGCCGCGTCTCTTTACACTCGCAGCTCACCTCCATCATGGAAACATTGGCCATGTCCGCCCTGAAGCAGGTCTGTAAGCTGGTGGATGAAGACTATGCGGAGCTCCGTGTGGGGTTGTCTCAGCTCCTGGCGGCTAATTCAGCCCAGGAAGAGAAAGTCAACAGTCTGGAGTGCGAGCTGGCCACTATGAGAAGCGAAGCTCCTGTGTTGTGTAAAAGTAATCACAGCGAAGGCGTGCAAACTGTCTGCCATAAGGACGGGGACGCTCAGGGTACTTATGTTTTGTACTGAAAATAGCTCAGATAAGAACATACATCTTATGCATTGTTTACTGATGTGTCCTCCATGTCTTACTTTTATGGTTTGACTTTCCAGTGTCTGGGTCGCCCATCATAGAGGGGATCTTTGGAAAAGATTGGTGTATGAATCTGTGGAAAGACACAGACCCATGCAGTCTGGGGGGAGACTCACCAAAGTGCTCTGACGTAAGTGGGTGATTCAATTCAAAAGCTTTATTAGCATGACCATATTTACATACAGTATTGAAAGCTATGTATAGTTGTAACATCTATACAAAAATACATACAAATAAACAAATGAACAGTTATAAACAAACTGCTAAGAAAATGTTTTTTTGTTGTTGTTTTTTTACAAGGAATACAGATTAATTTCATTCATAGAATACATGAATACAAAATAGAATATGATATATATACTTATGATGTGAGACCTGGTGTATCTGCTCATTCCGGTTCCCTCAGACTGTGGCAGGCAGAGACAAACTGTCCTGCAACAATGCAGCTCTCTTTATATTCCCCGAGAAGTATTTATAGTTTTTCATTTTCATTTTTAAATATTTGAGGATGCTTATGGTTGAGTTTTGGGAAGAATTGTTTCCGTACCGGTTCAAAAGTTGAACATTGTGTGAGGAAGTGCTGCTCTGTCTCCACAGCAGTTCCTCCACACTGTTGGCATGATCGCTCCTCTTTTGGCAGCCATGTTTTCTTGTACCTGCCTGTTTCTATGGCCAGGCTGTGAGCACTCAGTCTGTACTTTGTCAACAACTTCCTGTGTTTAACATCAGTCACTGTGCTCAGGTAGGCTGCCACAGTGTACTGTCTTTTTAGGGCCAGATAGCATTGCATTTTACTTTGTGTTTGGGATTTAGTGTTCCAATAAGCGAGATCGTTTTGTTATAATTTGGTTGATTCTAATAGATGTGGGCTCAGCCTGGACCTGATCACAGTTTGAACCGGTTTGTGAACAGAGTGTCAGGACCAGCTGAGAGAGGGGACTCTTGTTTATCTCTTGATGCTGCAGGGCTTTGTGGTGGTAGGAGTGGGGGTCATTTTCTTTTAGATGTAGCCAATATTTAATTGACCGTTTCTGGATTTTTATTAATAATGGAAATGTGCCTAATTCCGCTCTGCAGGCGTTGTTAGTTGTTCTCCTGTGAACCTGTAGGATGTGTTTGCAAAACTCATTGTGAGCATTTTCTATTGGATGATTTTCCCATTTGTCAAATGTTTGGTTTGTTTGTGGGCCCCACACTTCGCTTCCATAGAGTAGGATGGGTTGTATTACTGATTGAAGTAATTTAAGCCGAATTTGAATGTGGATTTGTCTTTTTATTGCATAAAATGCCCTGCATGCTTTCTCTCTGTTCCTTGACAGCTTGATTAAAGCTTCCAGTGGAACTTATTTAAGGCCTAAATAATTATATTCTGAGCAATTTTCTATTGTCTGTGTCCCAATTGTAAAGTCAATATTGTTTGCCTGACATCTGGATCTTTTTTGAAATATCATTGTTTTTGTCTTTTTTATGTTAATTGCCATGGCCCAGGTCTGACAGTAACCTTCGAGTATATTTAAACTCTGTTGAAGTCCTTCTTTTGTCGGGCTTAACAGGATTAAATAATCTGCATACAGCAGGAATTTGATCTCTGTTTTGTGAAGTGTGAGCCCAGGGGCCTGTACTAGGAAGCTGGTTCAACCTAACCTGGATATGTTTGAGTTAGCCGGTTGGCCTAACCCAAAACATACGCGCTCTCGCTAAACTGTACTACGATGCTGGTTATCAAGTGGATCGCTCAAACCAGCCGTGTCCTATCTAGTTAGGTGCGCGTTCACATGAAAGGGGTGGTATCTGGAGCATTCCACCAATCACAAACATGGAGAAGCATACTGACAGCGCAGCGTCATACTTCCTGAATGAAAAGTCAACTATAATATTAGACATATGAAGAAGTTAAACTTTAAACATCCATGATTCAAACACTTTATCCAGGATAAAATCCACATAGTTGCACCTGCAAGGTGAATACAGCTGGTAAAAGAAAAAGTGTTTGAATGCGTACATTAACAGGTTTATGATATCAATGCCCCGTCTAAGACACGAGTGGATCTGACTTTAATTACATTTCAAACCGGAGAGACGTGATGTAAGGAATACATATTTATTGTTACACGTCATATGAATGAAATGATTGCCATGATAATACAACAGGAGAATGGAATGGTGTTTGGCGATTAGGCCCCGGTTTGCAGGATAATCATTCAGGAGGGAAAGAACCGCTCCGATTAAATCCCCGGGGTCTAGACACTGGTGGTGGTGATAAGTAGGTGGGACCGGTCTGAAGAAGGAAGGTTTAGCTTTGTCCTGGAGGAGACAGGAGGCGAGAGGGGTGGAGGCGGGTTGCGTGAGGTCACCTGAAATGACAACTGACAGGGAGGAAGAGCAGGCATTTAAGGAATTTAACATGTGCAGCAATTGGCTGCTGAGGGGTGACGCCCTCGTATTTAATGAGGGGGAAGAGAGCAATCTCTCTCTCTCTCTCTCTCTCTCTCTCTATCTCTCTATCTCTCTATCTCTCTATCTCTCTCTCTCTCTCTCTGACACAGGTATTTCCAGTTACTTTACATTCAGTATAAAATCACAGACACACATATACATAGGCTACATCTGATTACAAAAAATCTGTACAGGACGGTAAAATAATCACAGGCACACATATAAATAAATCTATGACAAAGTCTCATCTGTACAGAACAGTATGATAAAATAATCGATGGCAAAAACATGTCACTGTAAATGTCTCCGTTGTGGGACGAATAAATGATTAATTGAATCATCTACACATGTAATCTCACTTTTACACACCAAAATAACCTTAACACAGAGTAAACGTTTGCTAATGGAGTCTATTTTGTCCCAAGAAAATGTCATGACTATCGATAAAAAATATATCAATAAACCTATTGTTACTTTTCGCGGTATTCCCCACACATTGCCAGTACACTATTACTGTAATATTTACACTTACCCATGTCCAAATGGATCCTTGTTGTTGTCTTTGTATTCTTCTTCTTCAGAAGAGTCGAAGACTTCAGGTTCTGAGGCTCTATCTTCACTGCTGCTAGCGAAAAAAATCTCTAGCGAAGTCGGCAACTGTAAAGTTTTTTTTAGCCATTTTCTCTGTCTCTCTCCTCACAGATGTAAACTGATGGGAGACACGTGGTTTATGTTTTTTTTTACTTGGTGGGTAGGTCCTTAGTGATTTCTCGATGTCCATTGGTCATTTCAGACCATGATGGCTGCCGGCCGAGATTTCCTTGACGGACACACAAATCCACCAATCCCTCACAGTGTAAAGTCAAGCTGCTTTGAGCGGCCATATTGGCTGCTGTGCCCTGGTTACAGTCTCACAGGAGATACTGCTGGAAAGCTACACTTTCAGCGATTCCGCGGATATCTGAATCATATTTCTACTTCTTATAATCGAAAATATATTATTCATTTACCTAAATTATGCGCACTTGGACTCCAGAGGGTTAATTAAACTGTAGCTTGATTTTGGCAAGCTCAACTTGGTGTCCTACATTAATTGTTGATGTAATCACTAATTACACTAAGAGTGTGAGTAATGTGAATCGTGTTGTTTGTTTAAAGTTAACTGCAATACAAGCAACACGTGCTAAATGTGAGTCTGACAGGGAATCAGTAATCTGTTAGCCTCTGCCCTATGATGACTCGCTGCAAAACCAACTGTTAGCCTTTTTGTTTATTTGTTTAATGAAACCGTATGTTATGGTTATGTTACTTCGCAGAGGCTTTTATTTAAAGTGACTCACAAAAAAAATAAAAGACCCATAATTAACATTAGAATATCAATACAAATAGTTACATTACTTATTACATTTTTAACAGGGTAATTAGTCATCTGTCATCTACATTTCAAAAGTAAACTTCCCAACCCTGTTCATTAATTATAGTCAGCTAATTAATTAAACTTCAAAGGATGACAAAAGCATGTCAATATGATCTGTCTGTCCACTACATTAAATCAGCAGTAGCCTAAGTTCTGTCGTCAGTGTAAATGCATCTTTAATTGTATTACTATTTGAATTCATTGTAAATAATCTTAACTGTGCTGACTGCCTGTTTACTCCACACTACGTGTTATCAGACAGTCTCATCATTTTGACATGTTTTGTAATATTGCATGTGGTGTTTTAGTCAGTTATGTCGGCCTATTCTGTAGGTTAGAATCTGTCGTGTCAGAATCTAACAATTAGGCCTAATTTATGTCTGTCTGTGAAATTATTTCAAAATGTTCAGTTTGACCAATTAGGCTCTCTCTCTTTTTCAAGATGCATATTACAATCCGAGAGGGGAGATCCTTACCCGACTTACAGCGATGTACTACATGCTGCAAAGACTTTCACTGCCCGTTATGTGCCTCAAATGTGTTCCACCCAGCCAAATTGAGCAAGGTCCAAGCCCATTTAGAGAGCCACTTCAACCGTGCAGTTCTCCATGAAGGTAACGTTTGAAAACATTCTCTTGTGAAATGCAAATGGAGTTGCAATGTGTCTGCTTTAAAAGCAGCCTGAATGTTATGATCAGTTCCATTTGAGCAATACATCAAAACAAGTCCTTCTATGATTTGTTTGTGGTGACCAGTTACTTGATTCAGATGTTTGGTATTCATAATTTACACTTTAAAATAATATGATCACAAAATAATAATACTACAATTCTATGTTCTTATTTTTAAGGGTATACCATTCACAGATGTGCATTAAATTGCCGACCACAATGTCATTTCCACTGCTTCTACTGCCAGTCAACGCTGATGCGCAAAGCAGACTTCATCAAACACCTGGCTTTGTGCAAGGCAAAGCACACTGCCATAACCCCCATCATCCCAGATCCAGCTACCGCCATCATCCCAGATCCAGCTACCGCCATCATCTCAGATCCAGCAACCGCCATCATCCCAGATCCAGCTACCGCCATCATACCAGATCCAACTACCGCCATCATCTCAGATCCAGCTACCGCCATCATCCCAGATCCAGCTATCGCCATCATCCCAGATCCAGCAACCCCCATCATCCCAGATCCAGCAACCGCCATCATCCCAGATCCAGCAACCGCCATCATCCCAGATCCAGCCACCCCCATCATCCCAGATCCAGCAACCGCCATCATCCCAGATCCAGCGACCCCCATCATCCCAGAGGGAAAGATGAAAAGGGTCTATGTAGTGCCTGTACTGAAGAAGAAATGTCCCATATGCCATGTTCTCATAAATAAAAATCTTTTTAAAAAGCACATGGAAAGAAAGCACTCTGCCAAACAAAAGGACATAACCGCATGTTCACACCTACAGAGTGAATGCATAGATCCTGAAAATGGAGTCTGCTGTCCACAAAGCCTTCCATGGAACAAGTATTCCTCTGCATGTTCAGAATAAAGTATCAAATTGATGAACTAAATATTATTGACTTACAAATGATCTACCCAATTACACATCCGAAAAGGCGTGGGAAGAAGTTTACCACCCCTTCTCCCAAAAACTAAATTAACATTTTTGTTTTCTTTTAACAAAATATACATCTAAATGTATGTCTACATACAATATACAATTACAATTATAAATAGATTATATACAGTTGCAAGAAAAAGTATGTGAACCCTTTGGATTCTCCACACATAGCGTTGTGTGTTCCTTCCAAACAACTCAACTTTGGTTTCATCTGTCCACAGAATATGTTGCCAGTAGTGCTGTGGAACATCCAGATGCTCTTTTGCAAACTTCAAACGTGCAGCAATGTTTTTTCTGGACAGCAGTGGCTTCCTCCGTGGTGTCCTCCCATGAACTCCATTCTTGTTCAGTGTTTTACGTATCGTAGATTCGTCAACAGAGATGTTAGCATGTGCCAGAGATTTCTTTAAGTCTCTAGCTGACACTCTAGGATTCTTCTTCATCTCATTGAGCATTCTCCGCTGTGCTCTTGCAGTCATCTTTACAGGACGGCCACTCCTAGGGAGAGTAGCAACAGTGCTGAACTTTCTCCATTTATAGACAATTTGTCTTACCGTGGACTGATGAACATCAAGGCTTTGAGATACTTTTGTAACCCTTTCCAGCTTTATGCAAGTCAACAATTCTTAATCGTAGGTCTTCTGAGAGCTCTTTTGTGCGAGGCATGGTTCTTATCTGGCAATGCTTCTTAAGAATAGCAAATTCAAAACTGGTGTGTATTTTTTATAGGGCAGGGCAGCTTTAACCAACACCTCCAATCTCGTCTCATTGATTGGACTCCAGGTTGGCTGACTCCTGACTCCAATTAGCTCTTGAAGAAGTCTTTAGCCTAGGGGTTCACATACTTTTTCCACCCTGCACTGTGAATGTTTACATGGTGTGTTCAATGAAAACATATAATTGTTTGTGTGGTATTAGTTTAAGCAGACTGTGTTTGTCTATTGTTGTGACTTAGATGAAGATCAGAACACATTTTATGACCAACTTATGCAGAAATCCAGGTAATTCCAAAGGGTTCACATACTTTTTCTTGCAACTGTAATTCTTACTACTATCTATATATATATATATACTCAATACTAATATTCCAAGTTCCAGGGGCGTGGGTTTGGATGGAAAAATAAGGACATACAGTGGGGCAAAAAAGTATTTAGTCAGCCACCAATTGTGCAAGTTCTCCCACTTAAAAAGATGAGAGGCCTGTAATTTTCACCATACCTCAACTATGAGAGACAAAATGAGAAAAAAAAATGTAAAGAATTTATTTGCAAATTATGGTGGAAATTATTAAATTATTTGGTCAATAACAAAAGTTCATCTCAATACTTTGTTATATACCCTTTGTTGGCAATGACAGAGGTCAAACGTTTTCTGTAAGTCTTCACAAGGTTTTCACACACTGTTGCTGGTATTTTGGCCCATTCCTCCATGCAGATCTCCTCTAGAGCAGCGATGTTTTGGGGCTGTCGCTGGGCAACACAGACTTTCAACTCCCTCCAAAGATTTTCTATGGGGTTGAGATCTGGAGACTGGCTAGGCCACTCCAGGACCTTGAAACGCTTCTTACGAGGCCACTCCTTCGTTGCCCGGGCGGTGTGTTTGGGATCATTGTCATGCTGAAAGACCCAGCCACGTTTCATCTTCAATGCCCTTGCTGATGGAAGGAGGTTGTCACTCAAAATCTCACGATACATGGCCCCATTCATTCTTTCCTTTACACGGATCAGTCGTCCTGGTCCCTTTGCAGAAAAACAGCCCCAAAGCATGATGTTTCCACCCCCATGTTTCACAGTAGGTATGTTCTTTGGATGCAACTCAGCATTCTTTCTCCTCCAAACACGTCTAGTTGAGTTTTTACCAAAAAGTTATATTTTGGTTTCATCTGACCATATGACATTCTCCCAATCCTCTTCTGGATCATCTAAATGCTCTCTAGCAAACTACAGACGGGCCTGGACATGTACTGGCTTAAGCAGGGGGACACGTCTGGCACTGCAGGATTTGAGTCCCTGGCGGCGTAGTGTGTTACTGATGGTAGCCTTTGTTACTTTGGTCCCAGCTCTCTGCAGGTCATTGACTAGCTCCCCCCGTGTGGTTCTGGGATTTTTGCTCACCGTTCTTGTGATCATTTTGACCCCACAGGGTGAGATCTTGCATGGACCCCCAGATCGAAGGAGATTATCAGTGGTCTTGTATGTCTTCCATTTTCTAATAATTGCTCCCACAGTTGATTTCTTCACACCAAGGTGCTTACCTATTGCAGATTCAGTCTTCCCAGCCTGGTGCAGGTCTACAATTTTGTTTCTGGTGTCCTTTGACAGCTCTTTGGTCTTGGCCATAGTGGAGTTTGTAGGTGACCAAATACTTATTTTACCGAGGAATTTACCAATTAATTCATTAAAAATCCTACAATGTGATTTCCTGGATTCTTTCCCCCCATTCTGTCTCTCATAGTTGAAGTGTACCTAGGATGAAAATTACAGGCCTCTCTCATCTTTTTAAGTGGGAGAACTTGCACAATTGGTGGCTGACTAAATACTTTTTTGCCCCACTGTATGTATGAGTTAGAGTTTTCACCATCAAATCCATTCAGTAGTGTTCCCCCATGGCTTTTCCCAATGGTAAATATAGATATGAGTATTGTAGAAAAGAAAAGAGAGTGGCAAATAAATGAAGTAGGATTCCAAACAAGTATGTACCTCAGGAATAATTATCACAACTACCTCAAAATATACACAGATAGTTCTAAGAACAAGGAAGAGTGTGTCGGAATTGGTATATATATATCCCAGAATGAGGGGGTGAAAGGGAACGAGTGCGCATGAGGGGGTGAAATGGAACGAGTGTGCATGAGGGGGTGAAAGGAAACGAGTGTGCACGAGGGGGTGAAAGGGAACGAGTGTGCTGATAAATTAGCAAAAAGTGCATTACAAAAGGAAATAACATTACCAGTTCAACTAAGGAGAAGGAACAGCTGTAATTAAGAAGAAAGGGATGGAGATGGAGAAAGAACAGAAAGGCAAATAGTATAATAAAGTTCAAAAGACAATCAATATTTATAAAGAAAGAAACAGAAGGGAGGAAATCATGATAGCTAGACTCAGACTAAATCACACAGCATTGAATGGTACTCTGTATGTCATGGGGGAAAGTAACAGTGACAAGTGTGCGAACTGTGGAGGTAAGGGAAATGTGGAACATGTTTTATTAAATTGTGTCACCTATAAAGCTGAAAGAAAAACTAAAAGATAAAGTGATAGAGGCAGAGAGGGAGTGTGGTTGGTATTCTGGGAACAGAAGGAGACGGAGTGAGAGCTACCAGAAAGGCACTGTTTACATTTCTGAGAGATACTGGGATAGGTAAAATAATCTAAAAGTAGGTTAGAATAAATTATGGATGATTGTTTTATTTATTTTATGGTTTCTTATTCTAGTTTTCGTTATTTAGTTTATTAGAGATGGAATGACATGTTGATACACACTCATGTACAGTAGGTGGCGGTATGCAACTAAAAGCTGTTTGCGATCCGCCATTAAAAAAGAGAAGAAGGGTCCAGAAACTGCAGTCTGCGACGCCGCAGCTTCATACTATTGGATTCAATATCTATTAAATGTGTGAAACCTGTAGAGTCTTGAAAAATAAACAACTGTGGATAGTGCAGCTGTAATTGTGAATCAGACAAACGTCATAATATATAGGTTATAATGTGTATAGCCATGGTTGTGTAATCAATTATTAAATATAAAACCAGTCCCTTCGAATAATGAAGAACAAATACCATGAATGTGAACACAACAACCTTCACAACCATCATTATTATTCATATTATCTTAAAGTTGGGAAAAATGCCCATCGGAATTTCCCAAATCCCAACATTTGAAATGTGTTGGTTTTTCGTCACCAGTCCAAAACTGAAACTTTAAAAACAAATATATTTTGATGATGAGGGAAACAGCAAATCACAACATTTAAAGAAGCTACATTCTCCATGATTATTAATGTAAAGTCTTTTTCAAATATCAACAACTCGACTGATAATGTGAACTTTAGTCTGGCAAAGCATTGCTGCCATTAAAATACTACAGTTTTTTAACATTTAGACTTTTTTTTAATTTGCAGCCTGTGGAGACACAATCCAACCAGATTAACTGAAATCAAAGAGGAGGATTGTGTGGAGGAAGCTGCCAGAAACTGCCAGCAGGAAACACTTTGTAAAGAAGGAGAGTGAAGACTGAGCATTGACATAAAGAATACAAAACCGATTCAGCAGCTTTTGAAGCATTTTGAGTGCTTCACTTTGTATTTTTTCATGCAACAGATCATGAAGAAAGCTCAGCAGAGGAACCAGAGTCAGTTGGTAAATCGGCCCATGGCAGCACTTGCAGCCTGTCATTAGATCAGGATGGAGAACAGGTTGTGTGTGCAGGGGGTATGGAAGAACCAATCATGCAGCTGACATCCATCAATGACACAGAGGAGGCCTTCAGCACTCTTAATATTCCAATTGAAGAGGAGGACGATATACCTCTCCCTGAAGAGAGTCAGCAAGAGCTTATGAAAAACACTAAAGGTGGTCGCAGAAACTCTGAAAACATCCCTGCTGTGGCTGATGAGTTACTTAATGACTTCAATATGGTTAGTGTAGAAACTGCCGGAGTTCAAGACAAGGACATATTTACGTGCCAAATATGTAACAGGACTTTCTTCCACAAGCGCACTCTAACAATACACATGAAGTCCCACAAGTCAAACTTTTGCAATATTTGTAAGCAGAACATTCCTCGCAAATACAAGTGCAAGTCGCACATCTGCATACCTCCGGTTCAACCTAACGGAGACGGTAGATCATGTGAGTTCTGTGGGAAGACCTTTGCAACCCCATCAGCTGTGAGGATTCACAATCGAGTCCACACTGGAGAGAAACCACACAGGTGTAGTTTTTGTGGAAAAGGGTTCACCCAGAAAAGCAATCTGAGATCTCACCTACGTGTGCATACTGGAGATTAACCGGACTGTATTACATGTGGGAAGATATTCACCCAAAAGGTCCTCCTCAGCAATCATTTAAATGCAAACAAAGATCATAGTCTGATAGTCTGGACACATCTTAAAGGTATAACGCCTTGATTGTGGTGTGAGGACAACATTATTTTTTAATACATTATGTTCTACTTCTCACGTTAGTGATGTGAGATAATGTCATGTATGTAGACTTGTAGTATATATAGGAGTCTTTCAAAACAAACAAGTATTAAGCAAGTCACTGTTTAGTGTCAAGTGAAGGAGTTCACTTGAAGATGGATGGATGGACTGGTTAGTTATTTCTGTTTTTGCAATGAATTTTCATTTTATTAAACTTTTATTTGACACAACTCTCCTTTTTAAAATATGAATTATGTTATGTCTAATCTAAACTTCAACTTGAATATTCGGTTTTATGAGTGGTGTCTTGCCATTTTTCATTTCGTACTTTTATAACCTGAAAAGTGCACATCTGATGCAGCTCTTTAAGAGGCATGCAGTTAGTGAAAAAGGGGGGTAACCGCAGCATCCGGACCAGAGGCCTCATTTATAAAGCGATATACGCACGCCAGTTTCTACGCAAAGTTTGCGATTTATAAAATACTAACTTGACGGGAAAATGTGCTCTAACCCATGCGTACGCACTAAGCACAACAACGGGAGAGACGAGAAACTGCGACACCGTTGGCAGAAGGAAGAATGGAGAGAAATATGTGGAAATAATACCATAAATAAAATGTTACCTCTCATTTATCATATATGAAGAATTCATTTTCAAACATTGATTAAAGCCAATCTTAAAATGATTAAACAAACGCCTGTTTGAGACTCCTCAGTGCACACAAAAACATAACTTGGAGAAATAAATAAATACGGATATGTTATTGAAAACCATCTCGAATATGTTGTGTTAATGTTATGAAATGTTTTCTCATAAATGATGCGGTAAGCAGGAGGACAGCATTACTTTAAACTGACGCCTTGTTGCATTTCTATAGGTTGTACGAGCATGGTTTTATATACTATCACGTTTAATCGTGTTTTATGCCGTTTGCCAAGACTTGATAAGTCGCTCGTAAAACACAGGAAGCTAAGAACACCATATGTGGTAAATTGTACAGCTGATAACACATTAGTTGTATTTCCTTTAACTGGTGGATATAGGGTTGCTGCGGGGGGGTTGAGACGCACAGGCTGCAGTGGAGATCGACAGCTGGAACACAAACCACCTAATACAAAAACATAATTCAGATCCAGTCCTCATGACTCCACTCCGGAGCGATTCCCCGATCACTTCTTACAGTCTCTCATCAAGGGGGGCTCTCCTGTCCCCGGTGTCAGTACCAGATATGTTCGGGCTACCAGATATGTTCGGGTGTATTTCCGTCGCATCCGTCATCCGTCATATTCGTCATATTTTACGGCAGCTCAAGAGGGCCATCACGGTCAAATTCCGAACATTTAAACATAGCCGACACTTCATTCTTTACTTTGTCCGTTATTATATGTAGAAGATTATACTTTTTCTCCGTCATGTTGTTTCCTTAGCAACAACTTAAAACAGGCATAGCCTACACTTCATTCTTTACTTTGTCCGTTATTATATGTAGAAGATATTAATTTGTTCTCCGTCATGTTGTTTCCATAGCAACAACTTCAAACAATAACAACTAACCGCTAGCCGCAAAGCTAGCATCACAGCCACTGCTCCGTTTTCGGAGACTTTGCACACGTTTTTCACAAACATTTTCACACGCTAGGATTACTTCCAATAGCTTCGTCTTGATCTGTAGATGTGATTTGATGTGTCGTGTGTCCCCCAACTCCTCTCCAAAGTTCAGATATTTAATAAAATACTCAGGGGAGTTTCCTGAATTTTCATGCCAAGCACTAGGCCCTGGGTAAATTACGAGGCTGATCTCGGGCACTTTTGTCCACTTTCCCTGGTGGCCGAAACTCAAGCCAGACATCCATGGAATCGTCTCAGAGAGTAGATGATCAGTGGGGCCTTGTTTTTACTGAATGATGTGTTTTTTTATGGGGAATTCAAATATGAGCTTATTTTTAGGATTTTCGGAGACTTTGCACACGTTTTCACAAACATTTTCACGCTAGGAGTATGGGAGTACATCCATTCGCTTCGCCTTGATCTGTAGATGTGATTTGATGTGTCCTGTGTCTCCCAACTCCTTTCCAAAGTTCAGATACTATATAAAAATACTAAAAGGTAAATAAAACATTAAACATAATGACAAAATAACAAACTGAAATATATGTATTCTATCTACACATTTCGTAATTATCTAATCTAGTGGCCTTATAAAAGTGTTGGCTAAAGTAACGCAGAATATATATATTTTTTAATTGTAAATAATTAGAAACATTATTTATGTGCACAAGTACATGGGACCCCACACATAACAAGCTGTCCCGAGTTCCTCCGGCTGCAGTTCCGCAGACGGCCGGTGTGTGGCAGCAGAGCGCTGGGAGCAGAGGGAGGTGAGTATATGACGGATATGTTGGATGACGGATGCGACGGAAATACACCCGAACATATCTGGTAGCCCGAACATATCTGGTACTGACACTGGTACAAACACACTAGAGGCTTCTCAATACTCAAATTTCCCCTCCTCGACTCCCCTCCTCGGTTCCCCTCCTCGAGACTTAGACCCGCCCACAGGAGATGCGAGCGGAGGACCGAGGAGGGGAACCGAGGAGAGGCTTCTCAATACTCAAATGTCCCCTCCTCGACTCCTCGGTCCTCCGGTAGTGACCCGGAAATGAATTTCAGCGCGCCATTTTGCGGAGGACCGAGGAGGGGAACCGAGGAGAGAGGAGGGGAAGCAGCAGACGTTTAAAGAAATGAGAACTCCTCTCCTCTGAGCGGTCATTTTAAAGAGACGTCCGTTCATTATTACGTGGCAACAGCTGCATCAGCTGTCGAGTGTTTTGTCATAGCGCTGTATCTCTGTTAGATCAGCTGAACATTGTTCCCCCACATATTTACTTTGAATTCATTGAGAGTGCGGTATAATGAGACAATAACAGGCTACAGATGCGGACACACACACACAAATATATTTATATAAATATATATAATTTAAAGTATGAGAGCACTCTCATAATAACGTAACACAATCAGAGACTGGATATATCCCCCCCTCTCTCTGGTCGCTGAAATGGGGAATTGAAATTACGGGCCAAAAGTTGTATTTACAAGTAGGCCTATTAAAAGTAAGCAGAGGACACCAAACCAACTGAGACCCGTCTGTCCGCCGCATTTACGCACTGTACAACACACACCTACACACTGTACCACACACACCTACAGCTCCAAAAGCATAAGCCGTTGTGTATTTTATTATGTGAAGCAATGGTCTTAGAAAAATATCGACTCTTTGTTTGTAGATATCTACTAAACTAAAGCAAATAAAGAGAGTAGGCCTGTTATACTGAGTGATATATATTATACACACTGCTCTGTTTCTGCATGGACCGTACAGCTGTTCTCTCTGGAAACATCGCGACGCGATGAAAGCAGTTTCTAAAATAATATCCAGGGGATGCATGCATAGCTGTCATTGGCTGAGATAAGTCCGGCCGTGCGTCACGCCTCCACCGTTCCCGGAAATGCATCCGTGGAGGAGCCGTGGAGGAACCATCAGTGTATCCTCGGTTATAGCTCCTCCAGAGAGCCTCCTCGAAGCTCGATGCTCGGTCCTCGGTGTGCATTTAGAGAAATGAGACGTCCTTCAAAATGGCGCGCTGAAATTCATTTCCGGGTCACTACCGGAGGACCGAGGAGTCGAGGAGGGCAAATTTGAGTATTGAGAAGCCTCTATAAAGTCAGTCAGAATGAATGAATGAATGGGCGTTTCTTTGACTATTTATAGGCAAATGTGGGCGTTACGTGAAGCCCGCAAAAGCTGCACCGCATTTCGAGTCGGTTGTGATTTATAAAGGGAAACCGGCGTAGGAAGTGCCATACGCACTTTCCTTGCCGGTACGCAATATTTGGTGAATCGGGAAGTGGCGGAAAATGTATGGACCTATTTTTCGGATTTCTACTACGTAAGCAACCTTCCCACGTGAATCCTACGCACGGCGTTACATGAGGCCCCTGAACCCATGGCTTGTGTCAAGTTGTGTGAGTAACTAAAGTGAACTTATTGTGAGCTAATTATCAATTGAAAATAAACTCATAATCAACTCAAATTCAAACTCGTCAGGTTTATTGTGCTCCCTTCCAACTTCTCTAAGTACAAATGTAAAAAAAACACTTTTTGCCACTTAGTCTACAAATGACTTATGACAGCAACTACAGTGAACTACTACAAAGTTCAAACATGTATTTCATTTACCAAACTAAAGTAACCAAACAGTCCCTGAGCTGACTGAGCCTAAATCCCTAAAACTTTGCTGAAAGTAGAGTGTATAGAGCAGTAGACTATACCCATTACACTGTTACACACAGTGCTTGAATTGGAATGAAAAAGGTGCCAGTACTCTAAAATCAGCAACTTTTTCAAGTCAATTTTATATATACAGCCCACAAACAAGAATGTGGCTACTATAATGCTGGTGGGTTTGTCTCTTTACTACTGTATATTTTAGAAAGGTTCACTGTACTTAACATTTTTTATGATAGGCAGCGGATATGGCTAAAGCTCAGTAAGGTCAATATTAACTGAAAATATAGCAATCAAAGTCTAGATCTTCTGCTGAAGACACAGGTGAGAGCCCCTCTGGTGGTGTTCAACATTAATGACAAGGAAACAAAGCTCTGGTCAGAAGCATTTTTTATAAAAAGCTTTAACAAAATTAAGTATTTCTGTACATTTTGAATGCAATCTAACTTTCCAACTCAGAAAACGAAAAACGAAAAAGTGCCAAAAGTCTTCTCACATGGCTGAGCTGCTTTGCAATATACTTCACCACTGAAGAATACAAATATGTATAAAGTAAACTATGATGCAATCTAACTTTCCAACTCAGAAAAATGATAAAGAGCATGAACAAAGAACATGTAAAAACAAATGCAAAATTTGCACAATCTAAAATGAGAAACTGTAACTGCAAGTAACAAAGTCTGAGCCATGGTAAAGAGTTACATTGAACACCAAGCTGATCAGATAACTCCCTGGTTGGTCTGAAGTCCTTCTATCTCCAGGATCTGTACAAATCAGCACATTATGCCAAAAGTCTTCTCACTGGGTGAGCTGCTTTGCAATATACTTCACATTGTTAGAAAAGGCTCCAGAAGGCCTTGGGGACATCAGTATCAGGGGCTGGAGCTGGACAGGCTCTTTCATCAGCACTTCTCCTTCCCTTTGCCAGCCAGGACCTCACATACTGTTCCGGATTGAACTGTCCTAGTGATGGTCCATTACATTTAATGAAAACCAGGCTGGACAGTCGGCTGACAGAGAGAGCATTCCTTTTTGCAGTAAGGATATCGTTCATGCAGCTGAATGCCCGCTCACACTCACTAGTGGAGACAGCGATGGTTCGGACTGCTTTCAGTAGAGGCTCCATGGCAGCAGGTGTACGGGATGCCCTGGTTTCCTTGTATTCGCGAAAGCCCTGAACAGTCTCTCTTCTGTCCACTTTCAGCACTTCGCACAAACGTAGCACCTCTACGTCCCCATACTGTACGTCTAACTCCTCTTCAGGCCAACTTCCAGGATGGATAACTTTCATGTCCTGGATTAGCTGATTGTCCCGGGCCTCCCGGCCATGTAATGGGATTTCTCTTGTGCTGACATGAGAGGAGGTTGTGGAAGTCATTCTGTGTCTCAGATTCTCTACCATACTGCGGAAAAACTGACCTGCATGAATCTGTACAAGCCTGCCATTCTCACGCAGGGCAACACCCTTGAAGGACTTCTCAGCTAGAGCTGTATGAACTGTAGTCATGTGTGGGCCAGGCATGGTGACCATGGATTCAAAAACTCGTATTTCTCGAGTTAAGAGCCTATCTGCTGTAGGCAGTGTCATCTCTCTTTTTTGGAGTTGCCGAGAGAGGTCGCTGAGCTCTGTGAGCGCATCGTACATCAGTCCCAGATTGCTGACAAACGTTGCAGATGTGAGCACATCATCCAGGCCCTTGTACTTTGCTCTGTCTCTGGAATCCCTGCTCGTGTCGTTTGCAGCATTTGTGAAGTGATCATGAAGCACTCGGTAGTTTTCCCAGACTGCTCTGACGCTCCTTTCACTTGAAGCCACCCAGCGGATGGACAAAACACGCCCTATCACCAGGAGACGCTGTCCGACTGCTTGCGCACACTGCGCTAACTGCCTCTGATTTTTGGGGGAGGCATGGAACAAGGAATAGAGTTTGTCAAAAAAAGATCTGGAAATGATTGAGCCCTGAGACCTCCTTGACCACATCCCCAACTGCCAGCTCTAGACGATGATTGGAGCAGTGCCACACAAACAGGCTTGGGAATTTACTACACAACTGGGTAGCAACGCCTGTTCTCTTCCCTAGCATGACTGAAGCCCCATCACATGCAAAAGAAACGAAACACTGACCTAAAAAGTCCTCGTTAAAATCTCTTCCAAGACACTCCATTAACGCCTTTGTGATGTCATCAGCCGTTGTTCCATCCAACTCGATCAGCTCCCAAAACAACGTTTCGGGTAAGCATCAGCTAATGCTGAGCGTAGACACACAACAAGCATCGTTTTACCACTAATAGTGGTAGATTCATCGACCAAAACACAGAGTTTTCTTTGGTTTTCTGTAATGTCTTTTGCCATTTTTTTCTTCAGCTCATGAGCTATGTGGTCGATGATTTCGCCACAGGTTTTATTGGAGTGCAAAACCCTGCCCACGTTCAGCCCATTCAGTTTCTGTACATTCAAATCAATTGGCATGTCTGTGAATGGCCGGCTATGTTTGCCAATTTTACATGCCGTTCGAAAAACTCTGATAGTGGTGTCTAATTCAGATTTATGCATAGACTGCACTTGATGTTGAATAGTTTCACGTGAAGCAGATGTAAGGATGTCAGCAGCTTTTACATGGGCTTGTGATTCTTTATGTTCTTTGATTTTTTTTCTCAGGCTAGCTTGTTGTTTGCCCTTGTCAACACCGAAATGAGACACTGCACACTCACCCCATTCAGTTGACAGTTTCAGTCCTTGTCCAGTGTGTATTCCCAAAGATTTGACATCTCTGCATATCCGACATCCTAGCTTCTTATCTTTAAGAAGGAGCCATGCATTGGTCTTGCAAAAATATTGCACCTTGTCCGTTGTCCAGCAGTCAGGTGCATCGCTTTGCCCGGTGTTGGTGGTGGCAGTTGAGCCAGCAGCAGCTAACGTTAGAGGCTCTGGAGGAGGCGGCGGAGCTAGTGCTAATGCTAATGCACTAGAACCTGGAGCAGGAGGATCAACCAAAGAAAGCTCCCCATCAGACACAATTTCCAACACAGGCACAGCATTCTCTGTATTTGAAGTTTCTTCCGGCGACAACCGCTGTCTTTTTGCACTTTTATTAATCCACGCTAACATTTTAGAAATGCTAATTTGTGACGTGACTTGCTTTCCTTCTCTCGGGGGCGTGCCTGCTCTGTTCTATCACTCTACATAGCCACCCACTGGGTGGGAGTTGCACTGCATAAACACAACACACGTGCATCTAGGTATGTAAATTGTAAAGCATTAAAACATGGTTTTACTAACAGTTTTCAGTATGTTGTTACTTCGGCATTATTATTATTATTATTTTGAAACGTGTATTACTATTAAATCACGGTCAAATAGGTTAATTTTGACATAGTCGTTTCCACCACAGTATTTACATGGAGAAGATAAGCCCCTCCCCCTCTCCAGCACGTTCTGTTTGAATGACAGGAGTAAACAGCTGACAGCCGCTGTGAAACTCCAGCGGTTAGAGCGATGAGAATGTCCGTTCGGCACCTCATGACGCATCTACTGAGTACCGGGCGGCTGTATATATATATATGGATGTATAATAAGAACGGCGGGAGAGTGTTGAGTACTGGCACGGTGCATGAGTACCGGAGTACCGCCAGCATGCCGGTACTGAGCAAGAAGTGCCGGTACTCCATGGGTCAGAACCAGAAGTGCCGGTACTGCGTACCGGTGAGTACCGGCCCAATTCCAGCACTGGTTACACACCTATACAGTATACACTGTAATGCAGGGTTGCCAACTTTGGGTACCTGGCTGGAGTGAAATTTTGATATCATGGGTTTAATTACACATATGCGCACTAAATGACTGCTATCGTGTCAGTAGCGGGACCTTAGCATACATATAGGATATACACAATATTGGACACAGACTATAAAGAGCACACAGTTTCATTCACTAATGAAAGTCAAACACATGTTTGTTTCCACTGTTTTATTGGGTACCTGTCGCGATAAGCAATTAATTGACTTATCGGCTCCGGAGTATTTTTGTTGGGTAATGGTAGGGCTAACCCATACAGTGGTGGGGCTCAAGTCAGTATTTGCATTGTAATTACATACACGCTCCCCTTGACAGTGAAACGCCACGCGTGAGGTTTAGATTATTTCCCTGTCTCAATCCAAATTGAACTGTATGAAACAAAAAGGCACATTTGTCTTGTAGTAAATAAAAAGAGTGACCTGGAGCCAATTCCTGCAACTTCCCCAATCCCCACAGGTGAAAGAGTAGACATGCTGAAAACCCAACCCCTGCACACATTCTGGTACTCTCTTGAGAAGAAAAATAAATAAATCTATTACTACACATTTAAAAAATGAATGCCATTTTAGTTTTGTGTTACTTTGTTCTGAAAGCTGAACCTGCTGCTCCTCAGAGAGAGAAGAGGGAGAGGCTGTGAATTACTTTACATTGTGGATAGCCCCCATTGTTCTGTGTGTCAAAATGAAAGACAGCCCACACACCTCATCAAACCGTGGGGTCTTATTTCACGTAATGTTGTATCGATGTATATAGAGATGTACTACAGCAAAAGTATTCTCCGTCGGGACTTCCTGCAACAACACCTCGCCGTTATCTTGATTCTGATTGGCCAGAAGACATTATCAAAGATGTTCTATTGAGAAGACGATCACTACGTGACAACAGTTTTCAAAACCGTTTCTTGTCTTCGGTATTCTTGTGTTGGCGTGAGAATAGTTTGGGCAGCGTGAGAGCGTGAGATTGAGAGTGAAAGCGTGTGTCACACGCCAGATGCGTGAGAGTTGGCAACCCTGCTGTAGTGACTGTACAGTGAGAGTGTACTGTACTGTCTGTACACCATGTATTTTCTACAACACTACATGTGTACATTATACAGTACATACTACATACATAGTGATGCACATACATACTGTTAGAAATTAAAATCAATGTTGATATGGCGTAATTTGAATTAAATACACTATTTAATTTAAATTAGTTTTATTCTGAAAAAACGGAAGTTCACACTAATTTAATACTTTTATTCTGAAAATGATTCACTTCCGGTTAGCATCAGCATGTGTCGAAATGCTACGTTTTCAAACCGTGAATCGAAGGTGAAATGACATGTGATGTTGTACACTGAGCACACTGGGATTAACACTCATTTATTGACGCTGAATAACGTTTATCAGGGAATGTTTAAATAACCACAGACACCAACCTGGGCTGACGGGAGATGAGGAGAGCGCATCCTTTTGCAATTTAATTTGTACACCACCGCATCTTTTGTGTAATTAAATACCGTTAACTTTTATAAGCTTCCCTTGACTCTTTTCAGTCTCTCCTGCCTTCAGGGAGGTTTTAGATGGTTTATAACAAAAAGGAGAATATACGTAAGTGCTAGTTTTTTTTGCGAGTCCAAGTACCGGTTCCCGACGTTCCGGTTTTAACCGGACTTGAACCGAAACTTTTTACAAGTCCAGTACCGGTTCGGCGTACCGGTACGAAGCACTGCAGCATAATAGACCGTTCGTGATGGACTTTTGAAGGTAAGAATACGTTTAAAGATGTATATTGCGGATATCAGAACATCTGAATCAAATTAACTACACATGTGTATTACAGGATGTTAGTGCATTATCCCTTCAATCAGTATATTTAACGTTTACAGATAACAGATTACGCTAGAATGCCGGATAAAGTTAGCAACACACGTTAGCCACGAACAGCCTATTAATCCGTTCTCCTAATGTTATTTCCTCCAACGTTGTGGAATTAGAGAAAAGGGGCTTCTTAACGTGCTTTTATCCGGGGTGGAGGGAGTTACATATTAGTTAAATATAAAATTGGGGCGTGTGATTGTAGTGGGTGGAGGTGGTGAAATGAGGATATCCATCTTGGAGTTCAAGCTAGTATAATATAGTTAACGTTACACAATAATAAGGAAGAGAGCTATTTTTGTGATACATCGCTATTGATATGGATTTAGAGTGGATATGACTTCTAAACAGTAAACTAAAACATAATTTATGGGTGAGTGTTTTTAGCAATCATATTAAGTCTGTGATTCTGTTGATTATTACCTGTCTGTATTATGTTGCAGCTCAGCTGATTTTGGATTGATGGCAAAGGGAGAGGGACTTAAGTGAGAGTGAAAACACATGGTACGTTTAAAATAGGTCAGCAATTTCCCATCCTATAGGTTGCTAGATGTAACTAACCCTTTCTCCTGTCTCCCTCTTTCAGCACAAGAACCCCACAGGGATTCAATGGAGCCTGAAGACCTGCAATGAGACCCTGCACCTGAGTCTCAACTCCCAGAGCTTTGCAAGCCTCTCCCTGTTCCTTATTTTTATTAAACAGACGTTAAGCTTCCCAATGGTGTGGTCTTCGTTTTGTGAAAATATGATTACCTCACATATGCTGTTGCTGTCTTTTGTGATAGTTAAATTGCTCCTGCTGACTTGAGCCAGACATTCTTTCCTCCTCTCTGTGTCAGTGGGGAAACCTTACATTTGTACTCCTTTCTCTGAGCGATTGGAGCATCCCCAGGCAGCACAGCAAACCATGGGGGAGACTATATGCCAGGACAACACGGAGGAAAAGGCACAGACAAACTGCATGCATGCTATTCAATGTTTATTGAATTCCATGTATTTACTGTCAGTTGACAATCATTGATAGGCACCTGTCGGTCTCCTGTCCTTTCTGAAAGTCATAAAGAAGACATTACTTATTTAGATTACTTATGTCCTCAATTACCAGGGCCCAAGAGTTCAAAACTTTTAATCCCTATCTGATCAAATCAGATTTGGATTTTGGGGAGTTCAAAACCAAAAAACAGGATTAGGATCACTTTGATATCCGATCAGATCAGGAAATCCAATCCAAGCTTTAATCTGGATCACATCTTCAAAACGGGTAGTTCAAACCGACAACACAGGTTTGGGATCAATTTGATCCCAAAAAACTGGATTATCCTGATCCCACCAGAGGGGTGGATTTCCAGTGGATTACCAGAGCAACATTTACTGTACAATTTATTTTAAAATATGTTTCAATTTAAATTAGATGGCAAAGTTTGTTAACGGAAATAATACACTATTTTTAGCCTTCATGGGAAATACATTTTATTTTCCATTTTTTGCTCACGTTTGTGGTGGCCTATTTTGTTTTAAACCAAATGTTGATGACATAAATGTATATGCTCATAAAAGTATCACAACAAAGATTGTCAATCACAAATGTAATTTAGATTAAATAAAAAATATCTTCAACAAAAAAAGTCCATCATCTGTCATCACCTTTCAAAAGTAATTGCGGACAATAGATGTCTCTGCAATGTGGTCTCTTGTCTTCCTTGTATTATTTTTCATGTCCACTAGATGGCGATTGGTAGGATTAAAGCACTGATATTCAGGATCTAGTCATCTTGAAAAGTCGTAATCTGGATCAGGCTGATCCTATCCTGAATTGCTTTGAACTCCAGGGACAAAATGTGTCCGATTTGTCTGATCCAGGATCACAAAAAATGGGATTTCAAAATCTGATCGGATCTGATTGAGATTAAAAGTGTTGAACTCCTGGGCCCAGGGGATTACTGAAACCACCATGAATTAAATAAATTGTAGAAATGAATCTAATCTGAATTTTGAAACCTTCCTTCCCTCCCTCTAAATATATCAAACATTAGGAAGTGATGCTCCTGACTACCATTCAAGTTTAAGAAGATAATATTTGTTTTAAACAATTCAAAGCAATAAACAACAGCAACAGGCTCTTTAACCAAGGCAACGTTAGCCTAACATGTATATGTTAACAGGTAAAATAGCTGTTCACAGTCACACTATGTATATTTTCTGCTATTTTATTTCTATTTGAGATGTTTACATTTTCGATTGTTTAATTCTAGTCTTTTAACTGTTTTATGTACAATGCCTTGTCTTTTGCTGCTGCAAAGCAAACATTTCCCAAATTGGTATCAATAAAGTACTTCTTATGTTATCTTAATCCTCAAATATTAGCAAATTTAACTTTTTCAAATACTGATGTAACTACATACACATCGATATGTTGTATACATATTGCAAATCCAAACCTTTATTCACTACTTAAGTTATTACCAAAAATCGTAGTTCTATCTCCTGTTATCAATGCATTCACATTGCCCGCCATGAACTTCCGGGGAACGATCCTCGTCTACATGAACCACGTGACGATAACCGTTTTTGGACTTCCGTTATCGTAACTCTTCTCTCTATATGGCGCTGATCCGGACTAAAACCAAAAAACCATCCCACAGGCAATAAGACTATTAAACACCGGAATTTAACAACATCATAACATTAATCTGGCTGCTATTTAGAAGTGTATCTAATATATCACTATTTCTACTATTTTTCTTTTTGTATTTACTATTTACTTGCACTATGTTGTTCTGATTGTCTGTTTTATTGTGTTTCACTGTTGGAGGACCCTGTGACCTAAGATTTTCATCGTCATAACTACACTGTAGCTATGTACGTATGACCAATAAAAGCACAAGGCAGAGATAATTCACTCAGTAAATCACTGTGGTCTTTTCAGGGGAATCTTATTACCAAAAAAAAAATGCATACAGATAATTGCTTTGTTAGGTATGATGACAGTTCAGTATAGAATATAATAGCATTTCTTGAAAATAGTTCACATTTAAAACCAAAACAACTCAATTTGACTCGACTGACACCATTTGTCTTTCTGCAAACATACTGCAGCCCAACAAATACATTTATTTCAAACAGTAACACCATTTGAGCCAGAACTCAAGAACATTATGTAACGAACACACATCAACATTTCACAAGTAGTGTTTTTAAAAGAGAGACAATTTCAGTCAGGTCAATACTAGTAAATGAAGCATGATGTGATATAAAGCAAGGGTGAGTCAGTGAAGCAAATGGGGAGTTGTATTACTTCTACATTATTGTGAAGAGGTAGTTTTGAAGGTTTATGCTACATGTGTGCAAACAATGGAGCAATTGTCCAAAGTATGAATTTGGCATTATTTGACCCAGGCCTTGTGTGGCATGAACTGAGGTATGTATAATGTCACTCTAACCAACATGCAGAGTAAAAAATGGAAGCATTTTCTCTCATTGCTTGGATAAGAACCTCACATTAAATGTAAGTAGCAAATATGTTTTATCTGACACGGATCAAACATGATGCGAAATAGGCTTTTAAAAAAGGGACAGTTGACCCCAAATCACAATGTAGTCGTTTCCTGTAGTGCTATAATACAATCTAACTGTTTTGGTGTGAGTAGGTATAAGGGAGGAACGGGGAGGGGGGGGGGGGGGGTTGTTGTAGTTAAGTACTCGAAAAATCGCACAAAAACAAGTAATAAGAAAAATATTATTTCTTATTTTAGGGTGTACATTCAAAACCTTGTTAAAGGAATAACATATTTAACAATAACTGCACACTAACGACAGTCTTCTGTTGTTTGGATTCTGCAGCAATTCTCTTAGCAATAAATCTAAAAATACATCAAACAAACTACTATTTTCTCAGCAGCATAATTTCCCATACAGGCTATTAAATAGGCCTTTATTTGATATAGATAGGAGTTTTTTTTAATATTAATCTTTCATCTACATTTGAGTTTAATTTCAAGTTGAAACGTTAAGCCACTGAGCGTGACAGAGAGCGCTTTAGCAGAAGTGATTTGATCGGTTAATTGAAACACTGGTGGTGATTTAAACCATACTTGTATGCATAACATTTCCCACAGTCCACACAGCTGTAAGGTTTTTCGCCGGTGTGTGTTCGAATATGTATGTTCAGAGAGCTTTTCTGGGAAAAACTTTTGCCACAGTCTGGACAGCTGTACGGCTTCTCCCCAGAGTGCACGCGTTGGTGCAGTTTCAGGTACGTTTTCTGAGCAAACCGCTTCCCGCAAACGGAGCAGCTGAACGGCTTCTCACCTGAGTGTCGCCGGATGTGGACTTTCAAACTGCTCAAATAGTTGAAGATCTTCCCACAGAATAAGCACTCAAACTGTTTGGTTGGCCTCCCAGGTTTGGGCGGAAGTTCTTTGGTGGCATTCATGAGGATATTGTTTGAAAAGTCTGAGTACTCTGCGGTGGCTGAGGAAGAACTTGTGTTGTCAACCATTATGCTCATTGTTGCATCATCTATCAACTTGTCCATAATGGTTGGCTGTGGGCGTTGTTGTGTTTGAATGTCAGCTGTCATGGGGTAGCTGCTTAATTCCCCTGAGTTAAGCTGCAGCTCATCAACAGATCTATGAAGAATGCTGTCCTCGTCAAAAAATCCACCAACTGTCAAATGGGAACAAATGTAGTAAAATCACAGAAACTTGGTATTATAATCTTTGGATTTTTTTTATTTATGTACCTACCTTTTCTATTATCTGTGAGCCTCATCTGCTGGCCAATGGGATGATCATCATACGTCTCCTCTTTGACGAAGATCAGATCAGGTTCCCTCTCCATTAAGTCTATTACCTGTCAACAAGACATAAAAAGCAGCTTTAAATACAGTCATTCAGTCAACAAACAAATAAAGCTAGTTGTTGGTATAAACACTGACCAGGGGCCCCATGCTTGTCATAGCAGCAGGCTCCACTGTTGCTTTTCTTTGACTTGGGGCTTTTTCTTCTCTCCACAGATCCATGCACCAGTCTTTTCCATAAACTCCATCAATGGCTGGAGCAAGATGCTGCTGGTCTGGAAGAAGAAGCAGGTGTGAAATTCTAACATCCTACAGATGGTAAACAAACTTAGAACAGCATTAGTGATTCGTTTTAGACCGGATGTGCTGAGCTGGACATAACTAAGTGGAGGTAGTCGATACTGAAGCTAACGGGCAAACAAGCCATATAGAAATATGAATATTTAATGAAGCAGAGGCAGCTATAAACCAGAGTAACTGTCCAGATTTTGGACCCTCCTGACCTGCAGGCTGTCTGCGGCTGACACTGTTGACATGGGAAGAAAAGGTCTGTGCCTCCCTGGCTGCTCTCAGTTGGACCTCCAGCAAGTAGCACCTCTTCTTCAGAGCCTCGTTCTCCGTTTTGTGCAGGGATATCTCGGAGTGAAGGACAGAGGAGCATTCATCAGCCAGGTTCCCTATTTCCACCAGAGCCGTCTTCGTTAGTTTGTCCAGGACAGCGGCTAACTGCGCCCGAAAACTCCGGTTCGTGGTGTCGCACATCATGTCGATAGGGAGAGGGAATATTTCTAACTGTTTGCAATATTCCTAGCGGAGACGCGTTTACTCTTCCATAATGATATAGCTGTGCCGCGATGCATTGTGGGAAAATGGTATTCTTGCATTACAAAATGTACGAGCAGCACCTGAACGCAGCACGGTCTGAAAAAAAACGTTATTTCACCGAGGTAGAGACTAACGTTTTATAGTTCAGTGGGAATGACAGAGATAATAAAGTAATGTTACTACTGCCACTAATTCCGATTTAAAGAATGAATACTAAATAGATTAGAGTCAGAACCTTTGTTGAAACATGTTGAATGTTCACTGCCCTCCAGCGGCCACAGGGAGAAACTGCAGAACTACATCACAATAGTGGCTCAACATGTAATCATTGTCAGTGTGGTGATAATAAATAATACAGTAATACCAATAATGTATTTTTACAGTTAGTTTTTTGGTCAAAAAGCACATTATTTTTATTATTATCATCATCATCCAAATTACACAAGCGCCAATGCAGACAAGGTAGCCTACTTGTATACAAATATATTTATATAAAAAAGTATCATAGTTATCAACCATAAGATTTCACATGTAACAACATGGTCTCAGTTATCAGTTGTCAAAGTCAGTTCACATAACCTGCTGTATTACAGTAGTAGCACACTATCAAGTTTGCACAGTTTGGAAGGGGAACTTTGATATATTAATGGTATAGGCAGCAGAAACATTGTACCTTTGTATTGTTAAAGCAGGTGATACACACTCAAATCTGGAAACAGCAGCTTTTTTACATTTGACAGGCTGTTTTAGGAAGCTGAATTTATGAATGTCCCATATGTTGGTACCGTACACCAGATTCACTACCATACATATTCAAACTAGGGTCTAGATGTACTGTAAGGTGTTTTTTCAGATTATAGTTCTTTGTAAAGCCCTTGCCACATTGCATACAAACAAAAGGTTTTTCTCCAGTGTGTGTACGCTGATGCATATCAAGAGTGCATTTCTGAATAAAGCCTTTTCCGCAAATAGGACAGCGGTAGGGCTTCTCCCCAGTGTGTGTGCGCTGGTGTGTGTACAGATGCCCTTTTTGTGCGTATCTCTTTCCACACAGCGTGCACCTGAACGGTTTTTCACCTGTGTGACTTCTCTGGTGTATTTCTAGCTGGCTAAAGCATCTGAAGTTCTTTCCGCACTGCAAGCATCCAAACCTCTTAGCAGCTGAGTTCCTCAAGTGTTGAAGCTTCATATTTCTGAGCACACTTAAGCTTTGAGTGGCAACATTTTGGGCTAGGCTTTTCCCAGCAACTAGGTTTGTGTTTGCAGGTGTAAGCTGTGGATTCCACTGTGTTTCCCTCCTCCCTGGTACAGCGAGAGACGGCTGACTGCTCATAGTCTCAAAGCTGTCAGTAAACAGGGGCTGCAGACGATCTGCCATGGGTTTGGTACGCTGCATCACTTCTGAGCCCCTGTGGGTGTCTTGGAATTCTTCCCTTCCTGTTGACAACATACACAATATCAGTTTTTGTACAGCATAAATATCGCTGTGCAACAACATATTTATTTAATACTCACTATTTTCATTTGTCCCATCAGGTCCACAGTCCACCTCTGATGGCTCTTCTTTTACCACTATCAGTTCTGGCTGATCTCTCAGTTGGTTTGGGAGCTAATGAAAAAACAAAATGAGTGCACGACTGTTACACACAAGGACATCATACATTACATTGACACAATATGATTAGTGTACAACTTACTTCCGCTATGGCATACTCCTCCTCTTGAAGGTGATGCCAACTGCTTATCTCTGTGGAAGAACTTTCCCATGGACTTTCACTGGGAGGCAATACACTTATATTAGAATCACCAGGCAGGGTATAGCTGTTTTACAAGAGTTATGATGAAGATGTAATTATTGTTTCAGCATAACACAAACTCACTAACGTCTCACAGGCTACAGTAGTCAACAAGTCTACCTTTTAATGGCAGGTCTTGTCCTGTCAGGCTCCACAATGCCTTCCTCTGAACCGTCCCTCACCACTGCGCATACTGCTGCGTCCTGTCTGCTGCCCTGCGCGATATAAAGCAATTTCTCCATCAGCTGCAGTTTCTCTGCGAGCGAGGAGATTTCGTTCCGCCCTCGAGTTATCTCAATTTTCAGCATCTTCGATTCGATCTCGACCAGTTTGCTTATTTCCATTACAGTTGTTTTGGATAACGCGTCCATGATGGAGACGAGCTGTGTCTGGAAAGAGAAGACTGTCGACATGGTTAAAGTCTTTGGTTTGACTGCAAGTCGCACGCGAACGAGTTGTTGCAGTAGACCAGAGATCTTTAAATGTTCAATGTGAAATTTGGTCGCAACGTAAAACACGAGAAGAGCTGTTGTGCATGCCAGCAAAATACACGTGAAGAATCTCTTCAAAACTCAAGTAGTTGAAACGAGGCATCATTTCCATCTACCGGCTGGGAGGAAGCATAGCCCCGGTACACAGAACTACAATATCGAGCTGTATTGACTGAGCGTCTTTATTGACTTCAGTATCTTTCAAATGTGTGTGAAACTCTCCCAAAATCTACTGAGGTATTTTGTGAATTGCCTCTTTTTTAACCTATTTATTTTTATTGACTTGTATGTTGTTACTACACTGACCAGAATGCAGTTCGGTCTAAACACAGATAGGCCATTGGCTGTTTTCTTTATTTGTTCATGATTGGCTGGTGAGTGAAGTTTCCGGAAGTAGTGCGTTGAATTACATTTGCCGACTAAAACTCCTCCACACATTCTGCTGCTGGGATTACCAGTAAGTAACGACAGATATATTTTCGAACATGTATTGTAACTGCTTACAATTCTGGTTTATTCAAGAAATAAGTTAGGCTTTTCAAACATATTTTCGATACTGGCTACCGCACTACCGTGCAGAATCAGCTGGGGTTTGTAGCTTTTAGCGCCAGTATTTGCATAAATACTCAAAGGCTACTTATATTGCAGTTTCAATATAAACTTTAGTCAAGATAAACTTCAGTCAAAATATGTTTCATCTTAGATAAACAAACACTCTGTATGTGGATAATCTTTACAGGCACATCATGATGACTTGCAGAAGTTGTTGACTTCCTTACACATTGCTCAAAGCCTGTTATTACCCCTCTCTTTCTCTTTCTGTGCTAACAAGTCAATCCTTTTTTCAGAAAGCTATCTCATGGCTGGCAGAAGAGTTGTGGTCTTCCCCTCCTCAGCGGAGCTTGGTCCAGTGCTGGCCCAACTGGTGACATCTCGGGCTGAGAAGGCCATCGCCTCTCATGGCAGGTTCACTTTGGGCCTCTCTGGAGGAAGCCTTGTGTCCATGCTTGGCAAAGAGCTGCCCGCCCTGCCAGACTTGGACTGCAGCAAGTGGGTGGTGGGCTTCTGTGACGAGCGGCTGGTTCCCTTCAATGATCCTGAGAGCACCTATGGGCTATACAAGGTATTTTTTCCGGTGTGTGCTTGTTTGTCCTGGCTACATTAATGTATGATATGTAATTACATTGTGGTCAAATGTAACCCTTTGTTTTTTCCTATAGGGTCAGTTGTTTTCCAAGGTCAACATCCCTGACAGTGGGATCTTAACCATTGACTCCTCCTTGCCAGTCAACGAGTGTGCTGAGGATTATACCCGCAAACTGAAAGAGGTGCAGACATTTTTACAGATCTGTGGTCTACTTTGGCTCTAAAGTCACAGACCAATATGTTTTCAAAAATGTTTACTGAATTGTTTTGTTGCTTCCAAACAAACAGGTCTTCCCCGATGATAAATTCCCAGTGTTTGACCTGTTACTGCTAGGTATGGGGCCTGACGGACACACCTGTTCCCTCTTCCCAGACCACCCTCTCCTGGAGGTGAGGGCCGTACTCAAGAGAAACAAACATACAGAAAGAATCTGTAATGTCCATCATAGTCTTGTCATGGGGGCATAAATACATCCCTACCCTGGCCACTTTTTTAATGTTTTATTTAAAAGCTTCTCATATTTTGGACCATCATTATGAACCTAAAACTAAATTGCACATCTGGATGATAAACCTTGTTGGACAGTGACACTCTATTTCAGGATGGTCTATAACTTTGGCTTAATTACACGTTTATGTGCATGCAAATGTTTCTGTAATATAGGCTTATACAAATGTTTCATCATTGATGTGGTCCCTGATGTGCTGATCGAAAAGAACCATGTGTGTTCTGCCTTTACATTTCAAGACACTCCCCTGACACTGTATAGATAATTGATAGGTTTTAATTAAGGCACAACTTGAACTATGTAGTCTGCACGGCCGTTCCTTTTAACATGTCTTTGAGGCACTCTGACTCATTACACATCATATATTTGAAAGTCCTAGTACATTCTTTGGTTGTGGTTCACACACTGACTCTTTTGGCGACTGTGTACTTTACAGAAGATGAATGATTGGGTTTTGGTGTACTCCATATTTAGGAAACCAAGAAGATTGTGGCCTCCATCAGCGACTCTCCCAAACTACCGCCACAGCGTGTAACTATGACCTTTCCTGTGGTGAACTCTGCACGCTGTGTGGCTTTTGTGTCAACAGGAGGAAGCAAAGCACCCGTTCTGAAGGTATTGTTTGCAGCCTTTCTCTAAACACATATCATGTTCATAATCTTAAAACCCTATGTTTCCACGGCATAATAAATTATTACTAGGCCATATTTAGTTACAAACCCAGTCATTATGGGGTGGGAAAAAAACAATTGAATTGTTGCAGAAACAAAAAACATGCACAAAATGATTGAAATTACTTTCATGTAGGTGTATGTACATGACTCAGCAGTTACAGTTGCCAGAGGTTACAGGATCGTTAGTTTGACCACAAATATATGCCTCTATTCTGTTACAATAATGATTGGGTCAAGAGTGGTATTACCATCCATCCATCCATCCATCTTCTCCCGCTTATCCGTGGTCGGGTCGCGGGGGTAGCAGTTCCAGCAGAGAGCCCCAAACTTTCTTTTCCCTGGCGACATCAACCAGCTCTGACTGGGGGATCCCAAGGCGCTCCCAGGCCAGCGAAGAGATATAATCCCTCCACCTGGTCCTAGGTCTACCCCTTGGTCTCTTCCCAGCTGGACGTGCCTGGAACACCTCCCTAGGGAGGCGCCCAGGTGGCATCCTAACTAGGTGCCCGAACCACCTCAACTGGCTCCTTTCGACGCGAAGGAGGAGCGGCTCAACTCCGAGTCCCTCCCTGATGACCGAACTTCTCACCTTATCCCTAAGGGAGACACCAGCCACCCTGCGGAGAAAACCCATCTCGGCCGCTTGTATCCGCGATCTCGTTCTTTCGGTCATGACCCATCCTTCATGACCGTAGGTGAGGGTAGGAACGAAAATGGCCCGGAAGACTGAGAGCTTTGCCTTCTGGCTCAGCTCCCTTTTCGTCACAACGGTGCGGTAAAGCGACTGCAGTACCGCTCCCGCTGCTCCGATTCTCCGGCCCATCTCACGCTCCATTGTTCCCTCACTCGAGAACAAGACCCCGAGATACTTGAACTCCTTCACTTGGGGTAAGGACTCATTCCCTACCTGGAGTGGACAGTCCATCGGTTTCCTGCTGAGAACCATGGCCTCAGATTTGGAGGTGCTGATCCTCATCCCAGCCGCTTCACACTCGGTTGCGAACCGATCCAGTGAGTGCTGAAGGTCGCAGACCGATGAAGCCATTAGAACCACATCATCTGCAAAAAGCAGTGGTGCAATCCTTAGTCCACCGAACTGCAGACCCCCTCCCCCATGACTACGCCTCGAAATCCGATCCATGTATATTACAAACAGGATTGGTGACAAAGCGCAGCCCTGGCGGAGGCCAACCCTCACCGGAAATGGGTCCGACTTACTGCCGAGGACCCGGACACAGCTCTCGCTTTGGGAGTACAGAGATTGGATGGCCCTGAGTAGAGACCCCCTCACCCCATACTCCCGCAGCACCTCCCACAGTAACTCCCTGGGAACTCGGTCATACGCCTTCTCCAAGTCTACAAAACACATGTAGACCGGATAAGCGTACTCCCAGGCCCCCTCCAGGATCCTTGCGAGAGTAAAAAGCTGATCCGTCGTTCCACGACCAGGACGGAATCCGCATTGTTCCTCCTCAATCTGAGGTTCGACAATCGGCCTGACCCTCCTTTCGAGTACCTTAGAGTAAACTTTCCCGGGGAGGCTGAGTAGTGTGATGCCTCTGTAATTGGCACACACCCTCTGATCCCCCTTTTTAAATAGGGGAACCACCACCCCGGTCTGCCACTCCTTCGGTACCGTTTCCGACTTCCACGCAACGTTGATGAGACGTGTCAACCATGACAGTCCCTCAACACCCAGAGCCTTCAGCATTTCCGGGCGGATCTCATCCACCCCCGGGGCTTTGCCACTGTGGAGTTGTTTGACGACCTCAGTGACCTCCCCCCGGGAGATTGGTGTTGATCCCCCGTCATACTCCAGCTCTGCCTCTAACATAGAGGGCGGAGTTGTCGGGTTCAGGAGTTCCTCAAAGTGTTCCTTCCAACGCCCTAACACTCCATCAGTTGAGGTCAACAACGTCCCATCCTTACTGTACACAGCTTGGATGGTTCCCTGCTTCCCCCTCCTGAGGTGTCGGACAGTTTTCCAGAACAACTTTGGTGCCGCCCGAAAGTCCTTCTCCATGTCTTCTCCGAACTTCTCCCACACCCGCTGCTTTGCCTCGGCCACGGATGAGGCTGCTGCCCTTCGGGCCTGTCGGTACCTTGCAACTGCCTCGGGAGTCCCCCGGGATAACAAATCCCTGAAGGCCTCCTTCTTCAGTCGGACGGCTTCCCTGACCACCGGTGTCCACCAGGAGGTTCGAGGGTTACCGCCCCTTGAGGCACCTAGGACCTTGAGACCACAGCTCCCCGCCGCGGCTTCGGCAATAGAGGCTTTGAACACCAACCACTCTGGTTCAATGTCCCCAACCTCCACAGGAATGCCCGAAAAGCTCCGCCGGAGGTGTGAGTTGAAGGCCTCCTGAACTTGGGCCTCCTCCAGACGTTCCCAGTTCACCCGAACTACACGTTTGGGCTTACCAGGTCTATCCAGAGGCTTCCCCCGCCACTCGACCCAACTCACCACCAGATGGTGATCAGTTGACAACTCCGCCCCTCTCTTTACCCGAGTGTCCAAAACATACGGCCTCAGGTCCGATGATACGATAACGAAATCGATCATGGACCTTCTGCCTAGGGTGCTCTGGTACCACGTACACTTATGAGCATCCTTATGTTCGAACATGGTGTTTGTTATGGCCAATCCATGACTAGCACAGAAGTCCAGTAACAAACCACCACTCCGGTTCAGATCAGGGGGGCCGTTCCTCCCAATCACGCCCCTCCAAGTGTCTCCATCATTGCCCACATGTGCGTTGAAGTCTCCCAGCAAGATTAAAGAGTCCCCTTCAGGAGCCCCATACAGGACTCTTTCCAGGGTCTCCAAGAAGGCCGTATACTCTGAACTGCTGTTGGGTGCATAAGCACACACAACAGTCAGAGTTTTCCCCCCCATAACCCGCAGGCGTAGGGAGGCGACCCTCTCGTCCACTGGGGTAAACTCCAACAACGAAGCACCTAACCGGGGACTTGTGAGTATCCCCACACCCGCCCGGCGCCTCACACCTTGAGCAACTCCGGAGAAGAATAGAGTCCAACCCCTATCCAGAAGTAAGGTTCCAGAGCCGACGCTGTGCGTAGAGGTGAGCCCAACCAGATCCAACTGGTAACGTTCCACCTCCCGCACAAGCTCCGGCTCCTTCCCCCCCAGAGAGGTGACGTTCCACGTCCCCAAAGCCAGCTTCTGTCGCCCGGGTCTGGTCCGTCGAGACCCTCCGCTTTCACTGCCACCCTTCTGGCAGCGCACCCGACCCCATTGATGTTTCCCGTAGGTGGTGGGCCCGCGGGACGGAGAAGCGGAGGTATTGCCCACGTTGCCTTTTCGGGCTGGGCCCGGCCGGGCTCCGTGGCAAGCCCGGCCACCAGACGCTCGCCGACGAGTCCTCCTTCTGGGCCTGGCTCCAGAAGGGGACCCCGGGCTTCCTCCGGGCCGGGTATCCTCACTTCTTGTATCGTCTTTCATGAGGTCTTTTGAACCAATCTTAGTCTGGCCCCTTGCCTGAGACCAATTTGCCATGGGAAACCCTACCAGGAACACAAGGTTCCAGACAACACAGCCCCCAGGTTCATCAGGGCACACAAACCTCTCTACCACGGTAAGGTGCTGGTTCTTCAGAGAGGTATTACCCACATGCTGAAACATGATTTAAACTGCTGAGTCATCAACACAATCAGAATAAGGTTAATCTGCACTGTTAGTGTACAGTTTTATTATTATGCTGCTGTGTTTATTGTATTTGTGTAACTCTGGCACAGCCAATTCCTTCGGGATGAATAAAGCCTTATCTTATAAGGAATATGGGTTGGTGCAAAAATATTTGGATAAAATAAAAATACAGGCAAACATAAATCTAGAATACAAAAATATAAAAACCGCTATATGAAAGTTTAGTGCTGTTGAATTCTAACTGTAACAATTTTCTTTCAGGAAGTGTTGGAGGGTAGAGATGGTCCAGCTTATCCAGCGGCTCGCGTTGTCCCGACTAATGGCGAGCTGTTTTGGCTAGTCGATGACCCCGCAGCTTCATCCTTAACCATACAGGTAGAGAGGCTAGGCTCAGGGGCCAAACTATAAAGCTGCCCGTCGGATAAATGAAGGCAGGAAGCTAACCTGAAAGTAGAAACTGGAAAAAAGTGCAGAACATTCCTACCTTCACATGACAGTGGTATTCCTTTACATAGGTGAAATAGTGACATAGGATATGGAGATGATTTAAAAATATTATATATGTTTGTTATCTCAATCATAGGAGTCAGCACTTATTGAAATGTGGTTAGTGTGCCTGAGGTGTAGCTTTTTCTGAGTACGGTTTAAAGTCCCCCCTCCCTTCAAAATGTGTTTTTTATTTTGCTTATTTTTACATAACTGTACAGAATAATGCACAGTGTGAGCATAGTTTGATATTAGTCATTTGAAGAATACAGCTAAAATAAAGTGAAAATGGACTTCAGGTATGGGAGATATCTTGCACTGTCTAAATACTCTCAATGTAGAATGAGTTGGTGTAATTTTAAGAATAATCTACTTTATTTTGTTGTGAAAACCCCTTGTAAAAAAACACCAAATCATTAACTGATGCAGAGTATTTCATTGAGAAAAATGTGTCTGAGGAAGATCTTTAAAGTTAGACTTTTTTGGCTTTGAAGTTCAGGAAATTCATAAAACACACTTGTGCAGTCCAGATCAACAGTTCATTCGTCTGACAACGTTATAATTAATACACTGTATTTGGGTGCATTTCTGAAACGCCTTTTACAACATGTTTTCATTAGCAATTTGGACAAATAAAAAGTGAATTGAACGTTTGCCTCTTGGTTTTTCCTGAGCTATCTTACTCCATAGTCCATCCCCTTTAAGACTACCCCACCCCTTTAATGCTCAACTTTGCAGCGTTGTCACATCAGGAGCTGCTGAAGAGATTTCGCTTTTTTCTGCAATGACCGCGCAAAGTAAAGAGACGCCTTTGATATAGCAGTGTCTCATCAGGAGACACAACTGTAGCAAGATTCATTATATTATATATATTTCTTAATTTATTGCCGCAATGCCGGGGCTCGCCTGGCTCCCCGCCGCCGTGCTCCTGCTGCTGTCCGGCTGCTCTCCGGCTCGCGGATACTTCGCTGAGGAGCGCTGGAGCCCGGAGTCTGAGCTCCTCGCGCCACGGGTCCTCGTCGCCCTCATCTGCAGGAACTCCGAGCACTCTCTGCCGTATTTCCTCGGTAATATTGAGCGCCTTAACTATCCCAAGGACCGTATGGCTTTGTGGTAAGTTGATACTAGGACATGTTTGCTTTCTCGCAAGCTAGTAAGCAGCTAAGAAGTATATTTAAACTCCATGTCGCTAGCTAAGGTTTAAAAGTAAGATTCATTCTTGAGTTGTTTTGCATAAAAACTGCATTGGTGGCTGCTAGACTCAGTTTTAAGGGGTGGGAATGGGGTGGTGGACCCCCAGGCAATGACGGGGTGCAATGTGTCCAAGTTGTTTCGAGTTTCAACTATGTACACAAATCTCAACAAACGGGAGAATAACGAATAACTGACCCCGACATCAGAGCACGAATGATCACTTTCAGCAACCTTAGGTGGTCTCTGTGGTCGTACAGAGGTGAGCACATCTGGTCACTGCTCATCATCAGGGGGGCATGCATTGATCTGTATACGTGGAGGGGAGGGGACTCATCTTGCCGCAAGGGGAGCTGTATGATTTAACATTTAATCCTAATAAAGTGACTTATTGTTGAGTCTGCACTGTCCATTAATGCACACACAAACCTTTTAGTCTCATACTAGTTCTCCTCTCCTCCAGCCTGCATCAGCTCCTTACAGCCTCTGTGTTATTTGGAGTAATTGACTGTTTTATATCCCACAGATCTCCATCTTGTAAATCTTTAGCTTCAAAGGACCCCATCTGGGAGGAGTTATGTTGGCTATAGGGAGAAGTTTAAACTGTCAAACATGTAGTCAGTAAAAGTTTAATAACTGATCTTCCAAAACGTGCTATAACAAAAAGTGATCAACACTCATTTCACTTCATTCTGTTTTACTCCTCTAATGGAAATGTTATACTCATTTTCATCCTTCATCATGGAAAGTTGTGAAAATGGGACAATTTGCCTATTTTGCTTTGTGTAGGAATAGGACAAGTTCAAATACAGTATATGTGATTATGGAAACTAAAACCTAGTTGTATTATCATCTATTATGGCTCACTAAACACGTGTTTCCACCACATTCAAGGGTTAAAACAGTTGAACCCCACTTGTGACAGACTTAACATTAAAAACATTCTCCTGTGGAAGGTGCAAATGGATGTTCTAGACCTCTTAAACCTCTGTCTGCTGTGCGCGGGCTAAGTTTAGGGAAGTGAAAGGGAGGTTTTCTCACATAATAACAACATGCTCCAACAGCCCCCCCATGTTTATACCCTGAGCTCTCATCAGTGAGCATGACTGCCTGGAGGGCTCAGAGAGGTATGCTCGTCTCTCATCAACGTGACATTTGACTTTATTGAGGGGCTTTTCATAAGTGGCACTGTTTGATTTCCCTTTTATTGTGTTGGTTGAACTCTGTTGAACTCTTCTTTTGTTCATATGGCTGAGGTAAGAACCGTGATGTTGACATACTCCGCAAGCGCATTAATTACATCTGTAAAATCCACACAGCTGCAATATGTTATAAACACTTTATGCTGTATGCCCTCTGCTAAAGCTTTTTGCAGCTGCTTGTGAGCCAAGACAGAAAATCAGAATTGGCCAAATTGTCATGTGAATCTTGTCTTTTAATCTAAGCCCTGCATTTTGTACTCTAAAATAGCAATGGTAGTTTAGCTGTAACACTACTGGTAGAGATGTATGTTTAGAGCACCAGTGATACATTGTTCAAAACTATGCTTTAATCAAATATTTATTTGAGCTAAACATTAAATGGAAATGAGTGTAATTCAACGTTTAAGGATGTATATGGATTGACAGCAGGATTGAGGGATGCAATGGTTTACCAAGGAGCTGCTATGTTCTCACAGATCCACGTGAAATATGCCGGGGAAAGTTTGGCTGTCGTCCCTATGAACAGAAAACCAACTCGGCTGTAGTGCAGATGTTCTTTTTGCAAGAAATATATTTGCCCTCAAACTAAACTACATGGCTGAAGCCCGGAAGACCCTGGATTTTGTTTCGTGGCAAATTTCTCCGACTTTTTTTATAAAGAAATTCAGGCATTTCTAATGACCTTGATGGTGTTCATCTGGTTTCCCATTTGTCCTCAAGAATGTCTGGAACCAATCACTTCCTTTTGTTTTAAGCTATTGCAGACAAAAGTGTCACCTTTATAATGGTGTGTATCGCTCTTATTACTTTCCTGAATTGGTACTCCTTGGAGTCTGATATGCTGCCCTATAGTATCTCAATAAGATATGGAGTATCTTTGTTATGTGATGTTGGTATCATTAACACTCATGTCAGTTCCCACAGCTGCAGACAAAGTGCTTACAAACATTGAACACTGGGCTTTTGTTATCTGAGCCATGGTATTGTTTTTCAACTCTTGGGTCTTGCGTTCAGTCTGGTACTTGTGCTCTACATTCAACCAATGTTATTGTTCTCCTTATTTTGCCCTCACTTGCTGAAAATGTCCAACCCCTCTAGTGTTGAATAGACTTCTTTCTAATCATTTACCTTTTGTTGTTTATTGACAGGGTGGCAACTGATCATAACAAGGACAACACCACCGTCATTCTGCGGGACTGGCTTGTGAAGATGCAGAACCTTTACCATTATGTGGAGTGGAGGCCAAAAGAGGAACCCCGGTGAGTTATTTACTTGAGTCTCTGGTGAAACCATGCATTTTTGAAATGGCTCAGTCTGACCATTACCCAAATGTCTCCTGTAGAGGTTATCGTGATGAGGATAGTCCGAAACAATGGACAGACCTCCGTTATGAGCATGTTATGAAACTTCGGCAAGCAGCGCTGGTGTCGGCTCGTGAGATGTGGGCAGACTACTTCATGGTAGGTCAACAAAACTACTCTTTACAGGCACAGCGTAAAGCACAATAACTCTGAGCAATTTTGAGCCTATGCTTCTTCAAAATTCTGTATTGTCCAATAATAGCAGCAGAAGGCTAAGTACAGAGTCAAAGCACCACCACAGTTGTAATTTTGTCACCAGGAAGGGTGTTCAAAATTGCCCCAGTTATATGTTTCTGTCTCATATGGTTAAAGCTTATCTGGATCCTTACACTGACACAAAACTTAACCCGACATGAACCATATTTAAAAACCCTGCACGTTTCTATTTGTATTCCCCAGACCAGCAAACATTGTCCAGCTTCAGTGGGGTATACTTTTGAAGCAAATTACATCCAGAATTGCAATGATTTTGTGCTACCAATGTTAACCCTTCACCCTTAAAAACAGAACTGAGATGAGCAGTCAGTGAGGTTTGTTTAACATCTAGGTTTTTAGACACTTTTCAACAATTCACAAACATATTAACACTTGATTTCCTTCCCTTGTGTAGCTGGCAGACTGTGATAACCTCCTTACCAATCCTGACATGCTCTGGAAGCTCATGGGAGAGAACAAGACCATCATTGCTCCAATGCTCGAATCCCGTGCAGCCTATTCAAACTTCTGGTGTGCAATGACCTCCCAGGTACTGTGTTGTTGATTGGATGCACATGTTTGTGTACGTAAAGCTGCTCTGTTTGATATTAAGAATGCTCTTAAACCACACTTTTTCTTTAGGGTTACTATAAGCGCACTCCTGCATACTTACCCATAAGAAAGCATGTGCGCAAGGGCTGTTTTGCAGTTCCAATGGTCCACTCCACCTTCCTGATAGACCTCAGGAAAGAGGCGTCCAGGCAGCTGGCCTTTCACCCGCCACACCCAGAATACAGTTGGGCTTTTGACGACATCATTGTGTTTGCGTTCTCCGCTCGGATGTCAGGTATTAAACAATTCAATGCTTGAATCTACATATTTGTATCTAACCTTTTTAACCTACGTGGTTTGACTTCATATTTGTAAAACATTTGAATTCTCTGCTCTACAGATGTTCAAATGTTTGTGTGTAACAAAGAGACCTATGGTAACCTTCCTGTGCCTCTGCGATCCCACAATACTTTGCAAGACGAAGCTGACAGCTTCTTGCACTCCCTGCTGGAGGTTAATGGTGAGTAGCTTCCGACTGAGGGCTTTACTTCTGCATCTAACGGCCCGTCTACACAGCGGCGTGCCTTTAAGCTTGGCGGTGGATGTGTCTGAAGGCCGAACTGCATTGTGGGAAGTGAAGCGGAGCTTTGCTGGCGTGGCTCGCTGCAAAAGTTGAGCAATGTTCAACTTTTGAAGCCTCGGCAGAAGCGTCAGCCAATCGAATCATATGCCAGTACAAGCTCTAGCCAATCAAACCGCTGCTTGTGTGTCAGGGGCAGGAGACTCATGTGATTGGTCGTTGGTCGAGTTTCAGACACGCCTGCCGGCAAGCTTCAACGCACGCCGCCGTGTGGACGGGCCGTAACTCTCTTTTTGCTTGATATTCTTCTTCCTACTTCTTTATTTAAAGCTACCTATCAGCATGGGATTCCTATATATCACTTGTATACCATTTCTGCATCCATCTTCCCTCTCACTGTGTAGTGCGAAATCCCCCAGTGATGCCTTCCAAATACGTACCTGTTCCTACAAAACAACCTGACAAACTGGGCTTCGATGAGGTGAGTATCGAGTGATGTGAAGATGGAGTCTGCAAAAATGGCCCTCTTTCCCCTGCTGTGCTGAATGCCTCCCCTGCTGTTAGAAACCTGTTATTACATTGACTGGCTCCACTTTCGTCCATGTGTAGGTGTTCATGATCAACCTGCCGAGGCGCACTGACCGCCGAGAACGTATGATGAGTACGTTATATGAGCAGAAGATAGCATGCAAGGTCATTGCAGCTGTTGATGGAACGTAAGATCACTCTATTTAATGAGTACTTTATACCTATTTAGCACCTATTTTCCCCTTTTGTGCGTTGTCACTTTGTCACATTTGTTCTCATGTCTATTTCAGAGGGATGAATATCAGTGAAGTTCATAATTTAGGCATCCACATGCTCCCTGGATACAATGACCCCTACCATAACCGCCCACTGACAAAGGGAGAACTGGGTTGCTTCCTATCCCACTACAACATCTGGAAAGAGGTGAACACAAGAAGCCAAGCATTTGAACGTTTGTGAACCAGACAGATAAGTGATTGATAAATGTGTCTCTGGACTTAGATTGTGGAGCGACGACTGGAAACCTCCCTGGTGATTGAAGATGACCTGCGCTTTGAGATCTTCTTCAAACGGCGCTTGATGAACTTGATGAAGGAGGTGGAGGATGAAGGGCTGGACTGGGATCTCATGTGAGTTTGTGCCTCCTTCACAACCTTCAAATTGTCCTTTAATCTCCTAAATAATCAACTGCTTCTCACGCTTTCCTTCCATCTCTTTTTTCCAGTTATATTGGTCGGAAAAGAATGCAGGTGGATCGCCCAGAGAAAGCAGTGCCTAATATCCACAACTTAGTGGAAGCAGATTATTCATATTGGACTCTAGGCTATATGATATCATTACAAGGGGCGGAGAAGCTTTTGAAAGCTGAACCCCTGAAGCGGATTTTGCCAGTGGACGAGTTTCTGCCCATCATGTTCAATAAACACCCCGTGTAAGTGTGCAGATACACAACTATCACTTCTGCTCATACATTTTGATTTATTTTTGTTTGTTTTGACTGACATTACCTTCTCCTCCACAGGTTTGATTATATGAAACAGTTTGAAACCAGGGACCTAAAAGCATTTTCTGCCGAGCCTCTTCTAGTGTATCCAACACATTACACAGGCGACAGCGGCTACATCAGCGACACCGAGACCTCCACAGTGTGGGACAATGACAAGGTCCGTACAGACTGGGACAGAGGGCGCACAGGAAAGACTGGGCAGCAGGCTGAGATCAGCACTGAGGCCCAGAACTCCGATGTGCTCCAGTCGCCTTTGGACAGTGCAGCACGGGAGGAGCTATGAGAGCAACTTAATGAGAGCTTTGGAGTATTTTACAAACCACCTTTTTAATCATGTTTCAGCTTTACATTTTTGGTTTTGTGTAACATCCCTGGATTAGAGTTTGGAGGAGTGTGACAAGTTAAAAAGGGAACAGGGGTGTCTTGTGTTTTTCGTCACGTTGTCAGTTTTGCATTTTTACTTTTATAAAGGCACTAGACTTGCCATTTGGAATGGCATTTGCAGTACCCAACTTCTGTCTGTCATACAGAAATGAACTTATATATTTGCAAAGAATGCAATTCAACTTTAACATTTCAGTAATTGGGCAGTTAACTTTGTCCTTGTTTGAGATTACAATATGAAATGCTTTTTGTTAAATGCATTCTCAAGACAAAACATATATTTGAGTGTTACCACACTGAATGTGACTGAGCAAAATCATGACTTTTACAGATATTTGTTTGTTTAAATCACCATAAATAATGTTTTAATGCTTTTATCCAAGATGAGAAACATCTGCATGTCTTTTGCTTTGATACTTTAGTATTTTGTCTTTTTTAAACTTCATATTGCTGTTTTTATTTTTTTAATATCCATCAGCCATCACTTCAGATGCTTGAACCAGAGCTTCCTTTTACCAAAGCAACAAAACACACAATCAACAGTTGCAGTACTTGGTATATACCAATGCTTTTCCTTATTCCTGTGTCTTTTCTCTCCACTTTGGGATTGTTTCCAGACTAAACCCGCTGTTGACAATTTTATGGTTGGACCAACCACTTTACACGCCTCAAACTTGCTGATTTGGGAGTAATTTAGTTATTTAAGCCCTTTAAGTTCCCTTTAAAGAGAACCCACCCACATCCAAACAGGCGTTCCACCTCTTAATCATTTTCAGTTAAATCTGATTTTGAGCATTTTGGGAGTGTAAGTCTTCATAAAATGTCCCTTGGAAAAGAGAAACAAACAACAAAGGGTTTGTATTATCTTACAATTTGCTAAATATTTATTCTGTCTTGGCTTTGTTGTTTTTTTGGCAGTTCACCCACAGATATTGCACAAAATGTTATTGGTGCATTGTGCCAAGGATAAATAAACATTTTTATTTTTAAAAAAGCTGAATTTGTGATTACTGTGATATTGCGTATTACAATGCTTGTGTAACCAATGTATCTCTGTAAATGTTAGTTTGTGCACATTTTACAAGATGGGGAGAACAAACAAAGGCATGAGTTATCACTAACATAACTTTTTTAATTCTTAAAACAAATGTGGATATTTTGACAGAACATTTCTTTCTGACCACACCTTCATGCATTTTGCATGTGATTTCTCTGTTAAAAAGCTGTTTATTCAGACCTCATGTCATGTACCATGCTAAATGCATGTGGTAAAACTGTGGTGAGCCATTAAAAGCATTTATATGTAGTTCATTTGTATAATGTCATACAAGCAGGTATTGAGTTCAAGCTCACTTGCTTTTATCTTTGTAACCCTTAAGGTATCATCATTTTACTGACACTGCTTTAATGTGAAGCTGTGAAGGTTATATTGTATGTCCCACATACCGTACAACCTTCACTATTCCCAATACATAACAACCAAATTCTCTGAATAAATCTCCTTTTTATTATGTCATGAAGAACTTAATTTGATCAAATGTTGAAAACTGATATCAAGCTTTGCCGGCAAATATCAAGTTCAAATGTGGTATAATTGTCGCAGAGTAATCTGTAAAAACATATGCTTTAAAATCATTTTTTCTTACTAAAGTGACACAATTAAAAAACAGTTGCAACTTGTGATAGCGTAGGTGGGGCCTACAGTGACTGCTAGATACACTTCCTCTTCCATGTTGGTTAAAAAAAAAAACGTCCACCTCCACTCTTCAAGAGGAAGGTCTTTTTTAAGAGCACAACGGCAGCAAGCTCAGAGCTGCATGCTAACCATCCGTCAGTGTGTGTACGCTCTGCAGTGCAGTGTTCCTGCCCCTCAACATTTAACTGTGTATTGCAGTGCGACCTTAAGGGCAGGTGATGTGTGATTGGTGACGGTAGGGTCTGGCTCCTGTGGTGATAGTGTAGAAATGGAAGAAGATCAAGTGCCTAACAAAGATTCCTCTCAAGCCACGGGTGAGTAAAGAATGAGATTTCTTGAGTTCATTTTGAGGAAATGTTGCCTTCATATATAAGCTATGTTACCCATCAGGCTTGTTGGTATGTTAAAGCTGTTTTGGTTAATTTAAAAATGACTTCACTTGTAAGGTTTGTTTTTTATATGTATGTTTGCTAATTGGAAATGTGCTGACATTGCTGAAGTGGCATTATGCTTGTGGGTGTATGCTTAATGTGCCTGGTTCTGCCTTTGTAAATGCTGTGTGTCATCCTCCTAGTCAAAGGAGGATTGCTGAACTTCCTGAACTCTTCATCCGTTTGACACGTTTTTGTTCGTTTTTTTCTGTGTGACTTCTGTAATTTTATTTAACAAGACATGGCTTTCTTGTATCTTTGCCCACAATAGAATATGAACTATAGATATCACTGAGAATGGTGTGACAGTTAAGTAGATTTCTTTGCAATATGTTTGTTAGTTCATAGGAACATTTCACATGTGACTTCAATTCACAAACATAAAAAACGGCAAACAAAAACAATCCACAGTTTTTTATTTTACACTTAAACTCTGTGTTTTAGTTTTGATGAAACATTTATATTGCCTCTCAATTCTCCCTCCTATACTGAAACACTGCTGGTGTGAAAAACAAAGGCTGTTTTTATAGGACGTGACATACATTGGTAACAGGATGTGGTTGACCAAAATGTAGACGTCTCTGAGAGGCTTTTTCTTATTTTTTGCATCTGTTGTAAATCAACAGTTTTTAACGGTCTGGTGTGCCCGAAAGTGAACCATCAGTTTACTAGTGGGAGTAAATTAGACTGAGACTTTGTTATCAAGATGTACCGTGTTGTTCCTCATTATATTTTGGTTTACATTTAGACCAAGTTCTCAGAAATATAAAGGAAATGCTATTAGCCATGACTTCAGAGGAACTAAATTAGATTTTTTATTATCCATTCATTATATTTATATCTCTATGATCTTGTTAGCACAGTCATTATACTAATGCTTGTTTAGCTGATGCCTCTGTGGTAATGAGTAGTGCATAGGTAAACTATGTATGTTTCAATGAACACATCTGCAAAATGTCAAGAGAGAAGCAGGTCTGAGCAACATGGCTTATTCATCATTCATACCTACAAAGTTATGTTTTTGTTTTTGAGGCATTATAATACAAAGAAAACTTAATTTCTAGAAAACGTAAAGCTTATTTATTTACAAAGCACAAAAGGCTCTGGTTTGTAATGAAGTGGTTCACTCTACTTTTTGTAAAAAGAGAATGTTTATTTTGTGTTGAGATGGTATCTACATGTTTGTATGGTCTGTGTTTGGTGGTTAGATCACATTTTGAGATCTCAAATCTACAATGTTGTTCTTAAATAAATAGATGTTACTTACACAATCTTTCCATTTCTTATTCCAGATGTGAAGAAAGTGCAACGTAAATCTGAAACCAAGCGATACAGTGAGATCTTCAGAGACTTTGATAATCTTGAGTTATCTTTAATTTCTTGGTAAGTATTTCACATTTACAAATCGCACAGTGTAGCCACGTCTTGTCCCGTTCACCTCTGGGCTTGCTCAGAGTAATCTGATTACTGTGATGGGGGAAAAAACTGTAAGTGAGACTTCATTCAATCAGGCTGTAAGCATGGCTGGTCAGAGTATACCAAACATGATCAAACTATTTAGATAGAGTTGTCAACTCAAGGCCATAATCCAACCATTTTAAACTCAGCCAGCTACAGTAGGCATGATCTTTCATCACAGATTGTTTCATGCAATGGGACCACATTTTTTAAATCTATGTAAGGCATTTGTGTGTGATACTGATCAACAACATGTGCAGTTAATGTGTTTCCTACATCTGTCGTCAACGTGGAAACATAGCTTCAGGTAATGTTTTTGTAATATGTTCCCCAACAAACCCTATGACTTTTTAGGTATTGTTATTTACATTTTTCTGTGTTTCCCTCCCAATCAATTATTTCACTTCTCAGTTCCGAGGAGGATCTGGTAGACATAGACTCACAGTCCATTTCAGAGTCCATCTCGACAGAAGGCGCAGATCCCACAGAGCAGCATGATGTAAGGAATCAATACCTAGCTTAATACTGATGTCTGTTACTTATATTGTGATTTATTTTTTTAAAGCACTTACATATAATTTAATTTGCTTATTACCCACATATTATATTGTGTGTGGAGGATTAGTGAGTCAAACTCTGTTTTAAAACAGGCTACTTTTTGTCCACAGGTATGTGCTGAGGCAAATGAACTGGATGGAAACCAACCAGGTATGATTTATGTCAAAGAGAGGAAAAGGACCGTGTGTGTATGTGAATGTGTGTTTGTGCTCTGCTGTTTGAGTCAGTTGCTGTCATAGTAGTCTATTTTCTTCTATCTTGAAATCTATTCTTGTAATTAGCAGTGAGTTGTAATTGCCCTGTTGTAACAAGATTAGGATAAAGGTCCAGGATTAAAGCACGAGACAGCTGCTGCCAGTTTTGGCCTCAGACACAAGCGGGAAATAGAGGGGTCTACTGAAAAAGGAAGTCTCAGTGTTAAGCACGCTATTAAGGTAAATATAGTGTAGAAAGAGTAAAGGACTAGACTGTCTTTGCCAAGTACTCCAACTCAGTTTGATTTTAAGGTCACAGTCCACAGTAAGAGATTAGGAATTACAGGTTGGATAGCATTACAAAAACCACAGTGGTAGTAATAATGTATAAAAGGCTCAACAAACTCTTTTTATTTCCACTGTAGATGCGTCATCAATGTCCTCTTTCAGCTTTATGTCCAAATCCACTTCTGTTAAACGCAGCCATTGTTGCTGTATCCGGTTAAAAGTCATTCCTTATATCACACTGCAGAGAGACCAGTTAATTTGTATATGTGTAATCAAGTCTCACTAAGCACATCACTAGAGCATGCTCTTTGGCGATCTGGTTTCATGTGTTTCCATTGGTTGGGGTTGGAAACCTACCAACACCTCAACCCCCCCCCCCCTTTACTCAGACAGTCACACACCATGAGGAGGTAAACCTCACTGATGCTCCTCTAAAGCCTGTCACTTCACAATCTGGACCTGACAAGGATAATCCCCAATCCGAGCGCAGGGGGAGGAACCCATGTGGCGGCACAGAATCTTTTCGGAGGCTCATTTCTGAAAGTGCTCAGAGCTCTTCCTGAAACAAAACACAGAGAGGAAGGCTACCAGAGGTCAACCCTGGCACACAATCTTGCCGCAAAGTCCTAATTTTTCTTAAACTGCCTGTTTTTTTGTTTCGATTTTGCTTGAAGACAAAATATCACCCTGCTTGGATTTGTATACCACTGACTGGATGAGGTGTCTGATTGAAAAGAAGAAAAAAACAGACCAGAACAAATATCTGCATCTCTGAGTGAGGAAGTGAGGGGAGAAGTTGTTGCACTCTCTCTGGCTTTGCATGCATGCTCAGTTAAAAACAAAGCTGCTTCTTGGAACTGAACTGTGGATCCTTCAAAGTTCAATCTCTTGAACTTCATCTGTTGCTCTAACTCTTGCTTACAGAAGAAAATAAGGATATGCTCTAATAGATTTTGACATTTTGTTGCAAATGTTGTGAAAGTGTAGCACAGACATTAAGAGGAAAGAAGAAAGTGACGTGGGGAGTGCTTGAGAGAACACATGCTTGTCACAAATGCCCAGTTTTGGTGTGAGTCAGAGGAAGAAGTAGAGTGGTTGTCATTAACCGCCCTACCTGCCTGACCACAGAAGAGCTGTGACAGGAGGGGGACTGATACTGCACACTGGCACTGGACTTGTCTATTATAAGTGAACAGGTGTAAGAGGGAGGGGCCAGGCAGAGAGAGGAAGGGAGGAGAGGAGGGAAGTTATTTCGCTAAAGCTCTTTCTCTCTGGTCCATAGAAGAACCCTCTCTCAGGTCACTTCTCCATATGTGCCTACTCAAAGACTCATACACCCACTGTGCGTACTGTTCTGAAACCTGTTGAAACCACAGGACTTTTATTCTGAGGAGCTGATCTAACTTGGAAAATGCATTCATTGTTTCCTGTATGGGGTTTGTGACGACCAAGTGACATTTTTGATAAAAGTCCAGTTGGGGGGATTTCTCTCTAGAGTATAGAGATGATTATTTTAAGCTGAAGGCTGTTTGAGGAGCAGAACAAATGTTGTGTGTGACCTAATGGACAGTGTGTGATCGCTGGGTCCAGCTCCGAGTGTGTGGAGCCAGCAGTGATGGTGATGTACTCCCTCTCAGTCCAGGAAGCGGACCTGGCTCTCTGTCGATGTGATGATGGAGTAGAGACGGCAATGCAGTACACCAAGATGTGGTGCCGCTACGCAAAAGACCTCCTGGCCTGGATGGAGAAAAGAATCAGCTTGGGTAAGCCGGAAAACTGTTGTGTAAAATGCAAATTATTGTCAAAACATGGTAGTGGTTCCATCAAGGCAGCTGTGCTTACAATGCTAATGCATTTGAATATAAACTGAACACAGAAAAATATGAGTTGTGACTTATAAAATGCAAATGTGTCTCTACATGAGATAATCCACTGCATGGAAAAACTGCTATTTATCAGTTTTTATGTGTGGGCTATTATATTTATAAGTATGTGGGACTTTTCAAATGATGTCTAACAGATTTAAACGTGTTGTTGTTTACCAAATTGAAACTGTTGTCCCAGAAACATAGCAACAAGACGCCCACATATTCCTAGAACAGTCAGAAAGAGTAACAGTAGTCAGCAGGCTTCAGTTGTCCATGGATGAAGAGCCAATACTTTAGGTTAGGGTTGTATGGAAAACACCATGTTGTAACTTGCCATGACATGCAGTCACCTCAGGGAACCACAAACTGTACACACGGAGAGAAAGGATTATAGAGCAGATTAACAGGGCAGAGCAGGGTAATAAAGGAGATGGGCACCTTTGAAATAAATAGGCAAACAGATGTGTCTGTTTGTGCTGGTATCAACACACACAAATGCTGTTTTAAAAAAGTTATCTTCTTGAAATGTATTTTTGGTTTAATTGATATGGACAGATACAGTATACAGGACAATTGTACTGTGTTTATTGCTATTAGCAGATGCTAGTTTGCAATATCTGTCCCTACAACCTTTTGTGTAACTCAGGCATTAGAACTGAGAGGTAAGTAGTAGATTAAACAGATCTGCATGAAGCAAAACATTACATTTAAAAACTAGACATTGTTGCAGGTTTGTTGCTGAATTAACCAGGATTTGATATCTCTCTTAAAAGTGATGAAGTTTGGAACAAACAAAAAGTGATGGGTTGAAGATTCGATTCGTTTTTTCAGTAAATGTCAGGTTAATCTGAAGGAAAATCAAGGCTGAAAATCAAGGCTAAAAACATCAATCAATATTGTGGTCCCCGTCAACCGACCAACTCTGTTTATCTTTTCTCAATGTACACTATCTTGTCGTGTATAAATATATTGATTTTGTTGACAGAACAAGAATTTGCCAAAAATGTAATGAAGACAGCTGAAGGAGCAAAAGCCAATGTTGGACAGCAGGTACAGCTTGTGTTTTTATTTATTTATTGTGTACCAAGAACATGTTTAAGTGGTTATCACATGTGTCACTGTGTAATGTGAGTTGTTTCATGGGACATTTTTCCTCTCTTAGCAATGTTTACTATAGAAATTAAGTCTGAAGTTGTTTTTGCCATTGTAGGAAATGATGCCCCTGCAGCATATCTACACAATGGCGCTAGACCAAGACATCAAGAACAGTTTGTCTTCTAGAAAGACGTCAGAACTGCAACAAAACCGCTGTCACCAAGTATGGAAGCCCACACACACATACAAAAAGTTTGAGTTTTAGTATAAATCTTCTCTGACTTTTTGTGGCGGGTATGTAACTATGACTTTCTGTTTGATCCAATATCTCTCTCCCATAGGCATTGGCTGCCAAGAAGAATGAGATTGATAAATGGCGCCGGGAATTTAAGGAGCAGTGGGCAAGAGAACAAAGAAGGATGGTAAGTGAATTAGGAATATATGTGTGGCTGACGTTGAGCTCAGTTTATTACACTGTCAAAACTAATTTAGCTTAAATATATCACACTCCTACGGACTGGATGCCTGAGCAAGACTCTGAAGCATTTCCTTGTTGATGTATGCTTAACACATGTTGACTGCACATGGCTTGCACATTAGCAACAAACTCATCTGCTTTGTTTTTTTTCTGTGTGTCTGCTTGCATGTTGGTTTTCCAGAGCGAATCCGTGTCAGCTTTAAAAAAGGCTCAACAGCAATACTTCCAGCGCTGTGATGAGCTATTAAAGGCTAAAGCTATCACTGCCAAAGCCTTGGACGACATAGCTGGAATGAAAACACTGGACAAGAGGCGGAAGTCCAAGGATGACGCCCAGGCTAAGGTGAATGTCCCCTTAATGCACTCTACATTGTAGTTCTAGTACAGAACAAGTACTGTGTGTTATTATTCTTCTGTGTGTTTATAATGACACACATGAAGAAATGTGCAGCTCTCAGGTCTTCTCTTTTTCTCCCCTAGGTGGTGGAGACAGAGCTGCTGTACAGACAGTGTGTTAGTGATACCAAAATCCACCAGGATGAGTTAGTGAAGGCCAAAGAGAGAATTATTTCCCACATTCGCAAGCTCATCTTTCAAGGAGACACTGTGCTAAAGGAGGTTGGTATGAAACTCTGAATCTGTCTTTCTGGCAGCCTGCTTCCTCTTCACTGCAGCAGTCTCTGGCCAAACTTCCTCAAACATGGTTGTGGTATTAATTTAAAGCAGCATAAGCTAAAGGATGTAATCAGAATACCTTTATTAATTATGTACCACTCACTGTACCACCAGTGTTTCAGAAGGGAAGTGACAATGCATAAAACACCTCCCCTTTGTATAAAATCACACATATTTAAATATTTGCTATTAGTTGGTTGTAAACCATATATAAATACATATGTCAAATAAATGAATACAATAAATTACTTAAGCAGTGCTTAGTGGTCTGCAACACTTTGCCTCAATATGGGATCATTTAAAGGAAATACTCTTGCAGAATGTTGACAGTCATGTCATGTTTTACAACATTTCCGTAAACCTCCGTAAAAACATTTCTGATAAATCAGCACAGTAAAATCACTGCTTTGCCTCCCCACTATTTCTCCTCTCTGCATCAGGCCACAGTCAACATGTTTTACTACCAGCGACAGCACTCAGAGACGGTGCCCCTCGGCTATCAGAACCTGGAGCTGACATGCAGATCCCTGGAGCCTGGAAAGCCCTACCTGCTCTACATCCTCAGCAAGCGCCGCCCCGAACAACCTCCTCAAACCTTTACCTTCCAGGACTATGTACCACAGTGCAAAGGGTTTGTAAACTGACCGATGTCTCTGATGTAACTTTGGCTGTGATGTTAACTGTGGATATCATGAGAGCGTGTAGGTCTTTTATGTACCGTAATCTAAATGTTTCGGGACAGAAATGTAACTTAATATTAAGAGAATAACTTTTTATAATGTTTTAGAAGAAGCACTTCAAATCTAAAATGGAAAGTTAATTAATTTTAAGTGTGTTATAAGTTGAAAATAGCTTACATTTTGTATGCACTTCAACTCATTACAAATATTGTCACCACCTTTTTGTTTGATAGGAACAAGCGAAAAACCAGTAACCCTCTCAGCTTTCTGCCGGACTCATCACCTGTGACAGATGATAGCCCTTTCAGACAACACAGCGATGGCAGTAAGGACTTCTCATTTATACACTGTGATGAGATACGTTTTGCACTTTAATATTAACATTATTGTTCTCTTGTGTGTTTTGGTGCAAAAGGGAGAACAGGGTACAGTGACAGTGAGAGTTTTGGAGGCAGTTTAGAATCTCTGTCCAGCCCTGGTAAGTCTGCATTTTTTTCAGTAACTTTCCTGTCACGTGCATATGAAAACATTTCGAGATAAACACGTTTTCTTTCTCCTCTACTGTGTCCCTTCTCTTCTGCAATATATAATTGAAGCGCACACTAATAGGAGGCTGCCCAAAACCGCATCCACTTTGACAGTGTCATCAGACGACATGGACGAACGAGATGTTGCCTCTGAGTCAGGTTTGTTATTGCCATTGTACGCCTCCAAAACCCAACATGGGAATTACACTGTATGATTGTGTCCTTTACCTCTCCTTTCAGAATACATTGACAGTCAGCCAGTCAAAGTGCGAACGCTGTCACGAGCTGCACTGACGCACCGACTGAGGAAGATGAAGAGCAAGATGGTCAAATGCAAGCATTGTGAAAACTACATTGTTGTCAATGGAGTCGAATGTGAGGAGGTAAGAAATAGGGGAGATGGACAGTGATGGGGAGTATTGAGAAGAACAGCAAGAAATGAATGGTGCTGAAACTGGTTGATAATGTCCTGTACCTGTCTTCAGTGTGGTCTGGCTATGCACAGAAAGTGTATGGAGGTATGTCAGTTGGAGTGTGAGAACAGGAAGGGGACCGTGTTCGGGGTGGACCTCTCTCTGATGTGTCAGGACGAGCCGGATAAGGTCCCCTTTGTGGTGCGACTCTGCACAACTGAGATTGAGAATCGGGCCCTCTCAGTCCAGGTACTATTCATATCTCAGTCACCCAAATGTATTATAGAGACATCAAGTTAGTTGTGGTTTCCTAACAGTTTTTTACCTCTCTTCTTTTTTTTCCAGGGGGTGTATCGTGTGAGTGGGTCCAAGCCTCGCATCCAGAAGCTTTGTCAAGCCTTTGAGATTCAAAAGGATCAGGTGGACCTTTCTGACCTTTCACCACATGACATTACCTCGATCCTTAAGCACTTCTTCAAGGAGGTACACGAGTCATTGCCAAATCACTTCACTGACTGAATAAGGCTGATTAAAAGTCCTCCCAAGACCAAGCAATTTATATTTGCCTTTGTGGGCTATGACACTCGGACTCATTTCAAACACCATGCATGCAGTAAAGAATATTATTATTTTTTTTTTTTGTTCTTCAGGAGGTTTTAATTATTTATTTATAAAAGTAATAACTGTATTACATTAATATTTAAGAACTGTGTGTTGATTTTAACCCTTTTAAAATACACATTTGAACCAATACCTTCAATATCACAATTCTTAGGAGTGAATTTTAATTACATAAATTAAACGTGCTGTACTGTATTGTACTTTTCTCGGGAAAAAAAGTCTTCATGCCAACTACAAGGGACATTTTATAATACATCACATTTCTGAGAAACAAGTTATGTTTCTTAATTCCCAATTACTTTTTTTTTTTTTTAACCTTTCTCTTCCTGACTCTCTCCCAGCTCCCAGATCCCTTGCTAACCTTTGACCTGTACCATAATTTCATCACGGTGGGAAGGACCATTCAGCACCTGAGTGAAAGGGAGCCGGCACCAGACACTAACGAGACAATGGACATCATTTATAACCTGCAAAAGCTGCTACAGAAACTCCATCCATATTGCTACACCACCTTACAGCACCTGATGTCTCACCTCCAAAGGTAAGCATGCAGCATCTGGTTACATTTTAGCCGACCCAGTAGAACGAATTTTCATGGGTTTTAAATGTGTGTGCTTTCTGGTTTCGCAGAGTTTCAGAGAACTACGAGAACAAGATGTCCCCCAGCAATTTGGGGATAGTGTTTGGGCCAACACTATTGCGCCCTCTAGTGTCTACGGAAATGTCAATTAATGCCCTGCTGGAGACTAGTTACCAGTCTGTCCTTATTGAGTTCCTCATCACACATCGTGACAAGGTTTTTGGCCTTCAGCGGAGACACAGTATGCCCCCTCCTCCAGCTCCCACTGCACCTCTTCCAGACACCCCTCCCAGAGCTTCCTGTGCCCTGGATGGGGACATTTGTGCCGGCTCTGAACATGAAACCTCCACCAGAGAGCGGCCACACTCACTAGAAGTAAGTCTCAAAAACATTCAGCTCAAACAAAGAGTTAGTGATGTTTTCGAGTGATGGATTTGTGCAGGACACAATCTTCTTTTTTTCAAAGCATTTCACTGCTGCTTCTGGTAAAAAGGATCCATGGCAGTTGCTTTGTATAGGTTAGAGTGAGTTTGTTGCTGAGCTACTTGTTTAGCTGTTGTTTTAATAGTCTTAATCAGCACCTGGCACCTTTATCAGGATTAACACGCAGGGCAGCTGCTGTTTTTTCTTACTGCTTTCTAGTCGCTGACCTGCACCGCCTTCTGTCAAGCTATACTGTGTGGACCTCTCACTGCTATGGTTTATAAACAAAAAATGGTTTACCCAACTGTAGTAAGTTACAGTGGTTGTACCAGATGGCTTAGAGACACAAAGTAACAGTATCTGTCGTAGAATTGGTTTAAATAACCTGCAAATAAAATGCGGCAGAATCATCCAGTAGTAATTAATGACATAGTTCTGCAGTATGTCAGATCTGGACGTGGTCTGTAAACACTTGCACCACTCAACTTGTGTCATCCCAACAGAGTCGAACAATCAAGAGGCAGTCAAGTGAGGGTTATATATCTGACAAGTCTTCATCCAATGAGGCAGTGGACCAGCTCAGCCCTCAAGCCAATGAGAAAGCAGGTAGGCGGGACGTAGTGATAGAGCAGTTCCTCCTGACTAGAATAGATGTACATAGTTGATGTCATGTCGTTTATAGATGCCTAGGTCTTAGTTGTTAGTATAATTGGTAAGAGATTGTGATGCTATGTTGTACCTTTGCTGCTTGAGGACATTGTTTAATTAATCCTTTAGGAGATCTTGTAGGTATTACTCATACAGCCCCCGATTCTTTTACTTTATTCCTCACAGACCGATGGTTTGTTCTAGTTTACGGTTACTCAGTAATTCCCTATGCACCAAATACAGTGGAAGCAGAGAGTTTCCAGGGTAAACAGTTTCAATATTTCTTAGCGCTTTACACATTTCCTCAAGTTATTTATAGAAACAGATTTTCTTCCTTTTTTCTGCTACCCATCTAGTTGAATGTATCTATAAACTTGGTGAGTCGCATTGCGTCTAATCTTTTCTTGCTTGCTTTACTCTTTCTGTAGTTCTGAGGTGCTTCTTTCTTTGTGGCAAAAAAAGAGCAGTTTTGAGTTTTGGACACATATTTATCAACCTCAAATCCAGAACACACCTAGTTGTAAACACTTCATGCAGTATATAGATCCAGTCTGCTCTGTAGACTTTCCATACAGACTCTGTATGAATGTTTTAAGGTAAGGTTGAAGTGTCTGGAAAACAATATGCAGGGAAAGCCAAGTTTTCTGTACTCAATAACCTGTGTTTATATCACTTTTCTGAATCACATCTTGGTTTTCCTCTTCTGCTTTAGTCATGGCTATGAGAGGGGCATCAAGCGACTCTCAGGGTGAGCCTGTGAGGGAACCGGATTCTGTTTTGGTTACCCAGCCACACTATCGCTTCACCAGGCAGCCTGTGAAATATTACCGTCATCATAACCCAGGAGCCAGACTCCCCCACCCGGGCCGGGCAGCCAGACAGCCTGCAGCCTCAGAGAGGGGCTGTACAGGAAGTGCTGACAGCAGCCGCAGCTCCTCTCCAGAGCCACGGACACAGAGACTTTCCCAAAATGTAGACACCCCCCAGCCACAACAGTCCACCTTTGCAGCAGAGAATAAAGTGGACGTCCCTCTGAGCCCCCGCACGGTTGTGCAGTACATGCTGGGACTTGACTCAATATTAACCGAAACATCAGTCAGCACAGGACATGAGTCTTCTCAGGCGGTGGCATCTGGGTGTCAGGGTACTCAGAACAAAAATATGTCCTGTAACAGACAGGGTACTGGACAGAGGCCGGCTCTGTGTCAGTCACCAAAGACATTTCCTGTTGAAATGAACTTTACCTCACCGGCACAGAAGATCCTGTCTGGCCTGAAACTGAGGCGCAGTCTCTCAGGGAAGGACGAGCAGCTCTTTGTCTGAGGAGCTAAAGACATATCCAGACTGTTCACTGGAAAGGATTCAAAAACACTTGAGGACATATAACCATTAGTCACCATAAAGTTAAATGTGTTGAACTCACATTTGAGTCACTCTTAGAGGGAACACAGTTGAAATGTGTAGACCTAATGTTTCCTTGGATACAAATGCCTTTTATTTCCTTGATTTGATGTTGATATGGAGACCATCCAGCTGTCTTCTACACAGACCAGACAAGATAGGTTCACTTATGTATCAGTTTTATTCAAAATATGTAGTTTCTTTGAATGTTGCAGGTTAGGAGATGCAAACTATAGGTATCAAGTTTTTCCCTGAACATACTATAATCAGCTAAATTCAATTGCCATCAAGAGTTGTATTTTTAAGGTAATTTTGTTACATGTTTGTTGTGCTTTATACATTTTGTATAGACTCCAGATGGCAGATTATGTGGTACATAAACTGAGATATGCCTTCATTGGTGTCATGTGAAGACATTTCAACTCTGATGTTAAGTTTCATGCACCCTTCTTGTTCTGACACAAGGGGGCGGTCTTCTCCCAGTGTGTGGAGAAAACATGCCAGACACAATAGCAGAAGGGCAATAAATCAGTTATTTCTAATTACATGTTTTGAAATGTCACTTTTCCTACTTCCACATAAGCCTTATTTCATCTATACACCTGTTTCACTATAGTATGTAATGCCATATAAGGTTACGCAGCAATTTCAGATGTCCAGATGGAATTATGATTCTCTAAATCTTCTCATCTTCATCTGCCTTTGTCCTGTTGATAAATAGCTTTTCTCCAGAATCAGGCAGTTTAAGCATAGCATAAAAACATATTTGCCTCATAATAGATTCCCGTTTCACTTGGAGATAGATTAATGTCTCACTCCAAGTATTTTCCTGTACCAACTGTCCTATTAAGTCTCCGTCTAACCTTGAACAGAGAATGGGAAAGATCATCCTCATCTGAGTTATCAGGCTGCATCATCGCTCATCTTCCCCTCATCATCTTCCGCACCTCCCTCCCTCCTTGTGTGTCCATCTCCTCCCTCTGCGCCTTTTTACGCACAAAACAAGTCAGAGCGCACACACGGCTGGCGAAGAAAACGGGAGACAATAGACAATAGTTTGGGTCATCATGGTATTTGGATTTTTACCGTAGGCAACATGCGCGCCGGACTGTGAGATACAGGTGAACAATCTGTGAACGCGTCTGTTCATTTACTGGTCGAAAGTTGGTCCAGGTTTTAATGTTGCCAACTGAGATTTCAGCAGGAGTGTGCTTCACCTCAAGGTAGGACTCCGTAACTCAAGAACAGGTTGCCAGTGAAGGCAGGCTGGCGATTCACAAGTATAGTAGGCTATTTCTTGAATGAGTGTGTTCCTTACGCCCGCATCAGGGCTTGCTTACATTATGTTGTGCTTTTTAACCTGCCAAGGTAAACACATTATCAATTATTACATTTGATATGTTAATACAGACAACTGAAGAGAAGCGGTTGTATTACTGTTGGTGGTCAGTATCAAATATCTGCTTTGGAGAATCCCTGATGCTTATCGTGAAAAATGTCATTATCACATTAGTTTACAGCTGTTGTAATCACATCCATTTGTTTGGACACAAAAATACGCATAAAAACTCCACTTTTTTCTTTTATTACACGGGGATAATGTTGTCCATTTCAACATTTTCACATTTAACTTAACATATTTCCTCTTCTTTGTATATTAATTCCCACCTCAAAGGATTGGTCATTACCTTTAAACCACTGGTACTCATCCCGTAAATCCCCCCAGTGCGCTTTGAAATCAACTTTGTACAATTTATTGATCCTCGTATGATATGGCAATTATATTACCTTCAATTATATCTCCAGGCGACTTGCAGAAAGGTAATTAAATATTTGTGAACATTTTATTCCAGTATTCATTATCAGAGAGTAATGATTGATGTTTTACTAAAATATGTCAGTAATGTTTAAACCGCAATTAGGCAACACATCTTATCAGATTAGCTGTATTTACATAATTCATTTATTTTATTTCATTTCCCATTACAAAGCGGCATGACCCGAAGATATTCAATATCTGTGGATTTTACAGGCTAACTACCCAAGCCTTCCCAAAAGCGATTATATATATATATGTATTTAAAACAACCTTATTTGCAAACATCACAACACAAATCTGAAGGTCGATATCCAACAGGAACATTAGACTATATGTAGACCTATTGATTTAGCGAGCCTCAACAAATTAATTCCACAGAGACGGATACGGCCACAGCGTGGCATCAACATTGAAGAACCTGTAGAGAAGTTACAAGAATGCTAAAGTCTATTTCCGCAACACATTTTTTGTAGGACAACATTTGCCGTCAGCGTCTGTCAATGCGTCTGCAACATTTGTCACATAATGAAACCATTTTAAATTGGAAAAATAACCTGGAACCTTGAAAATGTTATTAAAGAGAACACTTTAAATATGCAGTCATTTCAACAAAACGTTGTCGTTTGAAATGAAACTGGGATTAAAAAAAATACCTGAATGTAGGCTACTTTTTGTTTTTTTGTGTTTAAAATTGCATACATATCCTCTTTTTGTTACGTTTTTGGTTATTATGTTGAATTATATTTGAAGGTCAAGATTTCATTTTAAAATGCCAAATTTGACTTGACCAAACTCGATATCGAGCCCTCAAGCTTTTGCCCAAAATATGCATAATATAATTTTGGTTCTCATATTTAGGCCTAATTCCTTTATTTAGATTTGTATTGAATAAACGTATCTCGTATTTGATGTTTTTCTATTTTTATCAGTTATTTCTGTATGTATTAACTTAAATGAAATCCAAGCATCGATTTCAGTTTAAATTTAACTTGTTTTTTTGGTCATTTAAAAATGTATCATAGGCTACTAGTTTATTTTCTGAATGACTGCATTCCTAATCTGCGTACATCGGCCTACATTGTGTCTCATTAATGTATTTCTTTTGGTTTTGTAATCACTGCAGTGGTTCTCCTGATACATTAATGATACATTTAAAATATTAAAAAAAATACATTGTGCATTTTTTTCTTTTTGTAGCGATCACATTGAGGGAAGGAGAGAAGGGATGAAAACAGAGGACAGCCCGCAACCCTGTCAGCAGCAGCCTCCATCCTCAACGCCTTTCGGTGAGTTAACGTGTAAGGCCCAAACTTTATAACCTCGCAATGAAAAATAAATATTTGACCTGTTACCAGAATATAAGGGCTCGTCATAAACGTGGGTATACTATTTATTCATTTGAGGCTATACAGACCAACAGCAAGAAGTACCATAGACTATTATCACGATCAAGTTGAATGTAGCATCGCGTAAGTCTGCCACAATATAAATTCCCATAGGAATAGTGTGAGTGTATGAGAAAACCTGCAAGTATGATACAATCATTATCACGGCAAAATTGATATGGTAACATTAGAAACGCACATTGAATAAAAGAAAATGGCAAAACCAAAAACTACACACACTTTAATGTTGTCATAGTTTTTAACGTATTTTTCTTTCTGTCCAGGAAAGAAAACAAAACATGATATTGCTAAATAGTACAATAAACTACAACTATACACACATATTTATTACTTTTACAATTCAAATCTTGCTCGTCATTTTAAAACTTGAGATAAAAAATGATATTAGAAATTGGGGGTTCTCTGAACTTCTCTCTGAATGAGTCTGTTAATTCCGTCTAAGGGGGCAGCAGTGTTTGTGTTCAATTGAATATCCCCATTGTTTTTGATTTAGTCGAAGAATATTATTATTTAAAATTGATGTAACATTATGTTGATTTTTTTGGGCCATTAGGACATTTTGGGGGAGTAAATATAATTCCCTATAGGGTGAGGCTTTATTGGGGAGACTGGGACGCATGACCTCAGTGTTTTTTTAAATACTTGGCCCTGCCTCTGAGTCTCTGTCCACGCTTTGTTATATTCCTTCCAGGTCCAGAGTACAGAGGTGGGGGAGAGGTGTGTGCGGGCTGCGAGTCTCCCATCGCAGACCGCTTCCTCCTGCGCGTGAACGAGCGCTCCTGGCACGAGACCTGCGTCAAGTGCGCCGTGTGTTTGAGCGCGCTCAGCGGGACCTGTTACTGCAGAGACCGGCTGCTGTACTGCAAACACGACTATGAAAAGTAAGAGCAAAACACACACACTGAAGTTCACACACACTCCGAAGTAGTGTTCTCTGTTTATTTGGGCTCATTGATTGTGTGGGAGAGTAGGGCAACAGTGGAAGCAGTACTCAAACATAAGTAGGCCTAATACTACAATATAAGCAGAATAGGCTACTGATGCTCTTATTTATATACCAATCTACAGGTTACAAACAACTTTCCAAGAATACATGTCCTCATTGTAGAATAAAAGCTTGCTAGCTAGCTTTATTTTCAGGGGTTTTCTCCCTGGCAACGTTTCATTGACAGCTTTTTTAATATTTAGCAGGTGTTTGCAGTTAATGTAGTGGCTATGTGTGGTTATATTGTGGGAATAACACACAAAATAACCGAACCCACAAAATATTTCAAATTGTATTTCTCAGTCAAGTCATTGATGAGCACTGATTATTAGGAATAACCTGTGCTTTACAAGAGATGTGTGGCTCTTATTGTCAGCAGGCTGAGAGTGAGATTCTCTCAAAGACTTAATATGAGACGCACTGATGAAAAACTTGTCCAAAAGCATGCTAACATCTGGGGAGGGGGAATACAACAACAACAAAAACACACACTTGACCACACCTCATAGAGAGTGCACAATGCTTTCTTCACGCTGAAACAGCTGGACCTTACCAATACATTAATCATCATTTGACACACAGCTAATCAATGTAGGTGTCAAGAAAGGTCATTTATTGTTTTGTAATAAGTCTGATTTAGAAAAAGTTAACATGTTACGCAAACATAAATGCATCAAAAGACCTACGCATGGCTGTAGATTTCCAGGCAATAAAAGTGTTCTACTGATAGTTGTTTGGTAAAAAATCACAGCATCAACTTCATTGAAATAGTGCGGTCAAGATCCCCAAATATTTAGAATTGCATGGTCATTTTTTGATTTAAATGATTTATCTTGAATGGTGCAGATTGGTTTGTCTGTTTGTGTCAAATACTTATAGAACCATTATTGATCATGTTCACAACCAAAACAGTTATTATTGGTTTTGTTTCATCATTCAGCTGTTCAGGCCACTGTGTGTGTGTGTGTGTGTGTGTGTGTGTGTGTGTGTGTGTGTGTGTGTGTGTGTGTGTGTGTGTGTGTGTGTGTGTGTGTGTGTGTGTGTGTGTGTGTGTGTGTGTGTGTGTGTGTGTGTGTGTGTGTTTGTGTACTGAATATGTGTGATTTATTTTGGTTATTTGGTGTGTGCCGCCAGTGGGTGTGCCTGCGATGGGAGCTCCGGGGTTGGACAGCTGAAGGACGGGCCTGTAGCTTGTTATCATTGTTTTGAAAAGTGTCAGACAGCATCCAGCAGCACAGACTCTCCCACTGTACCTGACATCTGGAGAGGAGAGGGAGAGAGAGATAGTGAGAGAGTGATAGAGATAGAGAGAGAAACTGGCTAATGAAAGTCCCATTGTGTGACGTTTATCTGGAAAAATGAAGGGGAAACGTGAAGGCAATAGCTTATCGTACATGTTTTCATTTTTCAGTGATGGAATGAAAAAGCCTATTTGCTTCCCTCGTGTAATGACTGTAGTTGGAGATCCAAATTAATAGTCAGCGGCTCATTCACTGTGGTGTTGATTTAGTCCCCTATACATTGCATGTTGATGGTTGCCTTGTTGTGTGATGCGGTGCCAGTCTTGGCACACAGTACTGCCTGTGACCTTCAGCAGATCAGCAACAATGTCTCCTTGTTTTCTCTGCAGTCTGTCCATCAGCGCTTCACACTACTACCCTCCACCCCCATCTAGAGCAGGTGTGTGCATTGTAACAGATAATATACGTGCAAGAATTTGGAACATGCATTCAAAAATATCTGCAGCTATTATGACATCCTTATTTTTTCTTTTAACCCTCTCCTTGTAGCTTGGTTCCTCTTGAGTCATTGTCATACCTTTTTAAAAGTGCCAATGAAATGTTTACATGATGATAAGACGACATCTTGCAGGGTTTTCTTGTGCATCCTGGGCGACTCTCCATCTCACCCTCATGCAGTATCTCTGGCTTGTCCAAATATATATATTTTTTATATTTGCTTTGATTACATCACTCAGTACTCACTTACAGGCAGACCTCTTCTCCCTGCACTCCGTCAGCATAAGCTTGAAGCCACACTATTACCCTTACATTTGTTCGCATGGGTTTTCTGTTGCTAGTATTCCCAAAAGAAAATGAATATAATAAATACTAAATGTGTTTGGAGAGATATATCATATTATTTTATAATTAATCTCATCTGCTTAGCACAAAAAGAAAAGAAATGCATGTAGATGAGAAATCTCATTTTGAAATGTGACCCATCCCCCGTCCTGATTCAACTGGACCAAACTGCCTTCGAGGCAAAAGTTTATTTAACATTTGCATGTTTAATGTTTTGAAAGAATATTTCGCTTCACAGGGATTCTCCATCAAACCCTGTGATGCTCAATGTCAGGTTTCAACATAACTGTAGACTTTAGGATGAAACACTGTTACTCAACATTTTCAAGCACTTTTTATAACTATAAAAGTTCAGTTTACCATGAGTCACATTCAGGTTCAGTCGCTTAAACGTATTATAATAAATGAAATCTCACCCTACTGCTACTCATGATCTATGTAATAAAACAGGAGATATATTTAATTTCAAGATTCCCTGGTTTCAATCTATTATGGAAATGAGGGGATTTAGACACAATAAACTCAAGTGCATCTTGTGGATTTTGTTTTGTTTTGAAACCTTAAGACATTCTCTGGAATTCCATCCCGTTATAAGCAGATGTTCAACGTGAGGCTTTAGAAAAAATGTGTGGCAAGGTTTACCTCTGTGTTTTAATGCAATGGTGCAATGCATCATTGCATTAAAACAATGATATATTGCTCCATTGGCAAATGGGCAGAATATATTATACATTTATGACGTCAGAAACATGAAGTCTGAGGTATTTTGTGACTTTTCTTACAGATCTAAATGAACTATGGTAAAAATGAGATCGATCAGTTTAAAATAACCACCAGCATCAGGACTAAAGACACCAGAGTCAGGGACAGTTTCATCCCACAGGCCATCAGACTGTTAAACACCTGAACTTTTGAAAGAACATCCATAACATTCATCTGTTCGCAACTTATCAATATTCCAATTACTTGTATACAGACTATTCTCCACTATTTATATTATATTCTATTTTATTTTATTTACTTGCACTATTTTATCTGCTTTATTATGTTGTAATGTTGGAGGAGCCTCTGATCATAACTACACTGTAGCTATATACAAATGACAATAAAAGCCTTGAATCTTGAAATCTTGAAAAT